>NC_052510.1:13137628-13783898 GCF_014356525.2 Nilaparvata lugens
GAACTGGTTTAGCTCTTGAGGGAACTGGTTTAGTTCCCCTCCATCTCTGGGGGAGGGGGGGGTGTTGCCGCTTTGAGCCGGTCCCCTCTGGGGGGGGGGGTGTTGGCCTTGGCGCTGGTCCCTGGGTCCTGGGGGGCGAGCGAGGCCACGCCCATATGCTGTTCCTGCAACTATTCACTACTAACATATTTCACTGTTTTTATATTCTATTTCTATGGCGATACTTGTCATCGATAATTCTAGTGCACACTTGTTAATTGTATCCAGTTTGATCATGTTCAAATGTCTTAAGTGTCATGTTCAAACGGACATTAGTGCGGTTTTACTCAAAATCATTTATGGGTAAAGATATGATGATAAGTTTAGAAGTACCTTCATTACTAGTAGTGCAGTATTACTAAAAATCCTCAATAGATTATTATTGTGAGTTTAGGCCGTAAGCAATAAATACTCTTTTGGGCTTTGACCAGGAAGTAAGTTACCAAATTTTTGTCTTTCTTCTATTTATAAATTTTCTGTGAATACATTATTACTGTACATTATGAAAGAAAGAAGATGAAAGAGAATTGACAGCCTTAATGCCGGCACCACACTCTTGTCAAGTTTTTGACCAGGAAGTAAGTTACAAACTTTTTGTTTTTCTTTTATTTATACATTTTCTTTGAAAACATTATTACTGTACATCATGGAAGAAAGAAGATGAAAGAGAATTGGTAGCCTTAATGCCGGCACCACACTCTTGCCAAGTGAGTACAAATGACATCGAGCGTGATAGTGTGGGTGGCTACTATGCCACTGCTGGCTTGCATTCGCTCATTTTTGTCGAGCCGAGACGAGCAGAGGCCAGACAAGCGAAGGTGATTGGCTCTCTATCACTGGTCTTGTTGGGGCATTTGTCTTCTGGCCACATTGCAGTATGGAAAGCAAGACCAACGCGAGTCGCTCGTGTTGGCCATTTGGCAAGTGTGTGGTCTTGGCATTAGATGTTTAGACAAGTGAGACGGAAAATAAGTGATTCTCCATCTACAATAGGTAAGATAACTCTATGAATACCAGTTAACAAGTCCAAATCAACCCAGTTTGATCTTTAATCTTGGGCTTGTTATTACGTTAGGCCACCAGGCTCAATCAACAGTGAGACACCAGTCCACCAGGTTTCCAAGCGAGTTATGGGTTGTTAGTTCTTATTGTGATTATTAGTATCAAAATATAGTGGAGTGATGAAGGTAGAGGATAGCAGAGAGGGTAGTTAAAAAAGCCTCATTTCCATTACTACAGATTTAATGCAGCAATATGAGTAGAGATCGAGAATTACGGGAACTTGTATAAATGGGAATGGTCTACAAAATTCAAACTCTGCAGAATGGAAACTAGGCTTAAGTAATACATGTAATCGAATGTGTCAAAACGTAGAAGAGGGGAAAAGGTGAGATAGAAGTAATCTGAGACATTTAGATACATGCATGCACTATTTTCAACACTCCCAACTACCTTCTATGATACCTTGTACACTTGTCGCTCCACTATGTTTTGACTTTCGATTCAATTCTTCATCAATTCATGACCTGGGCCCTGGAGCCTGTTTCATAAAAGTTACAAGTCCTGTAATACAGGAAAAGTTATTGTATTACAGGTAAAAATTAAAAGTTTGTGTTTTATAAACAATTTTCCCTGTAAACAATTTAGAAGTCATTTGCCTGTATTAGAAGTGAATAATACAAGGACTTTATTTATGTTGTGTTTCATAAAAAGAAACTTCCTGTATTACTGGACCTGTAAAATATTTTATCATTATTATTTAGACTATCATAAACTTTTACAAGTTTAGGTAAAATCTTGAAAAATGACATTTTGTTGTAAAGGCAACGTGTTAAAATGGATGAAGCTCTAGTTCTAGTGAAGATGACTATGTTATTATTTGTAGGCCAAGAATTTTCAAGGACAGAATTTCATACAATATGATGCAGAAAACGTATGAATATAATGAACGGTTTAGAATAGAATAGAATAGAAATAATGCTTTAATCTTCATATTTGCAACATACAATGAATGAGAAAACACACATTTATACGGCTTGATTAAACAATCGTCAGCCGGAAAGTCGGTAAAACCCAATAATAGCCTACTATTATTACATAAATCAAAGCTATGCAGAATGTTCTTTTAAATAGTGAAACAAAAACAGAAAAAACAACCTTAGAAACAAAATAAATCAATAATGTTGAATTCAATAAAGTGAATATTCCATAAATTAGTTTTAATAGTAACCCACATTCTAAACAAAATCCATTAATTTTATAAAAAGAAAGCTATACTTTTTATATTATGATAATAACTGTCAGCAGTTGGGAAATCATAACATAGAATTAATATTCCCTTTCATCTCGTCTTCCTATGATGTCCTCCTGAGAATATTCGAATAACCTATATTGTATTATATTAGAACACGATACTTCTACCCAACTCAGATTCAATAAATAAGTTTCAATTTATTATACTAAGTTACCAGTTAAACTCCTGTGTAAGTAATCGCCTACAACGCCAGGCATCTCTACAATAGGAGGCCAACCCTACCCAATCTCTTCCATTCATAAAAGAAACGAAATCATCCCTTGATAGCTCCCCAATTCCAAACCATTTTCTTCTCCATTCTCTCAAACAAGGACATCGAGCTATGAAATGATAAATATCCTCAATTTCTTTCAGATTACACATGGAGCAAACATAATTCCCATCAGCAACCCATGGTTTGTAGTTTAAATGGATCAGTTCACCCCTTGCTTTAAGTATCCACCTCATGACCCACATTTCATAATTATAATTCTTTATATAATTTTTGTCACCCAGTTCCAAATTGAGAGTTTTGTACCATGTGTGGAAACGCCCATCTTGAGCATCCCGCAAAAAATTTCCCTATGCATCTTGTTCAAACCTGTGATTATTCTTTTAAATGAGTCATCCCAATTAACTTCGTACTCATAATTTATACCAATTTGATTACTT
Organism: Nilaparvata lugens; assembly: GCF_014356525.2. NCBI lineage: Eukaryota > Metazoa > Arthropoda > Insecta > Hemiptera > Delphacidae > Nilaparvata > Nilaparvata lugens. The sequence goes on from NC_052510.1 coordinate 13,140,633, forward strand.
AATTTCTTCCACTCTTTGAACCAGAAACATTTCTTTTGAATAACTTGTTGAGCCAGGAATTTAGGGAGCCTTTCATCTTTCATTTTCATAACTCTTAGAATATAATTGTAATGGAGTCTAAGGCAATATTCGAATAGAGGTGTTAGTTGAGTTTCAATAAACAACATATAATTCGGTGTATTTATTGGAAGTGCAAAAATCTTCTTGATGAAAAGGCGCTGCAACTTTTCTACACTATCATATTGTCTAAAACCCCACACCTGTGCTCCGTAACACAAGATCGCCCTTGCACAAGCTTTGAACAACTTACATTTGACTGGAAAATCTACACTACTACTATTTAAAATACCTTTCCATGCCACATTCAATGCTAATTTTGCCTTGTCTAATTTATCACTCACTTGAGCTTCAAAATTCAAGGTTGGAGTTAGAACTACCCCCAGATATTTATACCTGTTGACACACTCTATCTGCTCATTTTTATATGTCCATTTCTCGCTCCTAGCCATTTTTCCCCCGTTCCTAAAAACCATTAATTTTGACTTATCTAAATTAACTCTTAAATTCCACCTTTCACAGTAACGCTCTAAATTGTTTATCATGTACTGGAGTCCCACTGGCGAGTCCGAAATCAAAGCTATGTCATCGGCATACAATAAAACCCTAATCCTCTTACCACCTATTATTAATCCTCCCCCTAATTCATCATGTAAGTCATTCATAAATAGGGAAAAAAGCAACGGGCTCAACAAACAACCTTGCCTCAAGCCTGACTTCGTTTCAAAACGTTGGGAGAGACCCCCATTGGCAGTACACCATACACTAGAAGTTGTGCCTTCATTCAATGCCCTCAAAATATTCAATGTCCTTGTTGAGAGACCTAAGAGACTAAGCTTATAAAATAGTGCATTCCTATCTATTGAGTCGAACGCGGCAGAGTAATCCACAAAAAAGCAATATAGTTTACCCCTTTTTTCAGCCAGCCGCAGACTAATGATGGATGTTAGGGTGAATATATTATCAATGGTCGAGTACCCCTTACGAAAGCCAGCCTGAAACTCGTTCAAGATTTTATCTTCCCCCACCCAGCAGTTGAGTCTATTAAGAATTAACCCTGCAAATATTTTGAAAAATGTTGATAAAAAACTAATGCCTCTGAAATTAGCTACTACATCGCACTCACCCTTCTTGAAAAGGGGAAAAATTATTGACGACTTAAAGCTATGTGGGACTCTACCTGATGTAAATATAGAATTGTAGACATTCAGCAATTTGTTTAGAAAGTTATCAGGTGCATTTTTATAATACTCGAATGGGATCTGATCTTCACCAGGCGCTTTATTATTTTTTACTAATTTTAAAACTCTACTCAGCTCTTCCCTACTAAAATCTCTATCTAATCTGTTGTCAACTATGTATAAGGTTCAGCATAGAAATGAGGTAAAGCTAACATTTCGGGATTCAAGAGTTGTTGGAAATAGATTACCCAGTCTTGAGGAGTTATGGCGTTATTTACAATATTATTCCTCAATTTATATTTATTCAGAGCTTGCCAAAAGTCCTTAGAGTTTTGTGCAGCAGAAATTGAATTTACTAGTCTTCTCATAGCTTTTACTTTTCTCGTAACATATTTTTTTTAATTTATTTCTGTCATATAAGTACAATTTTCTAGTGCAATCATTATTGATACGGCGATACAAATTCAAAAGAGATAAAACCTTGCTTCTGGCTTTCCAACACTCATTATCAAACCAAGCTTGCTTTCGTTCAAAACTAATTGAACTTTGACCGTTTCCTAGAGCAAGACCCACTTCTCGAATACATTCTGTGAGAGTTTGGCTTGCCTGATCGACATCATCACTTAATACTACATTATTAACTCTACTAGCTATCTTATCTTTATATTTTTCTCCGATAACTTTATTCCAAGCCAATTTCGGCAGTAACGGTAAACATTGATACTTATCAACTGTTTTCTTACCTACATTCAATACAACTTCGATAGGCAAATGGTCAGAAAAAGCCTGAGGAAAGTAGCCTAATATCAAGACTTCAGACGGGTTTTTTTGCACAATCCCCAAGAAATAAGGAAAAATTTTTGCGCAAATCCCCCTCCCCCTCCCCCTCCCCCTCTGCACCCCCCTCTCCACCCCCTCTCCTTCTCCCTCTCCCTCTCCCTCACCCTCTCCTCCCCCTCTCCCTCTCCCTCTCCCTCTCCTTCTCCCTCTCCCTCTCCTTCTCCTTCTCCCTCTCCTTCTCCCTCTCCCTCTCCCTCTCCCCTCTCCCAGTGAGGATGAGGGGGAGGGAATAAAAAATTTCCCTTTTTGGAGGAAAAATTCCCTACTGTCAGATTAAAGTGAATCCATCTTTATACTGTCAAATTAAAGTGAATCCATATTTCTACTGACAGATTAAAGTGAATCCATCTTTATACTGTCAAATTAAAGTGAATCCATATTTCTACTGTCAAATTAAAGTGAATCCATATTTCTACTGTCAAATTAAAGTGAATCCGGTTTGCTTTCCACCCGACAGTTACGAAGAATTTCCAAATTTATATTGAAATTTTCTATGTGCTGTACAAACCTGCGGGCGTTGCTTTTTAAGTGTGCTCTCCGAGAATATCTATTAGTAAATTTAGTACGAACAAGCATTCCAAAAATATTTATAGATATTCTCAGACCTATATCACTTGGGGTATCAACATCATCAATATCGGTGCAGTTCTCTTAGGAAAATTCGATTTCCACTGACATTAAGTTCCCACGAGCGTGAAAGAAAACTTTTAAGTTTATGCTTGTTTAAGACTAGAGAATACTCATTGGGCAAGTTGATAACCTCTTTAAAGTCTCCTTCACTATCAATTATGTGTATGCAAATTTCACCACTATCAGGAAATGTGACATTGGTTACAGTATACCAATCGTAAGCCAAATGGTCAAAACCCCAATTTGCTTGTGGGTCTGCATCAATTGAAAATTCATTAAAGCTTGTGCAATCGAAATAAGCACTCATCTTATCAGTTCGAACGTTTCAAAGCAAATGACACCTTCTGTTGCTGCAATTTGACGCGTGCTATACTTTCCTTATCTAATGTGATGTTATGTAGTGAAATCCATCGCTCGTGCCAAGGTTATAGAGAGAAATGGTGATGCGCTCCTATGTGTTTTAGACAAGTAGCAGACTGGTATGCACCCAATTCTGGCCTCCTCGCGCATTGCTGCTTTCCCTCGCCAGCTATGCTTACAATGCTTACCGCTCGTTATAGATTTTCTTTTGGGGCTAATACAAACCCAGCATATTGACCAAGACCCATTTTCGATGTAATCAAATCTCCCACCTGTTCCTCAGTCAAATTATGTTGTTTAGCTTCTATCCAATTCATATTAAAACTAACTTTTGCGTAATTCCTTACAATATCGTAGGCCATTTTGTGAATGAATAATTTTAAATAATCTATAAAAGCGGGTGAACATTGCAGTCTCATCACAGTATCTTTTTCAGAATTTGTAATCAAGGTTGTTAGTTCATCATTAACCTTTTTAACAGCAAGATCCAATTCATCTTTCTTAATAAAATCTTTTAAATCAGTTTTTTGTGCATATTGCTCAGTAATTTGTTTAATCAGACCATTAACAGCATCCTTTGTAACGAATTGTTTAATCCCATCAAAAATAGTAGCTTTTATTGCGTCTTATATTCCAAACATCTGGTTAACATATCGAGCATTGATGGTATTCTTGTTGAATGTAATTTAGCATGTGGCAGTTACTTTAACGGAAAAGAAAAACATATAATCTACGAATTTTTGCCAAAGGTTCCTAGCGGTTATTTAATAAATGAAGTACCCTCTCCAATTATTTATGTACCTTTGAATACACGTTGAATTCAAACTATTAATGTAAAGGTAACAGACCAGAACGGATCGTTTATTGATTTCCGCGGAGATACAATTACAATTAGACTACACATACGTGAAAAACAAAAGTAATGGGATATCTTATTTTCAACCCGCGTACGCGTAGTACGTGTACGCATAATCAAGTCATCAGAGAAAAGGTCGCGATAGCGTCAACATCTAGTAAAAGCAATAGGGCGTTATCAGCTAAAAGTGCGAGAACTTTGGAAAGATTAGGTTTTATAGTTAATTGGCGACATGTCAGGAGGGGCCGCAATTAGTGATATTCTGGATGTGGAGACAGAGCTTCAGTTTTATAATGACATAACCAAATTCCAGTTTCATACACATACAGTTTATTCAGGACAAGAAATAAAAAACTCTGATGAAGCTCGAATTGGAATAAATTCATTGGATGTGTACACTTTACCTTGCAAATCATTTATATTAATTGAGGAAACGGTGAGCTGTACAAAACCGGCAGCGCCTGCGATTACAGTAGCAGGAGAGGCAACTCAACCGGCTGGTGCGCCCATTGCGGCAGACTATAAATTAAGCAGTAACATAGTGGGCAACCTTTTTGATGAAATACGATACGAATTAGCAGGTCAACAAATTTCCAAATCAAGATTAATTGGTTTAACTTCTACAATTAAAGCTATTCTTGTGAAGAACGCATCTGATAAAAACACATATCATTTAGCTGGTTTTGATAGAGCAGGATATGAGCTAACAGATAATAAATTCACTTTCTGTGTGCCGTTGAAATTAATCCTTCCATTTTTTGAAGATTTTCAAAGAATAATTTTAAACTTGAAACAAGAGCTTGTATTATTGAGGTCGCCCTCAGACCTCAATTGCGTCGAGTCTGCAACCGGTACAGAGGTTAGTGTAAAAATTACTAAGCTCCAATGGCGGATGCCCTACATTACTTTAGAAGATCATGTGTGATTGAAATTTTTGAGACTGCTCGATGCCGACACTCCACTGAAATTAAGTTTCCGTCATTGGGAAATTTGTGAATTACCAAATTTGCAAAATTCACTTGTTCATTCTTGGTCAGTACGCACAACATCGAATTTTGATACTCCAAAATATATTATAATTGCATTTCAAACTGATCGAAAGAATAAAATTAAAAAATCAATATCTAATTTTGACAGCTGTAATATTTACAATGTTAAAGTATATTTGAATAGTGAGTATTATCCATACGAAAATCTGCTAGGTAAGAAGGAAGTTTTATACCGGATGTTCCTGGATTTCGCACCCTCGTATTATAATCATTCAATCAATAGCGAACTCGGAACAGAAATCAATTTTAAAACGTTTTGTGAATCAACACCGCTGATTGTTGTAGATTGTTCACACCAACCAAGTCATTTGAAATCATCGACAGATGTTCGTATTGAAATGGAATTTAATAGTGCAGTACCTGCATATACTTCCGCGTATTGCGTTTTAATTAGCGATCATGTGATGGAGTACACGCCACTCACGAGCATGGTGAAAGAAGTTCAGTAATTTGTTGATAGAGTGCATCACTGCAGGTTATATAAGGTGTGTACTGCACCAAATGTAAGCCATTATCAGTTTTACCTTTGAACAGGAATCATGTCCTATTCTTTGTGTTCTGATATTTTGGTGGACAAGCCACAAACTCGCTCTATCCAGTGTGATCTTGATTCTGATATTTTGGACAAAGCTCAGTCGTCGCTACTTTACGATATTGAATCAACAAATTTCTATTATGAACCAAGGAGAAGCAGTACATCAATGCAGAAGTCGGGAGAGGAGGAGGAGGAGGGGGCGCCAGAGGTGGAGGAACAGAAAGGAGTGCAAAAGCAGACACCTACGAAAATTGCTACGGTTGATCTTCACTGGTTTAAGCAAACTTGTAATCAAATTATTGTAAAGGAACTTGCTATTGTCGATGAGAGCAATAATTATGTTGTATTTCATTTCAAATCACCATTTCCAAAGATGGAATTGACTACAAAATTGTTTAACGACGTAACATGGCTGGAACGTAACTATCATAAAATAAAATGGGAAGATGGAGATTTGGAATGGAATGAGACAATTATCCGTGAATACCTCACAGGTTATGAAAAAATTTTTACAAAAGGAACTGAAAAAGCAAAGTTTTTGAGAAGATTGCATTCTAACGTACAATGCATACCAGAGGACTTTCTCAAGCCCGATTTCAGCTTTTTCACCACTTCGTGGTGTTATGATGCATGTAAGATACATAAGTATAGACCCGATGGAAGGTGTGCGTTGTACAGTGCCCAACATTATAATTCTCTGCTGTTTAAAAATATGTATCAAACAAATAATTTCTTGTGCGAGAATACTCGTATGAAAAGTATGAAATTGGCGGCTATGTATACAAATGCTCAGAAAAGAAACTTTGCACGATATGGATTCTTCTACAACGGAAAGGAATTACAGTGTGTTTATTGCTCGCATGCACTGAGACTGCATAAAGCTCGCACGTGTTGTCTGTCTGCAATTATTAATGAAGAAAGACCGTTTAATTATTCTATAATAGTGCCAGCCTACACATAGTTTTACTACTCGACAACGATGGATCCGGCAAAGTGGTTATCTGCTGACAACGAATTGGAAGTGAGGTTAAAAAACTGCATAGACTGGTATGATGAGTGTGAAAGTGCAATTCAGAAATCATCTAGTGAAAATTATAGTTTGGCGAAACAATTAAAGGCTATTTTTCTAAGCACAGTTAATTTGAACGATATAAAAGACTATTTGTGCTATTACCGTCCATACAATTTGTCTGTAGATAAATTGAAGATGAAGTTATGATGTATTGTTGTAGTGAAATTTTTTAATTCAGATATTTCCTCGAACATTTTGGTTTAGTATCAGTGTAGACTTGATTGAGTGAGCACGCGAGAAACGCCCCCTCAGACACAACTGTTACAGCTTGACCTTATCAAGAGATACGCCCCCTCAGAGCCAACTCTGTTACAGCTAAGGAATCTACCTTATTGTTCATAACATAATCGAGGTCATGCAGTGTTTTAGCTTTGCTAAATTCAAAAAATTATCTCGCCTCTTGATGTCAATTTCATTCAATGAATTTGATTCTATTGCAAAAAATATTAAATTTTCAACAGGATTCCAAGGCGATGATTTACCGTTAACAAAAACAGAAAATGTACATTTTCCAATTTTATCTGAGATTTTCGAATTATTGGACATACTAGATACAGGTCATCTACATTATTGTAGTGCAAATGATTTCTCAACTATTGTTACAAATACCGATGAACTTTGGAAATGCTTGTATGACATTGCAGATAAAAAATGTAAAAGATCAACTTAGATCATTGACCTCTCTCTGTTAAGACATCAATAGAGCTGATACCCCAAGTGATATAGGTCTGAGGATATCTATAAATATTTTTGGAATGCTTGTTCGTACTAAATTTACTATAGATATTCTCGGAGAGCACACTTAAAAAGCAACGCCTGCGGTTTGTACAGCACATAGAAAATTTCAATATAAATTTGTGAAATTTTTCTTAACTGTCGGGTGGAAAGCAAACCAATCACTTTTTACAGTATAAAGATGGATTCACTCATCTAGCATTCACTTTAATTTGACAGTAGAGAATTTTTCCCTCAAAGGGAAATTATTTTTTCACTCATCTAGCATTCACTTTAATTTGACAGTATAAAGATGTATTCACTTTGATTTGACAGTAGAAATATGGATTCACTTTGCATTTAAAGATTTTAGGGTTGCATTTAAAGTAATATCCTTGCATTTAAAGATCCTTGCAACTAACTCTAGAACGAGAGAGGGGGATTTGCGCAAAAATTTTTCCTTATTTCTCGGGGATTGCGCAAAAAAACCCGTCTGAAATCTTGATATTAGGCTACTGAGGAACTACTTTAAAATTAGCTACATAATTTAAATAATCTAAATTAATAGCTGCAATATCATTTACAGAATTGCCCATTGCTCCAACAAACGTCATTTCTCCTTCTAGATCGCCCTCCATCCTTCCATTTAATATAATAAATCCCAATTCTGTACACATATCCAAGTATCTACGCCCCCTACTGTTAACTATAGTATCTTTTGAATTTCTTCCACTACTTAACCCACTATACACAGTCCGACCTACATAACTAGACATCTTCTGTTCTTTACCGATTCGAACGTTTTTATCTCCTATCACTAGAAATCCCTCATCTGAGTTTTGCAGCAATACATTGTTCATCTCTTGAAAATCTCTTTCCCAGTTATTACAGTTGATATATACAGGCAATACATTTAGGAAAACAGAATTATCTAAATTTATAACAATTGCTTTCATATTATCAATATTTTTAAAATTCAACTTATCTCTGAAATCTGAGGTTTTATTAATACCTAGTAACATACCCCCACTAGCACGACCATACTGAGAGCTTTTTTGCGCATAACACCAGATCAGTTTAAAATCATTTAGATAATCACTGTAATATTACATTTTTTTCTCGATTGGAATCGAATCTTCAATTCGAGATCTATAAAACTTTATAGTAAATATCAGAGTCATCGATATACGGACAACTTTTTGACTGAGAATTTATTGTAAATGATTGTGTTGCATGTTCAATGGTATCACTGAAAAAACAAACTCTGTAAACAGAGTTAACAGAATTAACAGCTAATATAGAGGATATATAAAATTTAAAATAACAGTTTCAAAATAAAGTTTTATTGAGAACAAATATAAAATGTGAATTCTAAACTTGTAATTTATAATTTTTTTGGTGACGTGTCCATGACATCGACACTGTTTGAAGTTGGTTTGCTCTGTACCTTTGTGCCTGCCAGGCTTCCGTTCTCTCTAAAAATGGTGGCCGGCTATGGAAAGTGTTTTGTGCTCTCTGAATATTTTTCTGTTCAATTGAAATTTATAATGTTTTAAATTGAGTTTTGAACAGTGTATAGTGTTCTTTTTTGTCTATAATTTGTTTCTTGTGTATACTAGCCTATAGCCATTGTTTTCAACTATATAAACTGGATAAGTATTTAGCTCGTAACAACTTTAGATGCTTAAGCATGTAAGATATTGTTCTTTGTGTATTTGTGTAGTATATTGCCAAAATTCTTCTGAAGATTATAAGTTAATTTGCTCTGAAAACTGGATTTCTCATTCATAGGCGATAGATCCATTCATAGTTTACCAAGAATCTATTACGTTGGAGCCGATAACCTTCCTTAGGTTAATAGGTGAAAATTTGCTATCCAACCGATTTAGGAGAAATTGGTAGCACGGCAAATGTTACCCCTGTGGTGGGACCGAATTACAAAATAAATATGTCCCAAATGGTACACCATGAAATCCCTGGTTATGAAAAATTATTAGTAGGATAGATATCTTGATAGGTTATGAATGGTATACTGCTGAGTGGGAAATCGGTTCAAGAGAGATCAAGTCCTAATGAATATATTATCTGTGCAGACTAGCAAAATGGCATACAATATGAAAAATATTAAAAATGATGATGAGTTAATAGCTGCCTTAACACAACTGTTTGATAAGCAAAATGCTAGGTTTGATGAGCTAAATGCTAAGATTGATAATTTGAAACAAGATCAAAGTGCTAGGTTTGATGATATGAAGCAAGAATGTACCAGTATAAGACTAGAGCAGGTTAGTATAAACTTTCTATTGAAAAATACACATGAAACATTGAGTGATAATCATGAAGATGAAAACAAATTGAAGCAGGATGATAGTAGTGTTGAGATTCATGATCAATTAGTTCAAGTTTCAGATAATGTAGGCCTAGTTACTGTTATTAAAAAAGTAAATCCTAGTGAGATAGTAGAATTGAGTAATGTAGTAGGTAGGGAGTTGTCTTTATTGAAAGTCAATAGTAAAGAAAGTAGTATTGCTACATTGAAGGTTAGGAAAACTATAAACAAAGTGAATGATTACATGAGACAGGTTTCTGTGGAGGTTAGGAGCAATGTAAACAAAATGAATGTTGCTTTGAGTCAAGTTGATGAGTTCAACTTTCAACTGAGAATTGAAAAGGTGTATGCAATGCATTCTCAAGTGAACATGACTGACTTTTGTGAGCAAAATGGCTTTGTTAAAACAAATGAACCCATGAATAAAATCATGTTCTTGAAGAAAACAAAGCACAAAGTCTTCATTGATGTGTTAGTATTCAAAGGTTGTTTCAAGTTGCTTACTTACAAGATGATGACAGTAAATCACACGATGAAAGGGTATTCCCCAACACACAATGATTAGGAATCCTGTGTCATGCCGGGATTCAGAATAGCAATGACCGTAAATACTACGTATGGTAAGAGTCCATAATTGTATCTTTTTTCTTTCCTGTAGCCTATTTTTCTTGGCCCTTAATCTTTTCAAATTTCGATTCTTTCCTGTCTTTGTGTAATGTTCAGTAAAATTTCTTCTATGATGCATATCTTAACCAATCTTGTCCATAGTCATTTAAATTTGTATTTTTTCTGAAATAATTTTGGAAGTTAAAATAGTAGCTTATTTTCCTAATCTTTAAATTGTTGATAAAACTTAACTTTTCTAAAATCTATCCATTGTAGTGTAAATAATTGTTTGCTTGCGGTATATTTTTTCATCATGTATTACATATTTTAATTATGTCTATTTTTTTTCAGGTATCATATTAGGTAATTAGGTTTTTCAGAGCAAATTATGTCCCATTTTCTCATTTTCAGTATATTTTTATTAAATATACTTCCTTATGAAAGTTCAGTACTGACATGTAGGATAGGCTCTAATTAATCTTTCTCTTCTTTGTATTATTTAGGAAATTTATTTACCCAATTTTCTTTTTCTCTTGTTTGTATTTTTTAGGGAACTTATTTACCCATCATCCATCTTGATCGTCTTTGTATTGTAATATTGAAATGTTTATACTTATTATACAGTCTTCAAATTATGAAATTATTTAAAAAATGAATGGTTCAATTTAGAACATGCTGAAATTTAATCTTATGTATAAATTCTTTTGTTATAATGGTGAAGCTTCGGAGTTTGAAAGTGTTGGTGAATTGTGTCACCATATGTGTGAGATGTATTAATGAAAGTTAACTTGAATAATAATGTTTTCATTAAATAAAAAACGTCTTGTCATATTATTAATTGAAATGAGTTAAATGTTAAAATTTCTCTAAAGTTTTTGTAATTGATGTCTTTTTCTAAATTTTAAAACTGTTTGTTCTATAAATTTTGATATTATAGATTATCGTTTGAAATGGATGCTGGAGTGTATTTAGAATTTTTAGTGGGGTTTGTTGATTAGAATTTTGCTGGTATGTGATTGTTTTTTGAGATGGAAACCCATTATTGCCTAAAGAAGGAATAACAGAGGTTATGACTTAGAGAGGCAGTAATGAGATAATATTTTTTTTGTGTTGATTACTTATGTTGATTGCCATAGATGCAGATGATTACTTATGAATATTGATTGCCTTTGAAGCAAAATATTATTGATGTTTTGAATGATTTCTTGTTTAATGATTGATAGTAAAGTTTTGTCATGAAATGTAGTTTGTGTTTAGAACATTGAAAAGTCGAAATAAACTATAGTATCCAACAAACGATGATTAATAATATTGAGTAATTTGCTTTTTATAAAATATTTGAACAATGAATAAATGGAAATGAAATTATTTTTTTTTTCCAGTGAAATTTTGTAATTGATATCTCCATATTTCACAATATATGTATTGCTGACTGTATAATAAGATGTTAACAAATTTCATTTTATATTGATTATATACTTAAAAATAATTTTCATGTGTATTAGATTGTATTGATAGCCTAATCAAAATTTTCCTTTTAGTTCATAAGCATTTTAAGATAACAGGTACAGCATGGACATTAACCTTGAAATAATTATCATGTGAATCTCGAAATCAGCAACAAGTGAACGCCATGAAGAGTGTTAAGAACATTTGGGTGATTTTCGAACTAGTGTGACTCATCAATTGAATATCTACATCAATATCTACGCTGATGCCTACAACAATGTCAATGCCAATATCAACGCCAATATCTACACTAATATCTACACCAATAACTATGCCAATATCTGCTCTGATGTCAATATCTACACCAATAACTACACCAATATCAATGCCAATAACTACGCCAATATCTACACTGATGTCAATATCAACGCCAATATCTACACTAATATCTACACCAATAACTATGCCAATATCTGCTCTGATGTCAATATTTACACCAATAACTACACCAATATCTACGCTGATGCCTACACCAATATCAATGCCAATAACTACGCCAATATCTACACTGATGTCAATATCTACGCCAATATCTATGCCGATGCCAATGCCTGCGCCAATGCTGATGCCAATGCCAATATCAACGCCGATGCCAATGCCTACACCAAAGCATACGCCAATGACAACGCCAACGCTTATTGCTGACCTTGTATCTCAAACTTCAACACTACCACATTACCTGGAGGTAATCGCCATCCATGTTCACATTTGCAACTTTGAATTCAGAATAACAGTCACAGTATCATGAAAGAATTGATTCAAAAAATCCTCTCCTAAATTATTACTGTATGCAGAACTCTAAACCTTGAAAGCTGAAAATATCAAAAAACCAAACCTTACCTAAATTAATCCTCACCTAAATTAATCCTGTATGCAGCGTCTATCTCTTTTCCGAAAAACAAATTACATTGTCATATCAAGCCTGAAATGTACATTGTATAATTACAAATATGATACAAAATTTACATGACTCTGTATCGAGTTTGGTATGCAGCCGTCTACTACAAGCATGAGGCAATGCTAACTGAGATGTCACCTGTATCGAGTTTGATATGCATCAGTCGACTACAAGTATCAGCCCAACACTACGTGCATCCAGATCAGCCCAACACTACGAGTATTCGGATCAGCCCAACACTAACATCATCACACTGGAGTCACACTTAACTGAAAATCATACTGAGTGCCTTAACAGACTGTTTTCCAAAATGTGCATCGATAAAATCAACCGCGTCCATAGTGAAAGAAATGAACATTTTTTGATTTATTGAAATTTTATGTGAAAATTAAATGTAACAATTCATCAATTCATTTAAAAAAAATAAATGATAATAATAAATTTTTTATTCAACATACTAATTTTTTTTATGCAATAAAAATTGAATTTTTCTATCTATTAAATTTATGTGCAATTTCAAAAAACTATTCTTTATATATTAAACTTCCTGTTGAGATATTTTCCTTTAAATTATAAAGCTAAATCAAAAGTATTTTTGATATTCTATACTTTGAAATATTGTTTGGAAACATATATCAAATGCTATTGATGAATTTTTATAACAATTTTCAATATTATAGGACAACATGTGATGTTTTTATAGAAAAATTGTTACTGTTCTTGAATTTACAATTCAAAAATTTCCATTTGGGTCAATGTAATTTTTTTCTTTAAATTTTCAAACAGTAAAATTTTTTATGTCAAGAGGGGGGTATTTGTAATATTACATTTTTTCTCGATTGGAATCGAATCTTCAATTCGAGATCTATAAAACTTTATAGTAAATATCAGAGTCATCGATATACGGACAACTTTTTGACTGAGAATTTATCGTAAATGATTGTGTTGCATGTTCAATGGTATCACTGAAAAAACAAACTCTGTAAACAGAGTTAACAGAATTAACAGCTAATATAGAGGATATATAAAATTTAAAATAACAGTTTCAAAATAAAGTTTTATTGAGAACAAATATAAAATGTAAATTCTAAACTTGTAATTTATAATTTTTTTGGTGACGTGTCCATGACATCGACACTGTTTGAAGTTGGTTTGCTCTGTACCTTTGTGCCTGCCAGGCTTCCGTTCTCTCTAAAAATGGTGGCTGGCTATGGAAAGTGTTTTGTGCTCTCTGAATATTTTTCTGTTTAATTGAAATTTATAATGTTTTAAATTGAGTTTTGAACAGTGTATAGTGTTCTTTTTTGTCTATAATTTGTTTCTCGTATATACAAGCCTATAGCCATTGTTTTCAACTATATAAACTGGATAAGTATTTAGCTCATAATGACTTTAGATGCTTAAGCATGTAAGATATTGTTCTTTGTGTATTTGTGTAGTATATTGCCAAAATTCTTCTGAAGATTATAAGTTAATTTGCTCTGAAAACTGGATTTCTCATTCATAGGCGATAGATACATTCATAGTTTACCAAGAATCTATTACGTTGGAGCTGATAACCTTCCTTAGGTTAATAGGTGAAAATTTGCTATTCAACCGATTTAGGAGAAATTGGTAGCACGGCATCACCTATACACTCTGCATTCTCCTCTATAATATGAGTTTCAAAAATAAAAATAATATCATAGTTTCTTAAAAAATCTTTAAAACCAAAATTTCTCACCTTCCCTTTTAGGCCACACACATTATAGTAGAGTAACTTTAGGCAATCATCTCTCTCTCTCACGGTCGATGACTGTTCGTTCACTTCGTGAATAATCTGTCGAGTAGTGGGAATTCCCTAGTTGACAGCTTCCTCCATTAACAAATTTATTTTCCTGCATGAATACAATCTGTCCATCATTAGAAATTTGATAATGTTGGGTTTCCACCAAAATGTTTAATGTGATTCGTTAGAACAAAATAAAGGAACTGTAATACAAGTGAATATTACAGGTGATTTTACAAATGTAGAATTATTTCATGAAACATAATTTTACAGGATTGTAAATTCTAATTTATAAGTCCTGTACTGTAATACAGGCCCTGTATTACAGGGGTTTTATGAAACAGCTTGCGCTGGATAGATTTCGTCATAGAAAGATTAAAAACACTCAGCAAGTCCACACCAATCACACTTAATTTATTAAGATAGTATTTCGAATAGGTGGACAGAGCTTGTGATCTCCTCCTCACCCAATGAGTAGAGCGGGCGGAGGCTAAGCAGTTTATCTCCCAGTACTTTTTTGAATAATTTATCTTCCAATTCAAGAATACCTACACTGGGCAAGTCTATTGAATATCTTCAATGTGGGAATAGGATAGCTGTTGTGTGATTTGGTCAGTCTTGAGAGTAAAGGTACATTGATATCATTTCGCCTCCTGGTGTAGTGATAAGGAAATTGGCTTCTTGTTTGCAGCGTGTGAATTTGAACCTTCAAGATCATAAGGTGCTGAGTAAGTATTGGCTGAATATAGTAAGGATCTCCAATCATGTTATAAGCGGCAGACAATGTTCCAGAGGTGGAAAAGACTTCATGATGCACACTACTTTTATTTGAAGAAGGAGAATCTTGTCACAATTGCTTAAATGACACCAAAGTACAATTCCATAATTGAGATGACTATGGAAGAGAGCATGATTATGCAGTATAATCAGATATAACTCGTATGTCAGATATAGTACCTACAATGTTTTTTAACTTCCGCACCCTAGAGGGTTAAGTCACCTTGGAGAGTCGGTTATAAATCATATTAATAATATGTTGATCCTATGATAGAGTTCAGATGACAGACGTGAATCCAAGAGTTGTGCTCTTATAACTTTTTAAAAATTGATGGTGAAAATCCATGCTTATTATGAGCTTATAGAGTGTAGAGCATCACATTCTATTGAATTTGATTAACAAATTTCTCACGACTGTTGCAGCAGCTGTGTGAAATCTTCAGTTTTGCAAAAAATGATAAAGAAATTTGAAGGGAATGTTTTGAACACAATTTTTGACTTTGAAGCTTTGTTGAGAATAGTTAGGAGGAGAAGAAATCAAAAGTTCCCACACCTTTCCCATGTGCTAAAGGGATGAGGGTGGTTTAAAGGTTTCATTTATTAGTTTTTTGCTTACACGCTTATATTTTGGGAACAATGCGTTCAACTGACATGGCTGACCCACTCCTCAAAAATGAAGCTTGATAAATTTTCTTCATTTTTTGTCAAGTGGAGCTTTGTGATATTTCCATTCTTACAGTTTTTGAAATATTCTCTTGTAAGTTTGAGGTTGTTGAAAAAACAGGGTTTTATTAAATTATTTGCTCTTCCAGCGCTTATAACTCTTCAACAACGCATCGTAAAAATAATTTCTTATCTTCATACTTCATACTTCTGTCCTTCGTCATTGACCAGCTTCCTGGATGGACAGCGCCTCTTTATATTTAGACCTAATTTGGTCGTCGTTGATTGTAAATAAAATATGTTATGCTTGTAGAGCATTTAATACTCTTAAATTTAATTTATTATTACATCAAGGCCTGGTTGCACAAAAGCTGGTTGAATCCCAATCGTGATTAATTCCACGATAATCAATCAGTAATATTGTAGTACCTAGTTAGATCAATATTTTTTAAAGTTTTAAAAACATTTTTGTGCTACTGGGGATTAAAGACTAGTAGATATAAAAGGCCGGTTCTGGGGCACAAGTGCCCCAGAACCGGCCTTTATCTCAAGGTCATCCAGGCGCCTCAAGGTCATCCAGGTCAACCACCCCAACCTCAAAATCATCCAGGTTAACCACCCTAACCTCAAGGTCATCCAGGTCAACCACCCTAACCTCAAGGCCATCCAGGTCAACCACCCTAACCCCAAGGTCATCCAGGTCAACCACCCTAACCTCAAGGTCATACAGGTCAACCACCCTAACCTCAAGGTCATCCAGGTCAACCACCCTAACCTCAAGGTCATCCAGGTCAACCACCCTAACCTCAAGGTCACCCAGGTCAACCAACCCAACCTCAAGGTCATCCAGGTCAACCAACCTAACCTCAAGGTCATCCAGGTCAACCACCCTAACCTCAAGGTCATCCAGGTCAACCACCCTAACCTCAAGGTCATCCAAAAAAAATTTAAAAAAAAATTAAAAGAAAAAAAAATTAAAAAAAAAAAAAAATTAAAAAAAAATTAAAAAAAAAATTGAAAATAAAATAAATAAAAAATATTAAAAAAAAATTAAAAAAAAAATATTAAAAAAAAAATAAAAAAAAAATTAAAAAAAAATTTAAAAAAAAGAATAAAAAAGAAAAATTAAAAAAAATGAAAAAAAATTAAAAAAAAATTAAAATCACATAAAATCGGGAATAAATGGGAAAAAAGTGAAAAAAATTCCCTCCGGATCCCGAACTGGGGTATAAAAGGAGTTGTTCTACAAGGAGTGAGACATTGTGTCTAGTGCAGTCGTGCCGTCAGTACATGTGTGTGTGCCACCAGTACATGTGTGTGTGATTTCAGTGTATTGGTTTTGGATTACTTTCATCTTTATCAACATCAAGAGTAAGTACCAATGCATTTTATAGTTATATATATTCATATTATATTCATGATTTAACAATTAAGTTCAAAAGAGTAGAATTTTGAAGTAGATCGTTTGAGACTGACAATTAAATTCTAAAATGACTTAAATTCGAAAATGACAAGTTTAATTATGAATTAGGTTCCAATACATAGAGTAGATGACATAGTCAAAAATGACTAGTGTAATTATGAATTAGGTTCCAATACATTACAAGTTAAGAGTTTAATTGTGAATTAGGTTCTTTGAGTTGGTGGTTGTAATCCATCCTAACCTAAAAACGTATAATCACAAAGTAGATCCTAGACCTCCATTCACATGGTTGTAATTCATCCTAACCTAAAAACCGTATAATCACAAAGTAGATCCTAGACCCCCATTCACATTCCCCCATCCACACCCATCCCCATAAGTAGATCCTAGACCTCCATTCACATGGTTGTAATTCATCCTAACCTAAAAACCGTATAATCACAAAGTAGATCCTACACCCCCATTCACATTCCCCCATCCCCACCCCACCCCACCCCACCATACAGCTCCAGACCATCATCCCCTAGAACATAAACACCTACGAACCTCCATCCCTGACCCACCCACACACCTGACCCACGATCCTAGATATTGATTCACTGCCTTCATCCCCCACATCTGTTGATAGTGATTTATATATAGAGTTGAATACTGCATACCATACTAATACAATATTGTTTTGCATTGTTCCAGATGAGCAAAGCTGTACGATGTCAGCAAACAGCAAACTCTGTGGACGAGTTTGTTGTCCTGGAGGAGGCATTCAAATCCCGACTCATGACTCTATACTACAATAATGCATACAAGGATGAGCCTGCCAAAGATTTCCACACCTTTCTGAGCAGTCTGAAGGATAAAATTGTTCACATCATCAGTCAGCAACTGCAGACACATGAGCAATGAAGTCAATCTAGTATTGGAGGCAACATATTTCCGCAGCACCCTTGATAAGACCTTCTTCGAACAAGAAGAGTTTCAGAATGTGGCCTTCAAAACTCCAAACTACACCATCTTCAGTATCATCAATCTTCCAGACATCATCAACCAAGCGTGCATGACCCTACTGGATGAGGAGTCGAAATTCGAAGGAAATTCCAGTGGATGGAGTTTGCTTATCATCGATGGATTGCTCATCAGAAGTACACCTCAATCCATAACATCAGTCATCCAACCACCACCAGTCATCCAACCGCCACCAGTCGCCCCACCATCGCCACCAGTCGCCCCACTATTATCACCAGTCATCCCCACCATTGCCACCAGTCGCCCCACTATCGCCGCCAGTCGTCTCACTATCGCCACAAGTCGCCCCACTATCGCCGCCAGTCGTCCCACTATCGCCGCCAGTCGCCCCACTATCGCCGACAGTCATCCCACTATCGCCACCAGTCGCCCCACTATCGCCGCCAGTCGTCTCACTATCGCCACCAGTCGCCCCACTATCGCGCCAGTGTCCCACTATCGCCACCAGTTGCCCCACCATCGTCACCAGTCATCCCACTATCGCCGCTAGTCGTCCCACTATCGCCACCAGTCGCCCCACTATTGCCACCAGTCGCCCCACTATCACCGCCAGTTATATAGCCACAACACCTACATGCATATAGCTTTGATCATAGGCCTACATACTCAAGTGGTGCTCGGCCAGCATATTTGTATTTGAACTTTCCAAGCACCATTTTGTTTGCATCCGAGTAGCATGGGTGGTCTGCAGGGTACTCTGAAGTGTCAAAGATATCTTCAAGCTGCTGGTTGTTGATGTCATTGTATAGGTTCTCAGTTTTCACGATGTAGAATAAGCTGTCAGTATCTTGATATAAGAGTTGAAGATGGTCCTTGTAGATGGGCTTCATGATGTTATAATGGAATTCGTACATGAGGGTTTTGCTGATGTCAAGCACTGATAACCCTATATAGATTGGCTTATTGAGCTCCACTTTCTCTTTATGCATTGTAACAGCATAGATATTCTCTCCAAATATGATGCGGTCCTTGTACACTGGTCAAGCAATCAGTTTCTTCAATCGCTTCTCATCATTCACTAGCTCCATACTCATCCTTTTTCACACATTCTCCATTGTTTTAACAAACATGGCATTGTTCATGAGTTTGAAAAAGTTCTTTTCAAACTTGTTCTTTGACTGCTGTCAAAGTCTGGTGTTTAGCATGATGTAGGGTGCTAGGAAGTCCTCCTGCTCAAACCGCACACCTTGATGAACTTTAATGATTTTCAATCCATGCTGTACTGCCTGTTTTAGGGTGCGGTAATGACATACATAATGTTTGCGATTGCTTAGAGCTGTCATGAGTCGTATATGATCAGATTCAAGAGTTTTCTTGTTCTCTGCAAGAAATGGGAGTCGTTGTGCTCATCATGCAATTCGGTACTCAATGTCTACCTCTAGAATGTATCCAATCTCCATATCATCCCCTAAACCTGTAATACCCATTGTTACTGCTTCCAATTCAGTCAGATGTCAACTCAGTCAAATGTCATTGATACCAGATGGTGATAAAGAATCACCAGTAAGTTTGCTGTATGATAAGGGAAAGTATTATTGTAATAATGTTCGAGAAAGTAAAATACTATTGAATGTATAACCATTGTAATATGATAATAAAGAAATAAACCCTCATTGGCTGATCCACTGTCTAAAACTACTCTCATGTAATGATGTAAACATGTATGAAAATAAACCTCATTTTTTGTGTTACCATTGATTGAGAGTTTCATTAATTCATAGGCAAAAAATCACCTTACTTTACTTTAAGCATTGTAATTTCAACGACCCCCACTCCACCTCCCTCTGTCACATGACCAATGGCTACCAGCATTAAGGACTCTAGCTCAAGATGGTCATGCACGACCTGTCACTCTACATGCTCATGGAGACCTATCACTCCAGATCAATATGTACATGGTAGACCTACTGGATCAAGATGTCCATGAGAGACTCTAGATCAATATGGTCATGCTGCTCTAGAGATCAAAATGGTATTGAAGATAGATATTTTCAATGACTCCCACTCCATGCTCAGACATGACATATTCTCAATGACCCTTACTCCTCCTGTCACATGTCTGTATAGCATAATTGGGTCGTCCACTCAGTGGTCAGTCAGTTCAATTACTGACCAGTCTGTTCAGTTACTGATCAGTCACTGGGGGTGTAGGATCTACTTTGTGATTATACGGTTTTTAGGTTAGGATGAATTACAACCATGTGAATGGAGGTCTAGGATCTACTTATGGGGATGGGTGGGGATGGGGGAATGTGAATGGGGGTCTAGGATCTACTTTGTGATTATACAGTTTTTAGGTTAGGATGAATTACAACCATGTGAATGGAGGTCTAGGATCTACTTTGTGATTATACGTTTTCAGGTTAGGATGGATTACAACCACCAACTCAAAGAACCTAATTCACAATTAAACTCTTAACTTGTATGTATTGGAACCTAATTCATAATTACACTAGTCATTTTTGACTATGTCATTTACTCTATGTATTGGAACCTAATTCATAATTAAACTTGTCATTTTCGAATTTAATTGTCAGTCTCAAACCATCTACTTCAAAATTCTACTCTTTTGAACTTAATTGTTAAATCATGAATATAATATAAATATAACTATAAAATGCATTGGTACTTACTCTTGATGTTGATAAAGATGAAAGTAATCCAAAACCAATACACCGAAATCACACACACACGTACTGGTGGCACACACATATGTACTACATAGGATCTACTTTGTGATTATACGTTTTTAGGTGAGGATGGATTACAACCACCAACTCAAAGAACCTAATTCACAATTAAACTCTACCCTTTCATTCCCAATTTACCTATTTTTGAAATTTAAAAAAACAAAAAATTTTTCCTTATTCTGTAATGTTTATTTGACAATATAATGAAGACAAAATGTTTTTTTGTACATAACCTCATTTTTTATGAGCACATTTATTTTTTGTAAACCCGAGTTCACATTGGGCATCAGAGGTAAATTTGATAACTTTAATTTTCTTGGCATGAAATTACACTATTCTGCTTCATTACTAATAAAATAAAATGAAAATTATATCATACATTCTCACTTCACATCAAAATGATTATAATATAAAAATACACACTAATATAAGAATATACAAAAATATAGAAATACCTTTCAAAATTTGAAACAAACCAAAACACTATCATAGTCATTCATTCCTATAGAAACACTATCATAGTTGTTCATATCCTATCATAAACCAATAATAATTACTCTATTATAATCATGGTAATTATTAGACTATTATTTCAATACATCAAAATTCACAAAATAAAAAATATATTACAAAATAAAGAAATATAAGGATACCAATAAACCAAATATGAAAATATTCTTCAAAATTTGAAGCAAATCATAATACTATAGTAGTTGTTCATTTCTATTTTGAATCAATAGTTACTCTATCATGCTATATTATAGGCCTAAACACAGACACATAAATATTATAAACCACATTGTAAATTCTTCTAAAAATCAAATACATGTATTACAAATATAAATTCAGAAGAATTTGAAGACATGTACATGTATAAAACATGTACATCCAACATTACTTTGTGAAGAACATGAAAATCATTATTTATTGTGGTATGTAGTGAAGCAATTCCTTGTTGGTGTGAAACACAAGTGGACATTACATTTGATGCACCTAACTGTTGTCACACCCGTGAGAGGTTGCTAGTCCTCCATCGGGCGCCTCCCCAGGTGGCGGATAGGGGAATGCCTCCCAGATATGGGAGGTACCGGTGAAATTAAATAGCCGGGGTGGACCAAAACTAGCAAGCCGGTCAACGGCCTTGAAGGCGGATGAGGAGAAATCCCAACGGCAGAGAGGGCGGATGAACCTAGGGAGTTAACCCAAATTAAATCCAGGGTAGGTTACGCTCTGAAAGCTGTAGTGGAAGCAAGTACCTAGGAGATGGCAACTCTAAAAAAAGGACCCTGGTCCTCCAGGTTGGGGGTTGGGCGTAGGGCCAACACCCTTCCCCGGAAAAACTCACACTCGTTGTGAAACCCACAACAAAGCCTCAGATAGGACAGGATTTTCGGATTAATAACAGGAATACAGACCCAACTTTGAATAATGATTTACGGAATAAGCGATCTAAGATCAGGAGAGATATGGATTGGAAAGTGGCAACGTGGAATGTTAAAACAATGTTGGCGCCTGGTAAGATGAAAGAGATAACATTGGAAATTTCAAAATTCAATTTGGATATAGTTGCTTTGCAGGAAATAAGGTGGCAAGGTAGAGGACAGATCGATAAAAAAGACTTCTCTTTGCTGTATAGTGGTACAGAAGATAGGACTGGATATGGCGGTACAGGCTTCTTCATTACGGCTGAAATGAGAAAAAAATTACTAAATTTTGAGCCAATATCGGAAAGAATGTGTATAATCAGACTGAAGGGAAGATTTAGAAATGTAACGTTGGTCTCTGTCTATGCCCCTACAGAAGATGCTGATGAGCAGGTAAAAGAAGATTTCTACGACATGTTAACAAGTAAATTAGAACGGATTAGCCAACACGATATGGTACTGGTCTTGGGGGATCTGAATGCTCAAGTAGGGAGAGAAAGTGCCCTTAGGTCAGTGGCTGGAAAATATTCACTCCATAAAGAATCCAATAGTAATGGGTTTCTAGTTGCACAGTTTGCAGAGAGCAACAGATTGATTATCAGGAGTACCTGCTTTCCTCATAAAAGGATACACCTGGGAACATGGGAAGCACCAGGCACCAAAATTGTGAATCAGATTGATCATGTTTTGGTGTCTGCAAGGCATGCCTCGGGTGTATTGGATGTGCGTACAATGAGAGGACCAAACTGCGACTCTGACCACTTCATGGTTAGAGCTGTAATACGATTTAGACTGGCCAATATACGCAAGGAGAATGGGGTGAAAAGGTGCAAGTGGGATGTCAGTAAGTTGAGGATGGATAGAGAGAGACAGATATTTCAAAATGATATAGATAGGAAGTTTGGACAGAGCGAAATGGAAGAAGCGGATGTGAATGTTCAGTGGAAGAGGATACAGAGCATTTTAGAGAGATCTGCCAAAGAGACCATAGGGGTAGAAAAAATGGCAAGAAATCAGGAATGGTTCGATAGGGAGTGTGAAGAAGCAATTAGGGAAAGGAACGATGCTAGAAATAAGATGTTGCAAAGAGATACAAGAGGAGCTAGAGCAAACTACAATTTATTAAGAAGGAGAGCAAAATCAATTCTAAGGTCGAAAAAGAGAGAAGCAATCAAGCAACAGATTCTACACCTACAAACATTGAGTGGAACCAACCAGAGTAAAAAATTGTACAAAGAAGTGAACTGGTTCAGAAAAGGGTTCCAGGCAAGGTTGAACGGCTGTAAAGACAAAAATGGGCATGTGGTTAGTAATGAGATGGTCTTAAATAGGTGGACCGAGCATTTCGAGGAGGTGTTGAATGAGAGAGAAGAAGATGGACAGCCAAGCTGTCGTTTTGAAATGCCACACAATGTTGACAGGGAAGATGAAGAAACTGCAGAACCTACCATTCAAGAACTAGAGAGAGCAATAGCAGCTCTAAAGAACAATAAAGCTCCTGGTGAGGATGGCATTCTCAGTGAGATGATAAAGAGTGGAGGAGATAGATTGAAAAAGGAGCTGTATGAATTAATTTTGATGGTATGGAGAGATGAGAAAATGCCCGATGATTGGAAGACAAGCATGATCTGCCCAATCTTTAAAAAAGGGGATAAAATGGTTTGTGAAAATTATAGAGGAATCTCTTTGCTTAGCATTGCTTATAAAGCCTTCACAAATATCCTACTTCAACGGCTCACTCCTTTTGCAGGGCAGTGCTTGGTGACTACCAAGGAGGATTTAGAAAAGGCAGGAGCACAGTGGACCAGATCTTCACATTGAGACAGGCAATGGAAAAGTGTATAGAGCACGATATAAGTCTCCACATGCTGTTTGTAGACTACAAGAGAGCGTTCGACAGTTTATACAGGAGAAAGCTACTTGAAGCACTGGATAAGAATAACTTACCTTCAAAATTAATAAGGCTAGTGGCTGCTACCCTAAATGAGACCTTCTCCAGAGTAAGAATAGGCAAGACTGTTGGGAGGCGTTTCCCTGTAAAGTACGGTGTAAGGCAAGGAGATGCGTTGTCTGCATTATTGTTTAATTTGGCTCTCCATGAAGCAGTAAAAGGTATCACGCATGGAAGCACCATAGTAAATAGACTATGGCAAGTGTGTGGATATGCAGACGATCTGGTCATAGTAGCTAGAACAGTACAGCCTTGAGAGAAGCCTTCACATCACTGGCAATCAATAGTGAACCAATGGGATTGGAGATAAATGAGGCCAAGACAAAGTATCTGAGAGTGTCACCAGCAGTAGGCCTAGGAAGGAGAGTTGCTAGAGACATGAAAATTGGACCCTACAAATTTCAACAGGTAGAAGAATTTGTCTATCTGGGAACACTTGTGACAAGTAGTGGGAAAGTCTCAGCAGAGATTAACAGCAGGATCATGGCGGGAAACAGGGCATACTATGCTAATATCAAGTTGTTCAAATCTCGATTGATATCTAGAGCTACGAAATTACAATTATACAAAGCATTGGTGAGGCCTGTGGTGAGTTACGGTTCGGAAACATGGGTGCTTACAGCTGGAGATGTGCAAAGATTGAGAGTTTTTGAAAGGAAGGTAGTGAGAAGAATCATGAGTCCTGTTTTTGAGAATGGTCTTTGGAGAGGAAGAAAAAATTTGGAAATAGAGCAGTTCTTAAACAATGAAGACATTGTGCGGTTTATTAAAGCTGGCAGAATAAGATGGATGGGACATATGGTGAGAATGGGAGATGAAAGAGTAGTGAAATGTATATGGAAGGACAGGATATATAAAAGAAGAAGAAAAGGTCGACCGAGAAATAGATGGACGGATGACGTGGAACGAGATCTGAGAATGCTTGGAGTTCGTAACTGGAGGGGGCAGGCCGAGGATCGTGACAGATGGAGAGGCTATGTGAGGGAGGCCAAGGGTTGCAAAGACCTGTAGAGCTGAGGAGTAAGTAAGTAAGTAACTGTTGTCACACCCTTTAGAACAAAGTTTGCATCTTTTTTTACACAACTGGGCACTACATTCTTTGCACCTTACTCTTTCTTTAGCACATAGTTTGCATCGTTTTGTGTCATCAATTACATATGCATATTCAGGCAAGTGCCCAACATTGTTAAGCCAAATGCTTGCTGCCTGATTGTCCTTCATTTGCAGCCCTTTTCTTTTTCACTTCCACATTAGAGGAACTGGGACGTCCTCTCTTCGATATATTGATCTTCTTATATGATACAAGCATATTTGCAATTTCTGCTTGCATTTTTAGCAAGCTCATGACCTTTTTTTCACCTTTTTGTGATTGGTGGCAGCGATATAGCAACCAGGCATTGACAACTGATACATTTATGCACCAGTATACAATTCTGGTGTACCACTTTTTTGACCAGAGATCAATTCTATATAGCTCAATGAGCATATCGGCCAGGTCAACACCACCCATGAATTTATTGTATTCAGATACAATATTTGGGCGAGTGACCTCAATGTGCTCCTTATCTTTCTGACTGAACCTCTTACATTTGTCAGTAGGTTCAGCACCACAATATGATGATACCAATTGGATGGCTTTTTTATCTAACCAGCGAACTACAATAAGGTTAGAATCGTTTTCAACTCTGTAGTCAAATGAACCTCGACCATTTTTTTTCAGTTCTAATTCAGACAATAATGGACACTTGCCCATCCTGTCTGATCTTATTGTCCCCACACACCACATACCCTTCCCTTTCAAATGTTCAACCAGATGAAGTGAAGAAAACCAGTTATCAAAATATATTTTGAAGTTTTGATCCTGCTGTAATGAATTTGTTAAATGTACGACCACATCACCAGAAACACCTAAGTTTGCTGTGGGACATGTTCCTGAGCCTACATAAACAGCAAAATCATGAATTATCCCAGTACAACTTGCTCTAGTAAAAACCTTGAACCCCCACTTGTGAGGTTTTGATTTATTGTACTGTTTCAAGTTCGATCTTCCCTTGAAGGGTATTAGTTGCTCATCAACTGAGTGTTTTTCATCAGGTGGAATTTTTTTCAAGTTATCCCTTAACCCTTCAAGTAGAGGTCTTACTTTGTAAAGTTTATCGTAGTCATCATGACCACGAGCTGGTTGAGCAGCATTGTCATTATAATGAATGTTTTGTTTTATTGCTTCAAATCTATTCCTAGATAAAGCATCCGCGATTGGTGGATAGCGGCAATCATTGGCCCAATACATCCTATAACTGGCCATTTTCACCAAACCCATTTGTAGTAAAATTGATATATAACACTCAATTTCATGAGTAGTTATATCTAGCAAAACATTGTTTTTCTGATGTGCATACTTGTTTGTCTCCATCATAATATTTTTCACCATATCATCCGAAAAAACATTTTGAAGTAATCAAGTGCACTGAGTTCTTCATCTGGAGGTGGAGGCAGAGAACCCTTCCATTGCACATCTGGAGCATAGAAAGGCACTTTCTTCCACTTATATTTTCTCTTTGTGGTAGGCCTCTCTGATGTGTCTGTTGCTACTGCTGCTTCTGCTGCTTCTGCTGCTACAGAAGATGAAGGTTCAGGAAGAATCTGAAATCAATTAAAATTTATTGGATTCTTGGTTGGATTTGAGATCAATATTTTGGATATATTATAATAATATAATTTGAATAAGAGTGAGATAAGAGATGTAATATCTCATCTGAAACACAAAATTTCAATTCTTTATAAAAAAGTTTTAGTAAAATTATTATTTACCTGTAAATTTTCTTCAACTTGACGAATAAGCTCTTCCTCATTCTCCTCTTGTTCTGCGAGGAATTCCTGCACAGTGATCTGCCCCTCAACAATTTATCTGCCACAATGTCCAATTCATCATCTTCTTCTATGTCTGAGCAGTCCCAGTCCACTCCTAATAAAGCTTCAATCTCGTCATCCCTCAAATGCCGGTTTGAGTCCATCTTGCCTATATACAAAGAAAACAATTTTTACTCACTTTAATTTGGAAAGCAGCATAAAAAATAATTAGAATACATTATCAGCTTTATTACATAGTAGGTTCATGTCAAAGAAACTTATTAGAAACTGTGAATACAAAATCAGACAAGATACAGATCATGACCACCATATCTGCCCAATGTAAACTACAGTTTACAAAAATATTTTCATCATTATCTTCAAGAATATTAAGATATATTTCAACACAGATGTATTGAACTGATGCTTATTTACCTATTCTAGTAGAATATATTTTTCATAACCAGATTACTAAGAAAATATTTATAAAACTTACCTTAGAAAATGCCTCGTTCATATGCAGTAATCACACGTACTGCATGGCTGATACATCAATGAATAAGGTTATATTTTGAAGCTCTGCTGTATGCTACGGTCACCTAGCGGCAAACATGGCAACTAAAATGTGTGAACTTCAGTTTACAACTGTCAACTAGAGAAAATTATGTCGTGTTTGGATGTAATTGGTCAGGAAAGTTGATGTAAACTGTGGTTTACATTGGGAATGAAAGGTTGTATGTATTGGAACCTAATTCATAATTACACTAGTCATTTTTGACTATGTCATTTACTCCATGTATTGGAACCTAATTCATAATTAAACTTGTCATTTTCGAATTTAAGTCATTTTAGAATTTAATTGTCAGTCTCAAACCATCTACTTCAAAATTCTACTCTTTTGAAAGTGCGGTGAACTCAAACACAACAGCTTTAAATGGACTTCGAAGTGATCTGAGCAAAGTGCAATTGGATATAGGAAACCTAAAAGCGGAATGTGAGGGTCTGAAAGTGAAAAACAAAAAAACTTAACGAGGATTTGTGGCTAGCTAGACAGGAGATCAGTGATGTGCAGCAATACACGCGTAAAAACAATATAGAAATAGTGGGTATTCCGTTTACTCAGAATGAAGATATCTATCTAATTATCGAGAACATTGCTAAAGCTTTGAAATTATCCTTTTCTCGGTCAGATATTTCTATAGCTCATCGCATACCTTCAACAAAAAAAGGGAAAATTCCTTCTATAATAGTGTCATTCATTTCAAGAGGTACCAAAATTCATGGATGTCGGCCGGGAAAAAAAGAGATCAGCGTCTAACCACAAAGGACGTAAGCGACTCATTACCAGCTGGGGACGTGTATATAAATGATCATCTCACTCCGAAAAACAAATTCCTACTCTCTTATGGAAAGAATCTTGTGAGGGAGAAGAAGATCAACGGGGCCTGGTTCAAGAACGCGAAGATGTGGGTGAAGGTGCGAGCTGACGACCCGCCAATCCGAGTGTTCACTCCACAAGATATCGACGCTGCCTGTGATAACAACCAGACTAACACATAAAAGCAGGTGACCAGAAATACAGGAATGGACAATCCAAGGACCCGTATGTTTCATTTTGTTTTTTTCCTACTGTATAAATTCTGACTATTAATATGCTAAATGATATTAATGTCCAAATGATTTATGAACTCTATATACATAATTTTAGTTAGTACATAAACATGGTCAGGAACCAATAAGATTGTTATTTTTCTTTTTTCGTTCTTCTAATTTTAAATTTGTTTCCCAATATTTGATATTAATAATTAAATTTCATACTGGAGAGAATTTGAGCATGGAGTGATAATAATTCAGAGGTGAACCACTCATAGAAACGTACTTATATTAGTGCAGACAAAAGCCAAATAATGTGATCTATAACTCAATAAATAAAATGCTCTTGTATGATTTATCCTGAAGTGATTAAAATTATATGAAAAAATGAGTACCTAAATAAAAACCCAAGTACAATTAAAGTTTTAATTTTTAAAATAATATGAGGTACACATATTATTTATATAACATAACAAAATATTAATACAATCATCCAATCAAATTTCATTTCAATTAAATATAACATACGAAATAGGTCTTATATGAGTATATATACTTCTTATTTTTCGAAAATGGAAGTTCAATTGTTTAATATTATTACATATTTATTCTTTGCTATGATTTTTCTCTTCACTCTGAACTTTATTGCTCAATCATATAGACTGATAGACTCAAATAGTAGTTTTTTCCTATGCTTAGATGCTTGGATACTATCTAGATCTTGCTCTTTTTCTCTCTCTTTTGGTATGCCTTATTATGATATGATAAGGCGGTTGAGCGGGCGGAGCATTCGCTGAATAACGATATATGGATAGACATGAATCAGAATTGGAAAACTATAATCTAATCTCTTGTAAAGAGTTCGATACATTTCATTCTTTTAATCTCTTTTTTAATCCAAATGAAGAAAGCTTGAAATTAATACATCTGAATATTAGAAGCTACAATGAGAACATTGATAATCTACTGGTAGGACTTGGATCATTAAATTGTGAAATAGATATCATCGTCCTTACCGAAACTTGGCTCAATGCAGATGATAACAAACAGTTAGAAGGCTATACAACTTATCAAACGATAGATAAACGAAATAGGAACGATGGAGTTATTGTTTTTGTCAAGAATTCTTTATCATCAGTAGGACGTTGCATGAATATCGGTGGAGTCAATACTTTAGAAATTAATTTTTGTTATGACAAAACAGATTACTCGATCCTTGCCGTTTATCGGAATCACGATACACATATTGCCGATTTCATTGATCATCTTAATACTCACTACAATAGCATTGAGAGGAAAGGTAAAGCAAATATATTGGTAGGAGATATGAACATAAACATACTGAACAATGACTTACAAACTGATTCATATCTGAATATGCTCTATGAAAGTGGCTTTATCAACTGTATCGATAAACCGACTAGACAAATTAGAAATAGCAGCACCCTGATTGACCATATTTTTCTAAACAATGTTAACTGTAATGCAATTAAATCAGCTATCGTCAAAGTGGCAATTACAGATCATTACATTGTATCCATTCAAATTACTGCCAAATCCAAAGACAATACAAAATTTGATCTTCCCAAGTTTTATATTCACAATGAAACCTTATTATCCACTTTCAATGAGGAAACATGGAGCTCTGTTACAATGGAGGAAGACGTCAATATTGCGACAAATAATTTTTATTCCATTATAAAATGTAACATAGACAAATCTAAAAGACAGGTTACTCAAGATAATTCTCGTCTTAAAACAATAAAACCTTGGATAACGAAAGGACTAGTAAGATCGATTAGGGAAAGAGACAGATTATTCAAATTAACAAAAAAACAACCTTTTAATAGAGATTTAATCAATAACTTTAAAAACTACAGAAATAGACTGAATCACTTACTAAAAACCACTAAAAATCAATACTATAGAAATAAAATAAATGAAAGTGGGAATGATCCAAAAAAGTTTTGGAGCATTATAAATGAGATATCTGGTAGAGGTAACAATAATAAAGAAGGATTTCCATTGGAGCACTTTGAGACAGTAGATAATGGATCCGTTTCAACACTGGAAAAGACCAAGTTAGTAGCTAATGAATTCAATTGTTTCTTTTCACATGTGGGAGAGAATTTGGCAAGGGCGGTGAACTCAAATAATCCACCAGTTTTGGATGATGAGAACTATCGCCTTGAAACTAATTTCTGTATGTCACCGATAAGTGAAGATGATATCATCATATTCACTTCAAAACTTAGAGGTATGTCTGCTCCCGGATATGATAACATTCCAACCAGATTTGTACAAAGAAATATAAATATTTTTCTAACTCCTCTTAAACATATTTATAACTTGAGTATTAAACAAGGTATCTTCCCAGACAGTTTTAAAATAGCCAGAGTTTTTCCTCTTTTCAAAAATGGTGACAAATCTATAAAAAACAACTATAGACCTATCTCTCTCTTGAGTATTTTCTCGAAAATTTTGGAAAAGATTATTAAATTCCAGTTAGCTAATTACATTGAAACAAATGACATTTTAACGGACAGACAATTTGGGTTCAGGAATAACAGAAACATATCGGATGCATTGTATAATTTAACCAAAGAAGTTAACAGCTCACTTAATGACAACCTAAATAACTGTATAATCTTTCTTGACTTAGCTAAAGCATTCGATACAGTAGATAGATCTAAACTAATGAAAAAGCTTGAGGTCATAGGTGTCCGTAATGAGTCATTCAGCTGGTTCAACAGCTACCTAACGGATAGGAAACAGGCTGTCCAAATAATGGGAGTTGAGAGCAGCTTAAATTCTATTGATTACGGTGTGGTGCAAGGAAGCACATTGGGACCATTATTATTCCTAATCTATATCAATAACCTGGCTAAACTACCTCTCACTGGCAGCCTTTTCTTATTCGCTGATGACACAGCGCTACATGTTACCGGTAGAAATAGAGACGAAATGTATCAAAAGGCATCCACTGACCTACACCTGTTGAAAGCGTGGTTTGACCAAAATATATTAACACTCAATATAGGAAAGTCCAAATTCATTGAAGTTTCTCTGCGAAAAAGTCAGGATCCTCCCATTGACTCAATAACTTTACATTCTTGTTTAAACCCTAACAATATTCATTGCCGCTGCGAGTCCATTGAGCGAGTCAGTTCATATAAATATTTGGGCATTATAGTTGACGATAAATTAAAATGGTCAGACCACATAAACCACTTGAAAAACAAAATCCGGAGATCTATTTACATATTCCTAAACCTACGCCAATTCCTAACAATAGATGATTTGAGAAAAGTTTATTTTGCTTACGTCCAATCTGTGATAACTGCCGGAATTTTAGCCTATGGAGGGGCGTACAAATCCATACTCAATCCTCTACTCATTACACAGAAACGAATTATTAAAACAGCTCTGAATAAACCATTCGAACGCCATCAAATGAAATATATGATGAGTTCAATGTTCTAGATATTCGACAATTGTATGTCAAGTGTTTACTTCTTTACATTCGCTTAAACAGTAACAATATGTTCAAAAAAATAACTCATAATCGCACAACACGCTCAGCATACTCATTAGGCATTGAAATTCCGAGACTTATAAAAACTCATTCAACAACAAACACCCATTACATTGCACATATTTTATACAGAAACATGCCAACCATCCTCCGTAATGTTCATAACTGTACACCCTATATGTACAAAAAATACATTAAAATATGGTTGAGAGAGATAGGAAGGGAAAATATAGAGCTCATGATCCATTCCAGCTATCAATAATAATTATATTAAACTCGTGATCCAGCTGTATGTTCCTAGTTATATTGATATCAACATTTTTCAATAATTTTCAATGTGTTGTTCCAATGTTTTGACTGAATATGTATATTAACTGATTTCTACTTCAACTATTTATCATATTATTCTCTTTGAATATCATATTTCATCTAGAATGATTGGGGCAACTTTTTCAGGCTATTCTTCATTTGGTAATATTTTT
The DNA here is from genome assembly GCF_014356525.2 of Nilaparvata lugens. Classification (NCBI taxonomy): domain Eukaryota; kingdom Metazoa; phylum Arthropoda; class Insecta; order Hemiptera; family Delphacidae; genus Nilaparvata; species Nilaparvata lugens. The sequence continues at coordinate 13,173,448 of NC_052510.1, forward strand.
TAAATTTACTCTAGTTTATTTACTGCATGTATGTACCAATTTGTTATTCAATTGAATTATTTGTTTTTTTAAAGCAATTATTCATCTACTTATATATTTTTTCTCTAAAAATAGAGTAGCTTAACTACTCTAGTACAATACCGCAGGTAACTTACCAGATATTACAATATTTTATTCATCTATAAAAACTATCCTTACCTTATGCTACAAATTATTATACTTTTCTTATAAAAACCAGACTCCTTTCCACACACAGGCTACAGCCTTCGTGGAGGAGAAGCATGATATTTCTTTTTTTCTTCACAATTTGTGTATGACTGTATTTTAATTTTGTCAATATTGTCTAATATCTACTCTAGTTGTTAGTGTCTAAGATTAGTTAAGTAATAAAATCATTACAAATTTGTGAAGTGTACACCATTGTTTGTAATTTTTCATGCAATAAAAATAATTTGATTTGATTTGATTTGATTTGATTTTGAACTTAATTGTTAAATCATGAATATAATATAAATATATATAACTATAAAATGCATTGGTACTGTGATGAATTTTTTAAATAGACCTCATGAGAAGAGAGAAAAATTGTGATTACCTTTTAAAATGAAAGAATTTGCTAAAGGAATAGTTAGCGACCGAGCGATAAAGCTTACTTATCAGAACTGTATATTAGATAAGAGTACCGTTCTGTACTGAATATTTTCTAGAAAATTATTCAATAAAATTATAATTATTCTGCAAATAAAGCACGAATTATTTATGAATTGCTCATTGAATTTTGAGGTTACACTTTGTTTACTGCCAATCAGATGTTTAAAGCGGCTCGAACACAGCTGACCGATTCAAAGTATTTGTCAAATGTCATGCCGGTTTCATGCAAGGTATAATATCATTTCTAAAAATTAAAAAACTATCAATAAAGGACCAAGAATTTCAAATAAAAAATAAAATGTTATATTATTGTTGAAATTATTTATTACTTAAGAAATTATATTATAATGTCAAGTCTTATTGTAACTAACTAGGTCATAGCATGAAATTATATTATTGATAAAGACAGCAGAAATAAATTATAACAATCTCAGACATAATAAAAATTGTATAAGAATATTAATTTATTAATTATTATTTCAACTGAACCACATAGTGATTAGACCTCTTTGGCAAGCCTAGCCAATCATAGTGCATAGAAATAGCACCAAAAAGGTGATCGTTGAAAACAACATATGTTAATCTACTATCAGACAACAACCTGCCTTATCATATACGCTATGTACATTGTATAAGAGGAACTATGTCTAGAAGATTAAGCAGTTTAAGAATTATATAAACTGAGTTATTATTGTAATTAAAGGAATTATATTCTACTGCCTGCCACTGACGTCACGTCTACGTCACAATTGTTCTACCAATGGCAAATTTTTATGCAAATCTACTACACCGAGATTCTCAGAAGAAAGATCTAGCCAAGAAGCTTAGAGAAAAAGACTTTTTTTTTTAATTTTTTTTTTTTTTTTTTTTTTTTTTTTTTTTTTTTTTTTTTTTTTTTTTTTTTTTTTTTTTTTTTTTTTTTTTTTTTTTTTTTTTTTTTTTTTTTTTGGATGACCTTGAGGTTAGGGTGGTTGACCTGGATGACCTTGAGGTTGGGGTGGTTGACCTGGATGACCTTGAGGTCAGGGTGGTTGACCTGGATGACCTTGAGGTTGGGTTGGTTGACCTGGATGACCTTGAGGTTAGGGTGGTTGACCTGGATGACCTTGAGGTTAGGGTGGTTGACCTGGATGACCTTGAGGTTAGGGTGGTTGACCTGGATGACCTTGAGGTTAGGGTGGTTGACCTGGATGACCTTGAGGTTAGGGTGGTTGACCTGGATGACCTTGAGGTTAGGGTGGTTGACCTGGATGACCTTGAGGTTGGGGTGGTTGACCTGGATGACCTTGAGATAAAGGCCGGTTCTGGGGCACTTGTGCCCCAGAACCGGCCTTTTATATCTACTAAGACTTTTTCAAAAAGAAGGCTTCTCTGATTAGATCTCATGAAATTAATGACAATGAAAATTAGCTGGCTCTTGTGCAACTGGCACTAAATGTCAGCCTATTGAAATTTGTTCATAAATATTTTATTCACCTCCATTCTACTATATGCTTCGAGCAACTGGTGAGCTGTCTAGGTTATCGACGGGTAATCTTTTTGGCCACCATTTCGTGGATTGACGAAATACTGGCGACCAACGACTATTGTAGTAAACTATAGAGCGGCTGAGTGGCCAGTATTCCTGTTACGAATTGAACATTGGCAGCCATGACAGAGAGAGGCAAGAAGAGGCGGGAAATTTGAATGACCCTATTGTTATAATGGGAATTTGCATAAAATACAAGGCGCAAATCAGTTATATTTAATAAGAACTACATTGAATTTTTATTAAACATTTTAAATGTATGTATTACAGTTGTTATGCATCCATAAAATTAACTGTTTGAATTGCTTTACTTGAAGCCTTAGTTACATTGTTGATACTGCTTAGCCGTACAAGTGCTCTACAAGTTAAAAAGCCATACCGTAACTGCAATATTATGATTTTAGAGATTGGATTTTTATGTTATTTCGAACAAATAATTCGAAAAACCAGTTTATGTTGAAGTTTCTTTGATACCAGCTGACGGTACTTATTTACTTATTATCTACAATATCTCATAGTTCAAAACAAGAAGGCAAAGTATGATAGGTACGGTAGTCAAAAAAATAACAAACTAACTTGAGGACGCTATTGGACGGTAATATTACTGTCATATTCAGATCATATGAAAGAAGCAAAGACCTTAAAGATTATCTCTTTAAGGTCTTTGGAAATAAGTTGTACGAAATCATTTTTTCATGTCATAGAACTATTACCGCCTAATGCCGGTATAAAATCACACATTTAAAAACAACAGGCATAACATAATCATACATATAAGCTAATGCCTATGTTCATTCCAGTCAAGTTTGTATACCATCATTATCATCATCATCATTATATATCACTAGCAGGTAACCCGTGCTTCGCAAGGGTTTATTTTAAAACTTGACGTAATGAAATCCAGAAGAATTGAAAATAGGCCTATAAGAATCCTCGGTTGATTAAGAATTTATAAGCAGCATTTCAAGTAAATCAGTCCAGTAGTTCAGACGAGTGATGATGCGTCAAACATAATTTTCCTATTCTACTTTACACCTGTATACATGTATAATCCAGTTCTTTAATATGAAAAAAAATTTAATTCCGACCATATGATTTGGTGATTTTTTTTATGAAATCGTATGTACTATTAATGAAGTTTGAACATTAATTTTGAAAAATCTAGAAGGAAAATTGAAATTTGCGCTTCCAGGTGCACGAGATTGATATTTTTAGAATCTATGTTCAAAATAAGGAGATCTGAATCATTTCCGGTATGCAATCCACAAGTTGACATGTTTTGATGCGAACAAATGAACAAACACAATCCTACTCTCTCTTATTATATAGATACTATTATAGTCATGGTCTCTTTATAGACCTTGATTATATTATTTTATAATATGTAAAATAGACGTATACACTATTCTGGTAGAATGTAAGCTGTATGTCCAGTCTTCATTTTCAACAAAATAGCATGCATTTATTCCACATACCATCATAATAATATTCAAAATAATATATTCTCTATTATTTAATATAGTTGTTCACTTTGTGAAATTTAATATACACATTTTATATATATCTAGTTGGACTACAAATGGGTATAAAAAACCAACGAAAGACGAACAATCTAATAATGATTTGTTATATTTATAGTTAATTGAATTAAGTAACATTCTTTAGCACCAAACAATATAAATTTTGCACAATAGAATTCCATAGCTATTAGTAAGTACATGAATTTAGTAGCTAGTAAAAGGCTATAGTAGGCTACTCTTTAAAAATTATTAATTTTTAAGAGTTTTAGTTAAATAGAAGGCTACTCAGTTCAACAAAACATGTTTATAATCTATTAAACTGGGTTTACACCAAAGTTATTAACAAAATGTTAATAGCTTAATCCCTATATATATATTCTATTAGATTGAACATAACTTATCATAAACTTGATGAACATAATATGTGTTTGTCAAGTTCCTTTCAATGTAATAGTATCCATAAGGATTAAGCTATCAACATTTTGTTAATAACTTTGGTGTAAACCCAGCTTTAGGCTATGAATCAAATCAAAGTCAATTTATTTTCAAAGACAAATTACAATTTGTATAGGCAACTTCATGAGAAAATTACATAAATTATTACATAAAAAACATATAATCATACCACATAAAAACAAGAAATCATCACATTAACGTCTTACAAATTCTCCATATTAAAGGCAAAATATTCATCATTAGTATAAAAACAGGTTTCTTATTAGAAAATCCTTAATGTTAAGTTTATATTCACTCACTAGTAAGCCTCTTTATATGTAACGGTAACTGATTATAAAACTTAATTGTACAAGCCCTAAAACTGATATGACTAGATTTATACCAACAATATTCGTTTCTAGGTTCAACCTATTTCTTGTGTTGTGCGAATAAACATCAAAATGACTAGACAATGAGAGCAAGTTAATCTTTATAAATAATAAACATTGAAAAATAAAAATACACGGCAAACACACAATTCTCAATCTAACAAATAGCGGTTTGCAGTGCTTAAGGGGAGGAACATTACCGTATATAGATGGTTCTTATTAGGTACTCTTTTTTGTAACACAAAACGTGAATGGAAATCACTACAATTGGCCCATAATATTGCTCCATACAAAAGATGTGAATGAACGTAACTATAGTAGACATTTACTAAAAAATTTTGACACACTATTTCCTTTTATCTTCTCAACATAAAAACGCCTCTTGTTACCTTGCGTTGGGGATAGTGCAGTCAATAAAATAATGGCAATATATACAAACACATACCAAAAAAATTGTGACTGTGGGAACTTTTTGTATGATGAATGACTTCATTGACATTCTCTACACAATACAAATAAATAATATATTAACAGTGTACAGTTGAAATGTTTAATAAGTCTAAATCCATCCAACTCGACTGTAGTTTCATATGCAATTCAATTCGTAAGTAATATCACAAACAAAATTATGAAATAGTCGACATGATCTAGTCTAGCCTACTCCTATAGACCATTTATATTTTGTATCCTCAGTCGATTCTGAACATTCTAGAGGTTATTTCAATGAGATAAATATTCTCACACATACCTCATTTAATTTTCGTAAAAGTACCAATTGTAATGATAATTTAATATTGATAGAAATCAATTTGAATAAAAATAAACACATCTATTCCTGCAGTGGCAGACTTGCTCTTCTTGAAATCTTGCCTCTCTCTGTCATGGCTGCCCTTAGTTGGCCGTGTAACACATTGAGAGCGCTGTAAGCACACCAACAGCCACTCCATAGTTTACTATAATAGCTCGTTGCTGGCGACTCTATGGATTCAATCTCAGAAATTCTTTGTTCGTATAGTATTTAAATATGTTTTCTCAAGAATTATTATTTTCTAATACTGAAAAATTTTTCAAAATCAAAATATAACAAATTATTAATTTAATCCTTGTTTTAAATTTTGTGTTGGAGTCGACATTTTTCTCTCCTGATCAAACAGGTCTTGGTTGATGACGAAACTTCCAGACGATCAAGATCAACTTGGCGGTTTCTTGATCTTGTGCTTCGTGTTGATGGGTTGTTTCTTCTCGTGTTTAGATATTCTAGGCGTTTTAATTAATTAATTTCTATTAAATAGCTCTTCTTTTCATATTCTTTCTAAACTATGTCGGCAGTTGAAAATAATGTGACACAATCGGGACAACCAAGTCTTTCAAAGCAGGACCTTTCCACACTCGTAAGTTCCTGGAATTATTGCATACATGTTGCATTTCTTTTTTTTATAATATTTGTATTTCTAGCTGATAATAATACCTTGCGTTGTTTAATAATATGTTTTGCTTTTTTCAATAAAATCCGACATTATTTTATATTGGTTGATAATAATTGTAACAGTTTTATCCCATATTTAACCTATTTAAAACCAAATTCCAAACGGCCATTTTTGTGCTTGTAGACACATGATTATTATGTGTTGAGTAAGCTAACATGAGTTGTTATTAATTTTGGTTTTCAAGATTACTCATTATTAAGTATCAAGAGCTATATTCTAAACGAGTGTGTGTTTTAAGTTTTATGACTCATAATAAATTGTGAGTAAAGGATGAAATAAAAGATATTAACTTATGTTTATAGTGATGGCATATCTCATAAAATCATAAACCTTTGTAAATCATTTGAAATATTTTTTGATTTGGGCCAAGAGTTTGCTAGTCTACTATTTAGCCGGAGAGATTTTACTATGCCACCTATTAATATTATTGTAGATAAGATACCGTAAACATTTTTTAATAATAGCCTAGCTGAGGACTTTATTACACCGGCTCAGTTACAACGGTAGCCATTGTACTTGGCGTCAAATTTTTGTTGCAATTAATCTAGTATGCTATTCTGATTGCAAAATTACAAAAATAACCGTCGGTCTCTAGTATTTTTGTTAATAAAGTTCAAAGTACCTTAATAATAATACAATAATAGCAACATGTTACAGATCTTGATATTTGATCGCAAGTAAATTTATAGGGCTATCCACTTGTAACAGCTCTTGATATTCCATTGCACGTATATTTATATAGCCTAGTTTTTGTTTTTCGGCTCATGGCTATATTATCATTTGTAATAAAATTGCGTCCAATGCAATTGTTTAGCAATTTAGGTAATATTATAGTTAGTTTAGGTTTTATAGAATGAATATAAAATAAATTAATCAATAAATATAGCAGTAGAAATTGCGGTAATGTTTACTTCTAGATTCTATCCTATAGGTAGACTATATCCATACAAGTAGCCCACACATATTTACGTAGGCCTATTATCCAGTCACTATCTTGATCAAATATATATATTTCTCCTTTTTTTCTATAGATGTGCTATTTAGGTGCTATTGGGCACTTGAATTGTAGTTAAACCCAATGAATGGAACGGGAAGTTCTAATTGCTTTAAATCAAAGGGCTATTTTTAAATGAGTCTGTTTTACAACATGTATAATTTATTTAGCCTACCTTTGTCTAGAAATTAGCTTTAGCTGATTAATTACTTTAATTCAATAATAAACTATTGTTTTTTCAGGATGTTACAAAGTTGACAGCTTTGTCTCCAGAAGTTATAAGTCGTCAAGCTACTATTAATATTGGTAAGTGATAATTTATTTTGCTATCCAATAATTTATTAAGTCTATTGTATTTTCAATTGGATTGAAATAGTAAAATACCTAATGGCCGGCGGCCCGACAAGCAATATTCAGCTTGTGTGCTCTGATTGAAAAATTGGCAACACTGTTACTAGACTCAATGCTATAGGATGGGACACACGGAGCTGTGTTCACGCACTGCAGCCTGTACAAACTCGTTGTGCAATGTTGCCACGTTGAACCATATCGATGCTTGGCTCAATGATTGTAACAAATATCGATCGTATTGCTTTATTCACGGCAAATTTAAACGTTTGGTATTATCTGCCTTGACTTTTTACTATTAAAAATAGTAATAAAAACTGAGTATATAAAATAGAGTGTATTATTGGATCATACCAATTATTAAATTTGCTTCAAAATTACAGGGAGGGCAGTGTCCGAGTGCCTCCCTGCTTTCGCCGCCCCAAATGGTGGGTGGGTCGCGGCATGGCTCTTAGAAATAAATAGAAATTTATTCCTCCTCCTCGACTCCTTGCCACGACTCCTCAGCATTTTTTTTTTATTCCACTATCATCATTACAATACATTAGCTTAGCAAGCGTCAATATAAAAATGTATTTTGTGGGAAGAGAGATGAGATGAGAGAATTAGACCTATCGTTGATAAATGTGATCTTTATGCTATACAAAAGCGGGATGGCAGTGATCCATTAATTGTCAAATCTAACAAAAACTTTGAAATTTGACAGACGTACACTTTGGTTCTGTTGAACCTCTGGACGCGTATTAAGAAAATTATCCATATCCGATTTTTTTTATCAAATCAATTTATTTTTAATTTTATTACAATGTAGACAGAGCATGTAATTACCAGTTAAGGAAATTACCAGGCTTAATTACAAGGTAACTAAAAAATCATAATCATACCCTAAGAGCATTTACAAAAAATCATCATGGAAAATAATCGCAAAGGTTACAAAAACCTGTTTGGGTAGAAAAAAGGAAGTGTTACAGTTAAAACAAAGCAAATTAAGAAAGAAAAATGATAATAAAACTAAAAAGACAAGAAAAAAAGGAAAGAGAACTTCAGTCTCAGTTTAACATTATAAAAATGCTAACAATATAGGACTATACACAATAACATTACAAACAAAAAAAATATCGCACTTACCAGTTGTTATAAAATAAATAGAAAAACATGAACAATATGAACAAAATTGAATGGGAATTACTTGCAATTTCACCTCATCTTTATCATATGCACATTAATATGAAAGTACCTAGTACTGTAGTACTTCTACTGACAACACGATGTGTACTACTGTGCAGGCCTGCAGTTCAAACAATGTTTTCATAATAGCCAGAAACATCTTCATGTATCAGATGGCTATGCAATTATCTGCAGAAAGTTGTCTTCTGCCTACACCTTTTTATGTCCACAACGTTTGTGCCATAAAAGTGAAGAATTTTTTGAAAATAGTAAGGTTAGGCTTAGGGACTCGCACATTTTGTTGATTCCTCCCAATTAGCGAATAAATGCATAACATTTTGAGGATACATTCTTCAAGATGTTGATCATTCATGACATTTTCTATTCCTCTAAATATCACATCCAGGGAAATTTATTCCAGTTTTACTCAAATGTAACAGTTACATGTGTGTGTTTTTTTTTTAATAACTCAATGTTTTTGTGCAAAATGAAGTAAATTTACCTTGAATTTGATTATAGATTTTGTTTCTAAGAAATCAGAATTGTATAAACAATCGTTTATACATCTTTTAGGGCCGGTTTCTGAGCTTGGGATCTATAAGTTCTGGACTTACAGAGTCCAGGACTGAAATAAGCTCTCGGGTCTAAATCGACTTTGTGAGTCAGGGTTTTATCTTCTAAACTCCGGGGTCTATTGAGTTCAGATGGAATTAAATAGAGAATGCATTTATTCAAATGCTAATCAATATATAATTATTATTTTAACGAAAATCCTGAATAAATGCTGTAAATCACCCCAAAGACTTCTGCTACTGCAGACATTGACAACAGGGTTAACAGCTAGATGGAAATTCAATAAGAACTACTATCCAAAAATTAGTTGCCAGCCCGGGAATCGAACCCGGTACCTCCCAATTGCTAGTCAGGAATGCTTACCCTCACACCAAACTGACAATCTCTGGATAGCAGTGCTCATTTAAAATGAGCTGTTAACCCTGTTGTCAATGTCTGCAGTAACAGAAGTCTTCGGGGTGATTTACAGCATTTATTCAGGATTTTCGTTAAAATAATAATTGTCTATTGAGTTCTCGACTTATTTGAGTCCAGGACTTTAATGTAGTAAACATGAGGGAAATTCACAATATTTTGCTGTTGTATTGTTGGCATTATAGCAAAACAGAAACAGCTGATGCAGCGGGATTCAAATGAGCATGCTCTCCAAACTATTGGAAAAAATACATTCGATCTCTTTGTAGGCCTATTCACAGAAAAACCTTTGAAAGGTGAATGAATAAACATTTCATTTTACGTTATGATATTATTGATCATTGATCCTAACCAGTGATTTTGGAATACAAATTTTGTCAGACTGCCGTAAGATAGCACGCTCGGATGCTTGCCTCCAAGGTCTATAAATACAGGTCATGGACACTCATGTTTCTTATGGATCAGCCATTATGTGGGGTCTTTATGGAGGTACATTTGAAATATTCCAATCTGCTCATAACAAAATCATGCATTATGCTTTTTAAAAACAATTTTCTGGTTCAGATAATATGTAAATTCAGGTTTTTGATTTTTTAATAATGAAATTTCAATAATAAATGGTTCAATAATTCATTTTTTATCATTGAGTTATTGTTCTTATTCTTGTAACTTGTTATGATATTCATAAGGCATTGGGACAAAAGACTAACCTCAAAAAGAGTTTGAAGTTCCCAATCTAAAAATCAAAAATTCAGTTACTAGTTGGAATCTAAATATTATTATTCTGTGGGGATATTTTATTTATTATTCAAAGCCGAACAATATTTCTTGAACAATGTAACAAAATAATACTGTCACAAAGTGAATTTTGTGATGAATGGAGAACCGTCATTCAGTATATGATTTAGTGAATTTCCTCTATTTTAGTAGAAGAATAGGGTCAGCAGTCGGATGTATTTTGTTAAGCTTAGAGTCTAGTGTATAAAAACCATCATCATTGGCAACAACCCTGTGAATTATCATCAGCATTCATCAAAACCAGAAACTTCCAGTTCTTGTTTACTAGTCTGAGCATTCTAGTATCTAGTATTGCAGCAGCAGCACCTGTATCATAAAGATGATAAGCGGCTACTGGGTTGAGTCGGTATCGTTCTTCATGAAATTTCTGGAATAGAAAGATTGTTTACCGGCCTAATTTTTATAGTAATTAGCAGTATTGTCATCATGGTTACACCCTTAGCATCAAGATCATCTGAATCATACCCTGTCACCTGATCGGTGGCGTGATCGTCTCCTGAGACTCCTATTGGTCGGTAATCTCTTTTCCTCCAGCCTCCCAATTTTCCACGGACCCTACTCTGTGCGGAGCAGACCTGGGTGAGAGGCATTAGTTTGGTGATTGGGTTTGTGTATGGCCGCATTCCAAGCGGCGCTCTCAATAGTGGTTTTCTAGAGGGATTATATTCTATTCTCTATTTTATCAAATAGAATATTGTGAGTCAAATTACCGACTGTTTGAAGGTAGATTTTCCTGGGGGATTTTCTGGTTTGTAGATTTATTTATAGTGCAGTTGTTTGGTGGTCGAGCGTGTAAACAGGTTGCGAATCTCCTCTCCTTACGACATTCCCGGTACTAGATTATTTCTAGGGGAATTATTCTATTTTGTGTGTTGGAATAGAATATTGTAGGACAAGTTCCGGACAACTCGAAGGTAGATCTTCCTTGGGGATTTTCTCTCTTGTTGGTTATTTTTCCTAAATTTGTATCACTGGGGGTGAGCGAGCTATCCTTGGTTTTGAAAACCTGTAAGGGATCTTAAGTTTGTGCTACAAACAGTTAAGTGGGAAATTTAACTAGGCTCTTTTTGGTTCAATCACGGTGAGTTCCACATCATTCGCGGATTGTTATGGATTATTTTTGAGTACTTAATTTATAAGTCTCGACTCTGTCGCTTCATGACATTTTTAAGTTTAATACAGGAAGTGGGAATCGGTTCACTATTCTCCATATTTGGATCTGCAGTGATCCAGGTGACTGTATGTTAGTACTGGTCACTTGTATGCATATCCTCTTCTGTAATAAGGTGACCTTAATTTTGAAGAGTGAATTTTCCTTGTTTAGTTTTCATACTATTGAGTGGTCCTGTATTTTAACTTTACTTGCAAATTCAGACTTGCTGTGATTCCTTTTAGGAAAATTCCAGTCCTTTTCCTAGAGAACTCAGGTGCAGCTTGAGTTAGTCCTGGTCGAAGTCATTCAGACTGTGATATCCTTTCTCTTTCTTTTTCTTAACTTTCCCCATTCTAAAATCCTTCCAGCTCTCAGGTGCAGCTTGAGAACTTCCCAGTCGAAGTTGATAGACTGTGACATCCTTCCTCATACTTTTTCTCAACTTTTCCTATTCTAAAATCCTTCTAGCTCTCAGGTACAACTTGAGAACTTCTTTGTCGAAGTTGGTAGACTGTGATGTCATTTCTCTTTCTTTTTCTCAACTTTCCCTATTCTAAAATCCTTCTAGCTCTCAGGTACAGCTTGAGAACTTCCTTGTCGAAGTTCCTATACTGTGACATCCTTCCTCATACTTTTTCTCAACTTTTCCTATTCTAAAATCCTTCTAGCTCTCAGGTACAGCTTGAGAACTTCCTTGTCAAAGTTGGTAGACAATATTTAGATTATTGAACAGACATCTGTTTGTTGTAGAGAATAATAACCTTGTTATTGATTCTCTGTTCCCTATACCCTATACCATGTACCTCATACCCTGCATCATATTTTCTATAGCTTACGCCCTATACCATACCCTATTTAACTATATCTTAAACACCACTAACAACTCCATAGTTCCGTCATACCTTTACCCTATAGCTCTCACCTTAAACCCCATAGAAAAACCTCTTTCTGGGCTCGCAGATCCAGTCTGCCCACTGTCAACTTGCAGTTGGTTCAGATTGCGTACTACCTTTACAAATATAATTGTTTGTAGGGATCTGATAGTCAGATCTGTCTCCTTGTATAGGGTTATCTTAATCTCCCTAACACCCACCCTGTATTCCAAAGGCCGAGGGCTGAATCAGCCAGCAACGGCACGGGCAAATACTCTTCCCCTGAAATTAAAAATCTCGCGAAAGAAGCAGAGGGTAAAGAATCAGGATAGAGGGAGAAGTGTAGGTCTGGTAACTCCACCTGTCAGTACGGCTACTGACCCCGACCCATATCCAACTGTAGCTAGTCCGTGTCATAGCAATACTTTGCAATCATGTTGTTCAATCTATAATCATAACAGCTGATAAATTTGAAATTTGGTGAACTTGTACCCTATAAAATGGCGATTTTGCAATGCATCACGGGATTGTGTCATGACCTGTATTTTAAGCAGCTTCTCTTTGTCTCAGAAACATAGTAAGGGCCAGCAACAGTCACAGCTATCACATAGTTATTCAAAAGTATTCTTTGAGTAGTATCTATAGTGTGGTCCACCTTATAATGGTAGTGTACGATTTGTAATGGTGTTGCTATCCTTGTCTATCGGTCAACAAAGCAGATGGTGCTATCTCTTTCATGCATTGCGATGTTGCCACATCGTCTATCAACAATGTAGAAATTCAACTAATTGACAAAATATTTTATCTCAATCATGAAAATTTATTATCACATCTTCAAGAAATATATTTTTTGACAAATAAAATATGATTTACTATTTTTAAAAATAATGAACAGCTAAATTCATCTGATATATCAGTATCAGCTGTTTGGGTGGCAAGGCTGAGATCTGGCAACCCTTTTCTCCTATCTTCCTACACTGCCATTACAATGTGGACCTCACTAACACTATACCAGCTGATTGTGTGTCGGCAAGATTCAACTTGCGCATCATAAAATGGATATGTTTAGTTCTAGAAAATGAACCACATGTTTATAGGCCTATTTTCAAATCTCGAATTTTTTATTACGTTAAGTTTCCATTTTGCAAAGTTGTAAAATAGACCCTTGCGAAGCATGGGTTACCTACTAGTGTAAAATATTGAGAAAGGAAATATATTGCTGTGATGGTGGGGGAGGAGGAGAATGCAGCTACCGAAAAGCCCTGACAGTAGATGAGAACGTGTGAAGCCTGAATACATCTCAGTCGGTTACGATCAATGGATCTCAATCAATCTTTTCTTTGATCTATTGTAATTCTTAGAGGCGAAATATCTTGAAATCCATTCTTAGTGCGCGTCTAGTAGGTATGAAGAATATTTTTGCAAAATTTCAACTTTGTAGGGCAAGTAGTTTGGGCTGTAATGTGATTTTAGATGAAAAATTTCGAAAGAAATCCCGCTCCTGGATCCCTCTTTTAACCCAGTCGGAATTTTTCTGCATAGATCCAAGTTTTTTTTGGTAGCTGAACAAAAAAGTATCTTGATTTTTCTGTGCGATGAGCGGTTAAAAAGTACCAAAATTTTGGGAGGCACAGCTCCTACATTTATGATGCAAATGTAAAAATTTCACCCCCTACATTGAAGCTGCTATAACAATGAAAGGAAAACTTGGAATAGTGAAATAATAAATTATTTTGAAGAGGATTCAATGCTCTACAAACCTACGATAATCAACAGTTTTATGATGCATTGTTGGAGAGTTATAAGCCCTGAAAGAGCAAAACATTGGATAAAAACCTGTTATTTCAACAATTACACACCTTCAAGAGCGAATATCTCGGGAAATATTGGGAATTTCACAAAATTCCACTGAACAAAAAGTGTAGAAAATTATTAAGCTTCATTATACTTGTATTGCTTTTATTTTGATAACCATTCAAGATATTTTACCGTCTACACGAAAATGTTTGGAAATCTCTAACATCTTTATATGTGAGTTTTTCCTTACGCACGAGGTAACACACTATTGATTTCCTATTGATTTGTAACTTTGATTTCTCATAACTATTCCAATGTTGAAGACTTGGGAATTATTTCAATCTCCTCTTTGCAGCAAGCCGAATTTGAATATTGATGATGGAAATGACATTGACATTGATGATGGATTGACATTGACATTGATGATGGATTGACATTGACATTGATGATGGATTGACATTGACATTGATGATGGATTGACATTGGAAATGTTTGTCATCATTAAAAAGAATCATTACAGCCTATTTATATTGAACTTCCATCTTTTTTATTCTGTGCAAACAGACTGCAATGGGGAGGGGGGACAAGCAGTCTCAAGGCTGGTTCTGTTGACATTCCAGAACTCTTCTTGCTCTTGTTGTAACGTGTTCTTATTTGCATAATATAATACTTGTTATATGAACAGTTGAATTACTTGATCCCAGTGTTGATACAATGTGAAAAAATATCATTATACATCTGTGATAACATGATCTAATCTTGGTGAAAAGGGTAGAAAGCCTGGACGATTGTAAAATGACAGTGGAAACAGCAAATATATTGACATCTTGCTATTTTATTGCAGTATTTTTTTACGTTATTAGTTGATTTTTTTGTTTTGAAATGTGTTTATTTTTTATCAATTCTTATATAGTTCAATCTGAGAGACTGAATTTAAACTTCATATTTGAGTGTTTTATTAGATTTATTAATTCTATTTAATTTAACGTAATTGTTCATTCATTCAATCAATCAAAACGTTATTGACTGAAATAGTTGGATACCACTCAAATTAACATTTTAAATTGAAAGGGAAAAGCAATCTATAACACTTCAAACACATTTCGATAATATTCAGTTTTTGGTAATTAATCAAAGTGAAGCTGAGGTCTTAGTTTCGACTCGATCGGCTTTCGACTGTTTGTTTGTACCGCAGTTACAGTCGCAGTTATTGTCCGATTTGGATGAAATTTGGTATGCAAGTTCTTTGAAACAAGGTGCAGAAACGTATGTGTAACAATTTTAGATAAAACCTCTGTTTTTTTTTGTAATATTTAATAAAACCAATCTAACCTCAATCCACAAAGGATGTGTCTTTGAAGATACAGTGATTCATTGCCATACTTTTTCCCATTTATTGTTACGAGCATATGGTGGGCGAGTCGGTTAGACCGTGGTCTGTCATTCTGTGGGACTCAGGTTCGATTCTCGTTCCTGCCAGATTTTTTTTGCAGATAATACTAATATTGTTTTATTTTATTCTAATAATATATCATTATAAAATAAATTATTATGATGAGATTAATAATTAAATTGAATCATCTTATTATTATTAAATTGATTCAACGAATTAAATGGATAAATTATTTTAAAAAAATCTTTATTGTATTGGAGTCCAATACTGCAGTTGTAGAGAAAAATGTGTATGTAAAGGTATAAAGGTAATTTTTTCCCTTTTTGTGTAGTTTAGAAGTTGATATTGTGGTAATTATTAACATTAAATTAAAAAGACCAAGAAATTGTCAAAAAACCACAGATTTATTGATACTTATAATTACCGTTTTCGGTAATTACACTATTGTCAATCTCTGATAAACTCTGATAATGACCGAAACCGGTCTTTCTGAGTATCAATAAATCTGTGGTTTTTTGACAATTTCATAGTCTTTTTCATTTAAAAGGTATGTATTTGATATAAAAGTACTCCTTGATAAGTCCGGTGTCCCTGGAAACAGTGTCTCTAGCACTTTCAATGGAGAAAATAATAGATGACAATCAAGGCTAAATATTCACAATATACTGTACTTACTGTACTGGCCCTTTTCATCAGATTGAAAGTTGTATTCATGAGCGAGGTCTACTGTTCGCAGAACTACTAGTTGTATTGAACATTTCAAATTTCATGTTTTTCTCCACTTTAAGCATAAATATGTATAATATAATATATATATTTTTATGTTATTATTCCTACAAACCTACAATGTACTAAAATAAAATACTTATGCAAAACTGTGAAATTTCTAGTTATGTAAGTGGCATTTACAAGATAGTACAGTAAATACTACAAATATCATTACATTTTGGATTTATAATCATGCAATACTTGAATATATTATCTTCTATGCTTTATCATCTTGTTATGCTTAAAATGTTCACAAAAAATTTCCAAGTTCAACTTGTAAAATAGAAAATGATTTTGATGAAACACTCCAATTTAGGGGTGGTTTTCAATGTTAATAAAGTTCTCAATAACTCAGTAGGGGATGATTTTAGAACAAAATGTTGAATACATTTTTTCATCTCTTTGAACACTCTTTCGATGTGAAGATAATGAAATCTGAAAAATTGAAAAAAAACTTTTCAACTATCTACAAGAAATTACAATTTTTTTCAAATTATTGCGGCTTAGGGGTTGGGAAGATTTTTTCGACAATTCCTATATTTTAAGTTTTAAAAATGGTCAACCCCTAACGATTTCAACCCTCAGCAACCATTGAAAAAAATATATAAATTTTTATCTACTAACCACTATCCACCATTTCCAACCAAAAAAAAAAAAAAACGAAAATTGCCTCAAACAGAGAATTCAAAAAACTCCACTTATTTTGTAAACCACCCCCTAACCGTTAATCATAAAATGATAAAACGAAAAAAATTCTCTTAAAGAGTGGAATTGAATGACAATAAGAATTTTTCTGATATCTTAACAAAGGATTTCATTTTTTCCACCCCTAAATCTCAACCCCAAAAATGAGAAAAAATCGTGAATAGTCCATTCCACTGTATCCAGCATTCTGTCAACTACAAGAATCAATAATAAAAAAATAAAAAAAACAACCCCAAGATTTTGTGGTTAAAAAAAAATAGGGGATGATTTTTGATAATTTCCCACCAACCTTCCCCAAAACCTCTTCATCATAATCTCCACTATGGACCTGGGTATGCTTGGAGTTGTAAATACTGGCCAGCCTGCATGAAATGTAGAAACTTTATTTTGAGGCGATAGAGGCTGGAATTTGGCAACACCGCGACAGCTGCTTCAATGTGGCAACACGGCGATGGCTGAATGACCTTGAGTTGACACTAGCGGCAGCAGCGCGCAAGTTTGTTGAACTTTGAATCTGAACACAGCCTTGGGTAGTTCACCATGTTTCCGCCGCTCTAGCGCTAGCGCTAGCTGGCACAGGTGGCCACTGAACTCTATACTAACACTGGAATGGACTAGCAACACAAAGAAAGTGAGGCAGCTGGTAAAGATAGGCAACCCGCATTGCTGTGGGATTCGTCATTTTGTAACACATTGGCTCTTATGGAAAAATACATTGCACAGTTTCAATTTCTATTTTATTTCTATATTGTATATCTTATTCCATGGAAGCGTTATTTTTCCTTTATTAAGCAGTTCATTGTTAACTTTTTGAGAGCAAAAATAATGAAATAGGTTGAATATGAATAAAGAAAAGATTTTTTTCATTTGTGACTGCAGTAGTTTTAGTATTGTCAACTTTTCACAAACAAGGGAATAACTTTGGGCCAGATTTCAGAGAAGCGTATCATCTATTTATTTTTATTTATTTAACAAGGACAAATATAAACTGTCATGAAATGATTGGGAATGAAAAAAACAGGCTCATAGTCCTTATTATTCCAATCCCGAATTTTGTTCGTACACAGTCCAAAGGAGGGCTGTGTTTAATCGAATCGAAACTATGAAACATAGTCTTATGTTTATTTTGATAGGATATACTATTGTTTTTTGGATTATATGATTTATTGTTATTGTTAAAGGAAAGATTTATGATGTATTGTCTAATTTAATAATATAGGCCTACTTACAGCAGGCTTTAAATGTAGAATTATGTAGGTGTGCATTGGTGTAATTTCAAATCATGTAAGAGTGGGAGTTTCAGAAATGAAGCAAATAACGAAGAAACATTCTATTATATTATATGACTATGATAAGCAAACAGTAAAATATGCTACATAATTACCAGAGTAAAAAAACAATTTTAAATTGAAAGGTTTCAAAAATTAATTACAATTCAGCTGATAACAATCTCATATTTTTCACAATAAAAGTACCGTAGGTAAATAAAATGAATTATGTTGACTCATGATGATTATTAACACAGGATTATTAAATATATAATAATAGCAATACACTAGGTATTCTGATAACATTTCAAATCATGTAAGTGTGGGAATTTCAGAAATGATGCAAAGAAATCTATGAAGAAACATTTATATTAATTGTATTATAATTATGACCATATGATAAGCAAACAGTAAAATATGCTAAATAATTATTATAATATTGTAAATTGAACGATTATTTATTTGAAATGGAAATGTTTCAAAAATTAATCACAATTCAGCTGATAGCAATATCATATTTCTCCAAAATAAAAGTAGGCTACTAAAATAAAGTAGGTAGGTACCTAAAATAAATTATGTCATCTCATGATGATAACACAGAAATTATTAATCATTTGTATTTATTCTTTTTTGAATAAGGATTCATTTGTTCTTCAACTATGTTTTTTTATTTCAGATGCTAATAAAGTAGGCCTAAATTTTCAATTAGCATAGAAACTATCACAGTATACTAGGAATAAAACCAAATTTGTTGTTTTATTTTTGGTCAAATAAACTGATCAATATAGAAAAAAGTATTGGAAATGCATGTAAAACAAAAAGGTTTCTTCAAATTAATTAATAGACTAAAAATGTTTGACTTACCTGTGAAATGGTATTTCATTTCCTTTAACATGCCCATTCTTCCAAATGCAACACAATACATCACCATTTTTCGGTCGTATTTTTATTCAATTCTACGCATTTTACAACAAATACATCACAATATTTAAGAGAAAAGGTTGTGATCTAATACCGATAGCCCCAATACTCATTCAAATCCATTTTTCAACTTTAGAAATGAAAAATCGTACTCAAGAGCTGCAACAACCTGCTTAAATGTATGAGTACGAGAGAGAAGGGAATCCCACACGGTATGCCTGTCCCACTCACTCCGCCTTACACACTTTTAGCTGTAGCTTAGCATTGGACAGCCCGTTCCAGTTAGTATAGAGTTCACTGCAGGTGGCAAGACTTCATTCAATGGGCGCCGCACTTGAGTTAATTGATTGGAACTCTGATTTGGTTTGATTCAATGATTTCTATTCTATAAAGAGGCTTGTATTGATGCAAAATGATCAGAAATTGTTATTTATTTATTCATACATACATTGATACATACATTTAAATATCATTCTCAACTATGAATGATTGGAGAAGAAACAACAGGCTTAAAGCCCAAAACTGTTCCTTTCCCAAATTTCCAAATAGAAATTGTCCAAAAATAGGTTATGTTTACACTTCATGATTTTTGTCCAATGTGTTAAAATAGTTATAAGTCCAAAATAGTTATCAACTAAGAATTTATTGGTGAATAGGTATTTGATATGTATTCTCTTGTAGTCTCGCAGACTGCCCACCGACTGTATAGCTCTTGTAGTCCAGTCACAAATACTTTTTGCTCGAAAAAACTCTGAACACGCTGATTTTTTTCATGCAATGCTACTGGAGTCCAAGGTGTGTTCAAAAAGTAAGGTTATTTTTTGAATTTCGTGGGAAACGCACATTTGATTTTCAATTTTTTTATTTTGTTGTGTTGATACAGATGTGCTGAGCATATGTTTCAAGTTTAAAGCCTGTTTATGTTTAGTTCATTTTTGACAGTTACAAAGGTCAGACGTATTATGGTGTGCTCAGCAATTTTTGGCATTGGTGATTCAGTGTGCTTTCACTGGGATAATTGAGCCCTAGTTTCTGTTACTAGTTGAATACAATGAGGTCACTTTTAGGTTAAACTTGGGATGACTTTGTCCCAGTATGAAAATTGTGATATTATGCTGGCTATGATGCAAATACAATTCAAAATATGATAAATATCATAAAAGTATTCTACCTAATAAAACATAATTATCCACTTTGCTTGAAATTAATATGTTCTCAATATTAATTTTTTGCTGATTCTGCAGCTGGAGCCAACATGCCTCAATGCTACAAAAGATTTCTAGGCAGCAGAAACTGAAATATTTCTTCGATAAATAATTTGTGATTTTTTTGAAGTGGATTTAATTTGTTTTTAATGTAATCATTCATTTTGGAGATTAACAGTTGGTTTAACTTTGTTTAACTCTTGAAAATTGATTTTTTTTCATATATTTTTTTGAAGTCAGACAAAGTCAACCCAACCCCTGGTTGACATTATTTCTTATTTTCAAAAAATAAATAAATAAAAATAACTTTATTAAAGTTGAGAGAAATAATGTAGTAACCCACAGGGGAATATCCCTTCTGAGCATACCAGGCAAGCTCTACTCAAGAATACTGCATGAGAGGCTAAAATGTTTTATTGAACCAGACCTTGAGGAGGAGCAATTTGGCTTCAGACATGGTAGACTCAAGATGCCATTTTTATCCTGAGACAAGTCCTAGAAAAAAGTGTAGAGAAAAACGTGTACTTGTGTTTTATAGACCTCATCAAAGCATTTGACAGAGTACCCTGGAATGCCTTACGGTAGGAATTACGAGATAGAAGAACTATCTAGATGATAACTTGTTGAAGGTCATCTAGAGCTACTGCAGAAGCTGTAGGAACTATGTGAGAGTCGGTAACTGCTGCTCTGAGCAATTTGAAACAAGAGCAGGAGTAAGGCATTGCGATATTCTATCACCATATCTTTTTGTTATACTGATGGATGGAGTGATGAAGGCCTGCAAGGATAGAGAAAAAAGATTGACAGTGGGTCACTGGCTACTACAGAGAGTGAAAGTCTCAAAGCTGGCTTATGCAGATGACACTGATGCAGACCTGATTACCATCCATCAGAAGGGGAGCAACAACAAGGCGCAAGTGGGCAATGTTCATCAATATTTTTGCACCTACATAATAGTGAGAACCAGGAAGGAGAGTCTTCATCAGAGTCTATATAATTGGATGAATTAACAGAGAATCCAACAGATTCATCTGATAGGAATATTTCAACAGGAGTTTTTGATCCAAATGTGCCATCAACCAGTCAACAAAGCTCAAATTTTACAACTAATAACAGTGACACCTTCACAACTATGTCAATAGAGAGTAACGCTATATTTCGGCTATGAGTAGAGATAGATTTGATTTTCTGCTGAACACATTACAATTTGATGATAAAGACACCTGCTCTGAACATCAAAAAGTAGACAAACTAGCTCCCATAAGAAATATTTGGGAAAAGTTCATGGATTCCTGCAAAAGTAATTACTGCCCTGGTTCATACGTTACAATAGATGAGCAACTGCTACGCTTTAGAGGACGTTGTCCATTCAAAATGTATCTTCCCTCAAAGCCAAACAAATATGGCATTAAAATAATGATGCTGTGTGATGTGAAAACAAAATATCTGATCAATGGAATTCCATACTTGGGAAAGGACTCCAACCCATCTGGTCTGCCCTTAGGAGCTTATTATACAAAAGAACTCACCAAAACAATTCATGGTACAAATAGGAATGTAACCATGGATAATTGGTTTACATCCATCCCACTAGCAAAGGATATGTTGAGCAGTCATCAGTTGACAATAGTTGGAACTCTACGTAGTAACAAAAAGGAGATCCCTCCTGAAATGAGCAATCAGAAGTCAAGGAAGATTGGATCTGTAATGTTTGCTTACGATAACGAACTGGTTTTAGTATCATACAAGGCAAAGAAGTCTAAAATGGTGTTTCTACTCTCCACTACTCACGAAAATGGTACTACATCTGAAACAACAGGAAAACCAGATATTGTTGAATTTTATAATTCAACAAAGGGCGCAGTTGACACATTTGATGAGATGTCATAAAACATGTCATGCAGCCGCAAGACACAGCAATGGCCACTGTGCATATTTTATGGAATGGCCAACAGCACTTTAGTCAATGCCTATGTGATATATGTTCATAATACAGTAAAGGAAAAGAAAAAGCCAATCAACCGGAGAGAATTTGCTAAGCAAGTATGTGAGGAGCTAACAAAACCGCACCTGCAGAACCGAATTGAAGTACCAACCCTGCGAAAGAAACTGAAAACAAACATTGGAGAGATACTTGGAACAGAAGCTAGACAGAGTGACCCTGAACTTCACGGACAAGCTGAGAGAAAGATATGTGCATTTTGTCCATCTAAAATAAGAAGAATGACAAGGTTCTCCTGCTTCAAATGCAAAAAGTTTCACTGTCTACAACATCAAGCAAAAATGTGTACAAACTGTTCATCATTGGACTAAACTCATGAAACATCCTCAAATATTGAAAGAGATTTGTTTTCTTAAGTATTGATTGCAAGCTGTTTAAAATCTCAACTCCCCAAAATTGGGACAAAGTCACCCCGGGACCAGTACTTATTTGAGTTTTTCTTAGTAGATATGCGCATTAAGAACACCTCAAAGATCAAAATCCAACCATTAACTTTTGACACAAACATCGTCCAAGACATTTTAGTAGCCATGGAGCAATGGTCGGCTGAGCACCACACATTCGTTGTGGAAGCATATTTTAAAAGTGGCAATAGTGTTGTTGCTGTTCAGCGGCAGTTCCGCAGATGTTTTAATGTGGGTCTGAGAGGGAAAGTTCCAACTCAAAACACCATTTTGCTGTGGGTGGATAACTTTAGAGCTACTGGTTCAGCATTAAAACGGAAATCAATGGGCCGTCCAAGGTCAGCCCAGACACCAGAGAATGTCAAGAGAGTGAGGGAAGCTGTGGAAGCCAGTCCTCAGTGGCCTGCACGCAAACAAGCTGCTGCTCTGCGCATGTCTGACCACTCGGTAAGAAGAATATTACGGTACGACCTGCACTTTCATCTATACAAAATGGCTATCATGCAACAGTTGAAGCCCACCGATTATGCAAAGCGCAACACATTTTCAGAGCAAATGATTGATTTGCTTACAGATGACAAAATCTTCATTATGAGCAACAAAGCGCATTTTCATCTGATGGATATGTTGTGAATAAACAGAATTTCCACTATTGGTCGGCAAAAAATCCAGAAGAACTGCATGAACGTCCCCTTCATAGTCCCAAGGTGGTATGGTGTGGCATTACAAAACATTGTGTTATAGGCCCATACGTTTTTGAAGAAAACGGTCAAACTGTAACTGTCAACTCACAACGATACCTGACTATGTTGAAAAACTTCCTTATCCCCGAACTACGCAGAAAACGCTTAAACCACAGCAGAATTTGGTTCCAGCAGGATGGGGCAACTGCCCACACAGCCGATGAGGTAATGAACTTCTTAAGAAGCAAGTTTCATAGCCAAGTCATCTCACGTTTCTGGGACATTGCATGGCCAGCTCGCTCCCCAGATCTCAGCATTTGTGACTTTTTCTTGTGGGGACTGCTGAAATCAAGAGTGTTCACAAACAAACCCCGCACATTGGATGACTTGAAGGAAGCCATATGTCAAGAAATAGCCAACCTTTCTCCTGCAATGTTAGGGAAGAATGTTTAGAAGATTGTCATCATTTGAAAGATGTCATCTTCAAATCTTAAACGGATAACATAAACATTTATTTGGTTATTTTTATAAATGTTCATAAATAGCAATCTAATATGCAATAAAACCCTTTGTATCTCTTAAAACTATTGAGTTATTTACATTTTAAAACCGTCAGATCATTTTGCCGCTCCCTGTATAATCTAATAGGCTACCTTATAATAATGGGTTGCGACTGACAAAGAAGGATGAAGGACACACAAAGATGGGTCGCCAAACAAAAAAGGTTGTACCGCTGTACATTACATTACATCTGAATGCTCATGTCTCATACCATACCACTTGATATTTCATTCTAATCAATAAATGATTTGTGTCAATTCAGAAGCTTCAACTTTGGTAGTACCAATTGATTTTCTGTAGTTTCATCTGTAATAAAAACAATTTCCTCCAAGCAACAAAACACTGTTCTCAAAATTAAGATTCTTGAAATATTAAAAATAATGTTTTATTTTCTAGGTACAATTGGCCATGTAGCACATGGAAAGTCAACTGTAGTCAAAGCTGTTTCTGGAGTGCAGACTGTCAGATTCAAGAATGAACTGGAGAGGAATATCACCATCAAATTGGGTGAGTAGACTTTTCATTTAAACCATTGGTTTTACTTCAAATTTTCGAGCATTATAGTGCTTTACAGTGATGAAGTTAATTCGGAAAATGTCATATTTAGGGATGGATCTAGTCGACATAACTTAGTGAATTGAATCCCAAACGTTTTCACTTATACTTATGCCTCAACTAGGATTAAAGAAAAACGTCCATTTTCCTAGACAAAATAAGTTTGATAATTCTATGGATAGGAATTTTGAACCTAATTAAAAGAACTCATTGGATCCAAAGAATGTAATTTTTTATTATATGTCCGTATAATAAAACTATAACTGATGGAAATTTTACATCTCAATCAAACTGTCGAAAGGGGTTTGGGTTTGATTATCAAGTTCCCCCCTTTGGGTAATTAACAATATAGTGAAAAATAGAAAATTTAGTATTAATAGTAATTTTAACAGAATTCAACCTTCAATGTAATTAGTGTATTTTAATTCTAATGGCAATGAAGACTATATATAATGGCAATAAAGACTATAGTATAGCCTTTCCAGTTTGTTAGAATTATTTGGGTAGTCAAGCTCGATTGACACATCTATTCACAATTATCCGAATTAACTTATCTCTGTCAATGGTACACATTACTAATTACTATCTTAACACCCCTATGTTGAATTCATAATCAACAATTTTCCAACCCCAATATAGAGTTCTTTAAAAATGTAAATTTTTAGCGAAAATAAAAAATGCTTATTATTTACAATATTTACATGAACTCATGAACCTACTAGAATAGATTAAAAGTTGAAAATAATTTGGGTACCTCAACTCCTTTATAGTGACCACAGACGTCAATGCAAACAACTCAGAATCTATTTCAATAAAATCAATATGGAGACTATTGTGACTTTTATACGTTCTACATAGGTCAAACGGGAAGCTCACCTTGCCAGCCAGAAATTGAAGCAACAATTTAATGCAGTGAAAACTAAAGCAGAATCTACACTCTTGTCGATCACCTACTCTCAGAAAATCACAAATAGACCTTCTATACCTATTAATAGATCAATGTGACCAATGAAATAACCCCTATACACCACTAAGGTCATTGCTTCATAGAAGAACTTGTAATATTTAACCAATGCAAAATCAATAGACAAAAAAAATCAACTTCAAATCCCTTGTCTTCTTCAACCAACTCCCCAACTGAAATCAACCAAATAGACAAAAGTGTACTGAGAAATCCAAATGGGACACATGAAAAAATATCCTGAACAAGTGAGTAATTGACTTATATTACAAATAAAATATATAAAATATTTTATATTATATAAAATATCCTGAACAAGTGAGTAATTGACTTATATTACAAGTCTTATAAAAACAGACTGCTATTTATTATTCTTCTGAATAATGGATAGCTTGAGGTACCCTGGTAACAGGACATTTGAATATGTTGCTAAATTCAAGGATGTACTCAGGAGGAATTATTGCTGCACCAGACATGTGCAGATAGTTACAATGTAACTATCTGTTACATTGGTTTCAGGGAATAGATTGCTGAAAATGTATAATATTATTGAAAAAGAAAACAGCGAGTCTGGTGTCATATTTATTCTTTTCAACCCCTTGGGGGTAAAACCAGTAAAATATCAGGTGACCAGACCTAGTAAATATGTCTGGTTACCAGTCAAATGAATTATGTAGGTATGAATTGTAATTTCAGTATTAAATTGTACTTTGAAATCAAGTGAAGAAATCAATCAATAACTAATTTCATTTTGAAAAATCTAATCTATACTATTGAAAGAAAATATAAAATTTGTCTACTTTACTGCATTGAACCTCTATTGAATGGAGGCCACTTCAATAGCACATGTACTATTGTACATACATACTTGTATGCTGTTTCATTATGTTGAACCTAGATATTATGCTGTACAGTAAGATTCACATTACAAAGTAATTGAAAATTATAGGAAGGCATTGTTGCCACTATTTGGCTTCCACCGCCTACTATAGTACATACATGATTAATCTATCTATCTAGAATATCTATCTCAAATATATTATTCGATTAATTAAGAAAATATATATCTTCATTATTTAATAACACATTTTTATAATGGAGATTAAATATTTTGTTAGTTCATTATATTAATTCTGCATAGATTTGCCAACAGTATGGAATTGAAAAAGGATTGATAGAGCAATCTGCTTTGTCTTATGGCAGACAACCATAGCAAACCAATGGTAATCATGTGCCAACTTTTTAACGTGAATCTCACTATAGATCATAACTTTCAAGATGTTTTGAGTTTGATTGGTTCTCATATAGTAGATACCAATGTTAGTAGACAGACTAACTCTAACAGTCTACTAACTTTGAGTAGATACCTTATACATCAAATTTTGATAGAACTAAATTCTATTTTGAATGGTGTAATTTTTGGAATTTGTTTCTTAGCATTCTTGTTTTGTGGTTAATGTTTGTTGTATTAATTTTATTATTTACTAATGCCACCATTTTGTATTGTTTTAATGTGTCATTTCATGGGCTATTCCACCTTAACGTGGTTATTAAGAACAACCGTTGTAATGAGCGCTCTAATAACCGGGTGTAATAGTCGGGTCGGGTCGGAACTAAAAGACTTTTTATGAGTCATTGAAATGAATTTCTTATTTCTACATATTTTTTTATTTTATTTGGTAATTATTGCAATTCGGTCATTTCGGAAGAACATGTAAGACTCGGTTTAACATACTGTAAATTTACTACAGTATTTGAATATTTTTATTCTGGACCAACTTGGATACTTGAGGAGTTTCCTACTTTCAACTTGAGTCATCAGCTCATCTTCAACAATTTTCAACTTCAAAACAACCAGGATGCATGGAGACATTCCGAAAAATAGAACAAAATCATTTCTGATAATATTGGAATGATTAATTATCCTCAAAATCATAACTGATGCAGTCTGGACAAGATTCATACCAGAATAAAAAGGTGAGACTTGGTAGTGTTCATAAAATATTAATTATTTATTAAATTGCATTGTAGTTGTTTGAAACAATAATTTGTTCAATTTGTATTCTACTTCTTGAATAGGTTACTTTGAATCTCTACTTTAAGTTATTTTTTCTGTAACCTATAAGTCAGGTGGTTCCCTACCTTTTCTCTATTTGATGATGATGATCTCTATTTTTATGTAAACGTATCGCAAACCTCGTGAAAATTATAACTCATTTTCGCTGCTGTGCAACTGGAGAAGTTTTTCTATTTTAATACTATCAATTTAAATTCAAAAATGTCCAAAGAAAAAAGTATTATTAATTTTTGAGATATGAGCATCTAAAGTTGAAATTTTTGAAAAAGTAATTACACAATTGGTATTAAATTAATTCACCAAGGTATTATTCATAACATTAAATATTACATTTTTCAAATTATATATTTTAGAGAAATTTATTCCATTTTTAACATTTACAAAGTTCAATTATTAAAAATGTCATAGAAAAACCAAAGAGAAAAACTTATCGTTAATGACTGTAATGGGGTGAATTGCCAACCATTCATATGTGGTGCGGTATTTTTGATATTTATAAGAGCGGTTGCTAAAATCCCTATTTTGCAAATAAATTTGCAAAAAGTTAAGGCCGTCCGGCTCGCAAATATGCTGGGTTCAGACCGCAGCTCTAGCTCAGTGGTAGATGCATGCATTTTCCAAATATAATTAATCCCCACAAGGTTCAATGACTGGTGATCAATAATTCTTACTGCTGCTTCCGTGAAGTTCTTGAAGAATACCAATAAGGAAGTCAAAAAGATAGTTGGTGACTGATTACCAGTAACCATATATTCAATCAAGAATAATGAAGACCAACTATGACTTTTCTAGTTGATTTTTAAAACGCTTGTCATGAATACAGGTATTCACCAATTTACCCTTCTGAAATTCCTTGGAACTTACAACGCCAGTTCTTGAAGTTCTCTGGATCCTTATATGATATACTGTAGACTTATTAATATAATTATCAGTAAGATTTTTCTGGCTGACTAGTGCGACTATCATCAAAGGATGATAAGTAATAAATGCTCTGAATAAGGTCAATATTAATTAATTCACTGATTTTATTTACTGCAGAAGATTTTGCTTGGTACCAAGACAGCTCAAACTGTATATCACGAGATGAGTTAGGATATAATAAAAACTTCTAAGATTTTGTATGCTGACATAAAACATAAAATATATTCCCATAAAATAATATATATAAAATATTCTTATATCTATAATTCCAATATAAATAAATTCTTTAATATTTTAATGATTATCACAAGGTTTATTAGCATTCACAGTTGTGAGCTTTAAAAATATATATGTGTATTTAATACTGATACGTGGACTTCAAGTCAATTCAGAATTCTACAACTTAAAACCTGTTCGGTCTGTAGATTTAACAGGACATACTTTTATCAATGAACAAATAATAATTAATAAAAATAACAATTTAAAAATCTCAGGGTTTATGAGTTCGTGACGTGCATGGAAATAAGCTTCCTACATAAATCAATAAATTCATAAAAGAGTTTTTATAACTTATATGATAATAGTCGACACGTGAATTTCTTAAACTTGAATAAATTTATATAGCGCTTTGATCAATTCCCCAATTCACTGCTAAAGGCCTTCTTAAAAAATGAGCTCATTTAAGACAAATTTTGCACACTCACTATAATGATGTTCTTGGAGGTCTTGTAGAGTAAATTAATTATTTCCAATAATTAATCAGGCAGGTCCTTTTCGTCTCAGCTGGGCTCGTGTATGGTCCAGATTTCTTATAAATTTCTATCAGTATCAAAAATATATTTACGGGAATAAATTACAATTAAGAACTCTTTAGCAACACTGAGTTCACAAATAATCAAACATTAATTACATATACTTCACATTTAAATAGGGATTGGCTCGATGCTTTTAAAAATTAATAGGAAGAAAGAACCCTAATCTCCATGTGCTCCTCACAGATCGAGATCACAAGCCAGAGAGAGTGATTTTCAGGAAAATTTCATCTCTTCCTTAAACGATTTATAAGCTTCCTTCTGATTGGCTTTCTAATCTTAGTAAGACTCAATGTAATTGGTTCTTTAAGATTCAGGGTTTTCCTAACTTTGTTATACAAAGATAAATAAAAAGTTTTTATATAAATAAATTAAGTGATAGACTGAGAGTATTTTAATAATTAAATCTCGATATATGATGCTATAATACAATATACATTTAATTTTTTATGTGAGCTTTGTGTACTCTTGGTTTTCATACTTTTTTAGATTGCAATAAATAATCGTGTAACAATAATAGTTGTCCTTAGCTATTTACATAAACCTTCCCTAGTGTATATAATATATATTTTGTGAGTAAAACTTATAATTCAATTCGTAATGGTTGATTTAGCAAACAGCTGATTTGTTAGGTATCGATTCAAAGAACTGTCAATTGATCCTAGATCGATTGATTCATTAGAACAAAACAAAGAATTCTAACCTCAAAATGTACATGCAAACTTTTTTTTTATGATCTGCCAATAATAAATAAACCGCTTTATAATTTTTATTTCTGCCAAAGAATTCTCATTATTGTTGAATTACAATTTTGCATGGTTCTCTTATCGCTTAATAGATAACATGATTTCTCTTTATCATGAATAACATTCGATTTTACTTGAGCGGTACCTTGACTAGGCTATCTATTCTTTCTATTTTATAATTCTATTAAAGCTCAATAGTTTATTTCAAAAGTATTTTGTGGTGCTAAAATACCACGTGACATGACTCACTAGAATTTATCTCTGGTATAATGTACCCAAAATCCAGTGCCAGTACGAAATTGAAATTGTCTCATAACTATGAGCACAGAATACAGCAATTCTAGTAGTTTTCTCTGCTATGAGGGTGATGGAGATTTTTTGAGTTCTCAAAAAGCTGATAGGACTAGATTGAAATGAAATACAGTATACAGGACACCAACAGTGACAGTCAACAATCAACAGTCAACAGTGATTATAAATGCATAATATACTAGCGGAGAGACTTCCTTCGATGTCCTGAGTACTTTATTTCATTTTAATCTGGTTATACTGTACTAGTTTCTTGAGAATTCAAAAAATCTTCATCACCCTCATGGTCATGAGAAGAATTGAATTTCTGGCTGTGCAACTGGTTTTTGGGCAAATTCAAGTGGTGTTGTATGAATTGAAAAAAATCAAACTTAGGTCAACTCAATGTTAGTCATTTGTTTAAAATGGAATAAATTCCTCTATAATATATACTTTGAGAAATTTAATATTCAATTTGATGAACTATTTATTCATTGATTATTGTCAAATTACTTTTTACAAAAAAATCAAGACATATTGCACAACCATAACCAGCATCACAAGGTGTATTCACGATCTTTGAGACAGCCACTCTAGCTGTCTGATATAATTATGTTATTCTGTTTTCTGTTATTCAATAACTCAGTGTTAAGTCGAGATAGGAGATGTACATAAAAAAAATAGAAACTGAAATAGCAGATAATCCTGGTTTGAGTAATTTTAGTTGTGTTAACTCACGATGTTTCAGTTGAAACGGCTGCCATATTGCTTTGTTTCTAACCTCTACACCCATGTTAATCCCCGCTATTCTAGTTAAAAAGACAGCCATATTGCTTTCACCCAGTTTTCAGTTTTAAAAGTGAGGTTATAATGATGGGTTACACGAGTTCCCGCTTGGAACGCTATTGTAGTTAATAGGTTTCAAGCTCACTATCACAAATTGCTGAATAACAGTTTAGCTAGCTAAAGAAAAAACGTGAAAACCCCTAAGTCACAGTTTTAGTTGAGGCGTTCACAAAAAAATGAACTGGGAAATTCAAACGAAAATACTGAAGTTTCATCAAATTTAGGCATGCTCTTGAGGCTTTTTCAGTCATCTTTAAATTGATCAATCTTAGCTACAACTAAGATGAGAATCGAATTTGAAATTTGTTGTTCTGATTATCCTTGATTTTGAGCGTAGTTTTTGGACAATTGTAACAATTTAGAAATAAATACTTATATATCCAACAACCCAAGCATGAACCAAACAAAAAATGTATTGCTATATATTTAAAACCAGGTAAATCACACTTACTTTTGGAACATAATTAACGTTTATTGTCTACTTGTAAAAATTTCACTGAATTGAGAGTATCTAATCTAATGTTGCAGGGCAATGTCTTTCTCAAAATTTCATAAACTTGGAAAAATGTTTAAACTTGTAGTAGTTCACTTTTCCTTCAATTTGAATTAATTTAAAATTTTAAAAAAGTGGAAAGCATTTACCCTGAAGAATCTAATTATTTTCCCAATGAAATATACAAGGTGAATTTCTGTCCATAAATAAGGGAGCTATATGCTCCAAAATATATGGGACATACCGCCCACTCTTGAGTTTGTACGAGTGGCTAAATTAAAATCGTATTTTATTTACTGGTAATATTTCTCAAAGTTTTTCGATTTGTATATTATTAATTTTTCAAAATGAAGAGACTTTTTTTCTATTATTACTTTTTGAGATATGAGCATTCAATGTTCAAAATTTTCAAACAGAACATTTCAAATTCGGTAAAAGATGAGTTCATGAAATTTTGAGGTTACATCCTTCATGATATTTGTTGAATAAAAAGCATTTCATCAAAATAAAAATTTTTTGAGAAAGTTTTCCCTTTTCAAAAAGTTAATAAAAGTAACGAACTATTTTTGGTCATTTTTCGAAAATAGAATAACTTTCTCAATAATTTATATTTTCTGATCAACATAAATATATATATATTTTTTCAATACTCTTCATCTATCAACAATACCATGAAGAATGTATCCTGAAAATTCAATGATTTATCTGCTACCGAATTTCATGTAATCTGTTTCAAAAATTTAAACTTGAAGGAGCTCAAGTAATAATCGAAAAAGAATCATAAGGAAAGAAATCTTTTCCAGTGAGAAACAGGCCTACTAAAAATGAAATTATACTTGTTACCATTAAAATTAATGCTGGGAGATCAGTATTTTGAATACATTTTCAATAGCAATACCGCGACCCACCAAACATCTGGTTGGGAACCACCTCTACAAGTTATTAAAATGTAGTTATATTTAATAGTAGTTTTACTATTTTTTGGATTTTTATTTCCCTATTAAATCAAATGATTTGGTTTGACTTGATTGTATTTTCAAGAGATCAATGATGATTATCTTGAGATGTCATTCATTCTACATTCTAAAAGGTTGTAGAGTATCAATATTAGTTTATATATTATTTTATCTTCATAAAGAGTATCAATTCAATCATGAGTGTCTACTACTAAGTTTCAGGTTATTTTTGTAGCGTTGGTCCAGGATTGGTTCTGTCTAGCAGCAAGCAAGCAATATGGCTAAATTAGTGATTCATTTACTTATTTACGGACAATATTGAGATGCAAAGCAAGACTACTATAATTATTACAGGAAAATATTAATTTTAACAAGAGTTTCCAAAATATTCCAACTGTCAAAGTACTATAGTTTCAAGTATATAGTGTTTACCGGGTAACATTACACTTTTGTACTTGTTTCTGTAGTTGAAGTGACTTTTGATTGATCTATTGAGTTGGGCTTAAAAGTTCCCAGCATCTATATTTTTGGTACCACTGTGTAAAACAGTGTGCTATACTATTGCCTACTTTACTCGATGCCAAAGAAAAACAGTAGAAAAAGTAAATTTAAATGAAAAATTTTGCAATTTCATTGATAAGTTTGATAGCTGCCTGATCAGAAAAACTTGATAAATCAGAATTTTCTAACACTAAAGGAATGAGAACCAAATAAAGTGATGCAAAAAACCATGGCTCAATTTGCTGTACATGACAGCAGATGGATCATGCATCTCTCACCTTTCAGGCCGATTGCAAGTAAGGATCCCACATCTTTTTGAGTTTGCTGGAGCACTTGGATTTTCAAAGGAAGGAGAATGTAGAGGAAGCTGAACTGTCTCGTATTGACAGTATGATCGTCGAGTAACATTCAACAGAACTGCACCGATCAGCGCTCACATGGAGCTGTTTATTGCCTAGTGGAAATTGTTAGCTTTGGATAATCATAGGAGATTGTCTAAGAAGTGTATTTTAAATATTGGCTTATGTGTAATGGAAATATCCTAGTCCAGTCATTTGGTGTAGAAAGGATCTCTAGGCAAATTTGCAGCTCAATTTCAAGATTTTCAATTTCGATTATGAACTACTTCCCATTAATTTGAAATTATTGTCAAATCTCAAATCATAATTATTATCAAACGAAAATCCAAATTAAATACTGTATTCATCAGCATTTGAACGTAATTCATTAGGGTCCTCAAGAGTGAATATTCCATTCTCATCATTAAGCAACGATCAAATGACTGGATTTAGGAGGAAAAATTTGCATCAAGTATTAGCTCATTGCTCAACAATATTGATTGTGGACAACGATTTCCAGTTCATAGTGTTTCTCTATTGTTTCATACTGTGTCTGTTTGCCTGGGAGCAAGTGGCAAGTAGTAGCATAGACGAACTGAGTAATACAATAGAGAGACACACCATCACCAAAATTGCTGACTGTGCAATAATGGAGCTCAAAAATCGTCATGAGATAATGTTATGATGAATTATAAAGAAACTAAGGCATTGTAGGAAAATATATATTTGTGATTTCATTACAATTCATATATTCTACTTAAATTTTTGAAATGCATTAAACTAGTACCCTTTTTGTAAAAAAATTATAAGTTTGATTTGTATATGAGTATAGCACATGGCTACTAAAATTTTAAATTTACTCTTTCATGCTCCTTCATGTTGTGGCTAAAAAAAGAAAAAATATGAAAAACGAAAATTTTTGTTTTTTTGTAGACACTCCCAATTATCAAAATTCAAAATAATAGTGCATTGGAACTGTGTAGCAGAATCTGATACAGTTTTTGTATTTTTGCAGAAGAAACGGCTGCTCAACCAAAAGAAGATAGTGAACAAACACCAATTGAGAGCTCTAGGACCTGCGAGAGTTTTTATCTCTGTGATTCACAGAACCCTGACCCGGGTTCAGATGAGAACTCACAGAACCACATTGAGTTGCAACCTAGCAACACTTCTCAGCCACCACAATATACAACCATTCTCAACCACTGCAAACCATGCTCTGTTGTTTTGACTAAAGGTTAGAAAAATATTCTTGAAATAATGTTCAATTTTGTTTATAATAACTGTTATAGTCAGTATTCAGTACTCAGTATTCATCCCTTTAACAAATTGGCACAATAGGAAATGAAAAATAGTCAAACTCTGAAATTTCTCATCTTTTACGTAATTTTTGTTGAATATATATTCATAAAAGCCTAATGATAATAATAGGAAACCCTTACAAAGTCTGAAACTTCTCATTTTTTGCCTTATTTTAGATAGATTTATTTATAATAGCCTAATGATTATAAAAATATTAATTTCGCCTAAATATAAATCACAAGAGAATGATTTCAAATGAATAAAATACTTTCCATAATATGAAAATTTAATAAAAAATTGTCTGAGTCACTGTCAATGTTGTAGAACCTTTCCATAATGAAATAAAAACATATATATTGTCAAATTCTACAGTTTTATCTTGTACAGGACCATGGTTTACCTGTAAACCATTTTGAAAATTTAATAATACATTTATTTGTATTAGTTAAATACTTTTCATAATACCTACATTTCAATTGAACAAGTAGATGAATAAATTGACACAGCCAAAATCTTTCAAACTATTATTAAGTAATACAACTTGTATGAGTAAAAACTCTATATTTTATATAATTAAAAAACAATCCATGTTGCAATTTGTAAGAATAATCCAAATTCAAATTGAATAATTGTCATGAAATTCCACTTTTAATAACCAAAAACTACTCTAAAATCCTCAAAAATTGCTTTAATATTGATATTTTCCATTTCAATCTGATAAAATTACCGGCTTTATCAACAATCAAAGTTCAAGTTGAATCAATTCATGAAAAAATTTAGAACTGGCCTCATACTCCACTTGCAATATTATTCAGCTAGCAAGTATGCATGTCTAGTATGTGGCAAGTCTTCATGTATTGATGAAAACAGATTTAAATAATCTTTCTCTCAATATATTGATAAATATAACTGGGAGGCTTCAAATTTGTAGAAGTTATAGTTATAGGTTAATCCACTCATAATTTGACTGATGAAGGCTACTTGACAGGTTATCAAACGACCGATCAATGCAACGAACCTAACCTAACAATTCAAAACTAACCTAACATATCACTATCTGATTAATGAAATTATTCAGTAGGTTCAAGCATCAAACCTTGTTATCAAGAATCTAGATTTTTTTATTGTCACAAACAAACAAAAGTCACTTGACATAAATATCACAATATTAATACTTAGGATCAAGTACAGGTCAGATTAACTTAAATTATAAAATCTATAATAAAATTAAAACTCATAATATTATGAATGAGAGTCACTAGTTAAAATCTCTTCAACAGAGTAAAATGCTCTCTCCTTCAACCATTTTGTTATAATATATTTGAATCTTTTACATTCATAATTTCTAACTTCAGGTGATAGAACATTAAACATTTTTACACCAACATAGCTATACATTTTTTGCGTCTTAGCTAGCCTAACTCGACTTGGATCAATCTGAGTGACATCTCTT
Source organism: Nilaparvata lugens (assembly GCF_014356525.2). Lineage (NCBI taxonomy): Eukaryota > Metazoa > Arthropoda > Insecta > Hemiptera > Delphacidae > Nilaparvata > Nilaparvata lugens. The sequence goes on from NC_052510.1 coordinate 13,209,733, forward strand.
GTGTTATATTCATGGATGTTTCCTCTTAAATTGAAAAGACTAAGGTTATTCTTATGAAAATAAGTTTAGCATAAATATCTTATTATAATAAGAGAGCTAACATATATTACATATTGGGTATTAAAGATCATTAAAGTATATACTCACAATAAATAAGCTGTTGATATGAAATCATTGGTTACACAATATAGAAACATATTACTGTATAACAATTTTTGTCACATCCACATTTATTATTACTGTATAACAATTTTTGTCTCATCCACATTATTAGACTGCAGAAACCAACACACTACAGCTGAAGATGTGTTGGTTTTAACACATAACTACAGTCCTGTGTAAAAGTGTAATAAGCTATAGACTTTCACACACGACTGCAGTTTCCTGTTAAAACCAACACATCTTCAGCTGTAGTGTGTTGGTTTCTGCAGTCTAATAAATAAATGTGGATGTGACACAAATAAAACAGCTTTTTCAATTATGGAAAAATTCCACATATTCAAAACACATTCAACAAATTTCATATTATAACAACATTATCATGTTGTATGTGTAAAATTATAATTGATACCAAAAACAAACCTAATATATAACCGAATAATCAAATATACGAGGTGTGTTCAAAAAGTAAAATGACTCAGAATTACTCGGGCAATGCACATTTGATCTTCGATTTTTCTATTATGTTGCATTAGTACACATGTCCTGAGCATATATTTCAAGTTTCAAGTGAATAGCATGTTAAATTTATTTTTTACAGTTACAAAGGTCAGACATATTTTGGTATGCTTGGTGATTTTTCGATTTTTCTTCTATAAAAAAATGGATCAAAGAATTTGCATCAAATTTTGTGTAGAAAATGTAATTAAGAGCTCCAAAACACTTGGAATGTTGACATTGGCATACGGTGAGTCAACTCTTAGTAAAAAACTCAACTACAGATGAAAACATTGAAATAGTGAACAAAGTTGTTTTGGAAATTCATTGTATCACTTATCAGAAAAGTTGCAGAAGATATTGTCATATTGGTTGGCTCTTGTCATGATTATTTGTATATTTTGTATAGTTTGTTCCAAAATTGCTCAATTTCAACCAAAAGAACCATCACATGACAATCGCTCAAGAGCTATTGGATGCAGTCAATAATGACTCAGATTTGCTCAAAAGGTTCATAACAGGTGATGAAGCATGGGTATACGGTTATGACGACGAAACTAGGGCTCAATCATCCCAATGGAAGCACACTGAATCACTAAGACAAAAAATCGCCAAGCACACCAAAATACATCTGACCTTTGTAACTGTCAAAAATAAACAAAACATGCTATTCACTTGGAACTTTAAACATATGCTCAGGAAATGTTTACCAACGCAAAAAAAATGAGAAAATCAAAAATCAAACAAGCGTTGCCCGCAAAATTCAAAAAGTCACCTTACTTTTTGAACTCACCTCGCATAACCTAACCTATCTGCTACTTGAGAAAATCAAATAACTAACCTAACCTATCTACTATTTTACAAAGTCAATTCAAGAGGTTGTCAAATAAAAACTTATCCAACACTTCAAAAAGAAACTAACCATGAGCATTTTAAATAGAGAGAATTATTCAATTTCAAAACATACCACTACAAAACTAACCTAGCATGTCTAGTATTTGATGATGGCAAAGCAATAGGTGAACTCTATAAAACCAACTTAACAATGGTTATTATTTTATAAATTATAAATAGAGAAAACATGCGTTAGGTCGTGCCAAATGAACCTGAAATTGATCAGGTGCCACCTGAAACTCTGATACCAGGCCAGCCAGGTCACATGATATTATTATCATTTCTTTCCAAAATTGTGATTTTTTTGACCCAATAAATAAATATGATTACATTATATCAATAAATTAAAAATCAATCAATAAAAAAATTATCAATAAATAAAATTATTTAAATAAATCTAATAGCCTGATTAATGTATTCATTTAATAATATTGTAATATCTTTTAGTTTGACTTTGAAGAAGATTATTAAGAAGTTATTTAAAAAATTTAATTAAATCAATCTGAATCTAACATACGTCTATTATCACATCGTCACAATACTGAAAATACTAATAATCATCCAAATGTATGAATGTTTAGTATAAGATAAAGCTAGCTTGACAGTTATTGTATTTTGACAGTCATTGCCCAATAGTAATTATCATTTTTTTATTTACACAATCACAACATCGAATAAATTATTGGGAGAAAATCAATAGGATAAAACTAAAACTGTTTTTTTCCCTCATTTTGATGAATGAGTCATTTTAATTGAAATGTAGGCTACTGTGTGTAATGTACTTGATTGGAGGCATCACCTCTGTTCTGGGATTTGCTCAAGGAGTGCTCGAATTTGAAATTTTTGAATTTTTATCAGCCCTAGCCTATTATATTGAGTTGAAGCTTATTATTATTCTCAACTTTTAAAGGCATTGAAATTGGTATTTTTTTATTTCAAGTTCTTATTTCTAGTTGTTTCCAAATGAATTAAATGAACGTTATTCTGAGAGTTAGATGATAGTAAGATATTCTAAGATTAACTGAACAGAGGGCTTGACTTTGAAATTTGAAATAGTTAATTCTATTATATTGAATTAAGAGTTTGTTCTTTATTCTACTGAACTCGCCAAAGACATTCAAACAGTTTTCTGATTATCAAACTTTCAACTCTCTTATTTCTCTTGAATTGTGTGTCTTCTTTTTGATTTTTTCATTTCTAATTACTATTATGAAAAATGTTTTTCAATTTCAAAAACGAGATATATTTCCTTTGCTTAAATTGATATTAATATATTACATAATTACTAAAATTTTCAAATTCAAAACTTCCCCTTGATAAATTTAATGCATGTTTTCAATAGTGTGTTTAAGGTCCACTATTGATTAATTAATTTATTCATTTAAATACAGGAATATGTGAAGACAAACAAGATTAATGATTTCTTTGAGTGAGCTAAACGTTTTTTATGCAAATTAATAATATATCAATTGAAGATAAATTCAATAATGCACTAGTCTTATAGTAATTAATTAACAAGACTGCCAGCTTCCAAGAAAATTGATGGTTTTACAAATTCATAAATCAATGAAACAAATTAAAAACATACTATCAATAAATAGGTAGTAAAATATCTGTCTGTTAGAAAAACGATATTTTTCAAGAAAACTTGGGAACCCACTGGGCCAATTGCTAACTTCTCAATTTTCTTATTTATTTATCCATTTTTTTGTAGAAAAACAAGTTACACATATGTTACAAAGATATTACACTAGAACCTATTCATTATAGAACAGACAACTACATAATTATAAAACATTAATGATAATAATCAACTAGATAATATTATCTCAACAACTACTTTGTTCTTACCTTGTCTTGAAAAGAATCTAAAAGATATATGTCATGTAAATTGTCAAGTTGTCATTTGTAAGCATGTAGCCCAAATCAATAATTTTGCATTGAAGACAAGTTTTGAAAATCATCCAATTCAATTTATATTTTTTTTTATTTTTCAATCACGTTCATATTTTACACTTGGAAATTGAATCGGTTTATTAATTATGTCAATATTAATTCCGCGACTATAATTTCAAGCTCTGAAAATCATGTTTTAAATATATAATATGGATCATGTCATGTATGACAATATTTATAGAAATTTAATAATAATAAATAATCATCGATAAGGAGCATTCTAGTGAATATATTCATGTCTTACTTCCAATTAAAATACTTTCCAAATAGTTGAGAATTTAAAAGTGAAAGAATTTTATTATCTTATATTAATTTTAGAAGTAGTTTATAGATATTGATGAATACAATGTCTGAAACTGATCATACAATTATGGTAGCAATGTTTATCAGGAAAAGTTAAATTGATTATTTTGCCAATAGTACTAAGCAAAGTTACCCTATAGTATTTTTATTCCAATTCAATAAAAATCCAAATTAGTCCTATTCGACTTTTGTCATTTTCTTGTGCATTGGTTTAATGATAAAATCATTTCAATAGTGCTTGCTGGTTATAATTTGTAATTTTTCTATTTCTAATTTTCAGATGATGCTCTAATCGAGAAATATATTGCTGAATTTTCAAAAAAGTCTTACACTAAAAGGGCGTACACTAAAACTTCAACTGAAATAGAAGAAATAAAAAGGAAGAGTAAAACTTCGACCGATGTAGACGATGAGTATACTGTTGAATCGATTCTTAACTATGTGCAAACTGAAAATGGTGACTTGTTTTTGGTGAAGTGGAGGGGGTGGACCCATGAATACGACACATGGGAACCATACAAACATCTCACCAACTGTCATAAAGCATTATGTAAATTTTTCGATTCTCAAGTATACTCGGAAGAATCGAGTAAGGGAGTAGAAGAGCTCAGAGAAAAACTTGGTAAAATTGATGATCTGACACTTTTCTTGAAAGAGTTTAGAGACTTTTGGGGTTTTTCAAACTTCCCGAAGTGAATCGAGCCGAGACTGAGTCGCTGTTGAGGGGCATTGCCAACTATTCGATCAGTGACCCATTACTGATAAAGGAGGTTGAAAGGCAGGTGAAATTGTGTACTGTGTGGGAGTTGAGGAACAAACAGTTGGAGAAACTGAAGGCGTGGGAGAACGAGCTGAATGAGTCATCAACCAATAAAGGTTTGATTACTGTGGAGAATAACTTTGACTTGGAGGGGCCACCTGAGGGGTTCCGGTACATCAATGACTGTGTGGCGGGGGAGAATGTTGTGATTCCCGATGATCCACCAATGGGCTGCAACTGTGAGCCTGACTGCAACAAAAACAGCCAGAGCTGCTGTGGAACAATCTGGAACAATTGGTTTCCGTATGGGGCGTTTAGTAAACTGAGGGTGGGCCCAGGGATGCCCATCTACGAATGCAACAAGAGATGCGGATGTGGACCCGACTGTCGCAATAGGGTCGTGCAGAAAGGGCAGGTGTTCAAGTTGTGTATCTTCAAAACCACCAATAACTGTGGCTGGGGTCTGAAGACGCTGGAAACGATCAAGCAAGGCAGATTCATTGCTACCTATGTGGGGGAAATGATCACTTCGGACGAGGCCGAACGCAGAGGCAAGCAGTACGACAAGGAAGGGTGCACCTACCTGTTCGACCTCGACTTCAATGACGTGAACAACTCTTTGTACACTGTGGACGCGGCACACATGGGCAATGTGACCCACTTCATCAACCATTCGTGTGACCCCAACCTGCAGGTGCATGCTGTCTTCATCAACTGCCTCGACCTCAACATCCCGCAACTGGCCCTGTTCGCCTGTCGCGACATCGTTGCCGGCGAGCAGTTGTCTTTCGACTACCTCTGCAAGAATGACTCGTCCACCATTGATCCTGTCGAACTCAAGCAGAGCACGCAGTGTCAGTGCGACAGCTCCAACTGTAGAAAGTACTTGTTCTAAAATAAATCACAATGTATGAAATGATTTCCAATGTGCCAAAGGACAAGTTCTAGAATGAAATAATTCACGATGTATGAATTAATTTTCAATGTGAAAAATGACTAGTTGCTTTCTGTAAATGGAAGGAAATAATAGGACTATACATGTTGGAAAAAATCGTAAAATAAGTTATGTGATAGAATTGTTTAATATCAAACATGTTCATTAAAACCATAACTCTACATAATTCTACTCTGGCAATCACTATTTGTTTATGTTATTTGGTGGCCCATGTTCAATCTACTTAACCGAGACGAGATAGGGCAGGTCACACAATATCATTATTATTATTTTTTTTATATATTATTCTATATTAGTTACTAGGCAGCAGCAGTGCCAGGCCACTCAATTGGCAAACAATAATTTTGTTCAATGTTTAATTATGTAAATACGAGATAACTACAAAACATGTTTTCCCCCAAAGCCAAGAAGATTTATATAGAGGTTTTCAGCTTAAATAGTTGGTGTAATATCTTCACATGATAAAATAATAATATTGTTGATGAAGTGAAATGATAGCACATCCCTTGGATTGATATGAGTTTTATCTGTTGACATTATTTTCATTTCAAGTATCAGAATTATTTTTAGCATGGAACTCTTATCCAACATGAAACATTTTGGATGTTTTTAAAGTATTTTAAAATGCTTCAAAGGTGATGTTTCATGAAAATGATGTTTCAAAAGTTTTTTTTTATTCGAATAGGATGCTCAATGAAACCTTTTGTCAAATTTTCCTTGTAAAAGAAATATTAAGGTGTTTCCATAATTTTCATCAACTCTGTATGCTCATTTCGTTAGAAAATTGTTGAAGTTTTTGTAAGGTACTTTACAAGTTCATATTTTATAGCCAGCTTTAATCTTCAATTGATTTTGTTAGAAACAGTTGACGTTTTGTTTTTGTTCTGTAATCTAATTACACTGTTGTATCAATTCGATTAATCCTTCAAAGAGCGTTTGAATTTAGAAAAAAAACTCCTGTGCAATTGAATGGGATATTCATGTATTTCAATTGTATTTTTGTACTGCTATAACTATTGTAGTTTTATCCAATAACTATTTGTTGTACCTAATTGTTTACCATTTGTACAGTTCTAAACACTCTTGACTCATATGTTTAATTTTTGTAAACTGTTTATAGAATTTGCAAATACAATCAAATGGTAACGCTATGTGCTTTTTCAATAATTAATCAATTCACATATTTTCTCATATCTTCATGGACATTCCTCAGTGTGTATCAATAATAAAAATATTGGTTGAGCCTACTCACAAGAGCTTGAATTCATATCAGTATGGCACATCCAGGCGCGGATCCAGGACTGACACCTGTGGGGGTGGGTGCGATTGGGCTTCTGTCCTGGCGACCCCCCCCCCCACCACCACCCGGAAAGTTTTTGGAGTTTCTAATCGAAAACAACATTTGAGATCTTTATTTTCTTACAATTAGATTTCTAGATTTGTTCATTCATTTGCCAAGGTCATGATACTTATTCCTGCATCCTCGACATTTTTTCCAAACACCACTTGAATGTGTGTTGGGTGGGGGGGGGGGGGCGATCGCACTGATCCGCGCCTGGCACATACTGAGTAAGTAAAAGTCATATGGAGGTCACATACTGAATAATGCTCATTCCAATGTAATTTTGGCTTTCATGGTGAAATCATTTTGATATAGAAATGATAAACTGAATAAATAGCATATTGATTTTGAATTCCTTGGTTTTATGCCATTGGAGACCTAACCTTTTAATATTCATGTAAATACAAGTAGGTCTAACTCTAAACAAGAAAGTGAATATTATAGTATATTAGGCAGTATTCATGCGGGAGAGCCTCAGATATGCGAGATTTCAATTTGTCCAGTATAATATATGAACATAACCTTGAAGGTTATGCTATCCTAACCTAACCTAAAAGGTTCTGTTCAATTACGTTTTAAAGGTAAAATAAAAGTTTAGGGAGGTTAGGTTCAGATACAATGATTTCTTGATCAAAGATGTGGTTTTTTAGAATTTTCCAATGAAGGTACGGTATATATTATATGAAGGATAATACAGTAAAATTACATTAATTATAGGCAGGCCAAAAATAATCATAAATTAATCTAAAAAATATCCACATGTGTACGTTCTGTGTACAGTAAATTGTTCCAGTTCCAATGGTAAATTGTTCCATCACGTGACTAGTGCAAAATTTTCCCATGGAACACCATTTCAAAATCGTTGGTTTAAGCTTTTGGAGCGCACATATAAAGTTGATTTACACTAAACTGTGTCGTTTACTAGCTGAAAGACTGTTTTACAAACCTACCATCTAGATGTAAATTTCTTTTATTCCATTACTCTCAAATTTTCTATCGAGAAAAATTCATTCAATGAATGGTTATCAACATCATATTGTTGGTTATGCTATGCTATGGTGAACAAACTATAAGCGCGCAGAGAAGCAAGCAGACTACAATAGTCGACTAATGAGAGCTCAGATAGTTGGAACTGTACCAGGTCGGACAATTTACCACACTTCGACTGTGGGGCAGGATTTTGGAGCCGGAACAGGTTTCTGGAACAGAATCTCAAAATTCCTCCCATGGAGCGCGGAACTATTTACTTGGTAAATTGTGAATGGGACAATTTACCACATTCCATGTACACAGAATGGGCCCAATGATCTCACTTGAAAATACCCAGGCCCAAATCAGTATTAGCAAAGAAAAATGAAATGAAAAAGATCCTAGGGCCTACATTAAATATCTGACCTATCAAATTTTATTCTTCAAAGTATTGAAGATGTAAAGCAATAAGTATGGTAACTAAAATTTTGAACAAAAGCATTTGATAGGTGAGATTTTTAATGCAACCTAGTTTGTTTTGCATAGTTAGGCCTACCACCTAATACAAAGTATTGAAATGAATCCTGGAAAGGTTAGTTTTGGAAGAGGTAGAGTCTTGAATTTCAACCATTCAAGTAAATAAACTAAAACTAAGTCTAGCCAAAATCCAACACATTTTTAATATTGGAGTTATAACGGCTATGTGACTGGAGCAACAATTGGCGCTAAGCTGACATCTTTATACTGGTAAGGTTAGGTAACTGTTTCGAGTAATTGGTTAAGCTACGCTTGAGGTTAGCTCAAGGTTAAGTGGACAGCCTTATTACTGGCATGGTTTGGTGTAACTGGTTGTTTCAAAACAATTGGTTAAGCTAACAATTTTATTGTTTTAAATTTGGTTGACACCCAAACTTATGAGTTTCACATTACTCTTCATTTGCTGCTAATAAGGTTAACTGTTTTGCCAGGTATGTTCTCGGAGATTTTTCTCTGTATCAGAGATTTCAGAGCACATCTTTCTGATGCCATAATTTTTTTGAACGATTAAAGATTCACTTTCGGACAAAATGCAAAAACATGAATGGCAAGATGAATACTGTATATGCAAATTCATAACTTGGTACTAAATAGACAAATATTTGACTAGAAGACCTTTCGACTTGATACGATGACCTAAAGTGAGATCGACATTCAGAAGTCATCATTGGTTTGCTATCCTTGTCGTCTGTCATTAGAAAAGGTCGATATTTCCATCCATCATTATTTGTAGCTATGTAGAACTACCATAATATTTCATCTCAATAGTTATGCAAATTTATTACTGAATCATGAATAGCATATGAAAAAACACTCAAATAAGCACATTAGATGACAACATATATGACTTGATTGATAGCTATCTACTATAGAAAGTGGTGGTAAAAGAGGGATGGCAACTATCATTTCCATAACTACTTTCTATAATGCAAATCTCACAACCGATATAATGCAATAAATGAACTAACTACTCATATTAGAAGTTCCACAACATAGTGACTTAATTTCAATCTACATATGACTGTATTATGGGGCCCTTATGAATCGATTCATGCAAATAATATTTCAAAAGTCCCCGTTTTTCTAAGTCATTCTACATTCTTACGAAATTTCCCGTTTCCCTTCGCCATTCTACATTACCGTGTATTCAAGAATGTCCTGTTTCCCAGTTCCATCCTACATTATTTCATAACAACCTGTTCCCCCACGCCATTTTACATTATTTCAAAATTTCCCTTTTCCCTGCGCCAGCCTACATTATTTCAAAATTTCCCCGTTTCTCTTTGCCATTCTCATTACCGTATATTCAAAAATGTCCCGTTTCCCAGTGCCATCCTACATTATTTCATAATAATTTCCCTTTTCCCTACGTCACCCTACATTATTTCAAAATTTCCCTTTTCCCTTTGTCATCCTAGATTACCGTATTTAAAAATTCCTCATTTCCCTGTGCCATCCCACACTATTTCAAAATGTCCCGTTTCCCTACGCCATCCTACATTACTTACTGTATTTCAACTTTTTCTAACTTGGAAATGTTTCAAGCAGTAGGTAGTTAGATTATAAATTTCAGAAATAATATTGAATCTTGAATGTTTGAAATTTCGATATCATAGATTATCAATTTTTTTAATTTTTGTATTTATTTATTTTTTATCAACTTCTAATGACTAGCAAGGTGTAGCTTTAACTTTTTTTTGTAAATGAGAAGGTCATATGATATATGATTTTGATACAGAATTTCATGAATGGCACATTTGGAAAATGAAACAGTACATCAATATCAGAAACCTTTTCAAAAATATTCACATTCAAAGGTATGATATATCGATGTGCAGTTTTCGCAATTCATTTTCTCTTGAAATTCAAAATTGAAAGCATGTATCACATAACCATTCTCATTTAAGAAAATGAAGTATCACATTGTATTCAATATGGTTGCGTTTCCAAGATGGCGGACAACATTTTTTGACACAGACACAGAAATAGTATATTTCATACCTAGAGCAGAAAATGAGATTTTTCCGGCTAGAAATCGAGGCCTACGGCCTCGGACTAGAAAAGATTGAGAGCCGGAAAAACATTTTTGCCCATGGTGCGAACGCTATTTTTCGACACACACAAAATAAACAATATTTATATGAGAATAGTTGTTTACGAAGCACTTCCGAAAGCAGAAGTGGAAGGTGATAGCTCTAGCAAATCTGAGGTAATCTGAATATTAGGAAATTGTCCAAGTATTTTTATTTTTTATTCTGATTTGTCTAAATAACCTAAAAATTAACCTAAAATAACCTCAATTGTGTGGGAGGTTGAGTTTATACTTTTTATTCTTTCAAATGACAATAAGATGATATTATTATAAATGTTTTAATTATTGAATAATGAACACAAATAATGAAAAGTTTTTTATCACCTTTCTTAGTTCCATGTTAGCGGCTGGAAAGGGTACTCTTTCCGGCCTAGGCCGGAAAGAAACCTGTTCTGACGTCAGGCGAGAGTCGTCTGCAAACAATGTGTTTCAGATCTACGTAGGGACTGGAAAACAGCTGCTTTCTGTGCAGTGTGGCGAAAAGTAGTTTTTTTAAATTCGAATAGGGTCTTCAATGAAAACTCATGTCAAAGAATCCCTGTAGAAGGAATATTAAGCCGTTTCTATACCAACTCTGTATAATGTGGGCCACATTTATTCAAATCAGCAAATAGGCAATCTATTGTATCAATACTTTGTGAATAATCATAAGCTTATAAGCTCTATGTAGTCAACCTACGCTCTATGTAATCAACTTATCTTTATTCTGAATAAACTCTTGTCATGTTGTACACTCGTCCAGAGAAATTATTATTTGAAAATTCCCGTTTTCCTGCACCATCCATCATTATCGTATTTGAAAATTCCCGTTTCCCTGCACATCTTACATTACCGCATTTGAAAATTCCCGTTTCCTGCACCATCCAACAATACCGTATTTGAAAATTCCCCATTTCCCTGCACCATCCAACATTACCGTATTTGAAAATTCCCGTTTCCCTGCACCATCGAACATTACCGTATTTGAAAATTCCCGTTTCCCTGTGTCATCCTACATTAGTTCAAAATTTCCCTGCGGCAAGCTGTATCAATATGTTTGTATGTATACACTATAATTCTGGTTTGTTTCTGATGTTTGTGTGTATTGTATGTGATCAGGTTATGCAAACGCGAAGATCTACAAGTGTGACAACGACAAGTGTCCGCGCCCGGCCTGCTACATGTCGGGTGGCTCCAGCAAGGACGACACGCTGCCGTGTCTCCGGCCTAGCTGCCCGGGCAAGTTCCAGCTGGTGCGTCACGTCTCCTTTGTCGACTGTCCCGGTCACGACATCCTCATGGCCACCATGTTGAACGGCGCCGCTGTCATGGATGCTGCTCTCCTGCTCATTGGTCAGTTATTATACTCACTTTTGACATCTTACAATTAGTAATTCATACGGCTTTTTGTTGGTGGTGACTGGCGAGTCTCTCAATTCGTACAATAATTACACTCAACATCACGATATAATTTTCAGAGTATAAACTATGAAACATAATTAAAACCTAGTTCACTTGAGTTCAAAAACAATAGTTATTTGTACTTCTAGAGGAAAGTGAGACTTTTTCTCCCTGAGGGGAAACGTTTTTATCTATTGTATTCACAATCACAAATCATAATTAAAATATGATTGGGAGAAGACAGAGAATTTTTCTCCCAATTTTGAGCCCGCGGCAAAGCCAATGACAACAATTTCCTCAAAGGAGGAAAGGCATATATGCTCCAGTGATGTACACAACAGTTTTCCTCCACACACATCTATAAAAACATGTTTCAAACTTCCCTTCATAGTACATAGCTTGTTCGAACTTCATCCCCAAGGGAGAAAAAGCTCTTCTGCTCCATTGATGTACTCAACATTTTTCCTTCACCTACATTTATAAACTTTTCAAACTTCCCTTCATACTGTAAAGCTTGTTCAAAGATCAGCCACAACCTAAAATATCAATGAAACTCATCAGGGCAAAAACTAGTTCTCTAGTATTCTGTTTCAGGGGGTAAATAAATAAATACATTGAATTTCATTGTCGTCAAATTCATTTTGAACATAAACAACATCAAGTTTATACAGCTAAGTACTTACTCAGTAGGTGGCGGAAAAATACATTTAGTTAACAATCAAACAAAGTCATCATAATTATATAATCATGGTCAAAATAAAAATGCTGCTCGTTAAATTATTACAAATGTGTTCGCAAGTAGGAGCATGTACTGCAATCATTGTAAAACTGCTTTTGAAATGGTAATGCTACATTCACTCGCAGATTGCTACTTTTCACTAATTAGTATTTCTATTGTTAAATGAAGTCGACCTATTGCAATGAATAATCTTTCAATAATTCTAGGTGAAATACTAATATACCATTTGAAAATGAATTTTTTGATTAAAATAATATTATTAGCCATTTAAATCGGATCAGGCACATTTTTAATCTAGAGGTATGGAAAACAAATTATTTTTGAAAAAAAAGGTTTTTTATGATTTAGATAGTCTCAAAATATTATTAGCTGCACTTTGTGTACTATATAATCGTTTAGCCTCATATACCTGCCTACTACCAAACGGTGGAACAATAGTTAATCCTTATAGATTCTATTAGATTGAACGGAACTTGACAAACACATATGTTCATCATGTGTATAAGTAATGTTCAATCTAATAGAATCTATAAGGATTAATTATTAATTTTAATTTCAATTATTTGACATATTTTGCAGCTGGAAATGAGTCCTGCCCACAACCTCAAACGTCCGAGCACTTGGCAGCCATTGAAATTATGAAGTTGAAGCACATTGTAATACTTCAAAATAAAATCGATCTTGTGAAGGAGGGACAGGCTAAGGAACAGCACGAACAGATTTTGAAATTTGTGCAAGGTGAGACTAAGTTTTAGGATTTATTCAATATATTTCCAATATCTTTCATATATTTCCAATGTCTTTCATACATGATTTTGTGTAAAAAAAAAACATTTCAAATCTAATTTTACTTTTTACGTACCTCAGAAGAGTGTAAATTTGGAGGTTTAATAACAATTTTCTTACCATATAGGATGTACTTCTATATAGTTTCTTCGTGAGCGATATCATAATTATTAATTTTCATATCACTCCAATCAAGGGCTGTTTCACCATAATATAGATGATAACCATTTTAATGATATAGGATAGTGTCATTTTCGGCTCAAAATTTTCAAGCCAATAAAAGTTGAAACTTTTGTTGACTTGATTATTTGTTTATTGACGGTATTATTTGTCTTGAAAAAAAACCTAAAAAAGGGTACTAGTGTATAAAACTAGAAATTTATTAAATGAATAATTATGGTATAATATTGTTGAAAAACACAAATGGAAGTTATTGTTGACCACTTTTTATTATTATAATAATATATGTTTTGTGGCTTCAACAGCCACGCATTCAGTTGTCTTCTTGTTCACTTATGTAAGTTGTAAACAAGACAGCTTAATAAACGATAAAATGTGGTTGAAAATTTCCATTTGTGTTTTTCATTATGGAAAAATCACATCACGCAAGTCTTACATAAATTTCATCTCTGTAAAAACATTAGCCTTTAGAGACCCTAGATCCCTAGATGGAGGAAGCTCCCTACGAGCTTGAAGGAAGCTCCCCACACACAGAGATTTTTCAAGAATGAGATAGTTGCAACCAAGGTCTTGTCACTCGTGTTCTTTATGGAGCGGCCATTATGTGCGGTCTTTAAGACGGTACATTTGAAATATTCCAATCTGCTCATAACAAAATCATGCAATATGCTTTTAAAAAAAATATTCTGGTTCAGATAATATGTATTTTCAGGTTTTCGATTTTTTAATAATAAAATTTCAATAATAAATGGTTCAATAATTCATTTTTTATTATTAAAAATTGTTCTTATTCTTGTAACTTGTTATGATTCATAAGGCATTGGGACAAAAGGCAAACCTCAAAAAGAGTTTGAAGCTCCCAATCTAAAAATCAACAATTCAGTTCCTAGTTGGAATCTAAATATTATTATTCTGTCAGAACAATTTATTTTACAATTCAAAGCCAAGCAATATCCCATGAACAATATAACAAAATGACACATCATGTTGTTCAATCTATAATGATAACAGGTGATTTGAAAAACTAGATGGTCTAGATGTTCACTATGGTGAACTAGAACCCCATAAAATGGCGATTTTGCAATGCATCACGGGATTGTGTCATGACCTGTATTTATAGACCTTGGTTGCAACATATCACCAACAATGGAAAGAACATGTTGAACGAATGTCAGCTGATAAGCTTCCACAAAAAATGTTCAAGTAAAAGCCGGTAGGTAAAGCTACAGGGCCTGGACTGTAAACTGTGTTGCGCTAAAAGGACGTAACTACAAAAAGCTCCTTGTGTATCTTTTCGGATGCAACAATTTGATTTGGTGAACGTGATATTAAAATTTATGTGTTTTTATAGAATTATTTTGTGAATTAGAAGTATTATTATCAATCCATCTAAATATTCTGACGTTATTTTTGTGAATAACGGTTTGCCTGGCTTGGCTGCAGTCGGTAAAGCATGAGTACAAAAATATATAACTCTGGTTGTGGTTCTAAGAATACAACTTAGATAAAATTCTTATAGGCTCGCTCAGGAGCTCCCGCAGTTCACTGCTCTTGGACAATTTATATAAATCTCTGGAACGTATTATTTCCAAAGATTTGATTATCAATGCAATATATCGCTGAGTAAACCAGCTTATTCTGTGAAGAATAAAATCGGATGGTTACTTTCTTAATATTTCAATACTGATAATTCAATAAATAAATATGAGATTGGTCATGCATGGAAGTGGAGAATCAAATAAAGGATACACCATAAAAAATTTTATACCGTACATATATTGTACAATAGAACATCAATGACCAAATAAATGTAGAAATATATATATAGAGCAACAAACAAAAATAATGAAAATAAGAACAAATATATCAAAAATAAAATATCACAGATTGACTCACTACTTTTTAGCTCTTTAGCACGAAACGTTACCATGTGCTTTTAATTCATTAATAGTATGCATTTAGTCTATGCAGCTTAGGTATCGACTTGCTGCTGCTTGTCGATTTTAAAAATCTCACTGTATATCTTCTTTCCAAAAATCATAAAAATAATCAATTGACAAATCATAAATTATAAATATATTAATATCTATAGATCTCAGTATATTTCTCAATAATATATATCTCAGAGCTTAAGGCTCGGCCTCTGGTGGAAGTAGATAAATTAATTTATCCAGTGAACAAGAGCTACATTATATCTTTACAAATCGCTAAATAAAGTCAATGTTTGAGTGAGCATATTTACATTTATAATATTAAATTTAAATACTCTTTTAATCTGTGCATCTCTAGACATATAAATTTGATACAACTCTTATCCAATAAAATATGTTTTTTGTACCTTTTTAAGACTTGCACAAGTTTTATAATAATTTTCAATATTTATAACCTTTTCGACGAGCTAGCTTTTTATATTTGTTTCACTCGAAGCACTGAGGGTGCCCTAACTTTATATTTCGATAATTTATCACTCACGTGCTGAATTTTTACAAGATGTTGGCGGCGATCTGAATTTCCTGGTCTTCCTGGATTTTTGGTGGCCGAAGTCGTCCTCTCCAAGGGAATAAATAAATATTTAAATGACTTTCGCTTTAATGCAGCATCACTAAGTCTTATAAAAAATAAATTAATGAATTTAAACTTTAAGTCTTTCAAAAGTACAATTTAACAAAGGGTCTTGTGCTCTACAAAATTTAGTGTCGTTCCATAGTGGTGTCTGGCAGGCAAGTGGGCAGGTCCTACCCTTATTTTCTACAATCCCATTTAAATAATTCACTACTACGCCATTAAAAGGATCAAATAGTCCATGCCAATCTACTAAATTATTACCTATATCTTAGGTATAACATTTTATAATTTCTCGGACCATATCCGATACATAAACTGAGTAGTGATAATTTATAAATTCTTATCATTTATAAAAATATTTATATATACATTTGAATCGGCTCTCTATTGCCGCCCATCGATTACTGTAATTTGATTGGTTCATGCAAATTCACTAATGTATCCATGCGCCTAGGAATATCCTACTTCCTTAATATTCTAGTTTATTTTTATTTGGTGGTTTAAGTATGTTCATTACAGATAATAAATATTTTTGGAACTTATAAGTTGTTTTTCCCTCTACAACAATTAGCCATGTGCTTTCCAAAATCCTCTAGTTGAATACTATTTGTTTACAACAAATTTTTGCCTAGGTGTCTGGCTAGATTTCACATTACACGACTTGATCGATTATAAGGTCGCCGATCAGTAGGTATTTTAGCCTAACCTCAAATTTTCCAATACTTTATATAATATAATAAATAGCAAATAAAATTCCTTTCTATTCGGCTGTTCTAATTTTAGCCATGGTACCCGTTATTATCTAATCTTTCACTTGTTGTTATCGCATTTGGCGATAGTAGGATAGCTGTTTTACTTCAGACCTATAAAATTCTTCCAATTAGCGATTTTGCTTGCCTATCGAATTTTAATATGTTACAATATTTGAAATGGTTTGTTTTATTCTGATTTGTATAAATTCAGATTGATGATTTGGTGTAAAAATTGAAATGAACATAACCTACATAATATTTGGACACTAAGACAAAATTAGGAAATTGAAGAAGTTTTGGGCAATAGCCTGTTTTTTCTTTTCTGACTATAGTATTGTTTCCTCTAATAAATGAATAAAGATACTTAAGAGCATCTGTTGCTCATGGAAAGTAACATTAATTTTCAAAAATGTTCGATGTTTTTGAACGGGTAGTATCGTAGTCTAGTGGCCCTTCGCAGATAGGCAAAGCTACAGGACCCGGACTGTATATCAGAGTACTCAGTCCTAAATAATAATTAAATCCAAATAAATCTCTTATAAATAATATGTTTGTGTGTAGGAACTGTTGCGGAAGGCGCTCCAGTGGTGCCAATCTCGGCGCAGCTGAAGTACAACATCGAGGTGCTGTGCGAGTACATCACCAAGAAGATCCCGATTCCGTCACGTGACTTCACGTCGGCGCCACGGCTCATTGTCATCCGGTCGTTCGACGTCAACAAGCCCGGCTGCGAGGTCGACGACCTCAAGGGCGGTGTCGCTGGTGGCAGTATCCTCAGGGGAGTGCTCAAGGTATGCTAAATCACTAGATGATTGTTTAGACTACAACAAGACAACCTATTTCGGACTATGTGTAACCTTATCTGAATTTGGGAGAGGAATAGCACAAGGTTACCTTTTTTTCTATCCCTATCATTTTGATGATGTACTTATTGAATGAATCAATGAACAATAAATTGAATGAATCAATTAAGAATAAATGAGTGTACTTCTTGGTAAAGAGTGATGCTAAGCTTATTATATATGTACCTTACTGTTTCTGTACAAATACAGTTATAATCAGCTGATGAAAAGTGAAATTCGCGTATTTGTGGCGCTCAAGTTTGTACACAGCTTAGTGAGTATAGGGCGTTGGGAGGTTGGATCTCTTGACTTTCAACGATAAATTTACTTCAACTATGGGCATTGACACAGCCTACTATAGATAGTAAGCTTATCTAAAGTAAGTCATGCTAAAACACAATTCATAGATAGGAACAGAGCAGACGACCAAACACAAGCGGTGTTAACACTTGCATATTTAGCGCTTACGTGACTAACATATTCTAACTTTCCGCTATAAAAACAAAGATGAATCAGATGATTAAAAATCTTTGAAATACGTGAGAATTTGCTCCAGAGTTCAGGAGCATAAGGTAAAGCCTATTCATATAAAAATGAGCAAATGCTTATGCTTCTGCCTAATGCTCATGAGCAAATGCTTATGCTTCTGCCCAATGTTCATGAGCAAAACCTTATGCTCCATGCTTATGCTCAGTTTTGATTCATATGGCCCAATATGCTCAATATTTTAGAAGTATAAGCAAATGCTCAACTTTATTCATATGGCCCAATATCTTTAGTGTATATAAAGAAAAGAATTAATGGTTTTCGTGAGTAATGTACAACAAAGTTAACAGAGGATGAATAAACAATTTATTTTACGTTACTTTCCTTTCTCTCATGCTTTCTTACTTTCTGATGGTCTTTCTTCTAGTTAGTATCAACTTTTTTTTGCAACAAGGTTCTTGATTAGTATATTTTATGATGTTATGTTATTTGCATGCATTCATTTGTATTGTTATATTGTATCTCTTGTGTGTGTAAATAAATGAATGAATAAAACTGTAAATTTTCCTGGAGTTCAAGGATCCAAAGGTTCAAAGAACCTCACACGTCAACCGAAGCTTATTGTGTGTATACTTATTTCGGGAATTACATTTGGTTTTCTATTAATTGTACTGTGCACTTACCTAGATTGGAATGGAGATCGAGGTGCGTCCGGGCTTGGTGTCCAAGGACAGCGAGGGCAAGCTGTCTTGTCGTCCCATCTTCTCACGCATTGTCTCCCTGTTCGCCGAACAGAATGAGCTGCAGTTCGCCGTTCCTGGTGGATTGATCGGTCAGTACATTTATTCACCTAGTTGGACACTAGTGATTGAGTTCAAGAAAGTCTACAACGCTTAAACACAATCGGATCAGCAGTTGGTTTAAACTCTATGGCCCATATGCATCATCTCGATTTAAATCAATTCCAGTTTAAACCATCAGCTGACTCAATTAAAACACTTTACAATAAATGCAACCATTCATTGGCTAAACTGGTTTAATAATTGAAACATCTTTTTTAAACATCATATGTATCTCAAAATAAATAAATCTTCAGAGAAAACGACACTTAACCGGAGATACATCAACTGTTGGTTTTAACCCGGTATGTAAAACTTCATATTGAATGCGACCTTGTAATCATAGATTAGTGACGAAAGTAGATGTTGCATAATGCCCTAAATGTAAGAAATCATTATAAACTTGAGCATAGTTTGATTTTTTGGCAAACAAGTGATCCCAGTACATTAGTGTTGAAAATTTGAACATCTATAATTTGACACAGTCCTTATACAATAATCCAATTTCCCCTGAGTTTTATTGGTGATCTGCCACGTTCAGTTAATGTCGCCATATCTCTGAAATGCATCAATATTTTTGTCTTTTTTCAACTCAACAACTACATAATTAATGCCATTTTAGTGCACTTGAAATGAAATCTATGCAAATTTAGATTCTACTATATTATTAGCTCAGTTTATTGTATATTACATTATGAGTGAAACACAATAAAGTTTTCAAGTAGGCCTACACTTTTTTATTTTAACAAATCACAACTTGTTTCTTCTCATTATCAAGTGTCAACACTTACACCCACACTTTTACAGTTGAAAATGACTTGATGATATAGTAGAATCTAAATTCAAATAGACATATTTTACATCATTACCATTAAACCAGGAAAAAGTTCTCTAAAAATGTCAGTCTTTTCCTGCCATGTACAGGGTTATAAAAAATGGTGTAATTTAATTCTGGAATGATCCTCGTATTTGCAAAGAGTCTCCTCTGTCTTTGTTACAACAAATGTGGACAATTTTGAATGGATCTAAATACTGATAATGAATACTCACTTTTCTTTATAGAAAAGTGAGTCTCTCAAGTTGTTAGGTACTTTACAACTTTTATTATATTGACTACTATTACTAAGTTGAAAACTTTTATTTTGTTTAGATAATTTTATTTAGACCTATAAATAAAAGTGAGTATTCATTATCAGTATTTAGATCCATCCAAAATGTTCACATTTGTTGTAACAAAGACAGAGCAGACACTTTGCAAATACGAGGATCATTCCAGAATTAAGTTACACCATTTTTTTATATCTCTGTACATGTCAGGCAGGAAAAGACTGTCATTTTTAGAGAATTTTTTCCAGGTTAAATGGCAGTGCTGTAAAATATGGCTATTTGAATTCAGATTCTATTATATTGTTAATTCAGTTTGAATGTTATCATCAGTATTCAGTTTCTAAAAAAATGAATGTTTTATTTTTAGGAAGCAGACTTTTAATTAATGTCAATTTTAATTCGTCTATTTGATAGGTGTTGGAACACTATAAAATGGATGTTTCATTTTCAGAAATCAGGCTTTTAATAAATGTTAATCTTTTGTTCTATTTGATAGGTGTTGGAACAAAGATTGAGCCGACCCTTTGCAGAGCCGACCGTCTGGTGGGTCAAGTACTCGGCGCCATTGGTGCTTTGCCCAAGATATTCATTGAGCTCGAAATATCCTACTACTTGCTCAAACGTCTCCTGGGTGTGCGAATGGAGGGCGACAAGAAAGGAGCCAAGGTAAATTCAATTATAGCCTACTGTTCCTTCCTACATTATTCTCATTCTATTCAAACCATACTGGTTTTCTAACCAAAATGCATCTCAGAGACGATACGACTGAATTAATGTGAAACTTGTACTGTACAGTGAAAGACTTGAGCCTTTAGCCTCATCCCCACTATGCCAACGATACCAATGATGATTAGCCCTGCGGCTTTCATTATGGTGTCAATACCTTTTTGGTATTAATCTTATGTATTTGGTGTTTCATTAGGCTCTACTCACACCTACGCGACTCAGGTCGAGAAGAGACTCGATTCTAGTCGAGAGCATGCATTTTCAAATGGTGACAGTCGCGGAGACTAGAGTCGACTGGTCTGAGTGTCACCATTTAGAAACAAATGCTCTCGACTACAGTCGAGTCTCTTCTCGACCTGAGTCACGTTGGTGTGAGTTGAGCCATATAGTACACTTCGATTAGCAGATATCAGTCGATATCCATATTCTCCACACAAATTACAACAATATCAATTTCCTTTTAGTTTGAAGGAAAGCTAAGAAATATTTAGAAGACCCTATACACCATAACAAATCATTATATTCGCTTCTTCTTTTCTCCCACATTGTACACTTCTACAGCATTCCACATTCCCCCTAAGGGTCGTTTGCACAGTGCCAGTTTAAACTAAATTTCATTTTAAACTGGATTAAATCCATATCAAGTCTCATTCGTTATAATGTGCTTCATTTTTAGTTTAAGCCACCAGCTGATTGAATTCAGTTTAAGCTTTGACTGTGAAAACGGCCCTAAGAGTGCTAATCGTTTAATTTTAATTTTTCCCTAGATGAAATGACGATTGAAAACGTTTGTTGAAGCTTTATCAACAAGAAGAAAACTGTGAAAATGTTCAATTCAAACTTCGTTGTTTTTGTGGCAATGATTCCTTTTAACTACCATATATGATGACTGTTTCCCCATCCTTTTCTTCTTGTAAAATTCAATGTAATAGAGCTAGTAGCCATTGAGCACTCGTAATCGACAATTTGTGTTGTGATATAAGTTAATGTATTGATAATAAAATAATATGGTTTCATGATTTGTGTTATTAAGGCTAGTTTAGTCTTAGTTATGAAGGAAGCAGAAGCATGAAGAAGATGCATCTTTTTTCAGTAAACAAGAATAATGAATTCTATATTGTTTATCATAATACTACAGCTGGTCTGTTAAGCCTAGTTTATACGATGCCAATTGGCGAGACAGTTGTCTTTGGACAATTGTCATCACATGGTTGCGGATTGTCGGAGGCCAGGCCAGTTGAACGAGAAGATGTTTATATGCGGCCAACTCTTGGCACATCAGTTGACAGCTAAATATGTCCGAGTTCTCGTCATCTGTTGTGACTGAACAGCTGAACTGGCAAAACCAAGACAGCGCTATACTGGCCTACACCGTTCACACGGCGCCAATTGTCGCGACAACTGAGATTCCGATTGGTGGGGGGCTCGCTGGGCCCAATCGACTGTCCATAGTCTACTTCCGGAGACAGTTGAATTTCGGGACAGTTGGCAAGACAATTGACCTGAAATGTTTATACGAAGACAATAATTTCATGCCAGTCAGTTGCCTTATGACAATTGTCTCGCCAATTGGCATCGTATAAACTAGACTTTAGAACATAGTACAATTGTGGAATTATAAATGCTTCTACAAAACTGCCTTATTATTAATTTTAATTGGCAGCATATAGAGCGTGAGGCGACGTTCTTCAATCTAGTTGTAACTATTGAATTTTTCTGTTATTTAAATGAACAATGTTATACATAGTTCTTAGTATGAATAAATTTATAAATTATTGTTTTCCCTTCGATTTTTTACATAACAAATAATTGTTGTTATTTTGTGTGTGTGAAGGTGCAAAAACTGACCCGTAACGAGGTGCTGCTGGTGAACATTGGTTCCCTGTCGACCGGCGGCCGAGTGATAGCGCAGAGGGCCGACTTGGCCAAGATCAGTCTCACCAACCCTGTCTGTACCGAAATCGGAGAGAAGATCGCCCTCAGTCGGCGTGTTGAAAAGCATTGGAGGTAGGCTATACAAGCACAAGCAAGATTTATTTTCTACTAGCAGGTACCCCGCAAGGATCTGTTTAAAGCCGTGTCCACACTGAACAAATGTGTTTGACAAACATGTCTGTTGAAACAGTTTTGGGCAAATTTTATTATGTTTGACAAAACAATGTTTGCCCGTGGCCAGTTTGGCGCGTCACCAAACAAAAAAATTGTAAGTGAGGAGAACAGGTTTTATGTTTTACAGATGTCAACACTGAAAATGTTGTTCGTTTGACAAACAATGATTGTCCAAACTTTTTAAGGCTGTGCAAAGGCTAAAAATAAACTTTTTACTCGTGATATTTCTCAAAGTATTTTGATTTGTATATCATCATGCTATCAAAATGAAAAAGTTTTCTCAGGAAAACATTTTTTTTCTGATCATTACATTTTGAGATATGAGCGCCTAAAGTTTGAATTTTTGAGACAGAACATTTCAAATTCGGTAAGAGAAAAATCCATGAGATTTAGAGGATAGATTCTTCATGGTATTGTTGATCTAGTAGAACAAAAATTTTCTGAAAATATCAATTTTTACTTTCCTTGCTCTATTACCTTAGGTAAGGGAAGTATTGCTTTCCGAAAAAAAATTAAGGTACCCCAATTTTTAAATTTCTATACGCTTCAAGGTCCCCTGAGTCCAAAAAACTGGTTTTTGGGTATTGGTCTGTATCTGTGTGTGTATGAGTCTATGTGCGTCTGTGTACCCGATATCTCATCTCCCAATTAACGGAACGACTTATAATGAACGAACAATTTCGATCAAATGCAATTCAAAATGGTGGCTAAAATGTCGTCAAAAACAGGGTTTTTCGCGGTTCTCTCGAAAACGGCTCCAACGATTTTGATCAAATTTATACCTAAAATAGTCATTGATAAGCTCTATCAACTTCCACAAGTCCCATATCTGTAAAAATTTCAGGTGCTCCGCTCCATCTATGCAAAGTTTGATTTTAGATTCCCAATTATCAGGCTTCAGATACAATTAAAACATAAAATTTCAAGTGGAAAAGATTGAGCATGAAAATCTCTACAATTAATGTTCACCTAAAATTGAAAATAAGCTCGAAATTCGATAAAATGTGTTGGAAATTGAAATGTGAAATTCGATTATTTCAATTGCAAAGTGTTGGCAACAGTTGATTCTATGAAATCATTCACTATGAAGAGATAGCAGACATCGTTTGTCTCCAGCGTTATTGTCCTGACACCAGCTGGCTCATATCTTTGAATTAGTAGACTTCAGATGCGCAGGAACACTAGCGTCAGGTAATCAATTTTCGTAACGGCAAGGGAAGTTGTGTGAATGCGACACACCAGATTTTTAAGATAGTTATTCAATTTACTAAAAATAACCAAAAATAACTTTTAGTTGAGTTATTTTTGGTAAATTGAATAACTTTTCCAAAAATTGATATTATCAGAAAATATTTGTTTTAATAGATCAACAATACCATGAAGAATCCATCCTCTAACATGCATTTATATCGCACCGAATTTGAAACGTTCTGTCCCAAAAATTCAAACTTTAGGCGCTCATATCTCAAAAAGTAATGATGGGAAAAAATGTTTTCCTGAGAAAACTTTTTCATTCTGATAGCTTGATGATATAAAAATCGAAAAACTTGGAAAAACATCACGAGTAGAAAATTTATTTTTAGCCTTTGCACAGCCTTAATATGTTTGGCCCTGAGCTCCTCAACAAATATGTTTTTGAACATTTGTTCAGTGTGGACACGGCTTTAAGCAAAGATTAAATTTAGTTTTAATAGTTCCTGTTGCTGATGTTGGAAGTATTAACAACTCTAACAATTTACAATAGAAAATGATTTAATTGGCCTTTTGTCTTACGTAAACTTTGCATCACAAATTGAATAAATTTGTTTTAATTAATAAAATTCTAATTATTTGATTGACAAAAATGGAAATTAGGCATTTAAACATCCTTGGTAAATTAAGAATATTTATGCAAAATTAAAAGTTAATCAGTTTAGTAGTCCAAACGTGACGATGTGTCAAACGTGTATTTCGTATCGCGTTATAAGTTTATTACTTTCTTTATACATAGTATAGATAAAGAAGATGTAGATCTTCTAAATGTATAAAAACATGTAACATAAAGTATCAATTCTTGTTTTAATTTTTAAATTATATTTAAATCAGGTAGCCCTGTAAAGATGTATTCTAGATAAGTATGAATAAAAAAATCGCAAACAGCCTGAAATTATGAATAAAGTTAAAATTTTCGACTCAGGTCGTTTTTGTACCCAACTCCTCAATTGTTAACATTCCTTATAAATAATATATTGCTTATCATTCAACCAATCCTAACAGTTTGAATATTAATTCCAATATTCAAGCTGCTTTGACAAAAATCACATTCCAAAATTTTCCATGCTTTGAATTACTTACATTATGCTACAAGTTTATGATGTTGAAGATTATTATTCCCCTTTCTACTTCTTAAGCAGCGTACAGACTTATGCATCACAAACACGCACATTTCAATTTTCATCAGCTAATGCTATAATTAGTATTATCTGTAGCCTACTGTTTCTGGACAAATGCAGATATAAGCATAGATAGTATCAGCTGATGAAAAGTGAAATGGGCGTGTTTGTGGCACAAAAGTCTGTTCGCACCTTTAAGTAGTTTCATCAGAATCTACTCAAATCAGAAGAGTTTCAGTTTTTATTAGTATTTTCAAATTGATAAGATTTTGATTGAAATGCAGGATATTTGATAGGGTAGTTACAGGACTACTTATACTTATAGTTACATACATATAAGTATAACTACTTTATACATACAAGACTACTTTTATACATAGTTATGCATCCTGTTTTATTTCCTAATTTAAAAACATTTATTTAAGAATTCAGTCAAACGTTTAGCTCATTTCCATTATTACATGTTTTGCTTGTGTTTGTTTTTCAGATTGATTGGATGGGGACAAATCCGCGGAGGGGAGACCATTGAACCAACCACGTAGAAGAAATCAATTTATTTCTAGGCTAAGCGTTTATAATTAACAATAATTATTTTATTTGTTTGTTTGAAAATTGTTGGACTACTCGCCACAAAGCCTATTGGAATAAACATTTATTTGATAACATGATACTTATTATTTATGGTCTTGAAAAATTATCTACCCACACCTCTTCCTTACTTCTTCTGCCATGGTGAATTTTGTTAAATTTTGGTTGAATTATGCAAATAACCTCTGAAATAAGCGGAAACTTTGAATTTTATTGTCTTTTGATGGATGAATAGGAATCCCTTGGATGAATTCAGTACCTCTTGCATGTTTCTGCAGCCCTGGTAGCAGATTCGGTTGATTTTCATTCAACACCGACGAATTCGGTACCTATTGCATGTTTCTGCTGCCCTGGTAGCAGATTCGGTTGATTTTCATTCAACACCGATGAATTCAGTACCTCTTGCATGTTTCTGCAGCCCTGGTAGCAGATTCAGTTGATTTTCATTCAACACCGATGAATTCGGTTCCTATTGCATGTTTCTGCTGCCCTGGTAGCAGATACAGTTGATTTTCCATTCAACACTGATGAATTCAGTACCTATTGCATGCTTCTGCTGCCCTGGTAGCAGATTCAGTTGATTTTCATTCAACACCGATGAATTCGGTACCTATTGCATGTTTCTGCTACCCTGGTAGCAAATTAAGTTGATTTTCATTCAACACCGATGAATTCGGTACCTATTGCATGTTTCTGCTGCCCTGGTAGCAGATTCAGTTGATTTTCATTCAACACCGATGAATTCGGTTCCTATTGCATGTTTCTGCTGCCCTGGTAGCAGATATAGTTGATTTTCTTTCATTCAACACTGATGAATTCAGTACCTATTGCATGCATGTTTCTGCTGCCCTGGTAGCAGATACAGTTGATTTTCTTTCATTCAACCTGATGAATTCAGTACCTATTGCATGCATGCTTCTGCTGCCCTGGTAGCAGATTCAGTTGATTTTCATTCAACACCGATGAATTCGGTACCTATTGCATGTTTCTGCTGCCCTGGTAGCAAATTCAGTTGATTTTTATGCTTTCCAATGCAGTTTTCCAAACATGCATGCATAGGGTACTGATTTTCATCAGTGTTGGCTGAAAATCAACCGAATCGGCTACCAGGGCAGCAGAAACATGCAGTAGGTACTGAGTTTGAGCGATTTTACAAAAAAATCTTCCATTTTTGCAAAAATCCAAGATGTTCATGGATTTTATGAAAACTTCAAACCTCCCATTTTTGCAAATGATTCATGGATTTCATGAAAAATGCAAATCTTCCATTTTTGGTTGATATTCACGCTATGGATAGAGGTTGACCTAACGAGTGTCGTGCTATATATGAGACGTTTCCCTACAATACAGGGTAAGTTGTTCACTCAAACATAAAATCTTTCCTCCACTCTGAGAGCAGAAGAATCACTCATCTTCAAATGCTTATAACTCAAGAATAGGAGTGAATTTGGCCAATGTGATGACATATTTATTGTTCCTCTCGTCAAGTACTATCATACCTGAGAGTTTGAGCGATTTTAATTGTTGACCATTTTTGCAAAAATCCATGATGTTTTTTTTATTCGTGGATTTAATGAAAAATTCAAATCTTTCATTTTTTACAATCTTTTGACCCGAATATATTGATTATTGTAGTCCAATTTTTGAACTCCAATGTAGCCTCTATCCATATTTTCCTGCTATTGATATTTATTGCTATATATAGATCGATATCCTTAAAATTTCTACCATTTCTATAAGCCAAACGAAACAAATAATGTCAGTTTTTTTGGTGGGGGAATTTTTGAGGAACCACAAAATTCATGTTTTTATTCAAGATTTATAAACATTTTAATAACAGAGGAAAAACACCATACCAAAATTATTTAAAAAAATAAAATGAAGTATTGTAAATTTATCTAAACAATAACAAGTTATAAAATACAAGTTTATTTTCAATAAAAGTTATATACCTATTGAGCATGACATGATCAACAAATTCATTCAAAAATGTATTCATCAAATGAGTATAAATATTATAAACCTCCCAACACGAAAACAAGAAAAAACTTGAGGCAGTGAAAGAGCCAACAATAGTGATCATTGTTACATCACATATCAATTAGAACTTGAGAAGTACACCTCAATTCAACTTTTTCTGTAAGATACCTTATTATCTGGCCTAGACAGCATAATCAGATCTTTTGTTTTTTTGCGATTCCGAACTTATGCCAATTTTTGACAATCATATAAACCAGGACCTCCTATACAGAATGTGCTTTATAAGTCCTACTCAATAATATTTCTAACAATTGTTAGATGATTTTAATTGTTCAATGTCTTTTGTGAAATATTCTGATGGTTGGACCAACTATAGCCATCTTTAAACAGCTTCATACTTTGACAAATCCCGGATTGATTTTGTTTAGTGCAACCCAGTGTATGATGATGAGAGGAACTAACCAGGCCTACAATTGTTCAGATGAATATCACAATAGTAATAATCGGACTACTTCTATCAGATGAGTTTCATGTACTATTCATTCCATGATCCAGCTTCAATCCATTCCAGTACTTGAGGAGTGTAGTAGGATATGATACAATCAGCTCCTGAAACAATTATTAAATTTTCTTAATTATATGATAATTTTCACATATTTAAATTTTAAAGTTGTGTTGTGTGTGATGTTTTGGTACTTTCCATAATGTAATTTAAATTTATACTGAAATGTTCAATATGAAAATATGAATGAATCTAATAAATCTGTAAAACTCCTAGGGATAAAATTAGATCAAAAACTCAACTGGGAGGATCATATGGCCTTAATTTGCTCTAGGCTTGCACGAGTTAAGCTCGGGACACATATAACCGCGCCGAGCCCGTGCCGAGATACGGCCGAGCTACGTTCGCGACACGGTGATGATGGTAGGAGAACACACGTATCCGTGCGACAGCCGAGCGGCAGCAGTGTCTCAGTTCTGTAGTGCTACTGTGCTCTGATTTCTGAATCTGTTAAACTATTGTTAATAATATAACACTATTAAAGCTTGTTACATCCGATTTAAATTTATATTTTTCAATTTTAAACTAATTACCTATAGACGATGAGTATCATAGTTCTGGTATATATTTTGGTGCATAACAATACCACAATCAGTCATGTATCGGAAATATATATCAGCAATGAAATGGTTATCTTCTGAAAACACAAATTTGAATTTGTGTTTTCATTATGGAAAAGTACCACAACATCACTCACAACACAACTGTAATGTTATCTTCTGCCTAATGTATCTAAATGTCTTCTTCTTCTTCCTCCTTGCCTTTTTCCCATTATTTGGGGTCGGCTCTCCTCGATCTAAGTCTCCAGTTGGAACGATCCTGGGTTGTCTGATTTGTCAGGTCCAACTGCTTCATATTTATATGAACTAAACCTAGCCATGTGAGACGGGGTCTGCCTCTGCCCCTCCGCTGTGTCTCCATATCAAGTACTTTCCTTGTCATATGATTGGTTAAACGTCTATTTACATGTCCATACCAGCGTAATCTTCCTTCCATTATCTTTTCATAGACTGGTGCCACCCGCATTGACTTCTTCATACTGCGTCTTCAATTGAATGTAGTGGTCCATTTTTAGAGAAAAATCCCTACCCTCATCGCTATTAAGCTTCTGCCAACTTATCTTTGGAGTCCTGACCTTTTTGGCCTTGAATTGGCCTGGCATGATAAATTCTGCCACTAGGATTCGGTGCTGGGAGGTGAGAGGCTCTCCTGGTATGACTTTGCAGTCTCTACATGTTTTCAACTTTTCTCTATTGGTCATTATGAAGTCAATCTGCGATGCCACATTTCCACTTCTGTAAGTAATAAGGTGCTCCTGCTGCTTAGTGAAAAAAGTATTGATTAATGCTAGATTGTGTGTTGATGCTAACTCAAGAATTTTCTCGCCTTCTGTATTAACATTTCCATAAACGTAATTGTCATGTATCCTGTTATAGACTGTTGTGGTCTGCCCTACATGTTCATTCAGGTCTCCACAGACATACGTATTTTCAGTGGAAGGTATGGTACATAAAATATCATTTATCTCTTCCCAGAATGTGTCTTTTCCAGCGTATGTACAACCTGCTTTTGGTGCATAAGCACTTATGACATTCATGCAGCATTGATTGTCTGTCCAAAGCAAATTTAATAGACATCAATCTTTCACTGACTCTTCTCACTTCCACCACCCTTTCCTGGAGATCCGTATCCACAACAATCCCAACTCCATTCTGTGCTCTAGTACCATGATATATCAGTTTGTAGCCACAGCCAATGTTCCGTGATTTAGACCCCTTCCACTTTGTCTCTTGAATACAACAAAAATTAATGCGTCTACGTTGTAGTACTTTGCCCAATTCGGTGCTGCGTCCAGTAATGACTGGCTCAATGTAGCCCACGTTCCATGTTGAAATTCGCATTCTAGGTGCTTGTGGCGGTGCTCTAATGACATTTTCGTCGCTTCTGGGGAACGCCCTAGCATTTTCTCCATCCTGAGGTTCATCGCTTACGGGGGATGCCCTAGCTCTGGAAATTGCAGTGTTATCGCTTCTGGGGGATGCCCTAGCTCTGGAAATCGCAGTGTTATCGCTTCTGGGGGATGCCCTAGCCCTGGTAATCGCTCTATTAGTTGTACTATTCATGATCAAGGAGAAAATAATTGGCTGAAATTGAAGTCCGGCTGCCACCAGACGCCAAGAAATAAGAAAAGAAAAGATTGGCCAAGAAAGGCCAGACAGAAAGAATAAAGTGAGAATGACTCAAAGCTAAGTCAGTGGAAACGTGTCATTCTAGGGTTTACAGGGCTCCGGTACCCTATCCAGTACCACCACCACTCGCCATTCCAAGAGCGAGCAGAGCACCACCAGATGACACACCAGAACACCATGATAGACGTTAGTAGGGGGAAAGTGAGAGTACTGAAGAAAAGCTGGCTCAAAGCTGCCCCCAAATCTACGTCAAAGCTGATTCTTGGTTCTAACCTTGCCCAATCCAATGTAATCTGAACTAACACCCCATTGACACCCCATTTGTCAAGATTGAACAAAAAATAAGGATCTTATGGAAAAAATTAGATCCAATTTCTTGAACAACTAAGAAACCATTAATTTAATCAAAAAGCTACAAGAATGATTTTTTTCAGTAAATCCATTTGTCAAGAGATCAGTCTAACCTAACTCAACTTTTTCTGAAACTGAGCAACAAGCACTCAGAATCTCTAATTATATTTTTATGTTGAGACCTAGCATAGCACCCTTTCTTAGGGAATACCAACCTCAGCACTAAACCCCCCCTGTGGGGGGGTGACCCTCTGTCTTTAACCAGCTAAGTTTGAACTACTTGAAAACTCACCTTCCCTCAGGTTGTATTGAGAAGAAAAAATATATAATAAAAATGTATAAGAAAGAAGTCAAGTCGGATATATTACTTGTTGATCAGAATGTACATCTTGATAAGAGTATTACCAAATATGATTATATCACTCACACACCATATATTCAACAGACATTCAATTACAATGATGAAATTCGAATTAGTTCAAAACAAGAAGATATTTATACACTTCCAAGTAGAAGTTTTCTCATAATTGAAGGCGAAATCAAAGTAAAAGATAAGAATGATGTTGAAACCAAGGACTTTTCACTTATCAATAATGGAGTTGCATACCTATTTGATGAAATCAGATATGAATTGGGAGGGGTTGAGGTTGATCACACACATAAAGTAGGATTGACAACAACCATGAAAAACTATCTACGTCAATCAAAAAATTATGGAGAATACAGGATGGAAGTTGACTGGATGGAAAAATTTAGATAAATTCTGCTTTTGCATTCCTTTGGATATGTGGTTAGGTGTAATGGAAGACTATAGAGAAGTTCTATTGAATGTTTGTCAGGAAATTGTTCTATTAAGATATCAGACTTGAATTGTATTGAATTAGAGACAGCAAAATCGGTAAAAATTGATATCACAAAACTACAATAGAAAGTACCCTACATATATGCTTCTGACACTGTTTGTCTTGATCTGCTGAGTTTAACACATAGTGATATACCAATTACCATTCTATTCAGGTCATGGGAATTGCATGAATTTCCACAATTACCTGAAACTACCAATCTTCAATGGACAGTTAAGACAACTTTGAACATATTAGAACCTCGATTCATTATTCTTGGATTTTGAAAGAATAGGAAAAATGATATAACTGCTAACAGGTCACATTTTGATTTCTGTAATCTGAACAATGTTATTATCTCTATTTAAATGCTCAATCATTCGCCTATGAAAATATTGCTGGTAATAAACATTTATTGTATCACATGTTCTCTGAATTCCAAAATGAATACTATCCTTATAACAGCAGTACATCAATTGAGTATAAAACATTTTATGAATATGCACCATTGGTTGTTATAGACTGTAGTAAGCAAAATGAACTATTGAAATCTGGAGCAATAGACATAAAGTTGACATTGGAAACAACAAATAATTTCACAGCAAAAACCAGTGCCTACTGTTTAATCCTTTATGATAATGAGTTTGAATATACACCACTGAGTGGAACAGTAAAAAGAGTATTATAAATTTGAAAAAAATCTATAAAATAACAAAAAAATTGGTTAAAAACTAGACAATATTCAAATCAAAAGTATTAATCTCCTAACCACTTCCACACTCTACAAATGTATTAATATTTTACCTTCAGCATCATCCCATTGATTACTAAACATTATCATTAATTTGTAGAATTGTTCTTGTTCTCCCACAGAATGATCTCCAACCATTTTCTTCAAATTTAATTTTAAAGCATTTTACATTATTATTTGATTTATCAGCTTCTTTTAAAGCACAAGATATTCAAATACTGACTGTGATGATATAGTATCAAATTTGCACCATCTATATGAGCTTAGATTTTTCAAATGAATTTATTTTATTAAAGTTGAATAATGCTCTTGGTCTGGGTAACCAAACCTACATTTTTTCTGGGTGTACTCACCTACATCTACAATTTCTTTCTGGGTGTACTCACCTAAACCTAAGATTTTTCACCTATATTTATTACATTTTTTTCATACCATTCTTTAAAAGAGATTCCAGAAGAAAGTGAGAATTGTTGGATTAAGTTTGGATCAGTCATATACTTCCACTCTTTTTCATTATTGAGATTGATGTTTGGTATGAAAGTTGCAGCTAATGGTATGCATTGTAAAAAATGGAAAAAATTCTGAATCAGATTTTTTATATCAACATTAATATCACTATTATTATCTTTATCATACAAATATTGACCAAATTTATCAACACTCATGATCTATTTTTATAATAAATGTTTAATAAAACCTGAGGTGAGTTTTCAAGTAGTTCAAACTTAGCTGGTTAAAGACAGAGGGTCACCCCCCCCCTCAGGGGGGGGTTTAGTACTGAGGTTGGTATTCCTTAAGAAAGGGTGATGTGCTAGGTCTCAACATAAACATATCATTAGAGATTATGAGTGCTTGTTCCTCAGTTTCAGAAAAAGTTTGAGTTAGGTTAGACTGATCCCTTGACAAATGGATTTACTGAAAAAAATCATTCTTGTAGCTTTTTGATGAAATTAACGGTTTCTTAGTTGTTCAAGAAATTGGATCTAATTTTTTCTATAAGATCCTTATTTTTTGTTCAATCTTGACAAATGGGGTGTCAATGGATTCTTAATTAGATTTACTGGAGAAAGTTATTGTTGTAATTTTTTTTAAAATCAATGGTTTCTTAGTTATTCAAGAAAAAAAAAACTGGATCTAGTTTTTTCCAAAAAAGTGGGAATAAGGATCTTCATTTGAGGTTTATTGTGAGATTAGGGGTATGGCTAGGTTAAGTTAGTTCAGATTACATTGAATTGGACAAGGTTAGAACCAAGAATCAGCTTTGGCGTAGATTTGGGGGCATCTTTGAGCCAGCTTTTCTTCAGTACTCTCACTTTCCCCCTACTGACGTTCCAAAGCAAGAGGGGAAGAAGAAAAAGAAGAAGGGCTTTGGAACAAGGGGTGTATCGGGATTTGGTTCTCCAAATCGGGTCTCCATCCCAATTTGGATATCCAGGCGCACCACGTGGAGAGCTTTCAGCTTTCTGGGCAAGTTGTTCCAAGATGTTATTTTGGAGGATACTTTGAAGCTGAAACCGATACTGTTGCACCCAATGTATCTAAATGTAATTAGTTTTAAATTTAAAATTTAAGACAAGTCACGGGTTCCTTCTTTTATAAGTTTTGTTGTTTATTTTATTATTTATTATATTACATCTATACCTTTGGTTATACTTTTACTTTTGGTTTAACTTATTTTTCGTTCAACGATATTTCTCATCACTTTGATCGTTAAAACTGGAAAATTTTGTATCTCTTCAATAAGCACTCTCTATGTTAAACGAGCCCGCACCATCTCCGTCAAAAAGTAAACTGAACTAGTCGGTGATGGCGCAGGTATGGCTTGGGCAACAAACACGGTGATGGTGCTGATGCGATGCGGTAGTATGTGTCCCTACACGTTTGAAAGCATTTGTTTTCTCACCCGCCATAGTACATCCGTCACACGGCCATGCCACGGCTCGGGCTCGGTGCGGATATGTGTGTCCCGGCCATAGATTTTCTGTTGCTTAAATTAAAAAGTAATGTCAGTAAAAACTTGCTGCTGAGTTCCCATTTTGTTTTTTCCATAGCCACCTAACATATGGCATAATACTCTGGGGTAACTCCACTGGCTCGGACAGAGTGTTTAAATGGTAAAAGAGAGCTCTGAGATGTACTGTATCTGTGGGCAGATTCCTACAGGGAGTACCTCAAGAAATTGAAAATAATGACAGTAAGCTTACCCAGTTTGTACATATATAGCTGTATAACTTACATTAAAGAAAATATCAATAAATTTACAACCAGAAAATCTATTCATGCACCTAACACCAGAAAAAACACAATTCCAGGCTAACTAAAAACCACAAAAGTCATAATTATGTAGGTATTGAACTCTTTAACGCCCTTCTCACCAGTGCCCATACAGTACCCTTGGTGAAGTTCAAGTAAGTATTAGGTAACTGGATCAAGGGAAAGGCTTTTTACTCAATCACAATTTAATGAATGTAGGAAATCTGACTTACTGTTTGATTAGATAAAAATATTAGAATTACTAATTATTGTTATAAGTAAGTTAATTTAGTGTTGTAAAATAATTTGTCGTACCGTTTAGTTTGGAAATTTTATTAGCATAGTCTTTGTTTTTTGTGATATTCCAGTTGTTAAATCTCACTTCGCATTTTTCCTCATTTCATTTTTGTATTTAGTGCACATGTCTCAGCTGTTAGTTCAATGCTTGACGTCAGCTGCCTACTAGATTATGTCTGCTCTGGTGGAAGAAATTAGCATTCTCTTGGGTTTTAATTTAGCGGTTTATATATATTTTTTATTTTGAATATGTTTATTTCTTATTTCTTTATTTTGCATAATTACTGCGAGGAGATTCTTATCTTTGAATTCTTCATCTCTTTTGGCATATTTGTTGTTAGCGGTTCATGTTGGCATTGGTTTTTGCCGTGATCCTGGTTTTACGTTTTGCTCTGACTCACTTCCTTCTTCCGCTTGTTAAAATGTCTTCAACTTCTACACCTTGCTTGGGTCTTGTAAAAAATGTTTATTTTTCATCCCCTTTTTAAATATGTAGCCTTTCAGCATTATAAAAATTGTTCTCTTATGTTTTTTGATCATTCAAAACATAATTCCCAGTTTTAAAATGCTTCCTGCTCAGTTTAGTTTGCATTTGCTTCCAGTTGCAACATGCTCATGTTGACAAGGAAATTCTCAACTTATCAAAGTTTTCATCAACTTCTTCATCTCGAGATTGTACTAAATCCATTTCCTGCTTTATTCACGATGAATAAAGGGGATCTCTACTCATCACTTCATCATCTCAGGGATTGTACTAAATCCATTTCCTGCTTTATTCACGTTGGATAAAGGGGATCTCTACTCATTAAATTCATCATCTTGTGGAGTCTACTTCCAATCCTGTCCTTACGCAGTTAAGGAAGGGTCCTTCTGCTTACCTATATTCATGGAAATTTCTACTCTTCGAGGTCTTCTGTCCAAGTCGCATGCCGAACATCTGCTGTAGCCAACTTCACTTCTGAGAAGCATTGAGCTGTATCCACTGTTCCAGTTACTGGGAAATACCATTCAGGTCAAGTTTTTAATTCTTTTTATTCATGTATTTAAGTCTTTAATAAGGATTCATTCATTCCCTTTTTTAATCACTTGTTCAACCTTTACTATTTATGTTAGGTTATGTCCTCAAGTTTGAGATCTTAATCATAACTTGTCAAGTACAGTCTTCATACAAGTATTTTTGACTATTGAATGATTTTTTCTATTCCCGGCTTTGTCAACTTTTTCTATTCCCGGCTTTGTCAACTCAATATCATTGATTATCTTGTCTAGTCCATGATAAATGACTAAACATAAACAAATGTATTCTTTAACTCTTGATTGACCTATGTCAAGTTGTTAGGTTGCTTAATATTTTTGTAACCTCACTTTCATTTTATTGTTTTTATTATCTTCAAGTATTCAACTTGAGTTACTTCTTAGTAATCAATTCTTAGTTATTTTTCTATATTTTTGGATCTGCACTTGAAGTTTAGGTGTAATTTCAGTTTTAAAATTTCATATCTTTATCCCATTTGTTTACATTTTTAGGCTAGCTATTAACCTAGCTCTTTCTCTTTTTTACTTTCTTTCAAAATCACATTTCTTTAATTACCATTTGGAATATCTGTGTTTCAATAATGAAACTTCAAATTTGTACACTTCATGATTATTATTAATTCACTCCAGATTGTTTTAGGTTCACAGACAAACATTTGTTTAATCCTGGTTTTTGTTACGGTATACTATTTTTAATATTTTTTTTTAAATTGATTTATTTTTCTTAGCTTCAACCTTTAAATTTTCCAAATTCCTGTAATAATTTTTTATTGAGCTCTTCTGAGTGTCATTTTCAAATAATTTGCTATTTTTCTATTATTTCAATTTTTTAAACTTCATTGTTTTCTTGGTCTGACATCAGACATAATAATTATCAACTTTTTAGAAATTGTGGATTTAAGTTTCAATTTGAAAGCACTCTTAAGCATTTTGCACTTTATCTTTGTTCTCTAGGAATTTCTTATGAAATTTCTATTACTTGTTGTTGGTTATTGTTTTAATTGCAATATCATTCATATATTTTTTGATTATCTATTGTAATTAATTCCACCTGAATTATATTTTTTACCTTTTTCAATATAGTCGTTTGAGCATTAAAATTGCTTATTCAACTACTTTGGTGTTGACAACCTTTTTTCCTTTTATCTGCAATCCCTTGAGCTACCAAAGGTGCCATCTACCCTTTTGCATGGACAAGCTATTGGCCAAGGCAAGTGCATGCACAAGGGTGCACCGGTATTTATTATATTGATTTTTCCTGTCCATCTATTCTAATAATTAGCCTTTCAATCATTTCCTCTATCTTCATTCATTTATACAGTCCACTAGTTTTGGGCAGAAAATGCAATACCATTAAAGATATAAGTGATGCAATGTAACTCACTCTCCATCTCTAGCACCATCATCGTTATCATCCAGCTCATACTGGACTTAAAATACGTACTTATGTTGAATAAGTTGTCTGAAATAAATTGAAATTGAAAACACAAACTGAACTTTATAACCACTTTTATGAAAGTGGTTGACAATTTCAATTTTGTGTTTTTACAATTTAAATTTTAATGATTGAGCGACTACTACGAAACTGATACAGGAAAAATATTAAAACCAGAAGTGTTCATTAACAATATTACGTGATTTGACCGGTTTAATATTGAGGGCCTCGTTTATAGACGATTTATAGAAGTGAGCTTGAACTTGTATAACTGAACCAATCTGATTGGTTCCTGTTATTGGATGCTAGTTGCTTGGCAACCAATCATACTTGTCTTGAGTTGGTTCTCAAAAATGAATGGTTTATACAGCCCTGAGAGATCACATTCTGTTTTATTCAATAGAACTTTCTAAAGCACATAGAAGGCGCGCTTGCCACGTCTCCAAAATAAAAAAAAATCTGGTTGAATTACTTAGCATGAGTATGCAGATACTCAGTTTAAACAGATAAATGTCAGCTGTTCGTTTAAACCCCGAATGAAACTCATAATGATAATATTGGCAACCATATCTACAAGTGAAAGTGGTATAGCGTTAAATGTAGACGGTGCATATGGCCCTAAGTAAAGCGGCCCATACACTGCTCGTGCATTGCACATCCTGCCATTTTTGTATTGGCACGACCAGCTTGGCATGGCACGATGAGCGCCATACACTGCAAATTCAGTTCGCTCCGTGCCGTGCTAGAAGTCGGTTGTGAAAGTGATATTTTTTGGCCTGGCGCGACGGAAATCAAACCTTTCCGGATTGCCATCGTGCCGTCCAATGCAGGACGTGCTTAGCACGACATTCCTCAAACACTGGCACGATCCTTCCTTTTTTGGCCCGTCCTGCAAGCACGACATGCAATGCTGGACCACTGTGTATGAGCCGCTTAAGTTAGAATACGCACATCAGAAGTGCGCTCGCCTCCGTTAATAATTATATTAATTTGAGAAAGGCGGCGCGCCTCCTATGAGCTTTGAGCTCAATACAAACGCAAGATGCTAATTTTTAGGATTATGGTAGAATTGCAGCTTATATTATGGTCATGTGATTGGAAAAATCAATAAATATGTTCTAGCTTCACAAGACACACTTTGAACCTGGTGTAATAAACATCAAAGAAAATAACAGATTTGTGAAACATATAAAAAAATAGCTAAAGCCTATTATTTATATAATATTTTACTACTCATCACTACTTGATATTTCTGGTAAAAACGCTTTAGTTGCTTATTTTGATACTCGCCTGCTCTTCTAAATGATGTTAATGTTTCTCGCAGTGCTGATTTCAACTCCAGACATCCAGCTTTTGCAGCATGATAAAGCATTGCATATTCACCGGAAACCTGAAAACATATATTGAAAATTATCGAAGATAAACGCAAGATTAAAGAAAAAATAAAGGGTACTATGGTATTATTGATAACCTATACTGCAATCAAATTCTAAAATTACATTGAAAGTTTGTAAAAGAATAAGCATACATGAATTGAAAGGATTCCATCAATAGCATAAAATATCAAGTACGCTAAAAGAATAATAATACTGAATCTACAAATTAGTGAGTAATAATTTCAAGAAATACACTTAAGAAGCTGATTCAAGATTTCAGAAGCAGATAGTAGAAAAAATACTATCAGGAATTACCATCTAAAAACTATTAAAAATAGTCTTTACTACTAAAAATAGTTTTACTATTTAAAATCTACTATCTGATTTTAGCCCCCTGTGGGTTGGGGGAGCTTTGAGTCGAACATTGTACTTAAGAATGTGTTGAAAACCAGAATTCACCCACAGTATCCCTGCTTGTCGTAGGAGGCGACTAAAAGGGACCCCAAGGCAACTCCAGAAGTTGTCTTGCCTTCAAACCCACGGGATCTGCCCCATAAGGGCAGTTTCGGAGTGGCAATAAGAAAAACCCAAGAGACCATAGATAGGTGAAACTCAAGGCACAAATGTAGGTCAAGAGGCTGAGTCGAGGGTGACCAGGTGCCCTAGAGACAATTTGGCGACCCCTCCTTCAGCGGAAAGACCTACAAAAAAAACCAGGAGTAGAACTCACGTAGGTCACGAGTTTGTGGGTGGAGAGGCCAAAACTCACCACTGCTCGAAGAATGGCGGCCATTCAGGCAAAACCTCTTGGGAGAGGTGAGGCTTTTGACCCTGCAGAGTTTCGGTGTGCAAAAAGAAAAACCCAAGAGACCAGAGATGGGTGAAACTCCAGGCATAAATGTGGGTCAATTGGCAAAGTCGAGGGTGACCAGGCGCCGGGCGCACTAGAGACAGTTTGGCGTCCCCTCTCTCAGCGGAAAGACCTACAAAAAGGCCAGGAGTGGAACTCACGTTGGTCACGAGTCACGAAACTCCAGGCACAAATGTGGGTCAAGAGGCTGAGTCAGGAGTTGGCGGGCGCCCTAGAGGCAACTTGGCCACCCCTTCCTCAGCGGAAGGACCTTCAAAGAAGGCCAGGAGTGGAACTCACGTAGGTCACGAGGACTAATCAGTCTGAAGAGACTGCCAAGCATATCACACTGGATTGCGACAGTTAGTATGGACAGTTAGGATTGCGACTGGGATGTTAGTATAGGGAAAAACTCCTGGTTCTTGTAAAGAACATAGGTATTGGTTTGCCTAACTAACATACTACTTGGGAACACAATAAGCTTCGGTGTGGGGTTCTTTGAACCTTTGGATCCTTGAATCCGTCCCTTCAAAAATCATAATCATATCTGATTTTATTATGGAACTGATTCAAGATTTCAGAAGCAGATAGTAGAAAAATTATCAGTTTGAAATATTGACATGAAGATAGTTCAATGTTTGATTTTTATTAAATCTTTACATCATCAAAGCAAAGAGTATCATTTTACCTGATAAGCAAAGAGAGGATATTCGGGATGAGCTAGCTTTGTCTGATGAATGATGTCCAAGTACGCCAAGCCTGGTTTCACCATTAGCATATCACAGCCCTCTTCCACATCACGAGCCTGAAAAATTGAACAATTCACGGTTTAAACAGTATATTCTAATTCTGTTTTTATTTAGTACAATACCTAATGCACAATGAAAAATGAAAATAGATGAATGATACAGGAAATATAGATATGAAAATAATATAAAGAAATAAATAGTGAAATTAATATCAAAAGGAATAACAAAATCGAAATAGCTTCAATTTTAGTTATTTATGAGAACAATATTATCTTCTTAGTTATATTCTTCTATAGTGAGATAAACTTTTAACTCCCAGCATTGATGATATTTGATATTTAAAGCATCCAGTAACCTCCTATTAAAGGGGTATAAGGACTTGTCATGTCAATTTTAAAGTTGAGTCATTTTACTTTGATACCTCCCTCGCGTTCGCTACCTTTCAGCCTGCCGCTCTGCTCTGCTCCCCATGCCACGCATCAACCAAATGAGTGGTTGACCCACCCGCCACTAGGGTGCGC
Organism: Nilaparvata lugens; assembly: GCF_014356525.2. Lineage (NCBI taxonomy): Eukaryota > Metazoa > Arthropoda > Insecta > Hemiptera > Delphacidae > Nilaparvata > Nilaparvata lugens. The sequence continues at coordinate 13,250,860 of NC_052510.1, forward strand.
CTCAGTCGCCACCACCCGTTCCTGCGTTTCTATTGGCCGAGCACTGCCGGCCAATAGCAGCGCAGGTGAACTCGGGGACTGTGAATAAAAGGGGGCTACTCAGCTACCCTCAATAGCACTTGCTCACTAGCAGCCTTCCACTGAAGAGCCAGAAGAGACCACCAGCCGAGACCACTACCAGAGACCACTACCAGCCGAGACCACTACCGAGACCAGGAGCAGAGCAGCGAGCAGGCCAATGAGGGAACCACGGTGAGACTAACCGCAACCTGAGGTGTCTTCCTTGTCTACTACCCAGCCGATGCCTAGGAGGAACCAAGCCGGCCGCCGAATCCAGAAGAGGAGGGCCCTACGTCGGCTTCGCCAGGTGGAGGAGAGGCTGAGGCTGTACACCGCCGCGCCAGCTTTGCCCCAAGACTTAGCGCCCCAGCCTAACAACTGGCGCTGCGCGGGTTGGGTGCCGAACCGACATCGGAGTGTGTGCAGTGGAAGCCTACGACCCTGCCTGCCCGGGGTTTGACCGAAGGCCCCTTCTAAACAAGGAAGTGGTCGAGGAGGTCCTCCTGGCGGAGATTCGGCACGACCTCTGGCTAGTAGATCACCCGGTCAGCCCTCTCCGTAGCCCGGGTAAACCAGAGTGGAGACTGCGAACCATTGACTTGAGCCACTGCCGGCCTGCTCTTGCACCAGACGGACCTGCCCGGGACCCTCGCGCGGCGTGGTATCACACCAGTCGACGACATCTAGCCTGCCTTGGTCCCTTTTCAGGGCCACCAGCAACAATCTTGGTCCCTTTTCAGGGCCACCAGAAGCCATTTTTTTCAGACAGTGGTAACAAACCCCTCGCTCGACCCGACTGACTAGCCCAATTGATGAACGAGCCACACCTTCCGCCATATCAATTATTGGCGCCTGCCAACGTGGGGCCACTCACTGTATGGAGATACAGTAACCAGTTACCACTGTCAAAACTTTTTTTCAAACAAAATGTCAACCTAAATTTTCAACTAAATGTATGTCTTAAATTTTTCATCTAAATGTATGTCTTGAATTTTTCACACAATAAATTCAAACTTATTTTCTTTCAACAAAATGTGTCTCTGAATCTTCCAATTCAGAATACCTGTCTGGGAACAGGCAATTTCCCAGTGGCGCCCATAACACCTGAACATGGTAGCGACTAGAACCGGAGCCGGAGACAGTGGAGATACGACCACCAAAGATTCGATGCAGTCAACCAGCCAGCACACCGAGTCTACATTCGCCGGCTGGCCTGCACAGACCACCGGTCAAACCGACAGCAGCACGACGCAGCCGCCCGCTTCCACCAGCAAAACCAGGGCAACGCAGCCACCCGCCTTCACCAGCAAGCCCGCTCAACCAACCACCCTGCAACCCAGCGCGCTGACCGTCAACCTGCCTGCTCCACCGTCAACCTCTAGTCACGCCACTACCGCAACCAGCAACATGGCCAACTTACCGGCTCCAGCCGTCAGCTACACCAGCAACCTCAGCCAGCTGACCAGCATAGCGACCCTGCTACCGTTCTTCCGTGGCAAGCTCCATGAAGACCCCATCATCTTCATGCGACAGTGCACCGAGCTGCTACAGGGTCACCACATTCCCAGCTATACCTGGGTCATGCTTCTAAAAGCGCAACTACAAGACGACGCCGCCGCCTGGTGGAGAGACTACGGAGAATTCGTCACCACCTGGGAACAGTTCCATGACCGACTTCAGGCCCGTTTCTCGGGAGCCCATAAAATCGCAGCCGCTCACACGGAATTTTATGGCACCACCCACAAACCAAACCAGCCAGTGGAGCGATTCATCCGTCAGAAGCTCCAACTACAGCAGCACTTAGGAACCAACCTGGCTGAAGACGAGGTGATCGCCCTGCTCATCGGTCAGCTGAGTTCCGAGCTTCGCACCCTAGTTCGAGCTGCTCGTCCCACGAACTATGAAGAGCTGATCATGATCGCCAACGACCTGGAAACCGACCTCAACAGTCGACCAAAATATAAGCCGCCTCAACCTACGGCACCCGCAGGGCCACCCCATCGAGAGCCGCCGCCGAGGTTCAACTACAACCAGCTTCCTCAGTGTCATTACTGCCCGGCCAAGCATTTTCATCGTGACTGCCCAGAACTCGCGAAGAAACGGCAGGGAAACGGCGATACTGGAGAGACTCGGACTCCACCCCTCCAGCACGGAAAGTAGGAGTCCACTACACTAACGATGAGGTGCAAGACCTGCAGCGCCAGCCTCGCAGGTCACCACCCCAACTACAAGCGATAACCGTCACCGAACCGGCCAGCCAGTCATTCCTTGGTCATGCCACCGTGGATCCTGCCAGCGTCACCAAGCCTCCTTCCAACGTCACCGAAGACCCCTCGCTCTTCTCAGCTGACTATCCATGATACCGGAGACTATCCATGGTACCTAGCAGCCGCACCTCCACGGGCTATCAAGAATGACCCAGTACCAGTCGTCACCCGGGTCACCGTCTCACAACAGCAACCGCGTCCGGCACACCCTTGCGCGTCAACCACCCAGCCATCACTCATGACAGTCTCACTCACAACGGATTGATCGCCTACCCGTCACGCCACCGTAGACCCTGCTAGCATCGCTAAGTCTCCTTCCAATGTCACCGAAGACCCCTTGCTCTTCCCGGCTGACAGAGACTCTCCACAGCACCCAGCAGCCGCGCCTCTACTAGCCCGCGAGAGGACAGCATCACCAGCCGACGATGAGTGCGTCATCGACCACCAGCCTGGGGAGGGACATGCAACTGTGACCCACATGCACCCGCCACCTACCGGGATCACTGTCATGGACCAGGTCACCAACGCTGACCCAGCCGCATTCAGCCACCAGGTCACCAACACTGCCCCAGCCGCAGTCAGCAACCAGGTCACCAACACTGACCCAGCCGCCGTCAACCAGCCGGTCACCAACACTGCCCCAGCCGCAGTCAGCCACCAGGTCACCAACACTGCCCTGGCCGCAGTCACCGACAAGGTCACCAACACTGCTGCCCCAGTAGTCAACAACCACATCACCAGCCCTCCGCCCAGCCAAGCACCGAACCTAGCCTTGATCCAGTTAGATGGACAGACTCTACCCCGGATCCCTGTCATCCTCACAGGTAAACAACTACACGCTCTACTCGATTCAGCCGCAACGCACAACTTCGTGAGAGCTGCCCACCTCGACCACGGTACACGGATCCAACCGCTGAAGCTACCTGTACTGCTGGCCAACCGTCCCACTAGCTGCGAAACGGCCATACAAGGACATCTGGAACTCCAGATCCAACAGCACATTCAAAATATTCCCTTCCTAGGTCTACCTGACCTATGCGAAGACATCATCTTGGGATGACCATGGTTTCGGGAGAATAAGGCAGTGCTTGACTTTGAGCAAGACAGGCTAATCTACGGCAAGACGCAGCGAGATACGATCTTCTGGATAGCGCAACCACCAGTCTCAGTAGAGATGAACACTCACCTGGTTGACAAGTTACTAGAAGACACGCCCAGCGACCAGCACCGACGGTTAACAGTATTACTGCAACAACACGCAAAATTGTTCATGGAGCAGATGCCACCCTCCATCACCACGGCCGCCACCATGACAATTCAACTCAACAGCTCAGAAATACGCAGCCAGCGGCCTTACCGATACTCACGGGAGAAACTGCAAATTATCGAGTCCAAAGTTGCCGCCCTCAAGGAACGCAACCTGGTAGAAGCCAGTGATTCGCCTTACAACTCTCCAATCGTCGTTGTCCCCAAGAAGGACGGCACATCACGGTTCTGCATCGATTACCGATGGCTGAATTCCATCACCGTTCCAGCCACGGCACCGCAGATGACCCTACAGGACGTCATTCGAAGCCTGGGAACTTCAAAAATATTCAGCTCACTCGACCTACGGATGGGATACTGGCAGGTACTACTCGCACCCCAGTCTCGACCTTACACGGTCTTCACCACTCCCTACGGCGAAAAGCTACAATTTAAGGTCATGCCTTTCAGCCTACAAAATGCACCCAGCTGCTTCCAATCCATGATGAACAAGGTACTGAGTGGATACGTCGACAAGTTCTGCTACGCTTATCTCGACGACATCATTGTGTACTCGGATACCTGGGAAGAACACTTACTCCACTTAGCCAAAGTGTTTGAACGGTTAAATCTATACAATCTCTCTGTCTCAGCAGCAAAATGCCAGATCGGCCGCAAGCAACTTGAATACCTCGGTCACATAATCACCTCTGAGGGCAACCAAGCAAAACCACAGGCTATCCTAGCTGTGACTTCTGCCCAACCACCCACCACCAGAAAGAAACTGCGAGAATTTCTCGGAGTAGTCGGCTGGCTACGAGAATTTTTACCCAATGCCGCTGACGTTTGTGCGCCTCTGTCTGAGCTACTTAGCACGAAGACACGATGGAAATGGTCACCAACAGAAGAGACAGCTTTCCGCCGCCTACAAGCATTGACCGCCAACATCCCACCACTCTGTCGACCAGATTTCTCCAAGACCTTCATCCTACAGACAGACGCCAGCAAAGTCGGTATAGGGGCTGTCCTATACCAAGAAATCAACAATGACCATAAGGTGATCGCATACGCCAGTGCCAAGCTGAACCACACGGAACAACAGTATCACAGTAACAAACAAGAGTGCCTTGCAGTTGTCTGGGCAATAAAGCAATATCGCCCTTACCTGGAAGGCAGGCCATTTATACTCCGTACCAACAATAAGGTGATTACCTGGTTACAAACTGCAAAGGACAGCCGCGCCAAACTCACTCGATGGGCCCTGCTCCTACAAGAATTTGACTTCACCCTAGAACACTGCCCGGGTAAAGAGAATCAGTTCGCCGACACACTGTCACGGCAACCCGACAACGAAAAAGTTGAGAAGACCAGTCAACAACTAGAACGAACCATGCCTCCCGACATCCTGCCAGTCACCAGTGAACCTGCTACGCTAGCAAGCATTGCAACCAAAACTGAACTGTTAGAAGAGATTCGGAAAGCACAGGCCACAGACGACCAGATCAACGCGCAGGTGCAACGATGGATGGAGATCTAACCCCGACCGTTGGAGGATCAACCGGGAACTGATCAAGTATTCCTCACCAGTTACCGCCTACACAACCGACTCTGGGAGAAGAAGACATGCAATGGTTGGCGAATAGTCATACCGCCCAACTTTCGCACCCGGCTACTGTTCCGCTATCATGTTAGGGGAGACCCTTCTGGTCTTATTTCTGTAATTATTGACCACAACCCACCTGTTGGGGGAGACCCTTCTGGTCTCACTTCTGTAAAATTATCGCCCAATAGCACTTTTGTATATTTTGTAAACATTGTATCTTGTTTTTTGCAATCAATAAATTCTCGCCGTGGCTACCTCAAACGGGGGGGGAATTGATACCTCCCTCGCGTTCGCTACCTTTCAGCCTGCCGCTCTGCTCTGCTCCCCACGCCACGCATCAACCAAATGAGTGGTTGACCCACCCGCCACCAGGGTGCGCCTCAGTCGCCGCCACCCGTTCCTGCGTTTCTATTGGCCGAGCACCGCCGGCCAATAGCAGCGCAGGTGAACTCAGGGACTGTGAATAAAAGGGGGCTACTCAGCTACCCTCGATAGCACTTGCTCACTAGCAGCCTTCCACTGAAGAGCCAGAAGAGACCACCAGCCGAGACCACTACCAGAGACCACTACCAGCCGAGACCACTACCGAGACCAGGAGCAGAGCAGCGAGCAGGCCAATGAGGGAACCACGGCGAGACTAACTGCAACCTGAGGTGTCTTCCTTGTCTACTACCCAGCCGATGCCTAGGAGGAACCAAGCCGGCCGCCGAATCCAGAAGAGGAGGGCCCTACGTCGGCTTCGCCAGGTGGAGGAGAGGCTGAGGCTGTACACTGCCGCGCCAGCTGCGCCCCAAGACTTAGCGCCCCAGCCTAACAACTGGCGCGCGGTTCTGGATGCGCGGGTTGGGTGCCGAACCGACATCGGAGTGTGTGCAGTGGAAGCCTACGACCCTGCCTGCCCGGGGTTTGACCGAAGGCCCCTTCTAAACGAGGAAGTGATCGAGGAGGTCCTCCCGGCGGAGATTCGGCACGACCTCTGGCTAGTAGATCACCCGGTCAGCCCTCTCCGTAGCCCGGGTAAACCAGAGTGGAGACTGCGAACCATTGACTTGAGCCCCTGCCGGCCTGCTCTCGCACCAGACGGACCTGCCCGGGACCCTCGCGCAGCGTGGTATCGCGCCAGTCGACGACTACTAAACATCTAGCCTGCCTTGGTCCCTTTTCAGGGCCACCAGCAACAATCTTGGTCCCTTTTCAGGGCCACCAGCAACAAACTTGGCCCTTTTCAGGGCCACCAGAAGCCATTTTTTTTCAGACAGTGGTAACAAACCCCTCGCTCGACCCGACTGACTAGCCCAATTGATGAACGAGCCACACCTTCCGCCATATCAACTTTTAATTGATAAAAGCATTGGAGGATGAGTGATTGCCGTTGAAATGCTCATTAAACTCACGTATCGAAAAGAAACAACATTTATTTAGCTCTTTTTTAATTCACTTCTAAATTTTTTGAATTCTAAAATGTTTTTATGTTCAGGCAAGGCATTGTAAAGACTGATACCCGAACTCCTAGCCCCTCTAGCGAAAAGAGTAGTTCGATGATGATCATCTCTAAGATGATGGCGTCTCCTTGTTTCGTATAAATGTATTGCCAATCCTCTTGTCATATTGCTCTCATTTTTCTTAATTAAGGAGATACATTCATAAATGAAAAGGCTGGGAAGAAGAAGAATTCCCAGCTCCTTGAAGAATGGCCGGCAGCTTGTTCTCACTGTTTCACCTACCATAACTCTAATGGCCCACTTTTGAACTCTAAATATTTGAATGGATTCTGAAGTGATATATGGCCACTCCATATAAGGAGAATAAAACAATGCATGGTAGACGCTTTTCAAATTCTGAATATTAAACAGACCTATAAGGCTAGGCGCACATCGATTAGTCAAGACAAGACAAGACACGTTTAGTCACAATACTTCACATTGCTGCTTATGACGCAACTCACACTGATTAGTCATTGCAATCAGACATGTCTTCATAAGCAACAATGTGAAGTATTGTGACTAAACGTGACTAGTCTTGTCTTGTCTTGACTAACCGATGCACGCCCAGCATTACACTTCGAATTACGAAAACAGCAGAGTTCAGTCTCCTTCTCAAATAATCGATGTGAGGCGAATCTAAAAAGAATGCTGACACTTTGAAGTGAAACTCACTAAATTGTTAGTGTTTTTTTGTTTTGTTTTTTTTTGTAACATTTTTCGCTTCGTTTGGTATTTACAGCTTACAATTCGATAAAGTGGTTGACTTTATCTTTTTCTACGTTCTAAGAGGAATAAATAGATAATAATTTCCCCACTGTTTTGTTTTATGACCATGACAATTCAACAATATAGATTGTCTAGTATGGTGTTTAATACAAGATAATTTAATGTCCATACACTAGAACGAAAGTGAAAACATCTTGTTGGGCACGATTCGTACCTTCAAGAGTCGGCAGATGTTCATGTTGATCTGGCTATTTTAAAAATAATTTACAATAAATTACCACATTTGAAAAACATGAAAAGCTTCTCCGAAATCAGTTCGAAAAAATACATCAAAATGTGGGTTTATTACTTTTGCAATATAATAGTAGTAAAATCATACAAAACAATTTGTTTGATGAATCACAGATAACACTGTAGAATGATTACTTGATAAATTTTGGATAAAAACTTTAATAATACATTTAGGGCCGGTTTCCGAGATAAATTGGAAAATAAAGGTTTATTTTGCTGCAACTATAATTTACAGCGACCACGCCCCGTTTTGGAAAGCCAATTTTCTGACTCCAGCTGTTTGAAGTCTAGATCTTACCTAAATCGTGAATTCGGAAACCTGCCCTAAAAGATGCTAAAATAACTTAGTTGTGTAAAAAGTGTGCAAAACGAAATAGAATATGAACGAACTTAGTACTTCTATTTAGTTTAGCTAAATGTATGAACGCGTGTCACTCAAAAAAATTTTCCTAACTCAATTTTAATGAATAGTATAGTACCTACCTGTTTATATTGATAAACCAGGTGTGAACTTTATTGTAAACATTAGCAAGCATTTATTCTAAACATTTTGTTGATGAAGTTGAGCTCGACAATGAGCTACAGTGAGATTCACTACAAACTGTCAGCAAACCTCATAAATAATAATAATGCTTCCCATTCAACCAATGCTAACTGTATGAAGTGGGATTCGAGATTGTTCCAACACAAATTTCCAGCAGTCGATAAAAACTCTCAAAAATAGTCAAATAGTAGTAGTCAATAGTGGTTTGTCAAAATAGTTTATTGATTATAGGAAAAACTCTCCTGAATAATAATAAGTCGAGAGGATAGAATAGAAATAATACGCAACATTATCAATATTAGACATACTCAATTATTCAACATTTTAACATTTTTTTTCAATTACTTAACATTTATCAATATTAGACCCATTTGGATTTGCTTTACTGAATATGCATGCCAACATGAGCTCTAGGCTTGTGCATGGGTAATGAGGCGGATGATGGTGAGAGATGAATGAACCTACAGTTTTAGGTGGGTTCCGAACCACCGGGAAGCAATTTTACAACTCATAAATCATATTCAGAGGAGTTGGCTCAAGCGGTCACCCTTCCAACGGGAGTTCTAGGCGCATGATTTTTAAATAAGAGATAGCTATTATCAGAGCTGAGTCAAATCGCTCCCTCACGATTAACAACAAGGTTATAGAAATGAGTGAAATTTAAAAAAATCCTCAAGTAACCTTCTTATATAATTATTAATTCACAACATGTTTTGACGAATTATAAACATTTTCAAGCGCAGATGCAAATGTTGCTGAACATTAATTGTAGATATTTTCATGCTCAATCTTTTCCACTTGAAATTTTTGTTTGAATTGTATCTGAAGCCTGATAATTGGGAATCTAAAATTAAACTTTGCATAGATGAGGCGGAGCTCCTGAAATTTTTACAGATATGGGGCTTGTGGCAGTTGATAGAGCTTATCAATAACTATTCTAGGTGTACATTTGATAAAAATCGTTGGAGCCGTTTTCGAGAAAATCGCGAAAAACCCTGTTTTTAACATCATTTTTGCCGCCATCTTGAATTGCATTTGATCGAAATTGTTTGTGTCGGATCCTTATATTGTAAGGACCTTAAGTTCCAAATTTCAAGTCTATCCGTTGATTGGGAGATGAGATATCGTGTACACAGACACACATATACACACACACATACAGACCAATACCCAAAAAAAACACTTTTTTGGACTCAGGGGACCTTGAAACGTATAGAAATTTGAAAATTGGGGTGCCTTAATTTTTTTCGGAAAGCAATACTTTCCTTACCTAAGGTAAGGCAGTTGATAAGGGCAAGGAAAGAAAAAATTGCCTTTTTCTCAAAACTTGGATTTTTGAGTTGTAGTAGTGTTGAACTAGGCCAGCGTTTTATTAAGCAAGAAATTATTATTTTAAATAATTTCATAATGAATTTTCATTATTAAGATAAATATTTTGTTAATTAATTATGAATTCTACACTGCTAAAAGGCGATCTGGCAACAGAGCAAAGAGAGAGAGAGAGCTCTCTCAATTATATTTTATTAAGCAAGAAATTATAATTTTATAAAATGTCATAACGAATTTTCATAATTAAGATGAAATATTGTGTTGATTAATTAGTCACATAACTTTAAACTGTGTGCATTCTGTATCTTGTTAACTGTTGATCAGCTGTTTAACATATAAAAAGGGCACTCGAGGATTTCGATTTTTCAATAGTGGAAGTAGCCCTATAAAGGAATATGGAATTAAGTGATGTGGTGGTACATACGGCAGCTCTTGCAGCCAGGCCGGCACTGGCTGGAGGCAGCTGGTAGGCCTTGCGGTCCCCAAAGGCAGGCGCCGACTTGGCCGCGTCTCTGAACGGCCCGTAGAAGCTGGACGAGAACTTGGCCGCGTAGGAGAGCACCGCCACGCGAGACCCCAGGCCGGCCGTCACCAGCAGCTCTTTGATGGCACCGATACGACCGTCCATCATGTCTGATGGCGCTACTATGTGACACCCTGAACACATACAATGCTCTATATCAATCCATCGGGTGTCATTTGTAAGTGAACATCAAATGTGCGAGTATTTCAACTTCTTGTTATTTGTGTTTACTATCTAAAATTATCAACACATTTCAAATTTAATGATATTGCCATTTAAAAGCCAAAACCTGACCTCTTTAACCTTCTTTTTACCTTTAAAATGAACAGAGCATTTTAGACAAATTGAAATTTCGCAGATCTGAGGCACTCCCAAACCATCATGTTTGAAAGCGCTACTATGTGACAACCTAAACACACAATAGGTAGGCTATATCAATTGTACATCAATTGATTGAAATGAAACTTTATTGCCAACAAACAATAACAATTTGAATCAGTTCAGTATCAGTTTTATATATTTTCAGTATCAGTTCGAACGTCGAACGTAACGTCGAAGCTAACTTTAAAAAACTGTCTAAAGCTAACTTGGCCAAGTGGAAGTGTTCATCGTGTAAAGTTAATAAACTATCTCCTGTTACTCAAAAGCAAAACAAAATGGAACTAAATCCTGAATGCAAGAAAGAAATATTGAATGAAATAAAAGGTATAATCTCTACGGAACTTGCGTTTTTTAGGGATGAATTGAAGAAGACGAACGAAAATGTACTCGAATTGCGTAAATCAGTGGAGTTGTTCTCAGCTAAAATTGATGACTACAAGTTGATAATAGATGATTTTAAGACTGAACAATTTGTTATAAAAAAGGAAAATGAAAAACTGTCCAAGAAGGTTCACGAGATGGAATTACAAGTCATCGAGCTGCAGCAATACAGCAGGATTAACAACCTCGAAATTCACGGAATACCGCAAACGCCAAACGAAGATGTTTATGCTATAATCGAAGATATTTCAAAAACTCTCAAATTGAAAAATGATGCATTGAAGATCGATATTGCTCATAGACTCCCAACTACGAATAAACATGCTATTCCACCGATACTAATAAAATTCAATAATAGAATTGCGAAGAACAACTTGTTTTCTCAATATAAAAAATACAGAGTGAGCTGAAAAAATTGGAACCACCGGGACAGTTAAGAACCACATCAATAAATAGAAATCTACAAGACGGGCCAGTATACATAAACGAAAATTTGTCTACTTACTACCGAGGTCTGCTGAAAGGTGCTAAACTATTTGCGAAGGAAAACGGCTATAAATTTGTGTGGGTCATGAATGGTAAAATATATGTTAGAAAGCACGAAGACTCAAGACCCATCCGACTGGCAAACCACGCTGATCTAGATCGTCTCAGGTGTGATGACCCAATTTCTTCTCAAATGCGCTCCAACAGTGGTGGAGAATAAAGATACGGCTTCCCTGATTTTTACTTTATTGAACTCTGAACTGTAATGATAGCAATAGAGGAAATCTACAATTTACTTAATAAGGAGTTAAAATTAACAATGTAATTGACAACTACTGTGAATACTTACCGTCCCCAGGAAATAGACATAAATTTTTCAATATATTTCACATGAATATTAGGAGTATTGGCAAGAACTTTGATGAACTAATTTTATTTTTGAGTGATCTACGTTTTGAATTCGACATAATTGTTCTGACAGAGACCTGGTCTTGTGAAGGTATTCCATACGAACATAAGATCAATGGATATAAAACAATAAATAAATTCTCAAAGTTGAATAAATGTGATGGTATTTGTGTGTTTGTTAGAGACTGTTTTGACTTTGTAATCCATTCAGTAGATATTGATGAAGCTAACTCGCTGAGCTTGGTTGTTGAGATAGATAGTGGTATCAGGTTACTGATAATTGCAGTTTATCGCTCACCTAGCGGTAATCTAACTGCATTTTTGGATAGCCTTGAAAATAATCTTCAACAGCTAGGTGATAGAAACAGCTGTATTTTTATGGGAGATTTAAACATTGACTTGAATACTAGTAATACAGTGACCGATGAATACATACACACTTTAAATAAATATGGCTTCGAGTCTTTTATCAATTGTAACACGCGAGTAACGGAGACCACACACTCATGCATTGATCATATTTTTCTCAAGAATAGTATTAAAATAAATGAACATTCTATCGGTAATGTTTTCAAAACATCAATCACAGACCATTTCTCGACTGCTCTACACATGCACATGAAAGATAATAATCCTTTCCTTTCCTTTTTTCCTTCGTCCTGGTACCCCCAGAAGAAGGGAGTTTATTATAGAAAATATAACAAACAAAAATGAAAAATACACTTATAAAAAGAAATCTTACAAACAAAACAAATGAAGAATAATAAAAAAAAAGCAAGAATGACAAAAGATAAGAAGATTCCCTTTCAGTAGAACATTTCAAATATTACAAACCAGACGAATTATAAATTCTCCAAAACCTTCTAAAGAAGGTTTGACTGGAGGAGTCAAGTTTTACATTATATTAAAAAAAAACCATAGAAATAGTACATTGATACAATCAATCTTGATACAATCAAAATTAATTGATACATTGATAATAATTCATTTAATTGTATTGTGTAGCAATAAAATAATAAAACAATGGGATTTCAGTTGTTGCTTATCACAAACAATAATACACAAGAAAAAATATATATAAAAAAGAAAGAATTTATGAAAATCATTCAAATTCACTCAAATTATTTAACAGAAAGTGTTTCATCTTATTCTTAACAATTGAAATTCTATCCAGACCAATTAAATCATCTGGCAACTCATTGAAAATAGTTGGTACAACATAACTAAGTTCACATTTACCATGATAATTATTGTATTCGGGCACAATAAACCTCTTATAAGCAGCACCTTGTCTTCGCTCATGCAAAATTCTACTTGACATTTTAAAGTTATTAGAAAAATAATTATTTAATAAGATATCATATCTGAAAAGCTCGTTTACAGGAAGAATGCTATATTTTTTAAACAAATTTGGCTTAGGGTAACTCTCTTGTTTTGAATGAACTATTTTCAGCAAGGAATTTTGTAATCTCTTAACTCTATCAATTTCATAGCCACTTGCATTACCCCAAACATTGACACCGTATCTTACTACGGATTCAGCTAGGGCTTTATAAACAACTATCAATGTCTTCTTTGAGACAGATCGCTGTAAGTTATATAAACCAAATAGACATGAGCGAAGACGCTGGCATACACTATCAATGTGAGGACCCCACTTTAAACAATCATCAATGAAAATACCTAGATATTTTTGAATTGTAACTTGTTTGACCTTTTCATTACAAGTACAAGGAGTTCCAAAGTTATTCTCATGTAGACAATTTAAGGAATGCATAGTAATATTAGTGGACTTTGAGGTTTGACGTGGCGGTCTCATATGCATACAAGTGGTTTTTTTAAAATTCAAAGTCAAGCCATTATCATGGATCCATCTTTGCATTCTATCAAAGTCTCTTTGTAGCAATATTCTTGCTTCATCAAAACTTGTGTGGCTGGCTACCATAACTGTGTCATCAGCATACTGAAATATCTTAGTTTCCTTTGAAACACCAACCATTGTGATTACTGACACCAGATAAAGCAATGGTCCAAGATTGGAACCTTGTGGCACACCAGAGGTGACAAATTCATGGCGACTGTAGGATTTTCCTACTTTAACAGTAACCTTTCGGTTATTCAAATAATCTATTAACCAGTTAATACCTCGTCTTGACAAACCAATTTCACTCATGGACTGTACAATTTTATGAAAAGATAAAGTGTCAAACGCTTTCTTGAAATCTAGAAATAATATTAAAACATGGTAATTCTTATTTAATTTATTATTTATATAGTTACATAATTGGGATAAAAGCTGACCAGTTGATTTGTCGCGTTGGAATCCAAATTGAGCTGAAGGGATTAAATTGTGATTTTTTAAATGCATAACTAATTCATTACAAATATACTTTTCAACTATCTTATCAGGTGAAGAAAGTATTGAAATAGGCCGATAGTTAGAAATTTCTGATCTGGATCCATTTTTGAAAATCGGTCTTATTATGGAAGTTTTCAATTTATTTGGAACTTTACCTTCCTCTAATGATAAATTGATTAATCTTGTGATAATTGGTATGAACTTGATACTGTGATTTTTTATATCAGACATCAAAATATTATCAATCCCTGGAGATTTATTTGAACTCATACTTCTGATGATATTACCTATTTTTAATTCATCTGCATCAGGTAAGTCAAAGCTAGGAAAATTAACATTGGTATCATTATCATTTTCTAAATAAGTAGTAATATTACACTCATGTTTTGCAGCTCTAACACCTTCTGTGAATTCACTGCAGAAATGGTCCACAACCTCCTCAACCTGCCTATCACCAACCACTATGTGTTTCATTATATTATCATCAACTGACAACTTTTCTTGTCTACCCATGGCAACGTTGATTAATGACCAAGTATTTTTTATGCTATTAATGTTTGTCTCAAATTCATTTTTTAGAAAATTACACTTTGCCTTTTTAATATCTTTATTTAATTTGTTACGATATTTCTTATATGCTTCCAAGCCCTCTGGTGTACCAGAGTGTCTATACAAATTATCCCTTTCTTTCAATCTCCTATGCAACTCTAGAGTCATCCAATTCTTTTTAAGTTTAACTTGAGATTTGTTTTTAACTTTGATTTTTGATTTTTCATATCCCAAGTCATAGACTCGGCATAACTCATTATAGAGCTCATCACAGCTATTCAAACTTAAAATGCTATTAACATCAATATCGCTGAGGTAACGATTTATTCTATTTTTTAAGTAAATATATTTATAATCACTCCCAATAGTTGAATTCACACTAAGATTTTGATCTATTGGACATGAACATAAAACAGAAAAATGATCACTTATTCTACTTTTTACTACACCAGTATAGATTGGTTCATCATACTTCATCCATCGAACAAAATAATGATCTAAACAAGATCTAACTGGTACTCCCTGCAGGAAAACCTCTCTTGTATTACTCCAAATACCTCTAACAAATCCCATGGAATAGAGCGTATCTAAGTATTCTTTTATAATAGAAGACCTATCCTCATTCAAATTGAGGTTGATATCACCTGACAACAAGAATTTACAATCAATGGGTACTTTATTAATATTTTCATTGAGCTCTTTGATAAAATTAGACTTAGATAAATTAGGAGGGCGATAAATACCCAAGAAATAAGTTTTGAAATTTGCATTAATACTAGAACGTATAAATCCTTGAACATTTTCAAAAGTAACAAAATTATAATCTATCCTTTCAAAAATAAAACAATTTCTTAGAAACATACAAACACCACCACCACCTCTATTTTCTCGCAACCAGAAATGCTTATTGAAACCCTCAATTTTGAAATGATCCATCAGGTAAGATTTAGTTTGTACTTCTGTAAAAAATATCAAGTCAAGTGATTGAATAAATTTATCATAAGCTAGTATGAATTCATCAAAGTGCAACTGGATTTTTCTAATATTGAGAGTAAGTGAATTGAAGTTGGATTTGACACCATTCATATTATGTCTATTGGTCCCTAAAGAAGAAGAAAGAGGTACAAACAATTCGAGCTCAGTAACATCATGGAAAATACTCTCTTTAACAAATGAATCTGAGTCTGGATTCAATTCATTTGCAAAATTTTGAGTAAACAAATCATGAACGGATTCGTCTCCTTCATGATCAAACATTGGCACGAATCAAAAATGAAAATGCATATCTGAACAATGCTTCTGAAATAATTCAAACGATTTTAGTGAGGTCATTATCCCTCAATATCTCAATGACAGGCTCCTTTTCATTCTTACGAACTAGAATCTTTCCATTTCTGTACCATACATATTTGTATCCATTCTTAACAGCTTGCTGCTTGGTCAGCCACTTTAGGTTTTTGAAATAGGCGGAAAGATTTTCAGATACAAACACCAATTGATCATTCTTAGAACAGGAGGAAATTATCTGAGATTGCTTAATTTTAGGGCCCTTTCGAGCAGAACTTACAATTTTTTCCTTCAAATTCCTACTTTTCAGAACGACAATGATAGAATTATTTTGTTTCTTATTTCTAGTCGGTAAACGGTGCGCAATATCAATATCTCCTATCACAAACTCAGGTACAATTTTTTCAACAGTTTTTGTCACTAGCTCATAAACATTCTCATCCTGATTTTCTTCAAGTCCAAAGATTTCTATATTATTTCTACGACCGTATTGTTCAATAGAGTTCAATTTGTATTCCAGATCCTCGATTTTCTTGTCTTTTATAACTAAACGTTTTTCCAAAGATGCTATTTTACTATCATTTCCTTTTACACGTGATAGAACTTCGTCGAAGCTATTACTCATGAATTTCACGGAATCGTGTAAAGTTGTAATTTTCTTCATAAGACACGTGAAAACCAGTTTCAGTTCTGGATTAGAGATTGTTTTTGTAATTGAGTCTAAATCGAAGTCTAGATCATCACTTACCACACTTTCAGTATCTCTATTGTCACCAGTTACCTCCCTAGCAGCACGACAACGTTGAGGGCAGCGCCATTCATTCCTCTTCTCCTGTGTTTTTCGTTGTTGGGTTTTTCTTGCGACCCCAGCACAGCTATAATGGTAAACTGAATTACAGCCATCGCAACGAATGCAATCATCACCAATAATTTCCTCGTCATTTGTACAATTTCTATCTCCACACTCAGGCATTTTATAACAGTGAGTAAAGTGGAAAAATATTGAGAAAATTTGAAACAGAAAGCTAAAGCTATAGTTCAGCACGTCAAACTCAGATAAGGGAGATACCGAGCCAAGCAGATAACTTATCAACGGAGCAACTGAAAACAACGTCCTATCGCTACGACATCCAAAACTCGACTGAAAAGATCGACTGATTTAATAATAATAATAATAATAATAATATAATAAAAATAATAATAATAATATTAAAAGCTTAAAAAAGAGTATTCACGTAATTGATTATGATATTCTATAATATATAAATATATTATATATATATATTATATATAATATATATATATATATATATATAATATATATATATATAATATATATATATATATATATAATATATATATATATAATATATATATATATATAATATATAGTATATATAATATACTATATTATATATATAAAAATATAATAATAATAATATTAAAAGCTTAAAAAAGAGTATTCACGTAATTGATTATGATATTCTCTTAAAAAGACTTGAAGTAGAAGACTGGGGATTCTTGTATTCAGATAACGTCATCGATGTTGACCTATTGACGGAATTATTCGTTGAGAGAATTCAATGTCTAATAGAAGGAGCAACTAAAACCAGAAATGTTACACACAGGAACCGAGCATTAAAACCATGGATCACATCCGGTCTCATTAAATCAATTAATGTTAGGGATAGAATGAATCGCAAACTATAAAGGAGCCGTATAATATAACACTAAAAAACAGATTCAGGAATACAGAAACAGATTAAAAGAATTAATAAATATCACCAAAACAAACTATTATAGAAATAAACTAGATGAATACAAGAATGACAGTAAGAATTTGTGGAAAGTTATGAAAGAGATCATAGGAAATGACTCTAGTGAAATAAGCGATGTTAAAATAGAGCCTGACAAACTAAATAAGTTTTTTTCAGAAGTTGGTAAAGAATATGCATGTAAGATTCCAACTGTGTCCACAAATCTTAATGAATTATACAAAGCCCCTTTACAGTCAATATGTCAATCTCTATTCCTCAGACCTGTCACAGTGGAGGAAATAAGAATATTATTAAAACATTGAAGAATTCAGCAAGTCCTGGGATGGACCAAATCCATAATGTTTTAATAAAAAGAATATCCTGTTGGATCGAAACCCCTTTATGCTATATTATAAACAAATGCTTTCAAACTGGTAAATTTCCAAAATGTTTCAAGATAGCCAGAGTCAAGCCTCTATTTAAATCCGGTAACCACAAACTTCCTGAAAACTATAGACCCATAAGTTTGATTAGCAACCTGGCTAAAATAATGGAGAAAACTATAAAGATTAGACTAATGGATTTTATTGATAAGCATGATATAATTGATAAAGATCAATACGGGTTCCAAAGCAATAAAAATACTGAGGATGCCCTGGCCAATTTTGCAAATGAAGTATCTGATAGTATGTCCTCTGATAAAAATAAGTGCCTTGCCATATTCATTGACCTTGCTAAGGCCTTTGATACTATTCCCCATAATAACTTACTCAATAAATTAAAAAGCTACGGGATTAGAGGTCTCTCATTTGAATTAATCAAAAGTTACCTAAATGATCGATCACAACTGATTTCTGAGAATGACCATTATACATCAGATATTGTAGAGCTGAATGATTTCGGATTGCCGCAAGGTACCGTCTTATCACCGATTCTATTCCTACTCTATATGAACGATATATTCAAAGTAAAAATTGAAGATTCAAGAATAATTTCCTTTGCTGATGACACAGCCTTAATAGTTAAAGATAAGTCATGGACCCAAACGTCTTTAAAAGCAGAAAAAGTTATGTCAAATATTAAAAAGTGGCTTGATCTGAATACATTGAGTATGAATACTACTAAGACTAAATATGTTGCTTTTTCTCCCACTGTGATTGGACAACCACCAGAGGAAATTGTACTTAAAATACACACGAATTGTGAATCGGAGACGTGGGGAGAATGTGCTTGCCCGAAACTAAAACAGGAAAAAGTGGTCAAGTATTTGGGGATTATGGTAGACTGTCATCTCAAATGGGACATGCATATAGAATTCATTTGTAAAAGGCTAAAATTTATATCTTATATATTTTACAAAATCCGTAAATTATTAAATATACAGGAGTTAAAACTAATTTATCATGGATACGTTCAGTCAATTCTGCAATATGCGTTAGGAGTATGGGGGGGAACTTATGATTACATAATAAATAGGATTTTTGTCATTCAAAAAATGATAATAAAGACTATTCTGAATAGACCAAGAATTCATCCAAGCAGGGACACATTTGAAATTTAATGATATTGCCATTTAAAAGCCAAAACCTGACCTCTTTAACCTTCCTTGTACCTTTAAAATGAACAGAACATTTTAGACAAATTGAATTTTCGCAGATCTGAGGCACTCCCAATCCATCATGTTTGAAAGCGCTACTATGTGACAACCTAAACACACAATAGGTAGGCTATATCAATTGTACATCAATTGATTGAAATGAAACTTTATTGCCAAAAAACAATAACAATTTGAATAAGATTGCACAAATTATAAATAATGCTTTATGCTTTTATTTATGAAATTAATTTATTTATTTATTCAATGATGAGTTGAATAAACTATTCATTAATATGATATTATCTAATATGATATATTATTCAAATATGGACATATAGATGCAAATTATTGGGAGAGAAACAACAGACTGAATTAAAAATTGTAATACCCAAGTTTAGTTATAGTTTTCTCTCTTCACTTCTTCTAAGTCAAGTCAATATTGGACCATGCATATTACTAAGTTTGTTATTAATTCTGTTCTCATTCAACGACTAATTTTGTTCAAGTAACTACAAGTAACGAGTGAGGGGGCACAACTATTTTCGCCGACTCTACGACTTTTAAACCACAGAATAGGTACAGAATGGAAACTGTCAATAAAACGCCTATCCTACCAATGCTTTTTACATGGCACAAATACTAGACACGTCACGTGACCATGGGAAGTTCCAATCCCAGTCTTCTCATTGGCTCGTGGCAGTGAACGAGATCAATTGGTCCGGATCATTTAAGTGATCCGAACCTACCATCAATACTATTACAATGCGGCACTTCCTAACAAGATAGCGGATTTTTGCGACAGGGTACTAGCCAAGTGTCCATCATACTGTATGTATACTGTGCTTAAACTTTCAATATGAAATACGTTTTGCTAAAAACCATTCATTAAATATTATAGCACAATAAAATATTATGTTATTATCTTTGAAGAACATAATGTATAGTTTTAATACTGTACCTACTCTATATGACAAGTAAAAACCTTCTGTTTACCAGCTGAAGCATAAGCCAAGGCTATCTGTGCGATCCTTCTTATGCTTTCCTTGTTTTTTAAGAGTCCCACTTTGTCCAGTATCCCGCAATGACCATGATCAGTGTAAGGACAAAGGCAAACCTGCAAACATAAAAATCAATTGAGAAAATTTTTTTTTTTTGTAAATAATTTTCATTTATTTATTAATCTTACACAGACAAGATACAAATTAGGGAGGGAAAGATACAAATAGACATGACACAAGATACAAATTATGGAGGGAAATTCCAAAAGCAGCATCGAGGGAAAGCAGCTGTGAAGTGTGTATTGAGAAATCTTTGCAGATTTCCTTTGAAGCTGGAAAATGTAATTTGATATTTAAGAGCTGAAGCGTGGTTGTATTTCAAGGCCAAAACGATTCTCAAATCACATTCAAAAACATTAGAAGTAAGAGTTTCTCCAACTAATTTCCACAAAGCGCCTCGTGGCCCGTGGCCAACGTTGATGGATTCTCTGAATAGCGTGACTCGAGGCGACCTTTGTAATTCCCACCGTGTGTGGAGACCCCCCTATTCAATCTTCATTTCGTAGGACCATTAGCCAGCCAGATGCGCTGGGTAGGTCATTACGTCAATATACTTAAACACAGTTCACACCTAAGTTTTTGACAACACTGTCACGTCAAATATTAAAAACATATTGGCATAGAATGGCTAAACACGGTGATGGCCACTAAATATCCACTATAGACTCCTGAAAAAATTCACTCAAGGAGTAGTATGGTCTGGCACGCACCCAGGACTTGAGTCTCCTCTTAAACTCACTGTCACTCAAATGTGACGCACAGATGCAGGTAGCATGTTGAACATTTTAAAAGCGATATTGGGATAACAATTATGAGCCTTACTTAGTATATGAGGAACATTCACTTCGAGAGCATTTCGAAGTGAGTAGGCACTCTGCAACCCCATCAGATTCCCTGTCAGATTGGTATTCCTAATACCAACCAGGGAAGCAAAGATAAACTGACTAAAAACTGAAAGGATCCCGAGTCTGACGAAGAGTGGCCTACAGTGCTCCAGATAACCTCTTGATGATAATATCCGAACTGCTTTTTTCTGTAGCAGAAAAACACTCTCACAGTGTGAAGAAAGTCCCCAAAGCATTATACCATCGATAATGTGGCTTTGGAACAGTGAATAGTAGGCCACAATCAAATGCTCTTCGATCGGCAAGCACCTCAATCTTCTCAACAGGTAGACCACACGAGACAATCTTTTGCATACAACATCCACATGAGCACTCCATGTTAACTTTGGATCGATGCTTTTTGGATCCCAGAAGCTTCACTGGTTCATTTAATGAATGATTGAAATGGTTTCTCAGAGTCTTGCCGACGTTGAGCAACAACCTGTTCTCCTGAAACCAGCGTTCTGCACCAGCAAAGGACTTATCCAACTCAAGTGTGGCAGCTGCAGGCGAGGATCCTCTCCCTACAAGGGTGGTGTTGTCCGCAAACAGCAACTCATTTCCGCCGACTCTCAAATCGTTCATATGCAGGATGAACAGGACCGGCCCCAGAACAGAGCCCTGCGGTACCTCATGCCGTACATGCAGCTCACCCGATGATACACGCACATTCGTAGTTTGGCTTCAAGGCAGGCCGTCTTAAGACCTCAAAGGCTTGTGTGATAGAAAACCTGGAGTCCTAAATCCGCCCTTAATAGAGACAATAAATCGATCGCATGTGTGCAGGCTTTAAAATGTTGAAAAATGAGTTGAGTTACTTACATCACAGGCAATAACCAAATCCGGAAATTCCTTTCTCAAGAGCGGAACAGCACGCATGACAGGATTTTCCGGGGAGTCTGCATGAGTCCCAGTTTGATCCTAAACAAAAAAAATAGCATGAGAAAGTATGAAGTTTATATGGAATCAATGAAAAAACAAATGCATTGTACAGATACAAAATTAAGAGAAGTTATACTATACATAATAATTTCAAAAATTCTGAGCACATGAATAATAAAAAAATTAACAGATTATCATAGCTAGAGTATCCCCAGAGCAGAATGCCGTACTGGATATGAACCGAGTGATACAGCAACTACAGATGCTGAATGCAGAGTTGGTTTCTCATTTTTCCAAGAAGATAACACTTTTGACAGCTTTATGCATACCGTACCTTGCTATTTCCAACTTTGTTTTTATTAGCATTTTTGTAAATATTAAAAAATATTTAGCCTACCATTGTAATCTATGAGTATGCTAAACTTCATACAGTGATTCAAGTAACTGGTATTTATATCTTATGTGGTAGAAAAGGTAGAATGTGTATTACTGTTTACAACTTACCTTGGGTAAACTGTCAATCACACCAAATAGTAGCACAGATTTAAGACCCTTTGTCACAAGGGGTTTCAAATCCTCAATTAGTTTATTGATGCCATATCTTCTGACACCCGGCATGCTTTTAATCTCAGTTGAACCATTATCATCTTCTCTGAAAATTATAATTAAAAATAATAAGTACAAGAATGAAAGAATGATGAAAAAATAAATCACAAAT
This sequence comes from Nilaparvata lugens, assembly GCF_014356525.2. NCBI lineage: Eukaryota > Metazoa > Arthropoda > Insecta > Hemiptera > Delphacidae > Nilaparvata > Nilaparvata lugens. The sequence continues at coordinate 13,273,679 of NC_052510.1, forward strand.
AAAAATGTGAAAAAAACTATTTAGAAAAGCTACCGTAGCCTAGTACAGTACTTACTGTAAAAATATTGGATACATAAGATGAGTCGAGTCAATATTGGTGTTGGTCGAATTCCATTTTCTCATCAAAGAATTAGAATAGCTGCTGTGTAGGATATGACGTTGTTTTGGAAATCCGTCACCTTCCATAACTAATGTATTAAAGTTTAAAAAATATTGTATAAAAGAATGCCACTCAAGAACTCAAATTCTTTTACAATAGATCAAATTTTTTGACTGTCAATATCAATATTTAACTTAATCTTTGAAGGTTAAGATTATAATTTGATCTCAATTGTTAACAGAGCCTGTAAAATGTTCAATCGGGATAAGATAAATAATATAATAAATAAACGAGATCACTGTGTTTCTCTGTAATTATTGTTCATAGCAGTTTGAACTTTGAGGCTCTTTTGAGGCTAGAATGTGTGATTTCGGATTCTGATTTCTAATCTTTCAGCTTGATTTTGGATAGTATAGGTCGATGCAATATGTCGATATTTTTGCTCCGATATCATTCGATATTGAGTATCGATAGCTGTGCACTAATGCTCGATATTTTTAATGTAGATAATACTGTATAGTATTTTCATAAAAAAAACTAGATAATACTGTAATTATCATCAATATGAAATGGATAATAATGTAATGTAATTTCTAGATAATATTGTAGAAAAAATATCTGAGATATTACGATATTAACGAGGCTGGGAACGCTTTATCCCGTCTCGATAGCGGCATTTTCGGCGACTGAGAGAGCCGATTTCATGGAATGTCCCCCTGACTCGTGGACTGAGAGATTGGCCAACCTAAAACCAAAGAGGAAGTCTAGCTGGACCCAACGATCCCATTTCGAGGTTGCACGGTTACCCAGAGCGAGCGACGCTACCGCACAAAGTAGAAGATTACTTACTTCTCTGTGGCTACTGCTAGTGGATCGGTTGGTAGGCTGAAGTGCCAGCAGCGTCAAATCCAGTTGTAAACTGAAGAGGAAGACAATAAAAATCCAGCAACACAATTTCGAGGTTGCGGACACCACCCTTGTCTACGTGAGGGACCCAGTTACCAAGACACTGTTCCCGATCCCGTCAATATCCTGCCAGGCAGTGTGAAAACACGGCCCCTCTTTTAGTCTCTATTCACGTTCACTATTTTCACTCACTTTATTTTAGCTCACATTATCAACCAGAACCGTCTCCCAGGCAATTAATATATAAAATATATTAATTGTTTATCAAATAATTATGTTAATTGTTGTTACTCATTAATAAGTATGACAGTTGTAAGGCCCCTTGACAGCTTACATTATGTATTCAGGCGGTGGAACTTTCCCGCAAGGGACTCCCCACCAATAAAAGCTATACGAATTTACTTTTTTCTACTCATTATAAGGAAGACGCAATAGAGCACCCAAAGACAAAATTCAATAATAAAAAACTTTTTTTTTAATTTTCGATCACAAATTGTATCTACTATTAGTATGTTCCTATATTGGTGAAAACTAGATTAATTCATGCCTATACCACTGTACCAAGAGGACTCTTTTTTGTGGGAAAGTCAGTTGACTGACCAGTCAATACTGTAATACCTAAATTTCTTCCTCCAAAACACTCAATAAAATCCGAGTACAGTTAGGCCCAAGCCACATTAAGCGTTTTTGCACTGGCCACTCTCAGATTGGCTGATTATCAGCTGATTCCCGACCGCCAACCCAATCAGCTAATATCGGGGGGCTTCCTGCTCTGACGACTCGTCCGCAGCCAGTGCAAAAAATGCTACATGTGGCTTGACCCTTTAGGTGACTCAACACGCAACGGTGTGACCAATTATCCGCCTCGAGGAAATTCTAGTTTATAGGAGAATGGAGATTTATTGGAAGAAAAATCTCCCCAGCTTTCTCCAGTTAGAATTTTCCTTGGAACCGGCCTTCGAATTTACCGCTGCAAGTGGGTACTACTCTTACCAAAACACGTCTTTAGGAATACCGACTAGGCAAAACAATAAGTACAGAAATAAATTGAAAATGCCACTTACACTTCTCGGATAGCATTTTTCTTATTTTCTTGACTTATTTCTTTTTTCAAGTAACCACGCCTCTGCAATCAAAATAAGTTTTTTTTCAAAATAGGATAAATTTATCCAAAATTGATATTCTGAGAAATGAAATATGTCATTCAAAAAACAATATCTTAGACAATGCATCCTCACAATTCCATGAATTTATTTGTCACCAAATTTAAAATTGATCACCCCAGACATTTAGGTATAGTGAGGTCCACGTTATAATGGCAGTGGATAAAGATAGAAGAATAGCGATGCAGATTCTCTGCATTAATTAATTATATTTCTACACTGTCAAAAACATAATTGGCATCGTTGAGAACCTAGAAAAGGATAGTACCACCGCTTTGTCGAATGATAGACAAGGATAGCAAAACCAAAGTTGATCAAATACTGTCATTATAACATGGATCTCACTATAGGGGCTCAAATCTCAATAAGTATAAAGAAGGGGTTTTCTCGAAAGTTGTTCTATTTTGGTAATTTGACAGTTAGTATACAAATCGAAATAAATTATAAAATATCACCAGTAAGAAGTTTCCAAAAGCGTGGTCTATGTGATCCGTATAAATATTAAAATACTAGAATGTGTAACTGCAATGTATAATATTAATGTATCTTCTTTGACTTCAACACTGAACATGGAAAATGGACATTCCATTGATTAACTTGCATAAGGCATTACTCATTCTAAATAATATTGCTAGATATTGATTTCGTTTTCAAGTTTTGAACAAGTGTTGACATCAGAGCTTTCCCGCAATAGCCTTATTAATCTGAAATAAAAAATCCGATTTCCGGATCATTTATCAACTGGGCATTGGAGACAGCCTACTGTGGTCTATGATGGTCCTTGAAGAGACATGCAAAAATTGTATATTAGAACATTAGACATATTAGACACATTAGGACATATTAGGACATATTAGAACACAGCCCTTTTGTAGATGGTTGAGTGAGCAAATAAAAGCCAATTATCCATTCATCTCCATTAAATAATATTTAATTTAATCATGTCCTATTCATCAACAGGATAATAAGTAACGATCAGTTCTATCATGTACAATGATAATAACGAATATTTCTAATAGAATTGATAATGTACGAGGATAAGAGTATCAGTACCTTGTCTAAATTGATTCAAGATTAGAATATAAGACGAAGTCTTGACTCTCTTATCAGAATACTGTACGTATTACCTTAATGAGAAATTATTATTGTGCTGATAGCTAAGTATGAACTCAGCATTTCAAAAATTGTAGAACTTCACCAACATCAAACTCACGGTTCAAGTCTCTACCCGCGAATCGGTCTGGCTGGCCTGTGAGAAATTTCCACGAATGAGGAAAGAGTACACGGTCGCCAACACTGAACGGAAGCCACATGGAAATTAACCTGAAAAACTTGACAGCCAGCATATTGTTGAATCCATCAGACGTGAAGCTCAAGAAAACTAAGGCTGGTACCTGCCGTTCAACACATGCTGATAGGAGATCATGAGCAAACCCTGTACCACAATGCTTCAAACAATACGGGTTATTGGAAGATGTTTCGTTAAGTCTACTGCCTTGTAAATACTGTTTCAACGGCAGATTCTCGATTTCCTGGTGGTATTGTGTGTGGAACTCCGGTGATTCTATGTAGCGGAATTCCGCTGCGCTAGACTTATCATCGAGTTCCTGAGAGAGTCGACAGTGATCGTAAACTGCGGTCAAGATCAACAACCTTTTCACATCCAGTCCTTTCAATGTGTCCACTAATTCTCTCACACACGATTTGATATCAAATTTGTTGGCATACGGTGATCTTATTTGAAAAATTAGGATATCACTTCCAGTTTGGTACAATTCGATCATACAGGAGAGATCTTTAGTCTGAGAATTCGAATCATCGTTGAACGAGTCCAGCCCTACATAGGGAATAAAAGCCCTGCTCCACACCGATCCCACGCGCTTCGCTGATGTGTTGGTTATGAGAAGATCCACTGTCAGCTGAGCCACGTTCGCCACTGAGATTGTAGGAATAATAACGGTTGCATTTTTGAAGAGCGATAAATCACAATTCCACTTGAACATCGTCAGTCTGATGAGGAAACTCTTATCTGGAAAGAAACAAACGTGCAATTATGTTAGAAACAGCATATGAATAGAAATTAACAGCATATGAACAATAATAAAGTGTTTCTGTTCATGGTATAGACATACTGCAAGTCAAAGAGCAATAAACTGACATAAGGCATGTCAAAGAGTAATAGAATTTGTAGTTACAAGTCAAAAATACAAAAGCATGCAATGAACCATACCAAAAACAGATGAAATAGTAGCATAATAAGTTTGAGAATACTTGTAAATAGTATGCTGCCTTAGTATTGGTTATAAGAAAATAAGATATTTGTTCAATTTTGAAACAGTGTCGATTTCCACAAAGTTGATGAATTTTTGATTATTGAATTCTTATGACTACCTGTTCTCAAGTTCATATTCATGTGGGACTGAAGTTTCCATAAGAAGAAAATTGTATGGGTTGGGAAATGCATCTAATGATCATTCTCATGATTTTAGAATAAAATACAGTAACAGCATTTATGGGGTTAAAGAAACGAGATGAGGCCGCCGAAAACAATGGATGGACAGTTAGAAGTTCTAGTGATCCTTCAGTGGTCGCCTATGGTTATTAAATTTCGACATTTTCGTGGTCTATTGTTAAGATTTCCACTCCGAGGAATATATTATTAGATAACCAGTCTGGTTATGTATTGGCACTTTCAGCTGTAAACCAGTGGTAGCCTACAGTGATTGGATAAACACACACATTACTATCGAAGATAAGTACAAATTTAGTCAAACTAAGACCGTATTATATATTCAGTGAACATGGTGAGACAAACACATTACGTGGTGTGTGAAGCCCACAGAGACTTTTGGACGTACAGTACAGTACTTACTTTGCAGTACAGTATTTACTTACAATACTTACGTACAGTACAGTGCTTTTGTTTGTCGTCCTTATAAATTCTACAAGATTGAATGAAACTTGACAAACACATGATACACATTATTAATTTTGACAATTTGTGTTCAATCTAATAGAATTTGAAAGGACGCCAAAAAATCGTATAATTATCGAATTGTATGTAACTAAGTTAGTCTATCTCTTTTCTGTATAGGGCTACTTTTTATAGAAATAGAAAGGAAAAATAAAAATCTCAGTACCCTTTATGAATTATTTAATCACAACATGTTTCGGACATTGATGCCATTTTCAAGATTTCAGTCTTGAAAATTTATAATTCTTGAAATAATTTTTACATTTTTGAAATAATTCATAAAGGGTACTGAGATTTTTATTTTTCCTTTCTATTTCTAAGTTAGTCTGTATACAGCTTGAGAGCAATTTGAGTTTCTTCAAATGAACCATTGGGAATAGTAAAATTTCAAATATTTTATCACTGATTTAGATTCAATAATTATTGTGGAAAATACAAGTACCAGATGTAAGGTGCAAGGTAATAGATAAGTTAGTGCTTGCTACCAGCTAGAAGTGCCTTCAAGAAACCACAAGGGGCCACTAATGAGGGCAATAAAGCATAATCAGAGGACAATAGAGTATGATAGTGAAGAGTTGGAGGATGAACCGTTTTGGAACAATAGCCCAGTGTACAGGTACCGTAGCGCGGCCCCGTCTCCTTTCTTCAACCCGCATTTATGTATCAATTCACTTTATCAAATTTACCTATTTATAAACACACACTTTCACATTGATTGACAATTTATGACTGTTATAATATAACTATACAATGCTATTAGAGCATTATTTTTCAATAGATAGGCCTATGGTTAGCCTAATTGCTTAAATCATCTAAGAAATTATTATTATTATTGGCCTGGAGAATTTCATAATAACGACAAAAACAAAGTAAATATTAAAACTCGAGTTGAGTAAATTACAGGTAAAATTTGCCTATTTGAAACCTCTACATTTGTTGAATAATATTAGATCTTACTGTTTTTACAATAGGGGTTGATAACTTGGAAAACAAAAGTGAATTATTAAGATTAATAAGTTGATAAGATTATGGGGAATATTATGATTTTGATTCAATTTAAACATTTCTGTAACTAATAGAATATCAACTGAGTTTGTACAGATGAGTCATGAGATCCTCTGATAAGAATCACAAGATCTCAGACCTCTGCACAAGGCTTAACTCCAGGTTAGTAGAAAAGGATTAAATTGAAAATTAATAGTCATCTTGATTAAATACTGATTCCTTATTGCAATCATTGCACTCAAAAAAGTTGAATTTTTCAGAATATATAACGAATTTTCTAAACCTAATAACCCATACTTTATCAAGGAATGATTTATCAAGCTTTGCTGTAAATACAGCAATTGACCAACATAGTTCAAGATAAACATTTTTATTTTGATTGGTTGATTATTAAATTTGATGCAATAACAATAGTTCCATTATAGAACTGAATCAAATTTTATCGATTAATTTTTGATGATTCATAATCAGCAATACAGAAAAATAAACAAAAACAAAATAAATAATGTGCCAATTTACAAAGAAGATTTTAGACGTATTTTCTATTTTTACAATGAATTACAGTATGTAAAGAAATAGGTAGGTACCTTCTAAAACAAGAAAACCCCATCCTTAAAATATACCCTTTATCAAGAGACGGATTGCTGTATATCGTTGAGATACAACTAGCAATATAATTATTAATTACTTTACAAAATGTTTTATTTAATAATTTAATAAAGTACTTCAGTAAACATTATTATAGATGAATGAATAAAACCGATATATAATACAGATATATAAATAAAATAAATAACAGAATAAATCATAAAAACGTCTGAAATATTTATGGTTTTAGCCTACTCAATTGATGACTCAAAAAATGACAGCAATTTTTAGACAAATATCAAATTTAGTGACTTTAGACACGAAATAATATTAAGTAATAAACTATGGGCCAACTTTAAAAAGCGTAATAAGCACAAACTATTTTGGAATAGAACCAATTACTAGCCTGTACAAATTATCACATATTCAGAGTACTCTAGATGATTATTAAAGAATAATAAGTGAGAGCACAACTGATAAATCTGATAATAATTTTAACATTAAGGAAACAATGAAAAATTTGTTATCTATTATGAATATTCTTGGAGAAAAAGATCCATAATTATGTTAGTAGGACATGACCTTGCTATTTTTACCGGTGTTGATAGCGTAAAAGTTGAAGATAGAATTAATGCTGAATAGGCATTCAATTCTTTATGGAAGCTGGCATTCAATTATTGAGTACTTTCATTAGTTCACAGTGGCCATTCAACTTAGAATGTGTGAGCTATCATTTTAAATTCAGTTGAATTGAAATTCTGGTTTGTGTGTGATAGTGTTTGTTCCTTCTCATATTCTACTGAACTGAAATGGCTAAAAGTAAAGGGTAAGTACGGTTATTTTTCATTTTTTTGCTGTTCTTAATACAGGGTAAGTAGAAGAATCTTTCATTCAAATACAAATAACCTATATTTTTATTTAATGTCACTCAATGTAAAGCATGTAATGCATTATCAACAAACTGTCACAAATGTAATTTGAAATGAACATTCAAAAGGGGATAAATGTTACAGTACTATTCCCAATCAAGAATTATGGTGGGACATGAATTAAAAAGGGAATCTAAGAATATGAAAGAAAATATTTTTGAAATTGTTATATAATTACTGTGATCACATTCAAGGAGCTCAGTACTAAAAGTATAGTGAGGTCCATGTTATAATGCTGTAGAGAAAGATAGAGAAACAGCGTTAACGATTCTCTGCCTTGTCACTGCCGTCTATGCAGGATAGTAGGTTCCAGTATATCTGATGTAGACTAATACTGTATTAACTTTTCTTTCTTGTTAAAAATAATCAATTATATTTTTAAATGATTTAATAATAAATTTTCACAATTGACATTAAATATTTTATTAATTGATCATATTTCTACATTGTTGAGAAACGATCAGACAACGTTGCGGAGCTAGAAAAAGATCGCACTATAGGTAGGATTTGTCAAATAATAAACAAGGATAGCAACACCAATGATGATAATCAAATACTGCCATTATAACGTGGACCTCACTATAGGCAGGCCCTATTAGTCGAATAGTGTAAATGACGAATTACCAGCAGCAATTACAATATTGATTCTGTACAACGCAAAGCCCATGAGGCTACATGCTTTGTAAATAGTTTATAGTGAGGTCCACGTTATCACAGTATACATATCTATTCTGTGACGTTATAATGGCAGTATTTGATTAGTATTGGTGTTGCTACTGTATCCTTGTTTATCATTTGACAAGGCATAACTTATATAGTGCTCTCCTTTTCTAGCTCGGCAACGTTGTCAGATCGTTTTTCAACAATGTAGAAATATAGTTAACTTGATTAACAAAATATTCAATTTCGATTATGAAAATTTATCATTATTAAATACCGTAGTTGGTAAAAAATATTCTTGAATGTTGTTTTCCACCACGAAAACATCTGCTTATTATTAAATCACTTTTGCTATTAGAAAAAACGACTAGCAGTCAGATATTTTACAATGAATGAATTGATCACTCAATGGGCTTATTATGATGTATAGGAATTTTTAGACGATGACCTGTCTGAAATACTATCTGGCTAACTTGCCAGTAAGTCAAAGAGCAAGGCCTTAGATGTTAATGTGCTTTATCTTGATCCCTGCCATCTTGATAAATTAGTGTTTTTTTTGTTTCTGACTTTCATTGTGAAATGATGCCATCGATCCCACAAGTGTGGGTAATGGATGAAGAAGAAGGTATGAGGTTACTGTGACAACGAGATCTTTCGGCAGGTCCGCCATCTTCTTGGTTGTCACAACCAAGTGATTAATTTATTGTAAAATATCTGACTGCTAGTCGTTTTTTCTAATAGCAAAAGGTGATTTAAAAATACATTCTCTTAGAAAATAAAATCGATTTTTTAACGAGAATGAATAGTTAACATTTCATGGTATACTGGTATCAGCTATCTTCTATAGAAGGCAGTGGAAACATAGAGAATTGGCAGCTATGTCAGGAGTGGCCGTAGTCGAGTGAATCAAATGCTGGCTTTATGATTCAGAGGCCCGGGTTCAAACCCCGGGCAAGATATTTATCTCGGGCCACTCCCGTGTTTCGGATGGACACGTTAATCCGTCGGTCCCGGCTGCCTAAAAAGCAGTTGTTAGGTCATGTCAGAGGCCCTGAAATTGATCAGTTGCGACCTGAAAACTCTGACACCAGACCTGAGCCAGCCAGGTCACTCGATATTATTATTATTGTTATTGTTGGCAGCTTTGTCTCCTAAACCTTTTTCCACTTTCATATAAAGTAGAACTCAATAGGCCTACAATGTGTAAAATTCACTTGTAAAACAAAGCTTATAGGTACTTCTCAAAAAAATCATGATTTTATTTTTAAGACAACTCTTAATCAAGTAAATTCTTATGAATATAGGCTAGGTACCAGCATAGGTATACGCACCTACATTATTTAATTTAGCTTACCTTATAAATAAAAATATTAAACAATTTTAACTAATTTAGTAAGGTTATAAAGAGAGGAAATGTTTTATATTACGGAAATAGAATAATAATTCTATTTTGAAACTTGGTTTTTGACAGTAGGCATATTGTTCAGGCATACCCCTCCGCTACTATAGGTACTCAACTACGATCCTGGTAGGTATAATAGGTAGTGTTGACGCAACTTCACTCCATTTTTATACAGAGTGTTTCAGAAGTAGTGTCGTATATTGTAGGATATTGTTCCTGGATTATAGGAGACTACAAATGTCGTATTTGAAATGTCCAAAACTCAGCGGTTATCCTTATAGCTGCCATTTTGTTTTTTCATTTAGGAATTTTCATCTCAAGAACGAAATGTTGTATTGAAATTTGGCATGAATATTTATGCTTTAAAGACTCAACTTTGAAAAATAAGATAAAAAATTTTGATGTGAATTTTCAAAATGGCGGTCATTTTAAATTTTTGATTGCAAATTTCACAAAAATCGTTCACTTTTCAAAAAAATTTACAAGAGACAAAAATGTTAGCAAATTATATCAAGATTTCAAGGATACCTCATTTATTGAGATTGGTTAAAGAATAACAGAGAAATTAATTCTTTTCCTACTGCATGCATGACCATGAAAAAACAAGATCTGAAAATTTTTTTTCAGCTGGCCACCAGCTGGATGGCCATATGAAGCCATAGGCCTACCGTGTTTCAACGCGTCATCTTAAATACAATTAGAATCGAGAATGAAATAGGCTATTGATGTTTAAATGGTGAAAAGTGGTCATACATGCAGTACGAAAAGAATTGGTTTCTCTGTTATTCTTCGACCAATCTCAATAAATAAGGTATCCGTGAAATCTTGATATAGTTTGCAAACTTTTTTGTCTCTTGTAAAATTTCTTCAAGTTTTCGTGAAATTTGCAATCAAAAATTTAAAATGACCGCCATTTTGAAAATTTACATAGAAAATTGTTCATTTTATTTTTTAAAGTTGAGTCTTTATAGCATAAATATTCATGCCAAATTTCAGATCAATGAACATTTCGTTCTTGAGATAAAAATTCCCAAGTGAAAAAACAAAGTGGCAGCTATAAACATAGCCGCTGAGTTTTGAACACTTTAAATACGACATTTGTAGTCTCCTATCATCCAGGAACAATACCTAAAATGTTCGACACTACTTCTGAAACACTCTGTATGAGAAAAGTAATAGTAAAAAGAAGCAATCCAATTATTTACAAATAATGAACCGGATACTGTGAAATAGTTGAGAAGTATTACAATTTACTAAATATATAATGTTCTTAAATAAATCTAAGTTGATTAAAAACAAATTTCCAACTATTTCATTTATGGTACCTACTGTCTAAGAACATTTAGATATTACGACACAATATTTAGAGTTACTATTGTAAACTTACCTGATAATATTGAGCACTAATTAGCAATAGAAAAAACGTTCATTTGCAGAATCAGCAATCTCTAATGACCATGAAAAATGAATATTTAATTAGAAAAGTGACAGAATGGAGTGAACTATTCTAGTAGCTGCGGCAGCGGCAACGGCAAAGCCAATGACCAAATGAAAATGACCAATCGGCATGATTCACGAATGAATGTTCTATGATGACTTGAAGGAAATAATAGAGATGCTACAGTTAGCATAGAGTCAACAAGTAGATAGCTTAATTGAAGAATGTTTTTATAAACGTAAAGTTTGAATTACAAATAGAATTGAATAAGAAATTCCAAAAAATAGGAAATTATTTAGGAATTTTTAAATTGTAATTTTGAATAGCTGGATAAATGTGAAGATTAAAAAATAAATTATTAACTAAAAGGTGAGCCAAAATCAGTGATGCAGTGGTGATCTGGTGATGATGATGATGGCACTTTATTTACAAAATGGAGTGGCAGGTTCCCGCTTTTATCACTTTTGACGACTTCACTATGGATGAAAATTATGATTTGTAAAAGTGACGCTTTCTTATTCATTGCATTGTAAATGTATGATGCTAGTCATATAGTTTGATTGTATCATTAAATGAAAGGATTTGGCACCACCTTTTAACCGATATTGTAAGTTATTTTTCCGCTCTAACAAAAATAATAAACTTAACCTCAATTATCCGTTGTAAGAGTAAAAATTCAGATTTAATAAACATTTTAAATACTAATAAATAGAAACAGTTTTATTTTTTAAATCATTTATTAAGTTACACAATTATAAAAACATCTTGAGTCTGAGAAGTTTTGAATCTAAAAATAGCATCTTTTATAATAAAATTGAATAAATGAAAGCCAGCATTTTGTAACTTTCAATAACGGTACAGTTATCTAGACACTTTGCTCACTAGGATTGAGCATAGTGATGATTATTTCAAGATAGCTCAAGTCTGTAATTAGTTCATATATTCTAGGACGTTACACAAATTAACCTACCAGATTTCATTAAACTTGAGCTTATTTATCAGCAATAGGCCTAACTAGATTTTATTGAGTTGAATTTTTTGCTCTATATAGGTATGTTCATTTTATGATAATAGTATTTTTCAAGAAGATCAAAGAGAAATTCAAGTAGTAGCCCTAATATCTTATTGCTAGTAAATTAATATGCATTATTTCTCACCATGGATTCCTCATAAACCTTAATAGAACTCCTATTTTATTATGCGTTCGATAATTGACTGAAATGATCATTTTTCTGTTTTTCAGCCGAAAAAAACTATTGGAATGTATAGCTTCTTTTGACAAAGACATTCAATTATTAGCTAAATACATAGCCATGTATACAATGGAGACGTGCAATTCAAACATGGAAGACTCTCAGAAGTACGGCGAAAAATACAATTCTACAAAGAGAAAAATATCTTCTCATGGTAAGTTATTTTTCATAGTAAAATCTTCTTAATCATTGAAATAATTTTATTTAAATTATTTTATCTCAGCTCTTGGATAAGTAAGTTGTCGAAGAAAGCCAATAAAGGCATGTTTATGTCTTCTTATAAAGTCTTCCCAAACTTGAGCTTGCTATTTTGAAAGAGCAAAATAGTTTCTGTTTCTCTACGAGGGCCATTTGTTTTTCACCCTCTGATTTGTCATAAATGAAAATGAACGCTTAAAAGAGAATATTTTGTTCATAAATTGCCGTGGAGTTTGAGACATTAGTCATAACAGTGGACCAACTTATCAAAACCCTCTTCATAAAATGCTGTCGCCAAATAAGTTTGAGAAGGCTGTGACGCTTTGGAGTCCTCGTTAGTTTGAAAGCTCTGCCCTCAAAGTCATCCTTGAGTTTGGAGAAAAATTATGAATAACTTGTGGCTAAGTCAGGTTTGTAAGGTGGGTGATCAAAATTATCCCAAAAGCCGTTTGGTTACAACAGCACTGTGAGGCTGAATTGCCATGGATCACAATTTAGCTTGGTACTTGTATTGTATCCATGTTGACTATTTAGCCTAAATCAAATTTGGGTCTGAACTCATTGCGATAATTACAGCTTCAAATATGTAGATTGAAACCACTGTAAGTAACTGGTATTTAATAAATAATGGTCTGCAGTGCTCTAGTAAATCTCTTCTTAGGATGGCTCTTAGGGTTTTTTCTGGCTTCGTAGGTCTCTGTGCATGTAGACTTGTGCTGATCCTCTCCAAGCGACGATGCCGTATCACAGCTGTGTGGCGAATAGTGCGTGATGAGCAACAAATAATGCAGCAATATAGTCATCAATACTTCTTATTATTCGAATCATTTATGTAGCTGAAACCATTTTTTTCGTACAAAAAGTCAATGTGGTCATGACCGTTCAGGTTTTTGTCCCTCATTACACCAAGAAACTTTGTGCAGTGCTTTAAATGTGTTGGCTCATCAGTTATGCGTCAACATCAAGGATTTGACCCTTTGGTGTGAAGTTTATATTTACTGTCTATATTTTATTTTATTTCTATATCTACTTTATTTTTATTGTTTTTGTTGATTGTTAGATTGAGTTTTTGACATATGCTTGTGGCTACCTCAAGTGTTGAGTTTATATAATTGTTTCCTGATTCTTTGTCTGTGGGAATTATTCAAGTAAAGGACACTGGCATGTTCACTTTTCACTGTTCACAAATTCACTCTTTATGACGTGGCCTATACAAATGTAATTTGTCTTTGGCTATAAATGGATTTTGTGATAGTGCAAGTACAGTATATATCCCATCAGTAGAAGATGAAGTAGTGCATAAATGTTATGAAGACCCAAGTGAATTAATAGACAAGATAGAAGGTGAGGCTAATTTAAATTGTTGTTGGAGATTGGAATGCAACAGTTGGATCTGTAACTTCTTCCTTGCAGAACTAGAGCACTTTTCCAGAAATTTCATCAAAGCCTGCCAAGTGGTTAGGTTTTTAAAAAGTTCTTTCACTTCCTGATGTGTAACACTATTGAATGATGAGAAGATCGGTATTCTATTAGACCACAGATAAAATAAGTAATAAGTAATTTACTTCCTTTATGATTAGACTCAGATGCAGTTTATTATTTTAAGCAATCTACAATTATTTCGATGTCGGAGAACAAGTTACAAGTTCACTTTTAAGTGATATTTTACTTATTATTGACGAAGCCTATTGCTTACATTTTTGTAATGTTGTTTTATGGCCAATAAAATTCTTGATTCTTGAAGTGTAGCATCAAATTACAGTATGCTGAATCTGTAGATGTAAAGATTGTTTGTGAATTGCTAAGTATTGGTCTGAGAGTCATCAGTGTTTTCATGCTCTGTTGTTTGAGGTGTGATGAAGATTTTATTGAAAGCATTACTGATCTCAAATGGGTCCCTGGTCAGCCCATCAGCCAGAAGAAGTCTCATGCTGTCTAGCTTTGATATGTTTTGCTTATGATATGTGTTCGGAGGTTGAACGAAATGACCCTCGTAGTTTACAAAGGCCAATTGAAATAAATCTATCTTATCAGTTCATCATCTCTAGTTTATTATATCAAAAAATATATATCAGAACAATAATTAATAATGTTCTGGACTTTCATTTTAAGTTTCTTCTAATTGCTCGTTGGAGTAAATGATAACGCGCCGGTCTAATAATCAAGAGAACCTGAGTTCGAATCTCAACCGGGGCAAAAGTTTTTGACCACAGCACAATCACATAGATACGGCCACCCCGTCTTACGGAGGAGACGATAAGCCGTCGGTTCCGTCTACCTAAAAAGCTGTCGTCATCTCTCATCATCATTCCTCTCACTCATTACCCACGCACAAGCCTAAGAGCTTATGTGGGCAACATCCTTAGTATTATTATTGTATAATATTTTTAATCATACATAATCATGATATTTTACTTCAGTTTGTACAGTTGATTTTGAAATCGAGATACTTTCATTCAATGTTTTCTTGGCTAACTTGAATTACGTCAATCGTAAACTAAGAATAATTCTTTAATTGTGTCTATGCTTTCTGTCTTTATTTTTCAGGCTATTCAGATAGAAATAAAATTTCAAAATTGCTGGAAAAAATACCGGTGCTGAATGACTTTTTCACTCTACATAAGAAAATTGGTGAAGGGACGTTCAGCTCGGTATACCTTGCTAGTTTGAATAGCAATACTGACAAAGAGGAAGAGGAAGAATGCAGATTCGCCATAAAGCATCTCATCCCAACATGCAGTCCAGCGAGAATCATTCAAGAAATCACTTGTTTGAAAAATATTGGGTGAGTTTTCATATCTATTAGCCCACTGACTAGATAGATAGATAGATATATTTCTCGATCCATGAAACATCTATAGATGCATAAGATCACGTCAAAATATTAGAACACATACATAATAGAGTACTAGTCAAATTATTATGCCTTTATGGTTTCAATGGTTTTTATAGCATTACAGGTCTATGCTGGATTCAGGCAGCTGAAGAAACTCGTCAACATGATAGAAGGGGTTAGCGCAGAGCCACGTATGTAGAGTTTTTTTGAACTCTATGGTTCTCATGTCTCTAAACTTGAGGGGCAATTTATTGAATAAACGTCTACCCTATAGTCATGTTGCATGTTGATAACTACATTATTATGATAATGAGGATTAATATTAGTGTGAAATATTTAAAAATGGTTCATGCAACTTTATGGATTTTTTTACGACGATGTGAAAATATATGAGACAAATGAAAACTTATTTATCAATATTTGAAAAATGATACATAATTGATGAACACCAGTAAAGCTTATTTATGATCCTGTAAATGTAATTTATAATTACTTGAATAATCACATACATTAACTAAAATATATAAATAAAAATATTTGAGCACCCTTTTTTTTTAAATTATTCCGTCATATGTTTCGGCTACTAATGCCATTTTCAAAATTACTTGAAAATGACATTAGTAAAATAAATTCAAGTAGCCGAAACATGATTAGATTAGTAGCCGAAACATGTCGTGACGAAATAATTAAAAAAGGGTACTCAGATTTATATTTGTATTTATATTCAAAAGTAGCCCTAAAGAAAAAAATACAACTCAAATATATATTTACTCTAAATGATCATTCAAAGTTCAAAGTCTCTCCCAAATGAAGTGGAATGCTTGAACTGTAGATGAGAAAAATTAAAATCGAAGATCTTGGTTTGCGAATATTCTACGGAGATGGGCTCGTATATTTTTTGAACGGGTGAAAAAGAAATACAATTCCTTTGCATAGGGAGATATTAGTAACTTCGTTTCCATTACGGTACCACAGATTAAACGCAGAGATCGAATATCGGAAACTTGTGGTAATGAAAACGGTCTACACTACAGCATTATGTAACGACAGTTTCTCAGCTCAACATGTGCCAGACCTATGTGCCGCATGACAAGTTGAGCAGTAGTTTAGTATTTCAGTGTCGACCGCTCAAACTATGACTCATCATTTTTCTGAAAGCCTAACTTTATTTAAAATAAAGATAGTAGATTTCTGATTTTATATTTGGATTCAGCACCCCCAAGTTCTATTTGCACAAATATCTATTTGTTCAAGTCTATTTGCTTAAATACCTATTTGCTTCAATTCTATTTGTTGAAATACCCAATAAGGGTATTTGGTTGTTATATCGCTGCCTAGTGCTCAAAGATCACTAACGCTTTAATTTTTGAGCTTTTTGTGTACCAAAATGGAAACAGGCTAAACATTATAAAAACCTTACAACGTTTCATTTGGGCGTAACACACTGCCTATTATGAAATTGCAAATAGCCAAAATGGAAACATGGCTTCATGACGATAGGCTGTATCAATCACTATATCTTCATACATTGAAAACTATCCAACCCATAAGAAAAAATAGTTTTAGGCTAATTTAATATTTTTTCACTTTTTATAAATATTTTTTTGTTTTACAGAGGGACTGATAACGTCGTTGGCTTGACACAATGCATTAGAAAGAAAGATAACTGTGTTTTCATCATGCCATTTCTGCCTCATCGGAAATTTTCTGTAAGTTTCAAAGTTTTACCATTGATGCAACTAAGAAATTGAAGAATAATAAACCTGTTGATATGAAACTAATGAATGGTAAAATAGTAGCCCAATTTGTTTATTTGGTTAGCGCGGTAGCTCTGTTCACGATTCCTGGAAATTTATCATGGAATTTGGGGTTTCATTGATACTTTTTTTTAAGTTAAAATGAAAATTTGAAATGCGGAAAAGTAGATAACAGCTTTCGGTTCTCTTCACCAAACAGAAGCCATACGATAAATGAATAATGAAGAAATCAACCCTCAAATGTTATGGCATGTTCAGAAGAATCTATTCATCTGAGTCCCTCTTCTGAAACCTTTTTGATCTATTCATAAATTATTTTTTGCCTCTCTTAGTAAACCTCATCGGATGACAAGCCCTAAATTGGCCACCTTTTCTAGATTTGAATATCTAGAATATTTTTCTTTCAATTTCCTATAATTCGTCGTATTTTGTCAGTCACCAAGTTGATTGTGGGTTCGAATCCCTCTGCAGGCATGGACGTTTGATCATCTCATAAAATCACTCACGCACTCCCAAATACCCACACACAAGCAAAAAGCTCATGTGGGGATAATTGGGAAAAAACAAAATTGAGTGAAAGTAGAAATTGTTTTATGGCAAAATGTGTTGATAAATTTAATGTCTATGTTATTTTAAATAGAACTAATAAATTGTGTTTTCAGGATTATTTTCTGGATATGGACGTGGCAGAAATAAAATTGTACATGAGAAATCTTCTGATTGCGTTGAGACGCGTCCACAAATTCAAAGTTATTCACCGAGATGTGAAACCAGCTAATTTCTTGTACGATCGTGAAACCAAACAGTAAGTGAATGAAATGTTTGTTCTCTTTCAATAAAAAAGTACCAATACTTCATCACTCTTTCATGAAAAACTGAATTGAATTATTTAAAAATCAACAAAACTTTCTAATTTTCTTGAATATATCACAGACGTCGAATGAAGATTCATTTTCACACTTACCGATTGTTGACCGACACTCAACATTTTCCTCCGATTGGCCAATTTTCACCAATAGCTGATTCTCAGCCAATCGGATGACAATTCTGATGTAGGACGATAAATGTCGGCCGACAATCGATAAGTGTGAAAACAACAACATTTTTAACGCTTTTGTAAACAATTCAACTAAAATTTAAGTAAAACTAGTCTATTTTATATCTATCTTCAATATAATTTTATTTTTCAGATTCCTCTTGGTTGACTTTGGATTAGCAGAGAATGTTGAGAAAAAAAGAGACTCTTCAGATGATAATGTACAGAGCTCGGTCACCGAGAACACCCCTGTTGTGTCTAAAAAACGGAAACATTCCCATTTAGCTGATGTAAGTAGTCAATTGTATTTTTGTATTATTTTTTAATCTGTTGGAGTACTGATTTGTATCTGGAGTACGCCTTGTATCTTCAGGCTGAATAAATTGATTGATTGTACTCCCAAGAAATAGTTCTCATTTTCCAATCTGAAGGTCCAATGAGAAAAAACTTTGATGATGATAATTATTATCAAGTGAATTATCTACAATAGTAATCTTGATTGATTACTAACATCCTAGTTTATGGAGAGTTATTTTAGTCATTTAACTATTTCTTGAAAGCATAGTGGATTATGTTTAACAATTAATAGTCCGCCTTTTTTCAGAGTTAGTTTTAGGATTTACGATTTACCTACTGCTATAAATTATTTCATGAAGTCACCTTACCGTAACAAAAACGCCTGCTTTCCGATCTTCCAAGGAAATGATCTGCTGTATTATTGAATTTCATATTTTCATTCTCTTCACTTACCCAAAATAATTGTGACAATCTGATACCGTTTTATTTTCTTTTGCATTACATCTATTTTAGTACATTTAAAGTAACTTGAAGTAATTGAAGAGACTTGAAATGTTGTCAAATATCCATCCACCTTATTTTAATAAAAATTATCATTTTACAGGACATTGTTTTCGTGTGTGTTCACACATCATCAGCTGATGATGCTGATGACACACGAAAGCATACTACTGTAAAATAATAATTTTTATAAAAAAGTGGATTTTTTGACAACATTTCAAGTCTCTTCAATTATGGAAAAGTTTTACAACATCAATATTCACGCTACAAACTTAATTAACTTGAAGTACTTGGAAACTGTAGCTACAATTTATTTTCTTCGATAACATAATTCTCAATTATAAAAAGAAAGTCTACTGTACAATAAATAATACGTTAAATTGAAGATTTTTAATACTGAACTGTACTGTATTGACATCACTTGTAGGGCCTATTATATTATTGAAAAATTTGACTGTATTAATATTATGCCTAGTCCACATGACATCGACATGTCACTGGCCAAGTGGCCGGAGCTGGTAATCTTGGTCACGTTAGTCTTGCCATCCACAGTGTAATGTGACTTGTGGATGCTCGGCTGGCCACTCGCCTTCGCTCGACAAAAAACGGATCGATGGTAACGGAAGGCCTGTGAAGGCGAGCGCTGGCAGAGTAGCCATCTACACACTTGCGCTCGTCGTCATTTGTACGCATTGGGCAAAAGTGTGGATGTGGCATTAGTCTACTCCAAAAATCAACAATCACCGAAATCACGTGAGGTGAAACTGTGGTTTGTATTCAATTATTTTTTGCCATAATTTAACAACACAACAAATCAAAGGTTAATAAATCAACACTTATCACAAGAAAAGTTTTCTGCGTTTTCTTGAAACATCCTAAATTTCTGTTGTTTTCGCAGGAAAATGAGAATGGAGAACACCTAGATCCATCAGAACAGCATTCCAGAAAGAGAATGGCGCTGCACCCGCTCACAAACGTGTCCAATGTCCAGGATACACCTCCAGTGCTGCGGAAGGCCATCGAATCCCCACCCAGTTTGAAGAAAGCAAAATCGGCTTCCAATCAAAACCAAACTAAACCTGAAGAATCACTAGATGCCGAGAATAAATTCAATTCCAAACCGTCTAAATTGGAATCAACCGCTGAGAACGTTATGCTATCGCCTAAGCGTCTCCCACTCGCGGCTAATAATACTGCCAATATAATGAACAACGTATCACCCAAAAAGCACTTGTCTTCACTTAGCACTAGTTGTGTCGAAAAGAAAATAAATTATATGTCTCACTCAATAACGTATGATACTACTTTCATTCCACGTAGATTAGATCTAACTAGTAAAAATGAGAAGGTATTTAGATCCCTGCTGCCAAGACGCGAGGAGAAACCAACGGGGCCTAGTTACGTTCGTGTACAGAATTCTCAGGTAAGTGAAACATTCTTTTTTGAATTAGTACTATTACCTTTTTAATGCCTTAAAAGTTGTAACCTATACTCCTGTTAGAATTTCCTCTTTTTCAGTAATCCCCGTCGATTTTTCAATCTGCTCTAATCTGTCGTTTGATTGTAATTAAAATGAATAAAATAGCCTTACCTCTCTGACTCGCGATTTGTTACGGCTTTGACATTTTTCTTACGCTATTACTCCTTCAGTTTTCATAACCCTTTCTTTTCCATCGTAGGCCATTATCCTAATATAGTTTCTGTGCTTGCTTACATTTCACCATTTTTAATATCCAAGTTGTCGTGGTATTCTTTATCAGCCTTATTTACTTTTCAAGTTAGAGTTTGAAAGCAATATATTTTTCATCCAGCGATTGACAGTGACAGTTAGCTCCGAGAAGGAAATCCTTTTTTCAATTTCGTTACTTTTTATTGCTTAAATAATGTAATCAGGCAGCTAATTGCATTGCAATCAGTTTTTATTAATTTTTGTTTTGACATTAATTTTGCTGTAATTGGTGCACATTCATCTCGTATTCACCCTCATCACCTTCAGTCTTCATTCATTTTTTCACACTTTGCTGTAATATTAGTAAACATTCATCCCGTATTCACCCTCATGAACTCCAGTTTTCATTAATTTTTCCCACACTTTGCTATAATATTAATGCACATTGATCTTGTATTTAACCTCATTATTCTCATTTTTCATACTTTGTTGTAATTTGCAAAACTTTGCATACTCTGCAAAAGTGCACATTCATCCCGTATTTACCCTCATTACTTCCATTTTTTATTCAATTTTTCTCACTTTGAAGTGATAGTATTGCACATCAACCCGGTTCCCGTAATTAAGCAGCCAATTTCATTTATCTTTGAAATGTAAACGTTGTTGGACCCATTTCTCGTAGACATTTTATTTACCGGTATTTCATTGTGTATAAACTATTTTCACTTCATAGACATTATGCTATATTATAAATTACAGGTGCAGCCAGTTTTCCAAACACCGAACAGCAACGCGGCAGTGAAGAAGGCAGTGGTGGGGAGCGGCGCGACAGTGTCTCAGTGTCGCTGCGACAGTCGCCCACAGGTGTGCAACATCTGTCTGACGCGACAGAAGCAGTACGCCCAGCGCGCGGGCACCCCCGGGTACCGGCCTCCCGAGGTTCTGCTCAAGTACCAACATCAGACTACCGGTAACTCTTATTCAATCATTTAACATAACACAACTCCCAGAAAAGTACCATAGGCTCAAGCCCAAACAAGTCCAACAAGGCATACAGACCATAACATTTCAACAAAATGGCCGCTCACATGGACGAAATTTTTGACAGTTGAGACGTTGCTATTATTGTTTACTTTGTGTTATGAGTAAATAAAGTATGTTTATTATCATAATATATGATAATCGTTTGTGTTTGTGACCAATTATGAGTAGTATACTGCATTATTATACTGACCTAATAATAAATAGAACGTTCAATTTACATAAGATTATAATGAACGTGATTAAACTTCAGGAAGATAGTTAACCTCACTTTCTTACAAATTGTTTAAGTAAATCGATGAATGTTCACTTCAAAAAAACTTGAATTTACATCTTAATTATTAGCGCAGTCTTTTATTTTTAATTTTAATGAATGAATTCTATTGTGATGATCAATAAATTGTCTACTGTAAGTAACCGAAGTTATAGACCTGGTGTACAATGCTCACACATGCAACTTTTGTATTGATTCATTAAAAATATTGTTGAACATACACAAAATTACACTAATAAATTTTCCAATTGAATAGATTCTATTCACTTTTTCTTAAGAATGGCGTTGTTTGGAAATTTAAAAGTTTTATATTTAAGTTAGTAAGACTTTGCTGTTTGATTTACAACCTGGAACACTTACCATTTTTTAAGAACCAATTTCTTTTACCATTATTGTAGAATATGAAAATAATAATTTTTATAATGTTTCGTATTTTGGAACAATAGGCCTAAACATAATAAAATAACGTACGTTCAAAAAAATCATATTTTCTCGCTTTACAACGCTATTGTGCAGTCACAATGCCTTGTAGATCTATTTACAGAATCCGCCATTTTATTAAAAATGGATGTCGATGTTATGGTCTGTATAATTATCTTGTAGGTCTTGGCCCAAAACGGTTCCAATTCGTATATGTACGACAAGCCAGATAGCTTCCCCAGGCTAGTCCCGTGTTGGAGTGTGGGCACGATAATCTGTTGGTCTCGGCTGCCAAAAAGTAGTCGTTAGAGGTCTGTAATTGATCAGGCGTGTCCTGAAAACTCTGACAGCAGACCTCAGCCAGCCAGGTCACTCTGCAATAATTTATCTTGAATTGACAAAATGTGTTAAATTCATTATCTTCTTAAAAACTGAAGATGATGTGGAACATCGAAACTAGTAGTTTTAATTCGGATTTTTAATCTATTATTTTATATTAATTTCAAAAAATGGTTCTATAATGCTATTTTATAAATAAGTGTTAAATTCAGTTTCTTTGTTACTGCTTGATGCCCATATAAGCTTTTGCTTGTGCTTCAGTAATGGAACGAGTTTAGTTTGGTGTTATTGTTTGACGTTTTGTTTGCCTGGTCCACACTCTCGCCGAGTCGCTGGCCAACTTGGTAAGCTTTGAAGCGTTGGTCTTGCCATCCACACCACAATGTGACCAATGCCTCATCATGGCCAGCGGTAGCGAGCGAGACGTATCCTTGATAGAAACTGAAAATATTGGCTTAAAGGAACACAATAAGAACTATAAAAAGGTATGCAATAACAATAAGGCCTGTAGCAACTCAATAATACAGAAAAAAAACAGCAAAGCAGACGACAAAACAGGAAACAACACTCATTGGTTGACAAAAGTGTGGATGGGTGGTTGCCAGCGCTCGCCTTCACTGGCCTTTGCTCGACAAAAATCGGAGAGATGGCAAATAAGGCGAGCGCTAGCAAACCACCCATCCACATTCTGGCGCTGGTTGTCATTTGTACGCATTGGGCCAACGTGTGGATGCGGCATTTTTCTTAACTCCATTCTGACTGAGACTGAAAGTACGGTATGTACTTACATAATGTCTAATCCCTGATCAATTAATTTGTTGTCTGATTTCAGCCGTGGACATTTGGGCAGCTGGCGTGATGTTCATCAGCATACTGAGTGGCAGCTATCCATTCTTCCAATCAAGAGATGATCTCATTTCACTCACTGAAATTATAACTATATTTGGAACCACTCCAGTCAAAAATCTTGCCAAGAAACTAGGCAAGTCAATTATTATTTATTTACTATGCAAATGACACTAATGTAATAACATTGAAAGATAAAATAATAAGGTAGTCCTTGTGCTATTTTTCTTCCAAATTTATAGGTGACAAAGTCCAAGATAAGGTTAAATTTCACGTGTACAATTTTTATGAAATTGTAGTTTAAAATAAACATTAAAACTATAAATTTTGAATTTAGATGGTTTGAATTATTAAATTAATTAGAAATATTCCACTCAATTACCACTTTTAACGAATAATATTGAGTTATTTAAGAAAATTTGGAATCATTCGAAAAACACAAACTTGTAAACACTAAATCTCAGCTAACCTCGAGCTTTATAAGGAATGCTGGCATTTCTCTCTCTCTCTCTCTCACTATCTCTCTCTCTCTGCTCTCTCTATGTATTGTAACATACATAAATAAATAAATCTAATCTAATCTGCAGCGTCCCAGCAACCCAAGGTGCTAGAGTGGTAGAACCTCACCGAAAATCCGGGCTCCTTTATATCCATAATCCTCTATATTCTCCTTAACCCTTACTATAATAATCCTTACCTATGGCCTAGCCTTAATATCCTCCCACTTGTACCTTTCATATTTTCTACTTCCCTGTAAATTCTGCAGATTTAATTCATTCATATGTCATATCACCCATCATTTTCAGCATGAATTTCCACAAATATGTTTTATTATTTTTTTTATTATTGTAATTAATTTTTTTATCATAGAAGTGTTATTAACTTATTCTTGTCAGACCTGGCAATGTAAGATGTATTAAATAAATATCAAATATCGGGAACGCGACTAGGTGCCACCCCCACTACTTGACACCCCGTCAACCTGTCCCCTTTTAAAACCGGTTTTTAGGGGACAAGTTGTTGTGAGCCGTCCCCGTCTACTTGTCTCCTTTCTAAGGAGGTGACAACTAGTCGGGGGGGGGAGGGGAGGTTTTCGCTGGGGTAGCTTGTAATCAGCCAATCGGAGAGCTTCCTGTCCTGCCGACTCTAAAAACGCCTGAAAAATGTTTTGTATGGCTTGGCCCTTATTGATAGCTTATCAGCGTGACCACGACACCAATCGCTTCCCCTATTCAATTTCATTCAATTATTTGTGAGTTGGAGGCAAAATCATCACTATAGTTAATTGAATCTCATTTAATTAATTTGTTTCAGGTAAAAACCTGATCTGCAGCACCGAGAAACAGCCACTCAACCTGAAACAGGTGTGCCAACGTCTGCGACGACGCAAACTCGAGTACGCGACACTGTCACCAAACGTAAAACTGCGACTTTGCACAACCTGCGACCACTATGTGTTCCCCGCTGACGGATGTCTCTGCAACAGAGAGGAAGCTCCGGACAACGAGTTCCAACAGCAGAGTCAGTTCCCTGATGAGGCCTACGATCTTCTCGGCAAACTGCTCGACATCGATCCCAACACCCGTATCACTGCTGAGGATGCTTTGAACCATCCTTTCCTTATAGAATAATTTGAAATCTACGACAGTGATTTCAACTTCAGTAACTAGAATCATTTGAACAATCAGTATCAAATTGAACTAGCTAGAATAGTACACTTGAGTCACTGCCAAATACAAATTGAACCATCGTTCTCTTCTAGAATAATTTCAACTCTATACAGTGATTTTAACTATCTAGAATGAATTGGACAATCTAATTTAAATTGAACTAGGTAGAATAGTGCATTCGAATCAATGCCGAAGACGCTTTGAACCACCCTTTCCTCCTAGAATAATTTGAACACTATACAGTGATTTCAAGTATCTAGAATGAATTGAAGAATTAGCCTAATTAAAAAGAACTACAGTAGAGCACCGATTATCCTGACATCGGTTATTTGGACGTTCCCTAAGTGATATGAAAGCATTGAAATCCCCTAAAAACATAACATATTCTGTAATTCAACGGCTACAAAAAATGAAATCCCCTAAATACCTAACCTATTCTATATTTCAAACGGCTATAATAATTAACAATACTGAGCTTAAAACGGCTTGTGCGTGGGCATAGCCACCTCTAATACAAGGCCCCGGCCTACGATATTGCAACGTCGCAGTGTAGGCCAAGAATCTAATACATGATTGGTGAAAAAGATTTTAAAAAATACCACCTGATCTTTTTCACCAATCATGTATTAGATTCTAGGCCTACACTGCGACGTTGCAATATCGTAGGCCGGGGCCTTGTATTAGAGATGGCTATGGCGTAGGTAATGAGTGAGAGGGATGATGATAAGAGATCACGACTTCTTTTTAGGTAGTCGGGACCGACGCCTTATTGTCTCCTACGAAAGACGGGAATTGTCTGCCGCAATCAAGGTGCAGTTTTTTAAGAAATGGAAGATAGTTACGGTAACCTATTAAATTACACAACAAGGTGTCATTTTATTTTTATTTTTTTCACAAGAAAACACTGACCGGAAGAGAAAACTATGTATACTCCTTGTACTATTTCTCTTCCAAATTTAGATAACATTTTAACTAGAATGCAAATGAAATATAAGTGTATAAGCCATATTACATACAACACATACTACTAAGTTATGTGGTCAGAATTCAAGGTTTTAATTACGTGTACACTTATATTTTAAAATCGAATATCCGGATTATCAGTTATCCGGACACAGTCATGGATCAATTAGTCCGGATAATCGGTGCTCTACTGTATCCAGATATTCATTGCCGAATATAAATTGAACTACTGTTCTCTTCTAGAATAACTTCAACTGTATAGCATTCTTCTAACTGTCTAAGAGAATCTGAACTAAATGGTTGTATCTTATTTAGGTTGTAATAGTACAATATTGGTACTAGTATTGTAATAGTATATTGGTAGTTTGAATGATCAATCCTAGAATGATGTAGTCTATCTATAGTAAGTTGAACTATCTTCAGTGATTTGGACTTAATTGAATAATATGTTTCAATGTATACAACATTATTAATTGCAGAATAGTTCAAGTTATTCAGAATGATTTAAACCAAATATAATAATTTGAACTGTAATATACAGTGACTTGAACTATGTAGAAGAATTCGAACTGTTTAGAGTAATTTATTAGAAATATCTAGTATGATTTGAACGACCTAGAATTATCTTGAATGACTATGAACTATGTGTGATTATTTTTAGATGTTTACTATCAACAGTGATTAGAACCACTGTACCTTGAATGAGTTGAATTATCCAGAAAAATTAGAACCGGATCTGTGTAGAATAGTTTGAATTTAAGAGTTTAGTTGGGAGCGAATTTGGTGAGTGAAACTAAGTAATTGAATTGATTTAGAAAAAGTGTAGATTGGGAAGTTTTCACTTGATTCAATTTTGAATCTGTAATAATCTATCTTGATAATTAGGTTAAATTTTGAATAAAATTTAAAACTAGTATAAATTTTAAATGAAATTATACATAACTGACATTAGAAATGAAATTTTAAATAGGAGGAAGTATCCAATAATTGAATGTAGCCTTTCAATTTCTATTATTTTCAAGCCTTGGAAATGGGGTTTATTTTCCTAGTCTTCAGTCTCTAAGTATCCAGTTCTCAGCTTCGACTTGACAGCTTGATATCAGCTCTTGAAGTAAGCTGAATGTCCGTTATGAAAGATTAATCCGAAAAAGCAACTTAAATTTAGGGTTTCCGACATCAATTATCCACATATTCATTGCTTATGAATTGACATTCAATAATGCTAATGTTCTGTCTGAAAATACTCTTTTAGAAGGTTTTTGCTTAGAAGATATAATCTTGTTTTAATACTAGCCTACTATATTTTTTGTAATTTTTAAGAGATTGATTCAAGGTTTATATGGATCTCGCTGTTTTACAGTGTTTAGCTGATATTTTACTACTGTAGTTATAGTCTTGAATTTCTTTTTTCAAAGTAATGGAATATGGTAATTCCAAGTAGAAGAAAATTTACAGTATGATATTCATCGTAGCCTTGAATAAGAGGTCTACTCATTCTTCAAGTTTTCCTTTGTATTTTTTTAATTTCAGTACTATACCATTTTTCAATAATTTTGTTCATAGTATAATATTTTGGAGAATAATAAATTCAGAATATAAGCTAGTGCCATAATTTTATATTTCAGTGTTGAGAATCTGATCATGATAATGAAATATTGGTTTTATACTGTGATTTCAATAATTTTAAAATAGGAAATCAATATAATAATTATTATTGTTGAATGCGAAAGATTAGATCTATTCTAGGACAAGAAGTCCTAATGATAAGAAAATTTAGTTTTTTAGAGTTGAAGAAGTACAACTATTCTGTTCTTAATAATTGAAGTAAACATAGTATTTTTATTTTATTGTAATATCAGGAATATAGATCAAACCAAGTCGAAAAAATCACAAATTTCTAAAAATACGCTGGTTTTCAAATTTGATTTATTTTTCATGAAGTCAAGTTGATAATAATGCCATTATACATACAGTTGAACCTTGAGTTTTGTTGAGGAGTTGACACCAAAAATCTCTTTATAACGAAAATGTTATGTCATTTTTTAAAATCACGCTGCTTATATCTCTTGATAATGTATTTTAGACCTTTCAATATTCATAATGTATTTTAGTCCTCTCAATAACGAATTTGAAAGGGTACTTTCGAAATGCGTTTTTCTCGGGTTACTCAACTTCGTTATAAAAGGTTTAACGGTAGAAATATTTTATAGCTTTCTTTAGAAAATACTTTTAAATTATCAAGTTCCATTCATACTCTAATATTGTGAATAGAGATACCGAAATATCTTGTCACTCTTTTTACCAATTTGCAGATTGTACTAAACAATAATTATTTTTACCAAGAAAACTGAACTATTTTCAAACTAATCCTTATTTTCCATGATTTATAGCTGTTTCTGCAGACTACCTGTTCTCATTTCTTGCTTTAGTCTCGAGATTAAAATATTTTAAAATTGAAATTGATAATTTTCTTGGCAAAAATTGATATTTTTTGTATGATAATTTATTTACTAAAGAATTTTGCTACAGTATTTCTATTCATCTGCAAAATTTTTGCTGTGACTGGAACTTAATATCAATTTTATTATTTGGAAATTACAAAAATATCCTGTCTCGAATAGACCCTGTGTTAGTTGAACTAAGTATTATTGGGATTAATATTATTACTTCATGAACTATAAACATTGGTGTAATCGTAAAAGTAATTTGTACCAGTTGTGCCCTGCTATTCTGAAGTTATGAAATCCATTACATACTGCATATTGATATTATATTTTTTGTATTCTCTACTAATAATCTTTTTACAAAAGAGTAGACACTCATTATTCTTTCAAATACAGTTTATGAACATTAAATAATTTTATTTATACAAGAAAACTTTTGAATTTATATAATACTGTACTGTATTATGGTTGAAGTAGAAATAAATTGTTTTCATTTTTGTAATAATTGATTATTATTATTTATTGAAAACCCATTTCTTCATTTATTTAGTCACTAAAGTTTAAGTTTACATTTTTCCTGAAGCTGTTGCTCACATAGGTCCTTGTGTGATTAATGTGAAGTATATTGAATTTAGATTGGTTCTCATACATTTTTGGGTGAAATTTATACAGTTTCCGATTATATTGATAAAATCAGTGAACTTAGCCTGAAGCAGTTAACGGTCAGTTAGCAGTAACCACTGCTTCATCCATCCAATCCAACATTCCTGATTAGAATCACTATTGCATATTATCAAGTGAATAATGAAATCTATTTCAGAGTTGAGTATAATCCATTACATGATTGATGGACACTCACTACATGCTGCATTTACCACTAGACTGGCAAATCGTATGCAAAAGAAAATAAATTTGTATCCCATTCTTGTAAGCCTTTGGGTTACTTTTTATAGAATAATTTAATAAACAACCCAAAGCATTTCAAGGACCCTAGCTGGGGCCTTCAGGACGTAATTAATCAAACCATAAAATATTATGATTGAGGTCTGTCTCCTATACCGTATGCATATAATTTGTAGATAATTTATAATACTGTGCTTGTAGATAGCCTACTAGTGAAGAATATAATTCACTCATTTATTACTGTTAAATTAAAATTGAACCTTGTTAAAGCAAAGATTTCTGGTTGTTAACATCTGTTAAGCCGCATTCAAATTAAAATCGAACCTTGTTAAAGCAAAGTTTTTCTTGTTCTTAACATATGTTAAGCCTCATTTACACCAGAGTTGTCAACTGAGTTTTCAACATAATTTGTTGCAAATTTCTTATAAA
This sequence comes from Nilaparvata lugens, assembly GCF_014356525.2. NCBI lineage: Eukaryota > Metazoa > Arthropoda > Insecta > Hemiptera > Delphacidae > Nilaparvata > Nilaparvata lugens. Next base: position 13,303,720 of record NC_052510.1, read on the forward strand.
GCACAGCAAAATTTTGTCATAAAATTGTGGAAATCCTTGTTTTCAACAAAATTGTTGTTTCCTACTCAGTGTGTGGAACACTGAGAAAGTTTCCCTCTACAAGTCCATGCTGAAGCTCTTAGGGCATGAAATCGACAACTTTTTTTGCTCTACATTTGAGAACAGAAGAACTCGTTTTCTACAAATAAATTGTAAAATTTTTGAAGAAAACTTTTGTTGACAACGCAGCTTGTCATACAAAATTCCGCGAAAATAGAAAAAACTGACAAATCTAAGATTGATGTTCTGCTATTTTTTTACTAGTCTAAATTCACGTAACTTTTGCTCTACAATAATCTTCGAATCGAATGTAAAAACGCATGTAAAATCCATGGATTAACAATAATAAACTATTGTAATTGTGGATTAATAAAAAGAAGTGGTCAACGAAGACCGAACCAGTTTACCATGGAGGCGTAGGGCCCATAGAATTAGTAATAATTTGAGTTACCGTACCGTACCTCTTCGTACCGCAGGTCCGCAGAGGTTACGATCGTCCAAATATTAAGTGGAAGTTCAAGCTCTATGAACCGAGCTAATATAAACTAGAATATTGGCTATGTTTTTTTACATTTCATGTGACTGTATTCCTATAACTTACATGGTAATGATAAGGAATTGGAAACCTAGACCGCCGGTAAATTTAGGTGACAGTAAAAGTTTCAAATGTAGGGCTCCGCGCTCCGGAAGTTTGGCAATATTTCGATTAGAGAGCTACATTTATTCATCGTATCTATTCTTAAATTAATATTATAAGCTCAGTATTGAATCAAGATATTTGTGTTTGTTTATAAGTATTGGCAGACCTTCCGATAATAATTTGATAATATAAATTATTATTTATTCTGTTCGTAATTTTGTAACTTAGTTTGTGACGATTGATAACACTGATTATGTCAACAAGTGGTTGGAGAGGGGGACAGCATATCGATAGCCGGCAGCGAAATTCATGTTTACAAAATTTACATTAGACATACCGTGCAGTACGCAGTTGTTGGTGGTAGGTACTTTATAAAGTCAAAGGGTTCCGTGAAATAAAAGTTTGGCATCTAGACCTCTGGAGTTACAGTGTATAATATTGGTTTACAGTGATGTGACAAGTGGTTTATAGTGCAGAACAACTCGAATTTAGTTTCGCAAACTAAATTCAATCGCGACTTCTATTTGGACAAGAACTTTCTACCTAGATCAAACTTTCTATCAGACACTCATTTATTGAACTTCCAATAACCTCTATTGTGAAGTGTGTGACAAATTGTAACTGGAAGGTCGTACATTTCTCCGCCTGAAGTTTCATTTGATCGAGGTCCCAAAGATGCCCAACAGCAAGATGTTCGACACCAAGATGTTCAAAGTCTTCAAAAAAGTGACGGAAAACGCAGGAACCCCCGGCAAGGATGATGAAAAATACGAATCGTCTACAAGTGACCCATATTGCACGAAATGTGCGGGGCGTCATTCCAATGACCAGTGTCTCTCATCAACCTATTGCAACAATTGCAAGGAGTCTGGACATCTCACGAAAACGTGCAAATACAACTAATAATTTTATCCAATTCATTCAAAGTCGCAGCTCGATTTTATATACAACAGTACAATCATACCAAAGATGTATAATACGTAATTTAAATGGGAGAATATTATATTAGGAGTTCATTGTTTAAAATTTTGTGGCACCTAAAATTTATGGAACAAATTAATTTCTAATAAAAAATTGTAATTTTTAACATTTGTGTTGAGTATTTTTGTTGGACCCAATTAAATATTCTTATTGAGTACTAGCAGGTAACCCGTGCTTCGCAAGGGTCTGATTAAAAACTTGACAAACTTAAAACTTGATCTAGGTACTTAACTGAAATCTTGAAAAATTTAAAATATGCCTATAGCCTAACCATTCCCGTTAAATTAATAATTTATATGAAAATTTCAAGTTAATCAGTTCAGTATATCAGACGTGATGATGCGTCATTCGTGAATTTCCTATCCCGAACATGTATAAGCCGATTCTTTTATTTATTATAAATGTTGCGAATTACCACATATCAGTATCACAGTCAGTGATCGCTACAGTGAAAATATTATTCTAATGAGTTCTGAATTGAGTATTCAGGCCAAACATATAATTCTAAATGTGAAGGTCCTACAAATCAGCCCAGCCAAGCGGATATGAATAAGTCCCATAAGAACTCATACAAATGATATTTTCACTGTACCGGATACTTTCACTGATGCTGTGATATTGATATTAATGTGGGAATCCGTATGTCACTGAGGGTCGTATTTATAAACTATTCGTTTTTCAATAAATTGGGCGAAGTAAAAGGTATTTAAGAGGTCATATATCTCCTCCTAATTTTTCTAATCCGTAAGCATGCTTAAGCTGGGTTTACACCAAAGTTATTAACAAAATGTTAAAAGCTTAATCCTTATGGATTCTATTAGATTGAACGGAACTTAACAAACACATATGTTCATAATGTGTATGATAATAAGTTATGTTCAATCTAATAGAATCTATAAGGATCAAGTTATTAACATTTTGTTAATAACTTTGGTGTAAACGTAGCTTTAGCCAAGCACTGTTTGGTGGTGCACAATCAGAATATAACTTTACTTGTTGAACAATTCCTATTGGTCCATCTTTGTTGGTTGCTAGGCAACCGAAGCGTGCTTGGCTAAGCCGGTGAAAAGTGGTTTATTAATGCGGCCTGGAAAAACTCACTTAGTTATGCCATATACCTATGTAGTTGGTAAAAGTAATAATAAATTAACAATCAATAGACTTCAAGTAACAAACAATAGTACGGTATTTTATTGTCTTATATCTTTAGGACTACTTTTAATATAAATAGAAATACAAATCTCAGTACCCTTTTAAATTATTCTATCACAACATGTTTCGGACATTAAAGCCATTTTCAAGTGAAAATCACTTGACCGAACTTTTGATCACTCAACTGAAATATGTTGTGATAAAATAATTTAAAAGGGTACTGAGATTTGTATTTCTATTTATAATAGTACGGTAAGTTACAATTTAAATTCATTTAAACTGATTTTCAAAAGTTCTGCAATGGCAACTATTATCGAATTAATGAAACTTTTTATTGATTGGTGTCTTGTTTTAAAAAAAAAACAAGCCTCCCAAAACTGTCCAGTACTAACGTTTAATTAATTCGTGTACGGTATGATTGCAAATATTAACAAGCCGGCCACGTCTAGTGGTCAGGAGCGTTACGAGTCTGCTAGCACCGCCTAGCTCCTGGGTTCGAATCTCGCCAGTGGAAGGACGTTTGATCATCTCATCAAATCACCCACGCACAAGTAAAAAGCTTATGTGGACATCATCCGCAATAAAATAGAAAAATATTGCTAGAGATGTACTGATACCTGTATATATGCTGAAGATATACGAGTAATTATGCAGATACCGCTCAATATTAATCTTTTGTTGAGAGTGATTCCCACATAAACTCCAGGCTTGTGCTTGACCAATGAGAAGGATGATGGACCAAAAATTTGGGTGGTTAGAAACCTACGGAAAGTGATTTTTTTGAACTCATACTCCCGGTTGGTCAAAAGTCGATTAAATTCTAACCGTAGTTAAATGACGCTTAAATTCTACAAGAAATATGAATTGGAAAGCGGATGAAATCTTCCATATGCAAATAAAAATCACGGTTACATTTTATAAAAGGTTCGTGCTACCGGGTCATTTTATATACTTTTATAAATATCACTTATGGTACGTAATATACTGTAGTACAGTACACACTTGAACAAGTATTATAAAGAAGCATGTAACCCGTGTAAATAAAAATATAAAACTGAGTACCCTTTTCAACTATTTTGTCAAGTTTAGTTGAAAAGGCATCAGGTAGTAGCCAGAACATGTCGTGACAAAATAATTTAAAAGGGTACTCAGATTAATATTTTAATTTATATTAAAAGTAGCCCTAAAGAAAAAAGACAATTTAACCCGTTTCCCTATTTTTTGGGGAAAATTTTGTGATGTAAAATGCAATCTCCTCGTGTCCAGGAAACATAACAAATAGAATGGTTACTTATTAATTTGTTCAAAATTACGAGGATAATTTTTAAAAGAGTTGAAAATTTCTACAAAAAAATGTGGTTTGATATGTTTCGAACAAGCAAACTTTGTTTCATCAACCGCGTTTGCTACCAATTAAGCAACGGAGGAGTCACTTAGAGCCCTCTTTTGCTTGGGAGTTCATAGTTACGTAAACTCAGAATTGAATAAGTCTGTTTCAATTAGAATTAAGTTATTAATTGCAATAAAAATAAACCTATGTAAATCTTCGGTAAATTAAGAATTTTTATGCAAAGTTTCAAGTTAATCAGTTCAGTAGTTCAGACGTGATGATGATTCATTCGTGTATACCCTATCCCGTACATGGTATTGACCTTGCTAATGTCAATCTTTCGGCAATCAATACTACTGTTATGTGGAATTGTGTACTATGTTATGTGGAATTCTGTTATTCAAGCTTTGTAATTTGAAATCAATATGAAGCGGCCTGTCTGTGTTTACTTAGCGCATTCCGGACTCCATTAGTCAGTTCCTTGAGACGGTTTTATTAATAGAGCTATGGAATTTCAATATTATCGAGTCGAAAATGTATCGTTTGTATCTATGTTATCACAGAATATTATCCGTTGTATGTTATCAGTCAATCACTTAATCACGGAAACTGTCTTTAGTACCGTAATCAAAATAATTGTTCCGGGGGGTTTGGGGGTATGGAATACAGCCCAGGAAAAGGGGTTTCCAGCGGCTCTCCCAAAATTTCGGATCTCGGAAATTTTAAAATGCTTAGAGAAATTTTTAGACCTGATTCCAGCATAGATAAAAACTAGGTTTTAGAGGGAAGGCTCAAGCCTAGATTTTGTATCGATGAACTCGGATGTCTTCACTTATCACACTATTAGTAAACCAGGAGACAAAATCTTAAAACACAATACAAGTTTTTTGGATGCTGAGTAAGAATTGAGTTTTGACTAGAATAAAATAAGCTTGCTTTTAATTGAGCTTATAAAATTAGTTTAAAGGGTGTCTAAAACACACTTTTCAAGTGAAGAAGGCTCATTGTTATTGTTTTTTCATAATAGAATTTAAAGTGTAATTAACATTTAACAGTAAACAAATCAACTTCATGTTTAACTTCTGATAGATGGGTCCACTGACTGTAATGAAACTTAGGCATGTTAAAATAAAATGAAAATATGTTTTCAAATTGGATAATTTGCTTAGAATTCAATGATAGACTGGCCACTAACGGTAGGACATGCATGATACACATGTCGTCATACATTGTTCTGTCATCACAGCGAAAGGCTTCGAGCAAAATTGACCAATGGGTGGTCCGGGGGCTCCCCCCCGGAAAATGTTTAAAATATACCTTCAATTTGGTGCGATTTTACGTAATTTTCACTTGAAAACAAACATTCCATTCAAGCTATTTTTGTGATCAGTAGGCCTTATTTATTTGGATTTTCCCTTGAAAATTTCATAGGCCTATTGGTTTTTGATAATAACAGATAGAATGGAATGGAGTAGAATTTTATTTGTCATTCAATTGTTAAAAAAAATAGGCTAGTGATTTTGTAGAAGGCCTACCCATTATTATTCAATATTTTCAATATTCTCCGCTACCGTCTACCTTCACTGCTTTACTATGTTTTGGCCCTAATCAATTAAGGATACTCGCTGCTCGCTGCAATCAGAGAGAAGTTAGTAATTCCCTAGAAGTTAGATCTAGTTAGTTTAGAAGTTGGATCTAGTTAGTTTAGAAGTTAGATCTTCCCTTATCTCTGCTCCAATTAAGTTTTTCTCTTGAATGGTTTCAATAATTGATTTGTGCTAATAAATTGTTTTAGTAATCAATCATCACAAAGGAAAGAACATAGGGTTCCTTCCTCTGTGGAACGCGGGTTATCTGAGTCAGGCGACCGGCGCTGATAGGGGGTACAGAGTCGGCAGGAATTAGTTCGAACATTGTCTGCTAGATGGCGCAAGCTTGGATATTTTAGCCACACTGCATACTGCACGAACATAGAGAACTTGTTGCTCTTTGGTTGCAACTGGATTTAGGTAGGATAAAATAGATATAAAATAGAATAGTTATGATCCATATCTCTAAGACCGTGGTAGTAGAAAATATATATTTTTGTTAACTGAAAATGAGGGTCCAAAAGCAAATACAGATGATGAGATATACACCAGTTTCTTGTCTGTGATACGAACACATAATAATACACACTTTTCAGTGATACGAATTAAGTTTTTAGCCAGAATCACTTCAAATTGTCAGCATTGATTGAGTAGGAAGCATTAAATATATCAATAGGAGATGCTGCCATTTAAAAGTAAATTCACTATTGTACGTAACATATATCTGATATGGGCTCTTATGCCAAGGTACTCAGATAGAATACTTACAGTAGGCCTACTCATCAAAATACCTTTCTCTTATGCAGTGTGAGCACTAAGATATAATTCAAAACTTCATGCTTTCAATATTTGTTTATGCAAATAATATTCTCCTACGAAAAATGGGACAAACGCATCCAATGTGAGTATTGCCGAGGCAAGTTTGTAAACTCTTCAAGGGCATTTCATCCTAGGTTTTGATAAATCTTACGTTCATTTCAAGAAAAATTAGTTTTTTACAATGCACCTAATGATAATCACGATCAGTGAATACCAATATTACAATCACTGGATTATTTATAAAATTCTACAACAAACGACATTACAATTGTTGAAATGGAGACAAACCGACAAACACTACCTTATCTATCAATTTCCTAGATTTCCGTGTATCTCATAAATCTTATCTTCTATATCTATTCGTTAGCTTATAATAAACGTTGATTTTGGCACGATGCTTGGCTCTAATGCCGACACGTGAGCTTTATAGTGGCTCTTAAATCAATTGACCGAGGCAGACTGTCCCGGAATTTATAGTGAAATTCACTTCAATCTGTCAGCATTGTTTGAGTGAGGAGCATGAATGATATTCGTAGGGATCAATGTGGACTTTTGAATCACTCCATAGAACCTCATCCCAAGTGATCCTCTGTCACAAGAGAGAGAAGGAAGTAGTTTTCTACTCAATGGTACCAGAGATAAGGGAAGTACACGGTACTGTGTTCTCTCTGATGGCACCTAACAACTGAACAATTTCTCAAGAAAAAATATACGTTCAAGACCATGAAGGCCGTAGTTTTAAGCCATTCATAGAATGGATTGATCCTTGTTGAGCTTGAATTGGTTGCTTAGCAACCAATCAGTACGACTATATATTTATGATACTTGGTACTTAGCAAGACATCTAAGTAGAAAGAAATAGAATTTCACACAATTTTGAGTGACAAATACAATGTTTATGTATTTTTCTTTGGAATATGGACAGTCACTTGTAATTTCATATTATATTTGATATGAACTATTTTATCTCATACAATACATTCAAATTAACGATGGGTTGGAGAATTCGCTCAAGAACTGTTTTGTATTATAATCTTTGAAACCCGCAACTTTTAATTACAGAATTGGTGAAAATCATGGAAACAGCTAAATATTTATTCTACAAGAATAATATTGACAGTACGTTTCATTGTGGTTCCTATTTGAAATTAAAAATTACTCTGTCGCTTCGCTTCAACATCTTTGTCCCTCATATGAATCCAAATAATTGATGATACATGATATCGATACAGAGTTCCAAGAACAAATGAATGGCGAAAACCGTACATTGATATTATCTAACTATCAGATTGTTGATGAAAAAGCTAAGTATGAATTAATTATGTTGTATATGAACCAACTGAAATCATGTGTCAGTACATAAAGGTATGTCTGTGTGATAGCTACTAGAGAGCCTCAGCTGATGCTATGAATGAATGAATGGGAAAGTTGCAATTGCATGCAATGAATTCTTTAGCTGACTAAATAATGGCAAATCATGACAAATTTTTTCCTCATGCACTTTCAATGTTACTTTTATATCCTGAAAAAGGACGAAAGAGTGAGTCAATTTCATTGTCCAAAGAAGTTGACCTGTGAAAAGGTTCGAAGAATACTTGTTCAAAATTTGAAGCTCATTGATCAATTCTTTCTAAAGTTATTGTAGAACATACAAACAGACGGACAACGACTTTGGCCTTCAGTAAGTCAAAAGTGAGAACTCGCTAACGCTCGTTTAATTATTGAGACTGAGTTGAAAATAATGGTTTAGCCCACGGTAAATAGAAGAAGATAAATAATATCTAAATACCGTGGTTTAGCCTTTTGTAATGTCCTGATATATTCTAATATCTGTAGTACTGATGGTAATATTATTCAGTACGGTAGTTGAAATCAGCAATCACACAGTGAATCATGATTAGCAATCAACAATCTCCATTAATGAAGGATGGAAAACAGTATAAATGAGAGAATAGAAGGTGTGAATTCTAGTACTGTGAATATAAGTATTGCCTTCAAGTAAGAATCAACAGAGAAAAATTATATAATTGTTTATAGATTGTTTATTCCGTGGTACCAAATAGTGTCATAGCTGAGAGGTATGATATCTTTTTTTTATATGGTAGTATCTTCAAGTAAATACCTTCACGTAAGTAGACCCTATTCTTTTTCAAGATTATTGCAACTCTCAACTACCCAGTCTATACGATTCTATTTCCAATTACTTATTAATTGTGATCAAAACTAATAATCATATAGAACCTTATGGCTATAGTCAATTGAGGTAGATTGATACACGGAATTGAACTCAAATCACCATACTAATCAGCTGAGATTTCATACATGAATGTTCCAGATAATATAAGAGAGGCCGAGAGCAGCAGCAATGTGATGTTTAAAAGCTCGTTGAAGAAATGGCTCTTCAGCATAGGCTGGATTGGAGCTGAGAGGCTAATTCACTCACCTTACATCTAGGAAGAGTGAATGCATTGGGTAATAACTCTATTCATTAATATTTCGAAACGCTAAATCCATTTATACATTCATACCGCACGTTCAAGTATTTAGAGTTTCAAAACAAAATAGAGGCTTATAAAACAATCAATTACCACCGGTTTTTGGGTCCTCTTGCTTTCCCACTCTGGATATCAAGTTACACCCAAAACTATATTATATTATCACTTATAATTCACCTAATGTTATCTGAACCTTTTTTGTAATTTTAATCACACATATTGTAATTTATAGTAAATAAAATACCATATAACTACTGAATAATACTGCTTGCAGGAACTGTCCCCCAATCTCAGACGCATAGTCTTACTGGGGGAATTCCACTCAATCAATATGTTCTGTGTACTGTTTTTGTAAAAATTTAATTCTTATTTTGTTGAATAACAAATATAATCATGTACTGTACATGTATTGTATGCCAAGTGGAAATAAACGAATTTAATTGAATTGAATTGCACATAAGGACATTCTGAAAATATCAATTTCCATTACTAAAATACAGTTGAAACACATAGATTTTTTAACTGGTACATTTTCTTTTTTTGAGAATCAATGTACATACATAGCTCAAAAAGCCAAAAATTGTCACATAGAATCTTATGGAACTGAGCAGACGAAATGCTTCACGTTTATAACAATTCGACACCTGCCTAAGGGTTGAATAACAATGAAAGAAACACAAATTCCGTACCATATCAAAGAATGAACGAGTTGCATCAATTAGTTTCAATTTGTTTTGTGCCACTTGTTTCCCGCAGTTTCTCATGATACTGGTGGATTCTTTCGTATCCCGAACAAGAGAAATTTGTTCAGCCTACAACACTGAAATAGCTCGTTAATTAGCAGGTTGGAAATCAAGTGTCAAGTGGTTCCCAATGGAACGATTTATAGGTCTCGTTCATTGTATAAGTTCGGTGTAGTTCTTCTTGAAAAAGAGATAGGAAATAAGAAAAAAAGGTGAAAGAACAGGGCAGTTGATGAAATCTGCATATCGATCTGGTTGTTTATCTCCAAATGCTGAAATGTTATCTACAAATAATGTCTCACAGATTTTCATTGTTATTTTCCTGTTGCATCTACTGATTTGAATTATTCCATGTATGGCTTCAGCCGAAAATGGAAATAATATAGTGCAAAATCTAGATGTTATACTTTCATGAATTGGAGAAGGCCTGGTTTGCTCTTTCTGGCCGTGTTTTCTTTCCTTGTGATTTGTAGAAACTATTTATAGTCTTTACGTTCCCTTGAGTCTTGAGTACAAGATACTGTACACTACAGAGTACCCTACCGATTGAAAAATATTATCCTTAAAATCGATTTCATTGAATGTTAATGTGATACAACATTTCTCGGGTCACTTAAAAAAGTACAATATTCTTTGTATTCAATCCAATTTTTTCTATTATTGTAGCTTATTATGTTTGATTTTCTCATTTTTTTATTGTAATTTTTTTCATTGTTTTTGCATCTACCACTAGATATTTGTATGGACAGTTGTATCGATTTTTTGTTTAAACGCTTAGTCAATCTACTTAAGCCTGATTTAAATTCTTCCATAAGCCATCTAGTTAGGTCTTCATATTAGTCATTCAACTACTCTAATCCTTTATCCAATTCAAACAATTCCATATTTTGTCATCGAGAAATAATAAGAGATTCCCTTTCATTGAATTCACACAAAAAAAAAAAATGAAAAAATGAAATGAAAAAAATGAAAAAAAAAATGTTTATTTCAAAAAAAAAACTAAAACTACAACATCAATTACACAAAATATTAGATAAATTACAATAAAACCGCTAAATTGAATGAAAAAAAAAACCGCTGGAAACTGATCAATGCAATGGAGGATTGAGTAGCCTTTAAAGAGGACAGAGATAGATAAAAAATAGTTGTAGACAAGTACCAGACTAGAGCACAGTGGACAGATAGATCTATTTGATGACATGTCTCCTACCCCCTCTATTCCTCCACCCAATCCTCCAAATGTCCCAAGAGAGAGGCAGTTTGTTTGTTTTGGGCGTAGCTTGTGATTTATCACTAAACGGATACATGTTTCCCTGCTTTCCCTGTGTTCCCTTTTTGTCAACGCTAATTAACAACTAATTTTCTAGACTAGCGCTAAATAAATTGAGACGAGTATTTTATAAATAGGGTAGAATTTGAGGTTGTATTTTAGAGAAGAAGACCCAATCCCGCATAATCTATTATAATAAAGGAAAGATCTGGCTTATACATGTACGGGGTAGGAAATTCACGAATGACACATCATCATGTCTGAACAGTTGGGACTGATTAACGTGGAATTTTTCATATAGATTCTTAAATTACCGAGGATGGTTATAGTCCTATTTTGAATTCCTCAAGATTTCAGTAGGTCAAGTTTTCAGTTTTTAACTACACCCATGCGGAGCAAGGGTTACATGCTAGTACAAAATATTTTCATTTAATTTCAATTCTGCGTTGGAATCTCAAAAATAATTTTGGATATTTGTCGAGTTTCTAGAGCTTGATTGCAGTGAAATTGAATATAGATTAAGACAGACGTTAACTGATATACGGTATCATGATTATGATGTTGATTTCAGTGGTTGTTGACCTCTCATTCTATCGTATAAAGAAACGTGGGTAAACTTCATGTGGTGTTGTAAAGGTGATGTTGTGATAGATATCCATATAGAATCAAACCACTTGATGTTGTCAAGACCACTGATTTATTAAAGCTATTTGAAATACTAGTTTCGGTTGTTACCCAATAATCAATCTCTAGAAAATTAAAAGTTTAAACACTGAGTAGCAAAATATATAGTGTAGCTAAAGCCCTAAGATTGGCCAGTAGCTGCTTACCAATGAAGGTTGAGTTCTACTGCCATTGGTCGATAGTACACAATGAGGAGCAGAATACTCAAGCGTGTATAGTCCGACCAATGGCAGTAAAGCTCAACCTGCATTGGTCAACAGCTAATAATCAATCGTATGGCTCAATCCACAAATCCAAACTATATATTCTGCAGCTCAATGATTAAGATTAAATTTGTGTTTACTAGATATTGTTAATGGTTTAACAAACGAAACTGGTAACTCCAATTGCTTTAATAAATCAAAGTTTTTGATATCAAGTCGTTTTCATTCAAACATGGGTAAGTCTACTCACGAGGAACTTGAAAATAACAAGGTCAAAATTGAAAAAAAAAATTTTTTCATGTTAAGAACGTATGTGCTGGAAGAATTCAACATTAACATAGACATCAAGAAGTGATGATAACTAGAGATTTTGCCATGCAACGATGCAAGACAAGGAGAGTTCCAGGCCAGGCAAATACATTGTATTGCAATTTCAAAATGTATTTCCTCGTGCAGAAGCGTAATTTCGAATTACTATAGCAGTCTCCTCTGTTGCTAATATTTAGATGTGTATATAAATTTACAGAGCTTATTATGTTGTAATTATTTGGATCTTCCTTTAATTGATAATTGATAATTTTGAAAAAATAAGACATAATTGAATTAAAGAAGAAACTGAAGTACAGTCGATTTAAAAAGATGTATTTTTGAAATGAGATTAGAAGTAAAAGGCTTTTAGTTGCAAAAAACCGGAAATTTAATCTATTCAATATTTACTTATTTGTTCAATTATTCAACATAACACAGCTTCCAGAAAAGTATCACAGTCTTAAGCCCAAAACGGTTTCTATTTACCCGTGATTAAATGAACCAATTAGAGAAGCCCTCTTCCCAAAAAAAGACTTTCTCGTGCCATTTAATCAGAATAAAAATTCAACAGGCTTTTATGCAATCAGAATGTCATAAAAATTGATTATCTGTTATTTTGAACCTGTATACCTCTTACTAACTAATAGCATAGATAAAGGATAAGCATATATTTCTTGTCTCTGCTAATAGCTAGATAGGTGATTATAAATGTACTGGAATGAAACCGGGCCACAGAGTATAAATAAAAATTTAGAATCAAAATAAAAAAACTAAGAAAATCGAACATAAGTACCTTCAAATACCCCTTCCACTTTTTGTATACTCTACAGCTGATTAATACTGTATTATTTGGTATTTAGCAATCGCTACAGTTCACTGACAGCACCCGCCAGTCTGGTTGGGGGAATTTGAGAATTGAGTGTCTGGTGAGTGAGTGACGTACCTTCCCCTGCCTACCCACTGCAGACCACGTGGTATCAGGGTGAGAGGGGGGGGAAGGGGCACCACAGAAGCCGGTAGTTGGTTGCTCTCTGAACTGCTCCGAGCTCTGAGTCTCTCCTCAACTCAGAAACGCGTCGGCCCGCCAACCGTTCGCATCTGATCCGAGCTCCGGAGTTCGCGCTCATCCGCTGCGAAACACGCGTCGATCGTGTTCATAAGTGTGCAGTGTTGTGACCAGTGTGTCCATATTGTGCTACAAGTGTGCTGTGTTGTGTGTTTTTCTGTGCTAAAGGTTGTTTCAAGTGTTCAATTTTCAAATTTTTACTAAATTACATTTTCTGATTGAATCCATCCTTCTCTCCTTGAAACGCCTTTGATTCTCTATTCTAACATTCAAACCATTTCTAACTTTAATTTCTGCCCATTACACTATTCAATATACAAATTATTTACCTACAATGAAACAATGGAATATCTAAAACTTTATTGAAAAGTTACATACATGTTTCATACCAATGGTATAATCTTCCAAGAATTTTCACACTGAAGATGACACCATATTATGTTGAAACATGTAAGTAACTTTTTAACGAATTCGTGACTTTTAGAAAATATTCCAATGTTTCATTATGAATGAATAAATATCACTCTATCTCACCAATAACAGTATCTGATGAGATTATCTACTATTTATAGTTATCTTTAGTGCATTTTCATTACAATTCATTACACACTATTCATTACAATAACACCATCTCATATTAATATTCTCCATACTTCTTACATTCTTTTATTTATTTCATCAACTCCTCTTGTTCATTCATGTCCTTTTATCCTTTCACTTTTTGTATTCCTCTTTTTGTTGTAGCTCCTTGAGCTCCACTCAGTTCCTTGTACTCCACTTTCATTTTTCATTCAAGTTACTTCCACTTTTGCAAAGTGTTTGGTAAAAGAATTGAATTCAAAATTTGATATTTCTATAAAGTAAATTTTTCCAATTTTCCGTCTCTACTTCATTTCCCTCATGATTTTCATTTTTCTTTTTCTTCACCACCAGCCGTCCATAATAATTATCTTCCCCATCATCATTTTATTTAACACCTTGCCTTCTAGATCTTGAACTTCCCACTCCGTTGAAATCAATTTATGTTTTTATTCTGATTTTCATTTCTCCCTTGTACACTCTACTGCTTTCAACTATGGGAATTTTTCTACTTATTCTACTCTTCATCTTACTAGCTACTCTGTCTTCAATATTAATTACATTTCTGTTTACCCTTAAAATTTGACCATTCACCCCCCAATTACATTAGTGTTCACACTGAATATTTCATGAATTGACTTATCAACCACCTATTACAAACCTTAATTTTCCACCACCCATATATGAGAGTTACAGGGACGCAGGTTCTAGATCTAGGTATCTCGGGTCTCTAGCTCTAGTTGTCTATAGGAACAAGTTACAGTCATTACTCTGTCACATTACTTACTCCCGTTACTCATTCATCCCTTCAACATACTTACCATTAGAACTCATATCTCCTTCCTATCTCATTACCTATTCTTTGATAATCACTAATTGCCATTCTATTTCTTTCTAGAAATTACAAAACTATGCCACTTATTTTGCTACAAAAACCAATAAGAACGAAAAATCATTGAGATAAATCATCAGTGCAAACAGTGAATCAACTATTTCAACAGTGATTTACTACTTTCTGAGTGTGAACCGTGGAAAACTATTCCCATCCAGTGAAACTATCCGTAGCCTGCTGGACTGTACCTGACTGAATCGTATTCCTGACAGTAGGCTACTGTGTACTCCACTGGTGGGCTTGTAACAAGCAATAGTTCCCCTTCAACTTGAATCTTCTACTCCAATTCCATGAACAAGAACAAAGTTCAACCCTCAAACTTCACGGGTTCTACTCCACTTCCTCGTAAAATTGCAACGATGCCATTGAAAACAACGGCTACCCAAAAACTGAAACAAGTGATAGTAAAATGTTGTTGGAAACAGTTGTGATAAAATTCTAATAATTTTTGTCTCAATTTTCTTAGTTTGCAACTTTGAAGAATCAAAATTGAATCTAGTGACTAACAATGCTGTTAGGACCAGTGTTACTAGCGGTGTGACAACTTCGCCAGTTCTTTTCAATTTTCTACCCTTTTGAGAAATCGAAATTGAATTCAGTGACATGTTGTTAGAACCAGTCTTACCACCGCTGTGAAAAATTCCCCACTTTGTTCTTCCAGTTTGCAACTTTGAAAAATCGAAATTGAATTCAGTGACATACAATGTTGTTAGGACCAGTGCTGTGACAAATTCTCCACTTTTGTTGTGTGGCCGAGTGAATTGTGATCGAGTAGTTGTGACCAAGGAAGGAAGGAAGGAGGGGGGAATCGATTCAACAGCGATGCGGTAAGAGCATGCCGCGCTGGCGAGCTGCCGATAGATTCGCACTGTTGCAGCTACAAGCGGTGGCACTGCTGGCAGTTGCCGCAGTCGTTGCAGTGGCCGCAGTTGCGGCGCCGCAGCCGCAGTCGCATCCGATCGCGGACGAGCAGTCGGCGCGCAGTGAGCGCTCGGCCAATCTGTCGCACATCACTGGACCGGCGCGCAAAATACGCATGTACGTGCGACACGGCTGTCTGCAGCTGCAGCCCGACGGCGCAGTCTCCTCGTCACCTGATCATATGTCGCCTTACAGTCAGTACAAATTATATAAATTCATTTGCATTTTATTTCTTAAATTATCAACTATTGTACAGTACTTCACTATTACACTATCAACTATAACATTTCAAAGTTGGTTTCAACTTTCAGATCCTTGCAGATCAAGGTGCGTACAGACTTATCCGCCAAGAACACCCGCATTCCCCTTTTCATCAGCTGATGCTTTACTTATTATATCTGAGAGACCAGAGGCAAGGAGAAGGGCTCTGCTTGGCTGCAAGCAACCAGGTGATGAATGGGATGTTAGTATAGGGAAAAACGCCTGGCTCTTGTAAAGGACACATAAGGTTTGCCTAACTAACGTACTTGGGAATACAATAAGCTCCGGTTGACGTGTGGGATTCTTTGAACCTTTGGATCCTTGAATCCGTCCCTTCAAACATAACATATAAGTATCCTACTGTTTCTGTACAAATACTCATATAGCTCAGCTGATGAGAAGGGAAATGCGCGTCTAGACGCAGCTTTAGAAACATTGGTATCAAGGAATGTAGATTAACAGATAATATTTTCATTACGTAGGCATATTCTAGATTAATATGGAAATGATGTATTCCTTGGTATCCATGTTTCTTTGAGATCAGTTGTCCACTTTTACACATAAATGAAGCTCCCCTCAAAGTTTACCTTGTCCACCAAATACCCTACTTGTCTATATTTCACCTTTGATTGAAGTACAATAAATTTCCTATTCGGCCTTGACGCTAAAATTCTTGAGCTAAAGGGAATGAATTCAATGATAAACCTTTCAACAAATTAAGCTCAACTAGTGCAAGTGATAATTGACAAGCTAGGCACCTGAGCTGTATCTCCTTTTTTCTCCTGGTATATAAATTTGAAAAATCTACGTTCTTCTCTTTGTATTGAAGGTTGAATATGAAAACCACATTAGAGAAAAATCATGGGTATTATACGATTCAGTTTACGTTCTGTGTAAGGATTTTTCATGATTATTGGGTTACTAGGTCACAGGTGTGGAATTTTCATCGAATTAACATGACTACGTATAATTTGTAGACCTATTTAAAACTGCCATATTAGCATTATTAAAATTGAAAACGCACTGTAGTATACCTGTTAAATTAAAATTGTTTAATTTATTTCATAATTCAAACAAACATGGAATGCGTAGTAGTTCAACATTCTATAACAATTTTTCAACTGTAATTTCCCTATCACTGTCTGGATGTCTAGACACTACCATTCTAACAACCAGAAAGGGTTTGTTAATTGAATTAATTGTAGACCTATTATTGCGTGCAGTAGTTATTGAATATTAAACAAGGATATAATAGTATTTGGAAATTGTTGATAATGAACAGTCGAAATAACCGTAGCGTCACATCTGAAATGGAACGTTATAAATCAACCGATTTCATGGAAGTATGATTGAAAATGAATTGTTGGGAAAGCAAAGTCTATCGCCAACCGCCTACACACTTTCAAGAAAAAATGTTCTATTTAAACTTATTTTAAACAATGTCCAATGGGAAACAGTATTCAGTAGCCAATAACTGAGAAACGCGTGTAAAAATTCATTTTCTTTTCGTGTCAATGATCTGTCGCTAACCGAGACACGGCTGACACACTCTTTTCTATTTATTGCAGTTTGCACAAAGAAGTCGGTCAATCCAACAATTACGAATCAGAAAATAGAAATTTCCATTGTTACAACCGTTTGAAATTAAATGCTCAGAAGTATCGCTCTATATTCACTTTCATTTTATAGTTTGAAGAACCGTACAATTTATCGTACTGACCTTCAATTTTGTTGTAAATAAATACAGATTGGAAGAGAAAAGAGAATTACTTTTTTCAAATAGAAAAGCTTTGAGTAGCTAAATTGAAAAAATATTTCACTCTCCAATTATTGTATTGGTCGAAAATATCTCAAAACTTACCCTGGATGTTACTCTGAAAGACTTCAAGACGAAGGAATTTTGCTAATAACTTACCTTGAAAATAAGTAGTTTGTGCAGCTTTTTGCTATACGTATTTTTGTCTCCAATCAACCTACATATTCCATTCTATTGCAAATATACAAAGAAACTGCGATTATTGCTTAATCTTAGTATTATTACTACAGTACTAAAATAGTTTTTCCAATCACATATTCTAATTTCCTTTCGACGTATTCCCCTTATTATTTCAAATTATATCCTATATTCCTTGATATTGAAATTTGATTGGCAAGTTTAGCCGGCTGAAAATCACCAAGAACAAAAATAATTGATACTGATAATTTCCAGAAAATTGTTGAGAACAAGAAATTCAAGGTGTTTCATGTCTTTTCCATCATCTGAACTCCTCTGATTCGCGTGCTCAACATTTTATAATATTTGTTGTGTAGTTGACAAGTTGATATTGTGGTAATTATTCATATTAACAATTTATCAGTCTTTTTATTTTATTTTATCCTATTCATCTCTCATCCCTAATTCCTCCAAGTATAAAGTAGCAGATGGGGTGTCGAAACTGTATTGGAGCCAGGGTGATTCTCAAAGACCCATTTATTACGTCGTTAGGGACGATCAAATTCGACAAAAAACCATTGACGACTGTTTGGAACCATAACACAGTGGCGCCTATGACATACGACAAAAACCCTGTGTATAGTCTTGGAGATGTATCGATATTTACATTGTTAGCTTCTGGGAGAAAGTTGATGTTTGTTAACTACTACCCTAATGTTTACGTCCTCTTCTTTGAAGAGGCGGCCCTGTTACTTGCATTGATATGGATCAGCGAGTTTATAAGTACAGAGAGGGTAATATAGACCAGCTGGACCACCTATGGGGCTTCAATTTTCGGGTGAACTTGAAAATCGGAAGTTAACGCAGGAGTAGTTGTTCTGAGGACCAGGAATGTGTCAAAAAAATGGTGTCAAAAGTGTTTCTAGTTTGAGTTTCTTTTCACGTTTTAAAATTTTTAATTATTATAATACAGTATTTTTCAGTTATTAGTGATGATTTAGTGAAGTATTCTTATTAAATTTGGTTTTCAACTTTCCTAAATTCTAAATTTCTAGTTTATACATATTTTGGACTCAAAATTGGACAAAAATCGTGAAGTGTTAACATAACCTATTTTTTGGAAAATTTCTATCTAAATTTGGTAAAGGAACAGTTTTGGGCTTTAAGCCTGTTGTTCCTTTCCCGATCATTCATAGTTGAGAATGACATTGTAGCCAATGTATCAATGTATAAATGTATAAATGCATTTTTCATCAATTGGAGTTCCTTCCTAACAGTTTTCTCACTTTCCAGTTGTAAAAAATATTGTTTCAAATCAAAGTACTCAGCAATATATGTAGTTACTTTCTATCACTTTTCTCGATTTCCACTTCCCAGTTGTCAAAAAATAGTTTTAAAGTTGCTAGCAGTGCCCGAATCTTTCAATTATGGCGTGACACATAAATATGAAACAAGAAATTCAGAATTAACTCTGGAAAACTTGAGATGAATCAGGATAGGATTTATCTATGGAATTTTCAAAGAAACTTGTTCATGTTATCAATTGGAAGTCTTCTAACAAACTAATTACATTGGAGCAATTTGGAAGAAGTGAATTGAGAATTGAATGCGGGAAGACAAACAATTCATGAATCAACATTTTAATGGGGATGCTTTATTTGAGTATTTGAATAATATTGTATTTTTTATTCATAACTGAAAATCAGTTTGCAGAGAAATAAAAATACCTAGAACTAAGGCATATTAAGGAAGAATGATTGAAGGTATACTTTACAACATGGTTAATATTATTAGTTTAATACAATCTGCAAAAATTTACAAAATAAACTCAACTTGTACAAAATGTTCATCAAATTCAGTTATGTCAGGCTGTTTATTAGGAAAACCCTGTACATATTGGCCTATGAAATGCATTAATGGACTTAATTACTGCAATATCTATAACATAACAATATAGTACCCTTATTATGTTATAAATAAACACATGTAGCCCTAAATACATACATTTAAAATACATTTAATATACTGTAATATCATGTCTTATGCATACATCTCGAAACATACTCGTAGTTAAATATGCATAAACTGCATAGACTGTAAAATATTCCTGTTACTTCTATGACTGCAATTACTCATCTCTATGCATTCAATTATTCTGCTACTATTACTAAGCAGCCAGTGAAATAATCTTCGGAATTATTATTGGCAGGCGTCAAATCGTAGCGGACGTCAATGCATCAATTTAACGGCGTCACGGCCAGTTAGTGGAGATCAGTGAACGATATAATTGCAACTATATCTATATATATGTGCATCTATAACAGCTAGATACAGTACCCGGTCTGACTAGAGAGAGTACCACACTCCACTGCACTGCTCCTCAAAGGTCAACTACTCTGCTCTGAACCAAAGCATTCGCTATCGCTAAATAGACATCATATCAGGCGCTTCCCTGTCATTGAAACAATATTTCAATAAAACACAACCAAGTCTCATTCCAATTAAAATAGCAGCCGCTTTATTTAAAGATACTGCCCATGAAAGAGTGTTATATTTATAAATCGGTGTGATTAAAATATGTTTGGAAAGTGAAAGTTTTGGCCAAAGATCAGTGATGTATCTCTGGTTCAAAGTTCCTCGAATATCCGAAAATGTTCAAGGAAAATTGAATATTTCTCATATAGATATAATTTGTCAACTCCAAATTATTACATCTTGTCAACTCCAAATAACCATATAATTATATACCTCAACTCCAAATCTTTTGACTTGGTCTAAATGGACTTGTGAATATTGCAACAGTATTGAAATGAGGCCTACACCGTTCTCAGCTGTTCCAATGCTTCATCAATGCTAAATTAAGCTTCATCAATTCGAACATAATAAGTTGATTGATAAAAGTACTTGAGGACATTTTTTCTCTAGAAAATTCCCAAGAGTAAAAATCTGGTGTGGCGCACTCACACAACTTTCCTTGCCGTTATGAAAATTGATCAACTAACGCTAGTGTTCACGCGCATCTCAAGTCTACTATTCAAAGATCTAAGCCAGCTGGTGACAGGACAATAATGCTGCAGAAACATGAAGTCTGCCAATACCTACTATTACTTAGTAAGTAATAGTAGGTATTGAGTCTGCTATCTCTTCATAGTGAATGATTTAATAGAATCAACACTTGCCAACAGTTTGCAAATTGAATAATCTTATTTTCTCGAACTTATTTTCAATTTTAGGTGATAATGTTACTAAACATTAATTGTAGAGATTTTTATGCTCAATCTTTTCCACTTGAAATTTTTCGTTCAAATTGTAACTGAAGCCTGATAAATGGGAATATAAAATCAAACTTTTCATAGATGGGGCGGAGCTCCTGAAACTTTTACAGATATGGGACTTGTGGCAATTGATAGAACTTATCAATGACTTTTCTAGGTATGAATTTGATCAAAATCGTTGGAGCCGTTTTCGAGAAAATCGCGAAAAACCCTGTTTTTGACAAAATTTTCGCCATTTTAGCCGCCATATTGAATTGCATTTGATCGAAAATGTTCGTGTCAGATCCTTATAGTGTAAGGACCTTAAGTTCCAAATTTCAAGGCATTCCGTTAATTGGGAGATGAGATATCCTGTACACAGACGCACATACACTCATATATACACACACACACACACACACACACACACACACACACACACACACACACACATACATACATACATACATACATACATACAGACCAATACCCAAAAACCACTTTTTTGGACTCAGGGGACCTTGAAACGTATAGAAATTCAGAAATTGGGGTACCATAATTTTTTTCGGAAAGGAATACTTTCCTTACCTATGGTAATAGGCAAGGAAAGTAAAAATATATTTAAACTTTTCCAGATTCTCAATAAATAACTTACAAACTAGCCTACAACAAATTTACTGATCATTTAAACAACAGGACATCAATAGCCACGCAAGATTCTTCTTTAAAATGTTCTAAACAGTCCATGAAGGGAAAATTGATCAAAATCAATTCGAATGAAGTACAGCTAACAGCTGTTAGACCATTCCTTCTCAATAACTTAACAAGGAAAAGTAGAAAAACTTTTGATTTGTTGCAGTTTGTTCGAATACGCATCATATGTAGACCAGTCAATACAAAATAAATTATGAATATTATTTATTTAATTAATAATATATATTCAGGCGGTGGGACCTTCCCGCAAGGGACTCCCCACCAACAAAAGCCATACGAATTTATTTTTCAATTTTATGAATATTATGAACTGTTCACAACCAAGAGCTCTCGAACTCGAACCCACATTAAAATCAGGATCTACTTAGAAGACACACCCCAAAGACTCATTCCAAGAAGCCGTATCATGGTACAGCAACTTTCATCCATTCTGTCTGATTGTACAAGATCACTTAGAGTGAATCATTCATCCTTGCATTCACCGATACACAAGTGAATAATGCATTTTGCAGTACTCATCAGACAGAAAGGAACTCCCGAAGAATAATAATTCATTTCAGCGTACAAAGTATGTAGTACGAACCACTCTAATAAGTAAACCAGATGTGGTATGTACCGGTATACCGTACTATGTACATGTGAATAAGTAGATATACTTAGTGTAACATGTTGCTACCACAATGGGTGAACAAACGCATACTTGTACCGCAAATCAGTGTTATTACAGGCATTTGGACGTGAATTATCATTATCGAGCCTAGTAATGTAATCGGTCTTGTAGTAATCGAATAAAGTGGCCTAAGCACGAATACAGCCCTGTCTAGACTAAACAAGCTACCTCGCTCTTCAAATTCCGCTCCTGCTCCTTTCTCTCTTTTCAACATTATTTGTGGTCTCTCTTTCTCACTCTTTTTCTCTTTCACACTTTGGTCTTCCACCACAGACTCTTTTCAGTCTTCTCTCTCTCTCTCTCCCTCAAGCTCGCACCTTTTTTCTGGTTCATAAAATTTCATCTTCCTTACTTCCTCACTGTGAAAAACAGGATACAGAGATGGTCTGGAAATCCTCTAGGTATTTGCCGAATTTTGAATGAATTTACTCAGCAACATACATTTTTGTTTTCATTTTCTACCAGATTACTCTCAAAATTGATGAAAAATTCAGCATTAGCTCGAACTAAAAGAAACTGAAAATAAGTACAAGTGTTGGATGAACTCACAACAAAGTTCAAGCTATGTTACAGCACTCTACATGAAATTCAGATGAACCGTATGATCCAATGTACCTAGAATACATTGTATTCTATTTACCTTGGTATGACCTATTGAATGAGGAATTGATGCAGGATCATGTCATTATTGTCAACATTCAAACTCTGCAAATTATGAGTGATGCATAGCAAGAATTCGCTGCAACCCATATTATTATTTATCAGTTGTTAGCCCTTTCTAACAAGAAAATCCAATTCATTGTCAACTTGACACTCCAATAAAATACTTCTTGAATTGTGAACTTAGGTAGACATTTTCAAAGTTCACCGATTTCGGAACGTAATTGTTTGTTCAAAAGAGAAAAGACTACATCAGATAACTCAAAACTAGAAATCCAATTTATGACACAATCAATATCTTCAATCGAAATAGCCTACTGTATCAATTTATAACAATGAAATGAGTTTTCGTGAAGAGTTTGATTGAAAAAATGTCACCTCGAATGCAGTTCATAGTAAGCTGCAAATAACGGACCGAGTAACTAACACCAATGGCGTGAAAGTTGGCAAAAAAGAGAGGAAAAAAGAGCGCCGTCTTGTGAAAGAGACAATCTACAACCTGTTAACTTATAACTGGCTGATAAAATACTGGCTTCTTTTTAACGGGCCACCCTCTGACTTATTTCTCCATCACATGCAACCATTCTCTTTTATAGGAAGTTCAAGATAAAGTATAATTCCAATGATGGAGGCTCAAATCCACTTAATCATTAAATTTACTAGAAAAAGTTGGAGAATTATAGAATTTATTCTTTGCCAAAATTTTTTAACGTTATGAAGAGAAGTCAAAAATTATTCTCGATTGATTCAATTTCAATGAAACAATAGAATGATTTTTTGCAAAATGGTTTGATTGAGAAAATGTCAACTCGAATGCAGTCTACAGTGCGCTGCAAGTTATTTCAAGTTCAATACGAAATTTTCAAAGCCCTCAAAAATGATAAATCCAATTTAATAAATGATCAAATAAACTTCAAATCGAATGTACTATTTTCCCACATTTTGGTCACACAGTCCAACCCATAAGAGCAAGCGCCCCTGGTGTCAGGCTGATGAAGCTCCTCTTCAGGAGTGAAATGCATTCCTCAATATTCCAACAAAAGTAAGTGTTTTTTCAAATATTTACAATTTACACAGTGTCAGAACTACAACAAAGTTAATTTCAAGTAGTCTAAATTAAAAATTCTCAATTATACTTGTATTACAAAAAATTAATCATGACAAAATGAGAGAAACATTGTTATAGATTCCAGTACTGACCTACGACTCCAATCCCTGGAAACCATCTAAACTATTCTTGTTTCTGTGTAAATTATACTTCTTGAATGCTGTGTCATTGTAATTGGAATCTCCGATACGGAATCTAATTGTTAGGCACACACTTAATTTATCTTGAAATAAGAAGTAACTTAGCACATAATTTGTGGTAATCAATTGCTTTCACAGCTTCGCTTTCCTCATGTCTCAATTAGTGCTGAAGTGTTGAGATTTTATAAACTTTTCCTGGAGCGATTTACAACCTGTTCCATGTTGCACGTGAAGTAATGTGAGGTAGGTCAGTGCGCTTCCTCTGCTCGGCTCACTTCATAGCAACTGCCAACTGCCAAGTTCATCAAGGTTCAAGGATGAATTGATTGAAATCTCTCTCTACTGTGTTGCTGTAATGCTCACATTCCAGTGCAAAATTATATTACAATCTGAATACTTGATGATGAAGTGATTTTATATGAGAATGTATGGCTGTTTGAAATGGGAATAGCAACAAGAGATTGAAGTAAATTTGAATTTCAAGTTACATTATTTTAGAGCGATGGTTGGAGACTATGGTGGCTTGGTGGGGAAAGCATTTTTGATATTCTCTTCTAAATTGCTTGTTTTTAATTAAGTTTTCTTGATAATTGGTTCTAATGTAATTTTGTGAGATAGTATTGAGTCAATATTATGGATAAACATGAAACTTAGAGGGAGAAAGCAATGAAAAAATAGAACCAAATGATTCCAGAATAAGAAAGTACGGTAGTATAGAAAATCTGGAGGTGAATAAGAGTAACGTGATTATAGGATAGATCTGGTGGTAACGATGAACCATCATTATAATTATTACAATACTAGAATTGAAAATAATTAAATTTCTACTCTAACTATAACATTGTACTAGCTGTTCTAGAACAGATTGAATTTTCACTATTGTCATTTTATAAAAAAATACAATGATGTCAGTGAGGCATATAATTAAATGATGAATTGTAATTAACATTTTTCATATTTTATTAATTAATTAATTCATTCATTAAAAGAGCCACAAATCATAAACTAATATGATTGGAAGAGTATAACAGGCTGAGCCCAAAACTGTATCCATCCCAACTTTTTATAAAGATCCCAAAACAATATGGTGATGTATTCATTTTTCTTTAATGTTGAGTGCAATTTCTCTCCAAAATAACATACCCACATTCTCATAAAAAACAAAGACAAAATTCTTTCCGTATATCAATACTACATCACACAACGTATAAACTTAAAAAACATTTGACTCGACATTAAAGTCATAGTCATTAACTTACAGTTAGTTATTTCTCAGACGAAGATTCCCCGTTAATCAGGACTTTTTTCGGTACTACAGTCAGGTGGCAAGAAAACATGAATGTGGATTTATGAACAATGTTGAATTGACCGCCAAAAATGATGTCAGAGAACAGAATGGTGATAGGTATACGGAATGATGATCTTGTTATACTTTCCTCTGTTATTATTTCGTTTGGTATTTATTCACTCCCTTTCCAACATCATCAAAATGATCATCCACCAAAATCTCTCTCTCATTCCAAATTCTCTTAACACTTATTAACTTTTCCTATTCTGTTTCTCTTCACATATCCCTTTTTCTCTGAAGATACAGGTCTGATATGCTTAGAAGTTTCTCTTCATCAGACGTGGTTACCATTTTTTCAACCCCTAATATTTCCTCAGTTTCTTTCACTCTTTCATATTCTTAGTCAGCCCTACCTCAGTCTCTAGTGTTTCTGTATCCTTCCTATCCTCTTTATCCCTCTTCCTCCACGTTATATCCTTTCTGTTCCTCCTCCTTTCCCCTGAGGAGGGTCGCCTCCTTCCTTTCTTGCTTCTACTCTTCCACCTCATCTACCTCCTCTTCCTCTATCCTTTCTCAACCGCCTCATCCTCCTTCTTAGTTGTCTTCTTCATAACTTTCATCTTCCTTAGCTTCCTCCTACTCCTCTTCTTCTTCTTCTTCTCCATTTCTCGCTTCTCCACTCTTCCTTCCTCCTTCTACTCCTCTCACTTCTTATTTTTCATACTCTTCCTACGCCCCTCCTCTTCTTCTTCTTTTCTTGTATCTCCACTTCCGCCTCCTTCTTAATCACTTTCTCCTTCTATTCCTCCTCATTCTCCTCCTTAGTTGTCTTCTTTACAACTTTCATCTTTCTTAGCTTCCTCCTTCTACTGCTCCTTCTCTTCCTCTTCTTCTTCTTCCTTTCATGCTTCTCCACTTTTCCTACCTCCTTCATAATTTTCTCCTTCTACTCATCTCCCCCCTCCACCATCTCCTCCTCTTCTCTTCTTGTTTCTCCACTTCCTCCTTCTTCTTCATCTCTTCCTCCTTCTATTCCTCATCCTTCTCCTCTTCTTTGTTTTTCCTGAGCCTCTCTTTCTTTTCAACTTCGTCTAATACTCATTCCCTCATCATTCAGAGTACAATAAACGTTCATTAGTACTCGGTAACCGATCCGAAGCTCTGACAAGAATTTGCGAGACCCTCTCCACTCCACCTCTCAATTTCAAAAGAGGTCTCCTCTCTCGAAATTATCGGGACCAGTCCGTCATGAATGCGGTCGTCGAAATCCGAGTCGACCGATTAAAATTAACAAAAAACAACTGAACAAAATGACTGAAATTTTAATTTGCACCAGTCGCAGGTAGCTTCTTGCTTCTTGCTTCAGCTAACGATAACGTGTTCTTGATTACGACCCAGCAGTCGTAAAACGTCTCAATGGTCGCTTTAAACAACGACTTCAGACATTGGACAGCAGTCCTGGTTGCCTTTTTACTCCATTTTCAGCTCTTAAATAAACTTTTTCTCGTCTACATTTAGCTTCGAGTTTAATTTGTAGACTGCTATTTTAGCGGAACCCATCCATTGATCAGCCTTACAAGGAGGCGCGTCCAGATACCATCTGTAATTGCATGTAGGAAGCTGAAGTTGAACTATCATTTGTATCAGTTCATGACTTCACATAGCATTAATTTTTATGCATGGAATATGTAAATGGTGTTTGTATGCCTCTTATTAGTATCACAGATAGACTATGGTTAACAAATGTATTACGTACATTTGCTACTTCTGGAAGTAATACTTTTATGATAATGTATGCCAGCTCTATTTTTCTACTCAGCTTCAAAATTAACTAGAGAACTCTCTTTAAATACAGTAGAAAAACGAAATGGGGTTCCCTAAGTATCTTGATTAACTAACAAATGAACAAAAGAGAAAATCATTATTGTATGATTAATGTAATACAAACTCATTGGTTTCGTTGAGAAACGCCATTATTCCACCTAGCCTTATCAATGTTTACAAATAATGTTTCAATATTGATTTAATTGTTGAAGATTATAATTCAAACTTTCACTTGGAACCAAATAATCCTGACTCTATTTCGCTCTAAAGTACATAATTATTGAAATTAACCTATTAATATTCACAAAGCCCCGAATTATATTTTCAATTAAAAGTAATAAAATTGGCAATTTCATTTGTATTGAGATTGTTTAATTAATTACATTCAAGTAATTTACAGAACATCACAAGTACTACGTCCATAATCCATCCTAAAAGACATCCTACTCCAGATTCAATAGCCTATAATGGACTGGATATATGAAATGAAAAAAAAAATCTTTATTAGGCGGAGTTAAAGATATATGTACAGTATTTGAATAAATTGTTTTTGTTACCATTTATGTTTATTGAAAAAATTCTTAATTAGGCGTAGTTGAAGATATATGTATTTGAATAAATTGTTTTTAGTTACCATTAATGTATATTTTTATACCTTGAGACAAGAGATTATTCCCGTATTATGATCCTGAAGAAGTGAAGATGGAAATGAGTACTGATACTTCATTTTTTATCGTTAGGCTTTCAAGACATGAATCAGTACTCATTTCCATCTTCACTTTTCCAGGATCATAATATGGGGATGATCTCTTGTCTCAAGGTATAAAAATAAACATTAATGGTAACTAAAAACAATTTTGGCTTCCAAGACGCCATACGATAAATAATAAAATAAATCCTACTCCATAATCGCGAGATGAACTATAAAAACCTATTACAAAAATATATGAGTATTCTGTCTATTAGCTTTGAATATCTCCACTTTGAGAGTAGAATTCAACATGAAGTAGAGCTGGTGACTTGATTTATGTTCTCCAAAGATGTCCATACTGTTGTCGAAAGACAATACGACGGCGCAATATATGCAAAAACATACACACCAACTGTTGACTGGAGTGAAATCTCTCAATACCTGTTGAGAGATTCACTTTTAACTGTCAGCATAGTCTTAATGGGAAGCATTCATTGACGGCATTGTAAGGAATGAACTGTCAGCTGGCTGACTGACTTCCAATTGACAGTATTCCTCATAAATAATATCATTTCTTACAATTAAAAATATCCTGACAGTTCTAATTGAATCTATTAGTTGCCCAAAGATGGAGCGTTCAACTTAGAATCAATGTACATTCATTTGTAGGCTATAACGGTATTTTTTCATAAGTAAATGCTACGAGTATTTGAAGAGATCAGAGAAGATGAGAATCAGGGTAGAAAATTATACTAATATAAAAGCATTTCACTAAACTTACCTTATCTTAATCTAATATCTAATGTTTATCCATGATAATCATTAAAACGTAACAAAATATAACAAATTAATACATAAAAAAGTAGCAAAATAATTTTGTAAAAACTTATAATGGGAACAAAAATTGCTTAATCTTAACAAAACTATTTGTAATTATTGCAAATTACTAACAAAAAGCGAATAATAAAATTATATTAGTCTCAATACACATACTATATTATCAACACACAAACTGAACAAAATTAAGTTAAACCATGAAACAAGTGTAAAAGATTTGAAAGCTTCACTACGAATGCTGTAATACACGAATAATAGTGGGTTTTCAGTAATATTTATAAAATTCTACTACAAAAAATGAAAGCAAAAAAGAATATTAGTGGAAAAATATACATAATAAATACACAACCTATAGTACTCTTGTCCTATGACAATTAGTATTCAAGACAATTAGTAACATAAAGAAAATATAAAGTAAATAACATAACATATAAAGTACAAAGAACTTTGTATGTTTAATAACATAAAACATAAAGTACTCTGCATTTAATGCAAAATGATACAATTAGATACATTATGTACAAAACATAAAGTATTCTACATTAGATTACTCTTATCTATGTACTACATCAAATAAAAGAATGGATAGGAAAATGCAACTAAATTATCATATACCATGATTAATTTGAAACCAATAAAACTGTTACAAGCAAGTATGTATCTACAAATACTAAAGAAAGTTCTATGTTAACCAACAGGGAAATTCTACTGAATAATTGAAAACTAGTTGCTTTCTCACAATGCCAAGGTCAGTCAATGACCTTGAACTTGTCTCCTGCAGTCTGTGACGTCACATGTGTCCCCTTCACATGTCACATGCGGTTAGCCTCACTCCCATTCCGCACATCGCGACATCTGCTGACAAAAAGCAAAACAAAACTAAGAAAAATGAACAAAAAACACACACAATTTCGCCACCATAAAACAAAACTTGAATGAAATCCTATCAAAGCAAGAGGTCTGTTGGACTGTTGCTGTCAACTGCTCGGTTTTTATATCAATCAACTTATTATCTAAGTAATAAAACTTGAGTTACATCCGTTCAATGTATCCCATGTTAATGCAGTGGTGAGAGGTTTTTGTACTCTTGTGGGATTCCCTTTAAACTGTCAGCATTGTTTGAATGGGAAGCATAGAATATTAGTTATAATGAATCCTGTCGATCTAAAGTCAGTCATATTTGACAGGAGTCAGTTGACCGTTTGTTTCTTAAAATAACATCGATGCTTTTCCCAATTATTCCCATTAAAAGGATGCTGCCAGTTTAAGTGAATCATCACTATAGTGCAATGAACTTCTTGCACTCGTCTGCTAATCATCAATGAAAATATTTTTCGTGACACTGAACTTTGTAGAAAAATTTCAAGGGCAAAAATGAGTGTTCTTGAATGTGCAACAATTTTAGTTTTTTAGGGTCACGAGGGGCTGCTATTCATCAATGTAATTCAGTCCCTATATTACGGAGGTGGGATGAAACATGGTTGGAGAAGGATAGGGAAGGAGGGTCATGAGAAAAATGAGGGTAGAAGTAGAGCAAGAGAAGTGAAGAGGAGAGGAAGAGAAGAGGAAGATAAGAGGAAGAGAAGAGGTAGAGAAGAGAAGAAGTGAAGAGGAAGAGAAGGGGAAGAGTAGAGGAAGAGAAGGGGAAGAGAAGAGAAAGAGAAGAGAGAAAGAGAGAGAGAGAGAGCGAGAGAGAGAGCGAGTGAGACAGAGAGAGTGGAGAGAGGTGTCGAGGAAGAGAAAGAGAAGAGGGTGAGAAGGGGAAGAGAAGAAGAAGAGAGGAGGAGGAGAAGAGGAAGAGAGGAAGGAGGAGAAGAGGAATAGAAGAGGAAGAGAGGAGGAAGAGAAGAGAAGAGAGAGTGAGAGAGTTGTCGAGGAAGAGGAAAAGAGAGCAGGAGAAGCTCAAGAATGATTTTTGATCTTGGTTAGGGAATTTCAAGGCCATCTGTTTTCAAGAGTGTGTCACATTTTTTTGAAGAGTACAGTAATCATAAAGTAGAACTTTTATGATTTATGGAGCCCATTCATCCACTATCGCACAGTTGTCACTGAAATACAGCAGACGTATCGTAGACTTTAATCCTGTTCAAGTGACATTCGTTTAATTTGAGGTCGTAAAGTTTCAGAGCCTTTCAATGACACGATTTCATCGGGATTGATACATTGTAATTTATGAGGTTCAGGGTCAATTTGGAGTTTTAGAAGATTTAATGGAATTTTTGGTGCTTTCAATTTTCAATTATTACTGAGTTGTTTTGTCATTGTTGTTGTTGTTGTTGAATTATTACTTGTCTCTGAATTCCATTGTTTGGGCTAATAATGATCAATCAGAAACTCACTCACATCCACAATCATGTAAAAACGATTTATCATGAAAAACAAAATTTTATAAAACAATATTGAATGGAGTAAGTGACTGGATAAGCCACCAAACCGCGTTCCAATGCTGAAAAATAGAAAAGTGCATGTGAAAATACATCAAAGTGTTGAGAAAAACCATAGCTTATTTTTCATATTTCTCTGTTAACTCAAGCCGATAATCTCCTATACAGTGCCGTTTTTACACTCTCACTTGGCTAAAACAGTAATAATAGTACTCGACAGTAATCGGCTTGAGTTGACAAAATTTCGGCTTGAAATTTTAAAAATTAACGACCTATATCATGGGAAATCTTCTTTTGCTATCTTTTCTCTATGGTTTGTACCAATAATTCAAGTTCTCCAGCCTATTTCTATCATCCTATCCCGGCACCTGAAGTCCTACTATAACTATCTCAAACTTGCAAGATGTTTTATTGTATTATGTAGCTCAGTTTTCAGTAGAAAATTGGAGTTTCAGAGTAAGTATTGAGCTAATGATGAAAATGTTTCAATACATTCAGAGTACAATGAATTCCTGATAGAAAAAGATCAGACAGATTTCAATCTTCGCAAACCAAATTCACAACCTCCATATAAATGTCTACCTCTCTCATACATACATGTTCTATATTGATAAATTTTCCGTCTCTTTCCATCATTAGCAGTGACCTATCTACCTGTCCGTATCTGATTTCGCTCTGTGTGCAAGATTAGCTTTACACTGGTCGTTACCCTTATAAAACTATAGTTCAATTCAATTCAATTTTTATTTCCTCAAAAAAAAAATCATATACATATCAGTTATACAAAATAACTAATAACAATAATAGTTATACAAAAACCAATCAAGGAAATATATTTCCCCACTTAGACTATAAATCCGTGTGAGGGGAAAGAATTCCTATCTAGAAAAGCCTTAAGAAATACAGGATAATCGAAATCATTTCTTGAAAAACTTTTAAATTTTACTTTTTTATAAAACAAAAATAAACTTTAATTAGAGTGAGGTCCACGTTATAATTAATGGCAGTGATTGGCAATGGTATTGCTATCCTTGTCTATCATTCAACAAAACGTATAGCGCTACCTCTTTCTCGCTTTGCTCTGTTGCCAGTTCGTCTTTCAACAATGTAGAATTGATAATTAATTAACAAAATATTTAATCCTTATTATGGAAAATCAGTATGAATTTATTGAAAAATATAATTTCTTCATTAATAAAAAATAATTGATTATTTTAAATGAGAATGAACAGTTAATATTACATCAATAAACCTGCATCTGCTATCGTCTACAGAATGAATTGACAAGACGAAGATCGGCAACGT
Source organism: Nilaparvata lugens (assembly GCF_014356525.2). NCBI lineage: Eukaryota > Metazoa > Arthropoda > Insecta > Hemiptera > Delphacidae > Nilaparvata > Nilaparvata lugens. The sequence continues at coordinate 13,336,501 of NC_052510.1, forward strand.
TGATCTCCTATCTTTCTCCACTACCATTATAACGTGGACCTCACAATATAACCACCTCAGACTCGCAACATGTTTTATTGAATTATGTAGCTCAGTTTCCAGTAGAAAACTGGATTTTCAGAGTAAATATTGAGCTTCTGATAAAAAATTTAATAGATTCCGAGTACAATAAGTTCCTCATGAAAATGATCATATAGATTTTAATCTTCGCAACCCAAATTCTCATCCTCTATCCATGTTTACCTCTTCATATACGTACTGCATATTGATCCATTTCCTTTCTCCTTTCATCATTAGCAGTGTCCCATCTACCTGTCTGCATCACATTTCGATCTGTGTGCAAGATTAGCTCTACACTGGTCGTTACCCTTATAAAACTAGGATGAGATTCACTCAACTCTGTCAGCATTGGGTTGATTGGGAAGCAATAATGTTATATTCAAGGAATGCTGACACTTTAGAGTGAATCTGTGACTCTCAAATTACTGTAGACTCTCTGTCAGCATTGGGTTGAATGGCAAACAATGATGTAATATATTAAGAAATGCTGACACGTTTGAGTGAATCCCAGACTCTTAATCACTTATACAGACAGTCAGCATTGGTTTAATGGGTAGCATGGATGCTATACATAAGGCATGCTGACAGTTTGAAGTGAATGTGGCCGTAGTGCAGTGGCAATGCAGAGATGAAACAGCGGATTAGCAGCGCTGAGTACAGATTAGCGACATGGCGAGGAACGGACGTCTATTGAAGAGGGAGTAGTCCACTCCACTCGGTGATAACCTTGTCTCTCATTGCCATTCATGCACCGCCCCGAGGTGACTGACCGATTACGGGGATCGACACAGCGCAGACGCGGATTCTGAAAAAATGAAGAAATGAATGAGGAAAATGAGGAAAAGGATAAAGAGGATCAGAAAGATGAGAATGATAAGAGAATGAGGAAAAGGATAAAGAGAATGAGGAAAAATGATAAAGAGAATGAAGAAGATGAGAGCGATAAGAGAATGAGAGAGATGAGAATAATAAGAGAATGATAAAAGAAAGGGAAAGATGATAATGAAAAGAGAATGAGAAAGATGAGAATGACAAAAGAATGAGGAAGATGGAAATAATGAGAGAATGAAGAACATGAGAATGAGACAGTTGAGAATGATAAGAGCATGAGAGAGACGAGAATGACAAGAGAATGGGGAAGATGGGAATGATAAGAAAATGAGGAAGATGAGAATGACAAGAAAATTTGGAAGATGGGAGTGATAAGAGAATTAGAGAAATGAGAATGACAAAAGAATGAGGAAGATGGGAATAATAAGAGAATGAAGATGAGAATTATACGAGAATTAGGAAGATGAGAATGATAAGAGAATGAGGAAAAATGATAAGAGAATGAGGAAGATGAGAGCGATAAGAGAATGAGAGAGATGATAATGATAAGAGAATGAGGAAAAGGAGAATGAAAAGAGAATGAGAAAGGTGAGCATGATAAGAGAATGAGGAAAAGGATTAAGAGAATGAGGAAGATGAGAATGACAAGAGAATGGGGAAGATGGGAATGATAAGAGAATGACAAGAAAATGGGGAAGATGGGAATGATAAGAAAATGAGGAAGATGAGAATGATAAGAGAATGACAAGAAAATGGGGAAGATGGGAATGATAAGAGAATGAGGAAAATGAGGAAAAGGATAAAGAGAATGAGGAAAAGGAGAATGAAAAGAGAATGAGAAAGGTGAGCATGATAAGAGAATGAGGAAGATGAGAATGATAAGAAAATGAGGAAGATGAGAATGATAAGAGAATGAGGAAGATGAGAATGATAAGAGAATGAGGAAGATGAGAATGACAAGAAAATTTGGAAGATGGGAGTGATATGAGAATTAGAGAGATGAGAATTACAAGAGAATGAGGAAGATGAGAATGATAAGAGAATGAGGAAGATGAGAATGACAAGAGAATGAGAGAGATGATAATGATAAGAGAATGAGGAAGATGAGAATGATAAGAGAATGAGGAAAAGGATAAAGAGAATGAGGAAAAGGATAAAGAGGATCAGAAAGATGAGAATGACAAGAAAATGGGGAAGATGGGAATGATAAGAGAATGAGGAAAAGGATTAAGAGAATGAGGAAAAGGAGAATGAAAAGAGAATGTTGAATATGAGATGCTGAATATGAATGTTAAAGATTGGAATAATAAGAGAATGAAGAATATGAGAATGAGACAGTTGAGAATGATAAGAGAATGAGGAAAAGGATAAAGAGGATCAGAAAGATGAGAATGATAAGAGAATGAGGAAAAGGATTCAGAGAATGAGGAAAAGGATTCAGAGAATGAGGAAAAGGATAAAGAGAATGAGGAAAAGGATTCAGAGAATGAGGAAAAGGATTAAGAGAATGAGGAAGATGGAAATAATGAGAGAATGAAGAACATGAGAATGAGACAGTTGAGAATGATAAGAGAATGACAAGAAATGTGAAAGATGGGAGTGATATGAGAATTAGAGAGATGAGAATGAAAAAGAATGAGGAAGATGAGAATGATAAGAACATTAGAGAGATGAGAATTACAAGAGAATGAGGAAGATGGAAATAATGAGAGAATGAAGAACATGAGAATGAGACAGGTGAGAATGATAAGAGTATGACAGAGATGAGAATGACAAGAGAATGGGGAAGATGGGAGTGATATGAGAATTAGAGAGATGAGAATGAAAAAGAATGAGGAAGATGGGAATAATAAGAACATTAGAGAGATGAGAATTACAAGAGAATGAGGAAGATGAGAATGATAAGAACATTAGAGAGATGAGAATTACAAGAGAATGAGGAAGATGAGAATGATAAGAGAATGAGGAAGATGAGAATGATAAGAGTATGACAGAGATGAGAATGACAAGAAAATTTGGAAGATGGGAGTGATAAGAGAATTAGTTAAATGAGAATGACAAAAGAATGAGGAAGATGAGAATGACAAGAAATGTGAAAGATGGGAGTGATATGAGAATTAGAGAGATGAGAATTACAAGAGAATGAGGAAGATGAGAATGATAAGAACATTAAGAGGTGAAGGGAAATAAATATTTGAATGAAAAACTTTGCGAAAAAATTGACAGATTATATAACTACTGTAGTGGAATTTGAAGAATGAAACAGAACTAGAAACACTGTTTTCGAGTGCAAATTGCACTTGCAAAAAACGAAACTTGACACTATACTGATAACTTGTCCACATTGCAAGTTCAATTTACAAGTTTACATAGTTGCTTGAAACACTGTTTTCAAGTAGACTATCATTTCTAATGAACTTGCCGACTAGAAGTGAATGAATTGCCTGATAACATTGAATGCAATCACTGGATAAAAAACCGATGAATTATTATGACAGGATAAATCATTTTGAAGAAAAAGAAGTTGAAAAGAAGAAATTGACAACTGTAATATGAATTATTATGAATGATGAGCTAATTACCAGTAGCTGATTATGAATAGATTTTAGCCACTGTTTCAAAAATAGGTACAATCCAAACTGTAAAAATATGACATTTGTTCAGGAAACTATACAAATTCATTTGGAATTTCAATCGAATCTTCAACCAATTTTATCCTGTTATCGTCAAAAAATATAGAGATACACATATAATTAGATGATTTTGTCCTTGCTTTTATAACTTGCTCATATCTCAACAAATAATGCATATTTATTTGTTATTGAAATTGGGTAAAAAAATATGAGCTTGAAAAAATTATTTCTGTATTAAAATTTGAATTCTCATATCATTTGAACCTACATTATTATTTAAAGCTTCTGAGTGTAGCAAAATAAAGTACTCAAGATGATGCTTTAAAACTAGGAATAATTTCTTCTAAATTACTAGACTTTGAACTCACTTTCTTGAATTATTTTCCTTGTTTCACGTATTTCAATTATCAAGAGCAAGAGAATAATATTAGTTGGGTAGAGCTCATGTGGCAAATGACATAGAACTTCAATTATTATAAATAAAAACCGTATTCGAAAACAAAAATATTTAATTCGTTATCAATCCATGTTTCTCATCTGGGAGGAATTCAGACCTTCAATTTGTGAGTGAGTCAAGCGCTATTAAAAATACTTGGAATTGAATTCAATTTCTATTTTAAACCGCTCAATGTTTGACTCTGTTAACTGTCAAGGTTGTATTCTTATCATTATCAAAATATTTTTAATGTACGTTTGATCTATATTCTATGTTTGTTAAAGGCTTCTAACGATAAACATTTATGTATTATTCAACAGTTATTTAATTGTGATTGAATCTCCGGAAAAAAATATTTAAGGAATAATAATAGTTCGTTCACACGGCAAGCGTAATAAGAATAATACCTGTAATTTAAACAATATAAATTGCATTTCAAATCTCTCAGCATAATATGACCATATTAGTTTTATATTTATTACTACTTTATTATCAAAGAGGAGGCTCATTAGACGATTAGAGTACACTAAATTCTTCCTATATGAGAAAACTCTTGTTTCAAATCATTCTTCGAATCTTAAATAAAAGCCACTTAAACAAGTTACTCCCATTATAATAAACCACAAAATGAATATCAATCCCAGAAAATAAGATAGTATGCCAGAATCAGATAGTATGATAGACTGGAGCATAGAATAAAACAATCGTATAATAGTTGTTATACGTTTTCTCTCTCTATTAAACAATCGTATAATAGTTACAGGTTTTCTCTGGCTGGAGTAAAATGAATGAAAATCACGTTGAATATAGAAAAAAACGTTCATCATTCATAATTATATTGTCGAGAGATCTGAAGATTGCTGATTTATCGGTAAATCGGTAACAACATATTTAATGGAACATATAATGAAAATCAACTCAAGAGTAAGCATTTTGAAGCTTACCTCGTAATTTTCCGTTACAAATTTCTTTATACCGTTAAGTAAGTACATGCATGAACAAATTTTGAACACGACAGTTACAAATTCTAGTAGAAATTGAACACTTCAAAAATGACCACAGCTGCCTAAATATGTCTACATGCGGTTCAATATAACAAGCACACCGCTTTTGACATGACATGACAGGTTGTTGTATGCAGCTGATGCATTGCCGATGTTGCTTCTAATTATTTTACAAAGAGTGGAAGTGTACAGAAATGCAACGAGATGCGACGAGACACTCTGAGAAGGGAGCAAAGGTGAAAAAGAAGGTAGTAGAGGAGAAGAAGGGAAGAAAAGGAGGTAGGTAGGAAGGCAGAATTGGCAAGGGAAGGCTAGAGACAGAGGTCGACACCCTGACAACTGATGCCAAAACAATCTTCGCACCAGTCTTCTCTTCTTCTTCTTTTTCTTCACCCTGTCTTCTTTCTTTACATATTTTTCCTAATTCGTTGTCTGACTGGATTACAGTGGCTGCACTTGGCACCTCGTTCAATGAGTTTTTATTGAAAATCAACGACAGTGTTTAAAATGATTGAGAATCAACGACATCAGTTGCTTAATTCACACTGAAATACTCGAATATTTCTCATCTGACCTTCCCATCAATGTTCTTTGGAAAGCACCTTCTAAATCTGGATACTTGTATTCGCAGAATTGGCAATAGAGCGATAGAATGATTCAATCTTGCAATTTCCATAAATTATTGATCTATTCATCATTATCGTAGATAATGTGAGCATTGTCTTTGATGGATAATGTGAAGCATTCATGTCCATATTTGGAATAATTGGGCGTGACTTACCTCGGTCAATGACAGTTTAGCTCAACTTTCTTTGGTCAAAAGCTAATGACCAATCGTAGAGCTTCACCCACAGTATATATTCTGCTTCTAGTTTAGCTTCGGCTTTAAGATTCTAGTTTACCCGAGATTGATAATGGTGTAACACCAAAAACTATAAAATGGGTACCGGAACAGGTTGATTAATAAACCTAATCCCTGAAGTGATGATGATGATGATGACCAAAACTATTTTAATAACTTGTTGGCTTTCACATAATCAGGTCATTTTTTCATTATTGTAGATATCAGTTGTTATCGTAATTGTATTGATAATAAAAGAAAGTAGAATATAAAATATCAAAACATGTAGGATTTTTGGAAACAATTGAATTATCACATTAATAATATCAGTCAATGAAACTGCAAATGTACATAAAGACTAGTTAAAATGATTAGGATTTAAAGACTTGAATATATTACAAAAACAAAAAAAGTAATGCGATATTTATTGATTCACGTCATTATAACGTGATGCTTCAGTTATTACTTCATTGCCAATCTCTTGTATAGAGTAGCACAATAAATAGAAATGAGCAATCAGCATGATTGATAGATGAATGATCAATCAAGGTGAACGTCTGCCATTGGTCAAGATCAGCCACTCTTACAATTCGTGGATCATTGAAACGTCACAGCATTGGCAATTCAAACACCAGGCATAGAAATGAGTTCCCACTGATTGTGGGAGTGGCTTGTCTAGAGTCTATCTAGACCAATGGCAGGCGTTCAACTTGATAGGCTAATCATAATGCTTGCACTTGACAGTCTTCATTATAAATTCTTCTGCTCTGTACTTTAGTTTAAGTTCATTAGAGAGCTCATCAATCTAAACTGGTATATCGTTATTTTAATAGATTAGTGATTATTATAGATTCAAATACAGAAGAAGGAAATCGTGTTCTCTACTCTGTGATTCAAGTCTCTTTATCCAATATGGAAAACTACCACAATATCATCTTCACTACACGAAAATTTGAAGGAGACCTCACCTAAAATATTGAAACCGTATCTATTTCAAAACTTATAACAATCAAAAGTTATGGCCCAAGGATCATTAACGATGTCATGAACAAAGCCAACTATTTGAAACTATATTAATGAAAAAACTTATGTAACTCAATAGAAACAATTAATAGCCCAATATTGTGAACAAAATTTTTGAAGCGATTGAAATGTTCTCATGCATGTTGTTCAGGAAATACCGGTAAGTTATTATCAATCTGAGATCTTCCCAACATACATCTTCATCCCCGACATGAAATACTATTAAATGAGCTATATAGTACATCTTCATGAAGTTATTCAAAACCGGTGTGTGAATCGAACTATGTTGTAGACATACAGTACTGTCGCCTACTATCAGAACGAATGAAAAATGACTTGTTTTATTAGTGCTGTAGCCTGGGAGCTTGGAGGTCTGATGAGACGAGAAATTATTGTAGAACATATATCACTTCTCAGTTGTAGACCCAGTTATGTATAGTGCAACGTATACAGTAGTGCTATGATACAGTGGTGTATAGATTACCAGAAATGTTGTATGGAATAGAGTACATTAATCAATCCTACAGAAGTACTGGAAGCACTTAATTTGACAGGATTAAGAGAGACTCGAGCGAGAAAGTAGGATGGAGATATCACACAGATAATCTGGCAGAAGGCAGAAGATGATAAGAGTATTGTAGAATCAATGGAAGATGCTGAAGAAAATGGAGGAGAGAATAATGAAAAAGGAAATATTAATGAAGAATATGGAACAAAAGAATGAAGGAAGAAGGAGTAAAACCAATTGACGATTTTGAAGAAGAATGACCAGAAGAAATATATAGAGGGGAAAACATATTGATTTTAAGTATTATAATCAGAAACATATTTCCTAGAAATATATTAACTTTAAACATTATCAAAAAGATCAACAGAAAGGAAAGAATGAAAAATAAAAGAGGAAAAGTAGATGATTTAGGTGAAAATGATGCAGAAGAGACAGGAGAAAATGAAAGAACAGAATAGACGAGGGAAGTGAAACAATGAAAGAAGAGAAGAAAGATGTATAAAAGAGAGACACAGCTGTATAAAACAGTATGATGAAGTTGAACATATAATGACTGGGTAAATTAATTACAAAAAAGAAATTTGCTGATAAACTGAATAAATGAGAAGGAATAAGAAGAATGGAGAACAACCTTGAGATGGAGATGGAACACGAACAAATGAAGATTGGAGCAGAGATGAAGGCCGAGCAGAAAGGAAGAGAAACAAGAAAGAAAGGTTAAGAGAAAAGGGAAGAAGCAAGAGGAAATGGGGAAGTGGAAGTAAGTACCAATTTTCGGAGTTTGAAGAAAACAAACAACAATAATAATTGGAAAAAGTTTATGAATAGTACTATAAAGAGAGAGATGATTACAATAAGAATAGGGAGAATAGAGACCCAGGTAGAAGAAAGGAGGAAAGAGAAGACGAACTAGAAGAAAAGGTAAGAAAAAATATGAAACAAGACTCAGATATCCTGAGAACACCAAAATGTCGCTAAGGAGAGCTTCATTTTCATTTTGAGACAAGCAATTCAGGATGAAATAGGGTGAGTACAAGAGAGAAGAAGAAGAAGAAGAAGAAGAGAACGAATGATAGTATTGGGTCGCGTGTCAACAGGATCATTGTAATGCGTGCCGCTTCAAACGGATTCCTTTACGGCTAATTAAATCATATTCGAAAACGATGAAATAAATCAGTCCACGTTAGTTATGCTAGGATAGCTCGACTGATAGGGGGAAAACGAAAAAAAGGAGAAAACGCAGGAGAATAAGAAGAAGAAGAAGAGGAGGAGGAGGAAGAGGAGGAAGAGAATGAGAGAAAAAGGAAGAGAGGAATAGGATCACCGCACATATCGTATCCGGAGAATGCTGGGATCGCGGATGTTATTAGAGACCTCCCGGGAGCTGATTGAAACCTGTACCTAGTCCGCGTTCCTATACCGTAAATAAAGTTTTTCCAACATTTTTTTAGATAGTAGCTGTCATCCTTGTGTCGTTTCATTTATTGGTTCAGCTTCCAAAACAATTGGATTTGTTGAAATATGATTGGTTGGTTATAGGATGTATTGGGCCAATCACTGTGATTAAGATCTATTCTTCCATTACAGAATGAAGTTAACTAATCCTTAGCATAGAGTGAAGAAACCGTTTAAAGATATCTAGATTTTTTGTCTCTGGTCCTCAGCTTCTACACCTTTATTTAATGTGGAAATTGGATATGTTTGAACTCGCAGTATTTGTTATGCTTCAACATTCAAAACCAAAATTAAACTTATCACACTCCGGCAGTAGCAAAATCTGTACTTTCAAGATGTATTACACAATATTAATACCAATTTACTAAATTAGCGAGATTAGGGACCAACTTTTCACCAAAAAATCTCTTTCCTACCAGAATTTTATTACAGACGACTCTTGTAAAATCAACAAGTTTATGGTTCGCTCCAGTCATGCCATTTAGACGATTTTTAAAATTTGGGAAATGATTTTGTAAAATTCTGTAATAAAAAGCTTTTGGCATCATCATTGTTAACAGTGCTTTATAATTATGATAAGAAAAACTGCTTTCAGTCTACTTTGTTCTTACTTCAATGTGGTGCTAGTGAATACTGAGATTCATTGTAATCCTAGGAGGGCAATTCACTTTTAATTGGGCAATAATACTTCATATTTTATCTAAAACGTTGAATGATTTCATTTGTAATTTAAAATCTACACCATTTATTAATAGATAAATTAATTTATTTATTCACTTATCAATAATATCTATATATATATAAAAGCGAAATGGCACTCACTCACTGACTGACTCAGTCACTCACTCACTCGCAGAACTAAAAATCTACCGGACCAAAAAACGTTCAAATTTGGTAGGTATGTTCAGTTGGCCCTTTAGTGGCGCACTAAGAAATCTTTTGGCAATATTTTAACTCTAAGGGTTGTCTTCAAGGGTTTAAAGTTCGTCTTTTAGCATGTATATTCTTCTTCTCCCAATCTCTTAATTATGATTGAAATTTCCATATCATATGTTAGTATAGAACTATAGATAGAGTACCTCTTCGAAACAGTTGTTAACTGGCAACTAAATTAATAATTTTGTCAGGTTGGCATTAAGTTGAGTTGACTTTGTTAGGTTGGCACCAAGTTGAAGATTTAAATGCATTTATCGCGGAAAAATTGATTGGGCACTGCTACTTCAATCCTGGGAATATCATATTACTAGCCGTCAGGCTCGCTTCGCTCGCCATATCCGTTTAGCCAGACGTTTAGTCTGGACCCCCGACTGGATTGTCCTAACATATGATAAAAATGCTCAAATGAAAAATGCAGGCGAGCGAAGCGAGCCTGCTGATCTCAATCTTGGACGATCCAGTCGGGGGTCCAGGGGGCGGAGCCCCCTGGCTAGACGGATATGGCGAGCGAAGCGAGCCTGACGGCTAGTAAACTAATAATTATAATTATCACAACAATGCCCAAAATAATAGGTACACTGGTAGGTAATGAAGTATTTTGTAATAGCATGACAAAATAGGTAAATACATTTGCATGATACGAACGCTGAATTGAATACTAAGTTCCGGTTGCTCAAAAGCCGGTTGAATTTTAATCGTGATTAATTTCACTAAAACTAATCAGAGAGGACTTCTTTTTGAAAAATCCTTCGCTGATTGATTCTCATGAAATTCATAATGATTAAAGTTTATTCGGCTTTTGTGCAACCGGGCTTAATTCATCGATAGAGTCAGTACTGTATTACAGTACTTATGATACCATTTTTCCAGATTGGAATCGTGAACAAAAATCATATAAACATGGTCCTAGTGAATCCTTAATCTTTCACCACTAAATATATTCTCCCCAGCAGGTCTCTCAGATAGCCTTGAATTAGATGATATGCAAAGAAAAAACTACAGTCATTTGTAGCGATAATTCTTCACACAAGATTGAAAAAAGGTGTTAAGCTAATGTTATTAGGTGTTACTAAGCTATAACTTTTATTAACAGTGGCTATTACTAGAACATCTGCATAAGTAACATTGTTACTACTAGAGCTAGACAATATAGTATCGCAACGACTGTTTGAATGCCCATGAGAATCATTTAGGAAAACGAGTCCCATTCATAACTTTTACGCCGATAATTTGTGAATGGTACGTGATTTATCAGAGATAAACAGCCGCGCTCCTACAGCGACTTCTTTCGCCTAAACGGCGAAAACTTATTTTATGACTCGATAAATTCAGAAAGGAGCGATCGGTTTTGTTCTACGCTCAGAAGATGAACGGTAATCGTGAATAGAAAAATTCCCGAATAGGGTTGAGGAATGGAGTGAGAAGGGGAAGCGGGTGAGAGGAAGGTAAAGAGAGAAAGATAGAGGAGAAGAAGGAATTATCGGGCGTGATAAAACTGACTGTTATTGTGAGAAAGTGAGGATGCAGGGAGATGTGAAATAGAATTTGAAAAAGGAGAGCACGAAGAAGAAGAAGAAGAAGAAGAAGAAGAAGAAGAGAAGAAGAAGAAGAAGAAGAAGAAGAAGAAGAAGAAGAAGAAGAAGAAGAAGAAGAAGAAGAAGAAAAAGAAGAAGAAGAAGAAAAGAAGAAGAAGAAGAAGAAGAAGAAGAAGAGGAAGAAGAAGAAGAAGAAGAAGAAGAAGAAGAAGGTGAATAAGAAGAAGATGGTGAGGAATGAGAAGGAGTAATAGAAAAATGTGATGATAAAAGGAGATAACTGTGAAATTTGTGGTGGGCGTGGTAAGACAATCACTTAACGTGATTTGCGGATATAGCCTCCAATAGAAACCATTGCAACTATGAATTGTGGATAGTACGTGCCAGTATTACATTGCATATCAACTAATAATAAAACTAACATATAACGGTAGTAAATAATATCCATATGCATTTTACTTGCTCACTATGTACTAGAGAGCTGCTATTAATTCTTCAATAATTATTGTTACTTTATATTCGTATTGAATCACTCATAAGAAGAATGTGTAAACCAATAACAATATTAATTGTTCCTAGAGTAAGAAATTAGTGGAAGAGTTGGGATAGAAAACGCCTAATAAACCAAAAACAATTCTCATTGTTTCTAGCGTAAGAAATTAATGGGAGAGTTTTGATTGGAAATTACTAACAAAAGTTCTCTTGATGAAATATTTCAGTAATGTCAATTTTATGAGTTAATTTTCTCAACTCATCAAATGGATATTTTTACAAGTGCTACATATTTTACTATATTGATAAAAATAATGAGACTAGTAAAAGGAAGATAATAAATAGATGGTTGAACTACCAATAAAACTATATTAATAATTTTCTTAACTCATCAAGTGGATATTTTCAATAGTTTACAGATCGAGGAACCAGTACAGACTATCTGTTATTGAGTCAGAACTGACCAGTTACTATCAACAAAGAATAAAACAATATTTTTATATAATCTTTCAATAGTTTGAAAAGTATAGCTTTCTCTGCTACCAGTAAACGCAAAATACCATTAAGATACGGTTCACGTTCAAGTTCGACCACTACACATTGGAGAATGTAAGAGATTATTCCTTCCCAACAAAAATACTTCTTCATTATTTCAAATTGTCTGAATAATTTCGTGTGCTTACTTCTATACATTGTAGCTGCAACAAAATTGCTCTCCATGAACCAGCCGAATCATTCTCAATCAATTTGTTTGACGTTGGAAGAAATTGAATGCATGCTCCCTAATTTCCACACTTCATTGCCAAGTGCACTTTCTCATTAAAATTTCTCAAGTGCGGTCGGACTGCTTGAGAGATTGAAATTGAAATTTTTCTACCAACGCCCCTCTCATGAAAAAGTCATAAAATTGTAAGCCAACTGGACTGGACATTGAGCAGCTGCCGTCTACCACAAGTACAAATTGACAGAAGTTTAATTGAATAATTGATGTCCGCCGAGCTTTAAAAAGATGTGCCTTTCAATTTTCTTATCATCCGTTCCATCCTCTATTCATTATCCCCATGTTATTCAATTGTATATTCGTTTATTCATATTGTATTTGACTTGGTGAAATTGCATATTAGAGAACAGAATAGTGTAGTACTGTAGTATACTATTGGAGGTAGAAAAAAAGTAATTGAAGTGGAACTTGGGACATGTTATGAGAGGAGAAAAATATCAATTGCTTCAAGTTATTATGCAGGGGAAAGTCCAAGGAAAGAGATCCGTAGGAAGGAGACGAAACTCATGGCTGAAGAACCTTCGGGATTGGTTTGGATGCAGCAATAATGACCTATTTCGATCTGCGGTCTCAAAAGTAAAAATCGCCTTGATGATTGCCAACCTTCGAAACGGAGACGGCACCTAAAGAAGAAGAAGTGGAACTAAAATGGAAAATGGAATGAATGAGAAACCGATGGAGAGGAACAAAAAGAGGAAGATATAATAAGAGATGAAAATGGAACAAGCAAAATGAAGAAAATGAAAAATTTTCAAGGAATTGGAAGAAATAAACAGAAAAAGGATAGAGTAAACAATCAAGTGTTTAAGGACGAGTGTGCAAATAAAAAGACGAGAAATAATGGGAGGATAGAGAGATAGAACAGGGGAGGAATAATGTGAAGGTATATTATAAGCGTAAAAAAGTAAGTTGTACCCAAGAAATCGAGCAGATTGATTTAGTATAGCAGAGACTATAATATAGAAACTCTATGTTTACTTACTAAGAGACTCTGTGGCAAAAAGAGATAACTCGAAATATGAATAATGATATAAAACCTTGCGTAGGATAGACTGGAAAGAAAGAAATAGTATAGAAAAGATAGATATAGTAGAAAGGAATCAATTAAATAAGTAGTAATCGAAATGGAAGAAAGAGGGATAGCTATATAGAAAAAAAGATAATATTTTGTTACCTTGGTTGTTTCTGTTGAGAAAAAACAAGTGAAAAAAGTACTACAAAATGAATGAAAAATAGAAAGGAAATTACCATAAAAACAATAATTTCCAAAGACAATATTCATTAGCAGTTGATATAATTTAAGACTTTTAAACACTGGACTGTTACTTACATAGACATTCTATACTACATTCTTAACTACATCAAGCTTGAAAATACAAATCAGTTTCAACAATTTCTTAATTTCTCATTCATCCTTTTGAACTATCCTGAAACTCAACCATCCTCCTGTTCTCTGAAGGTCACGTGATCGCCAATCACGTGATAAATGCGAGACACGTGTGTTGAGAAACCGGCGTGAACATTTGTAGGGACCATCACATATGTCTACACGTAGGTGTATCATCTATTATCACAAAGTACCCATCTCGTTAGTGGCTGGGACCTCCTATCCGGTTAGTTGTAACAAATAGCTTATCAACTATCCATTGTAACTTATTGGCTACACACAAGTGGTTTATCAGGAATTCATTGTAACTTATCGAGTAACTTTCAGTAAATCGTCTTAAAGTCAAGTTCCTTTCAATCTCTATCACAATCACGATAATATTGACTGTTTGTGACGATTTTCAACATTATCGGATGACTCAGTAACACCTTAGAGAAAAAAAGGATAATGCTATCTTTAATGATACCTTAAGCTATCTTTTATCAATGGTAACACCCACTAGGCGATAAAAGTGTGAGTGATTCTGAAGGATAGAAAGTTTTGTGTCACTGGGTAAATATGTCAGTAGTCAGCTAATACGATTGCAACATAAGATCAAAATGATTTAAAGGGTTTTAAAGGAGAAATTTCACTTCGTTTGTTGACTCATTCAAGAGGATACAGTTATACTATTGAGCACCGCTCTATTGAAAGTTGACCGTCCCCTAGAATAATGCTTCATTTTTTAGAATATCAATACTGCATCTCATTAGAGATTTTTTATGAAATCTATAAAAAGAGGAGAGGCTTGTGTTTTCCACTGTTCCAGCCCTAAGTCAATGCAACTGGGTTGGGAAACTGTTCAATTTTTATCAGATTGAAATTCACTCAAGGCAAAGAAATGAGAAAAATTCATGTAAGAAACAGATAATTGTAATTGAACGAGCGAAGTGAGGTCTAAGATTCAAGTCTACGGTTTGGCATTTCTCTTAATGTTTTAATGTTTATATTGTGGTGCTCTTCCTGGGGGAGTCACTCTCACCTTCCAAGGATAGGACAATACACGTAGGGTGATGTAATGCTGTATCTAAATGCCCCACGTTGGGCGCCAAATCATGTGGTGCGTTTTTTAAAACGGCTTCACACATGTAGAGTGAATCTTGTACTGAGTCAATGGTGTAGCGGCTATAAATTTTGTAATTGCGTGTGTGGACGCTGAGTGTACACCAGATTGATTGATTCACTACAAGATTCAATACAATTGTCGGAATCGCGGGAGGCCTAGATGCTCGCTCACCCTTGATTCTTCTAATGACAGATTGTATAAAGCTGAAATTTTTATAAGTAGTGTAGCAGACGCTAAACACTGAATGCGGATACCTTAAAATTATTACCTGTGAAGAATGAGCATACAAAATCATACAGGTCGAGCAAAAATCCCGATGTAGATAATTTATGGGACTGCGTCTCTAATAAGTTCTGAAGGATTAAATTCCATAACTTTGATCTTAAAACATTGTCGAATGCCTTCTGCCAATCGATAAAGGCCATGTGAGTTTCACAATTGTATTCCCGATTCTTCTCTATGATCTGTTTCAGGGTAAATACCGCATCTTTACTACATCAAGCTTGAAAATACAAATCAGTTTCAACCATTTCTTAATTTCTCATTCATCCTTTTGAACTATCCTGAAACTCAACCATCCTCCTGTTCTCTGAAGGTCACGTGATCGCCAATCACGTGATAAATGCGAGACACGTGCGTTGAGAAACCGGCGTGAACATTTGTAGGGACTATCACATATGTTTACACGTAGGTGTATCATCTATTATCACAAAGTATCCATCTCGTTAGTGGCTGGGACCTCCTATCCGGTTAGTTGTAACAAATAGCTTATCAACTATCCACTGTAACTTATCGGCTACACACAAGTGGTTTATCAGGAATTCATTGTAACTTATCGAGTAACTTTCAGTAAATCGTCATAAAGTACTTCCTTTCAATCTCTATCACAATCACGATAATATTGACTGTTTGTAACGATTTTCAACATTATCGGATGACTCAGTAACACCTTGGAGAAAAAAAGGATAATGCTATCTTTAATGATACCTTAAGCTATCTTTTATCTAATGTATCACCCACTAGGCGATAAAAGTGTTAGTGATTCTGAAGGATAGAAAGTTTTGTGTCACTGGGTAAATATGTCAATAGTCAGTTAATACGATTGCAATATAAGATCAAAATGATTTGAAGGGTTTTAAAGGAGAAATTATACTTCGTTTGTTGACTCATTCAAGAGGATACAGTAATACTATTGAGCACCGCTCTATTGAAAGTTTACCGTCCCCTAGAATAATGCTTCATTCTTTAGAATATCAATACTGCATCTCATTCTCATTAAAGATTTTTTATGAAATCTATAAAAAGAAGAGAGCTTGTGTTTTCAAGTGTTCCTGCCCTAAATCAATGCAAGCTGGGTTGGGAATCTCTGTTCAATTTTTATCAGATTGAAATTTACTCAAGGCAAAGAAATGATAAAAATTCATACAAGAAACAGATAATTGTAATTGACCGAGCGAAGTGAGGTCTAAGATTTAAGTCGACGGTTTGGCATTTCTCTTAATGTTTAAATGTTTTAATGTTTATATGTTGCGCATTTACGGCAAAACGCGGTACAGTAATAGATTTTCATGAAATTTGACAGGTATGTTCCTTCTTTAATTACGCGTCGACGTATATACAACGTTTTTGGAAATTTTGCATTTCAAGGATAATATAAAAGGAAAAAGGAGCCTCCTTCAAACGCCAATATAAGAGTAAAAATCAGACTATAGAATTATTCACCATAAATCAGCTGACAAGTGATTACACAGATGTGTGGAGAAGCCAGTCTATAGCTGCGTACACATATACGCTCTTCCAACCCGCACCGAGCACGTTCCTCCCTCGTACCGCCCTCGTTCCTCCATCGAACTACAGTCGCGCCGCCCACGCACCCATCATGAACGTTACGGAAGATGTTAGATCTTCTCGCGTTCCCCGGTCGAACCATTGTTGCTCGCCGGTCGATCATCAATCGCTCTGCTGGAGTGACGTTCGGTTGCGGAGCAGAGCGAAAGTCTGTACGCACCTTATTGCTGTATTACCATAAGGTCTATAGTTCAATCAGGTACTTGAGGATGAGAATACTGCGTGAGGTCTACTGTTCACAGAACTACTAGTGTAATTTACTAGGAAGAAACAACATCATCAACCAGGATGAGCCCATGCATGTTAGTACTGTATCAGATGTATATTAGTACTACATGAAGAAATTGAATCAAATTAAAATTGTATGAAATGAAGTCAAGAATTCAACAGTTTCTCTCATTTCATGACCAGTGATAGAATATGGCTGTGATTTGTTGCAGACCACACATTCTGAAATATAAATATTTGTTCTCATCTATTCAGTATGTCTTGCCAAGCTATCATGTAAAGTAATAGCGTTCATTAAGTGCGAATGATATCTTTCTCCACTATAATTATAACGTGGACCACACAATATAACTATTATGAATCAGTGAGTGCATACATTCTTCTCTACCATTCTTCCTTTTCTAATACATTGTCAAATATTTTCCTATAAATAACACTTTTCAAGAACTTTGAATGTTGAATTTGAAGAGCCAGTTTCAAAGATTAAGCCGAGAAACAAACACAGGGTAGGGCTAGCTATCAGAAGATTCAAATAAAGTTGTACCTCTTAACGTGGCTGCTACCACTTCGAACGCCCTGTGTGAAATCGCAAAAATGTTAAGCATCGTTGCAGGCTATAATTATTATAATAGAGACATCGGGCAGCCTTGTAATTGTGGAGGGGCTGCCACCATAACTGGATGCTATAATGTGGGATTCAATTCATAAAGCCAGCATTATTTTTGAATACAACAGAATACAACCATGCTGAAAGTTTTTAGTGAATTTAACAACGGCAGCCAAGTCTTCTGCCAAGCCAAAACGCCCGAGGTTGCATTTTACAAGTCGAAAATAAAATCTAGATTATTTCACAGCTGAACTTGTAGACAAACACTTGTAGGATCTCCGGAATGAGCCAATATACATGTTATTAGGCCTTTTTAGATCGTAATCAGAGGAAGCTTATACTTTCAGACCACTTTTGAATTGCCCATGCTCATGAATAGAGAGAAATTGAGTTGTCTAGCCGAGGGAGTGTACTCCCGATCAGAGAATATGGAATGTAATTAGAATATAGAATATACATTCTTTCCCGATCAGAGAATATGGAATGTAATTAGAATATAGAAAATACCTCTACATCTTCACTTTCTGCACCCAATCCCCTATTGTAAGAAAAAATAAAAAGCTTGCCCATAGGTGGAGTACCAAAACAGGTCATTTTATTGCTGTAGTAGATGTGGACAGTGCCTATATTGTAGACTCATTGCGATAGTTATTGCACTTGGTGCTTAAATTATGCATTGAACTTCACAATTTTTCAATTGTGAATGTGCCCCCTTTCACACTCTCATGATCCTTTCTCAAAAGAATTGAATTTAGAATTACAGTACCGGTAGTACATCATTGTAATAACACTTTATAATACATTAACCTCTGAATATATAAGTTCTTCTACTCCTTACAGAGGTACAATTCCATTCCATTTAGACTAATATTTACAATATTCGTGCTATTCAGTCATACCTTTTTTAAATATCTCCGATTTCAGATGAAAAGTAATAATGTAGTTTTCACATTACTGATAAATTCAGAATTGAAATGCGGTAGTAATATTGTCCTCATGACAACCAAGTACCATTCCATGGTTATCAAACAATATTCCACTCATTTAAACGGCTGTATTGCACTGAATGAGCTTATGGCAATTACGTTAATTAGGTTTGAAATTTGAACTGTAAGAATTTTAATTCTGTTAGTATTGAGTAAAGGAGTTAGGCACATTTCTTGTAGGTAATAAATAAATCTTTACTCGCTTAGCAGCCGATTCTGATAATTCAAATTTCATAAAGAACTACGCTTCTACACCTTATCCACCTTGAAATTTGGCTAGGGTCAATCTCCAACTTAATGACAAGCAGGAGAGAATTGTCTGTCAATGCATGCTGATCTATTTTCGGTGTGGCGTTAGGAAAGAGACAGACAATAGGCTCCTATAATTACACACGGGTCTGCGGTGGACTACTGGTTCACTGCAAATGTCAAGCGAGCAACTAGCAACCTGCCAACAGTGAAACACGGACGGACGGACGGAGGTACGGAAGGAAGGACGGACGGATGGAAGGTCGTACGGACAGTGGAGCCGCAACCGCATACGGCAACTGCCAAAGGTGTTGACGGACAGGACCGCACCAGTCGGTCAGAATAGAGCTGACTGCTTGTATCTGTGCTCAGTGTTATTGGCCTTGTTACACTGATTCTGTTGATGAATATTTCGAAATAGATTGGAGTCAATGAATTTCAATGAAACATTTTTCATAATTAAATGTGGTACCTGCTTGAGATTGTTATCACTATTGACAAATCTGATGTTCTTGAATGTTATCTTATATTTTAAGATTGTTTTGACTATCTAGACTATTAAAAATTTGACGGTCTTTATTTCTTTTGTATAATTCTGGGCTTTTGTATAACTGACTTTCTTTTAAATTATATGACGTTTGTTTTTAACATTATTGTAATTTTTTGCAAAAATAAAGAATGATTTGATTTGATGCTGCACAGGTTGAGTGCAAATAGAAGATTACCTACATGATGCAATATTTTCGTTGTTACTGAAAATGGCTCCAAAAATATTTCATCACCCATCATAGTCATAGTCAACGGTATAATATATGTCAACAGTCATAGTCTAATATATGTAATATAATATATATGTACGGTCATAAATGTAATAAGAGCATTTCGAGACAATAATAATGATATTACCAATTAATACATACTGATTGTTCTCACAAACGAGTAGAATGATGTTTCCCTGCATTTTTCACTCATTGACCACAGACGACCATAGTTGTATACATATAGACAATGTTGACTTATTGTTGATGTATGTATACTATTGTTGCAGGTGATATTGTTGTATTTTTATTTAATAAATAATTACCAATATCAACTTCTGAACTGCACAAAAAGTACAAGTACTGACAAGAATCATTTATTTGAATTATAGGAGTGATATTGTACAAGTAGCACATTTATCGCATCATATGATTAGTTGAAATTGGTTACTATTCATAAACATTGACATCATTCTACAACAATAAAAAACTAAAACGAAAACTAAAGAACTAGAATAAATACTAATTGTTCATATGAAACAAGCATTCCAATAACTTTCTAAGCCACCTTTCAATTGTGGCTATTTAAACTCTCTAATATCATTACATAGATCCTACTCAATTTAACAACTAAAATCGGAAGTTTCCTATGTAAATTGCTGATCAGAAGCAGAAAAATCGTACACTATACTGATGTAAGATTGTTTCAATGTCAGAAGTTTTGAGGTTTGTAGTTTGTATTTGCTTTTCCAATTGAAATACTGTGATATTGGTATACAGTACGAAGTTAGTTATGCGATGGGATTAACATGAGATTCAACATGCTCTACTGCCAATCAGATAATCGATTGTTGAAGGTGTAACTGGTCAATTGCTAATTAGAATAGCGCGGTGATTCAGTAGTAGGAAGTGCGAGGGTTGGCGAAAATAGCTTCACGAATAGGTGAAAGGTCTCACTACCCGCCTATATACATGTAGCCCACTTTACATATATATGTACCTTTTTAGTAGGCACCTGCCAAGAATGCAACTGACGACGTTTTGTAGTGAGATTCACTTCAATCTGTCAGTATTTCATGAACCAAAGATAAGAATAATATGTGAAACTACAGGCGTGTATCTGCGTTTAAACACAATGCTTCCCATTCAACCAATGCTGACAATGAGAAGTGAAGCTGTTGGTTGGTTTGTGACTCTCAGTTACTGTTTCAAGGAGAAAGCAAGGGAATAATCACGTGACAACTTCTCGTTCGTTTTTTCGGAACTTGCACATCGTTTAGCCTTGCCAAAATTCTATAATTTACTCTTTTATCACTATTATTCAGCTGTCGCTCCCAACATTTTAATCCACTTCTATTAGCAGATTAGCACCTGCTGTGCTACAAAACGTTCATGTTGTAATGTTTGTCTTGTTCTGTCAAAATAGATGAAAGCAGGGTTTTGATTGATTGGAATATTTTTGCTTATTTACCGATTGGAGTTGAAAATTGCATGAATGTTATGTGTCTTCAAAATCCCGAACCTGTATCCTTCAATTATTCTAATTTGAATAAGCTAGTGGAACTCTTACTGAGAGTAAGTTCTTTATTCATTAGTCCAAAAAATTGGTTAGAACTAAGTTACATCAAAATATATCAATGAACGTATATGGTTCTTCTGTTAACAGCAACAAATTTATTATTTTTTATTCATTTATGTAGCATACCCCTACTGATATATTTGTAAATCAACGAAGGATGGATTAGGCTTACTGTCTTTTGAGTCAAGAGCCAGTTGTCGTTATTATGTGTAGCCATGGAGTTAATAAGTGGAAAGATCTTACTGCAAAGGATTCCTTTCAAAGTTAGATACCAGGGAGAAATTCTTCAAGAGCTCATTCACAAGTTGGAAGTTATGTTCGCACTCTTTTATTAACCACTATAATAAGTTTTTCTCAATAGTTTATTTTTCCTGAATCTAACGAGAAGGCCTATTCCTTTCCTAGCACCTGCTCTTGTATTCAAAAGAGACTTTGTTTCTTTTTGTCACTGTCCCAACTCAAATACTTCAGTTGTAACTTGCATATATTCCTGCTATTATCACTTGACTTTTGTTTTTATCTTGATTGATAGGAAAAAGTACAGAAAAAAGTACACTTATTAATCTGCAATACCGAATTTACAAAAATGTCTGAAACTTCGACAGTAATGCGTCTTTTGGAAAGCCTTATGTATTTTTAATCCATTAACGTTTTTGAATGTTCCTTTCAGAGTTCATCAGTCTGTCTAGTCATTTCAATACAAGAGACTTATCACTTACCTCTCAGCAATAAGTGTCAACAGTTCAATAAGTGAATACATCAAACTACAAACAATATATTTCTAAGTTTTGAAAGTCTAGTCAATGTGTAGAATGTTATGAGAGCAAACTTCATAGTGAAACATAAAAATTTTTAGTTCAAATCAATATTTAACAATATTTACTCATTTACTCAATACTTTGATACTTCACCACTCTGAGTCATCCCATTCAACTCTGCATTATTGCAAACAAAATTTCCCACTCAAATCCAAGTAAATCACTGTACAATAATTTTATGAAACCACTCTGCTCTCCACTTTGACAGTGATGCATCAAGATGTAAGCCGCGGCCGGTGAAGGCATTAGGCCATCTCATGCACGCGATTCACTGTCTCCAGACTCTCGGCAGCAAATAATTATTCCGTTTCCAGTTTGACGGTAAGGAAAGAACCGACCTGCTGGACAGGAGGGGTTGCTCAAGAATTTCATCGACGGGATAAATTATGGTGACGCTCGACTGGGGGGTGGGAAGGGGTCACGTGTCCAGAGGGGTAGACCCATATAAGGTGCTGGCACGGCGATGACATTCAGTTCACGTTCGTCTTTTATCTGATCCTCCCCGTATGGCCGGTCCGATAAATACATACTCTGAACATACCTATTGCCCAGTGTGCCTTCAGATTTCTTTCAGACTTATTTCTTGGCATAAGCGCTTTGTCAACTTTGTCAAGCAGCGAAGTAAGCCTACACTCTGCTTCCAGCTTAGAGATGATAATATTGTATAGTTGATAAATTACCTTGCAGTAGATAAATTCGCATCAACTATAAGGAGGGGAAGGTTGGAAAATAATGTATGATGCTGATGTATAAATGGAAGGTATTCATAGTAAATGTATGATGTTTATGTTCAAAAGACTTAAAAAGAGAGGAAAAAATGTGTATATTATATAGATGAAATAGAATTTCTGTAAGAATGAACGTATGTGAGGAATGTACTTATGGAAAATTTATGATAAGAAGAGATGAAAGATAAATTCATTCGACAGTGAATGTTTGAATGTGTGACTTAAGTGGTCCAATGGACTTCAAAAACTTATTATGAGTAGGGTGTATGAAATTATATTTCTGTTGATCAATTTCAGTGAATTGATACTGTACTTGAAATGTATGTGCTTAATATTAAGTCCCGCTGTTTTGAAAAATACATTCATAATTCTTGTGATAATCTAAACCTGGTAGAGTCCCTTCCACTAAGGCCCACCTTAACCAAAGTTATTAGACAAAGTTATCTGTCTACTAACGTGCTATTCACGATCTACGTTTCAACAGAGATTTATCAGCTGTTTGTTTAAATCCTGAATATAACGAGAAGGCCTATTCCTTTCCTAGCACCTGCTCTTGTATTCAAAAGAGACTTTGTTTCTTTTGTCACTGTCCCAACTCAATACTTTAGTTGTACTTGCATATATTCCTGCTATTATCACTTGACTTTTGTTTTTATCTTGATTGATAGGAAAAAGTACAGAAAAAAGTACACTTATTAATCTGCAATCCCGAATTTACAAAAAAATGTCTTGAAACTTCGACAGTACGCGTCTTTTGGAAAGCCTTATGTATTTTTAATCCATTAACGTTTTTGAATGTTCCTTTCAGTGTTCGTCAGTCTGGGTAGTCATTTCAATACAAGAGACTTATCACTTACCTCTCAGCAATAAGTGTCAATTGTTCAATCAGTGAAAAGCTTAGATCAAACGGCATACAATTTATTTTCAAGTTTTTAAAGTCGAGTCAAGTTGTAGAATGTTATGAGAGCAAACTTCATAGTGAAACATGAAAAATTTCAGTTCAAATCAATATTTAACCATACTCATCAATACTTCAATATTTCTCAATACTTAACACTCTGAGCCATCCCATCCAATTCCGCATTATTGCAAACATCATTTCCCTCTCAAATTCAAGTAAATCACTCTAGAATAATTTTATGAAACCACTCTACTTTCCAGTTTGACAGTGATGCATCAAGATGTGAGCCGCGGCCGGTGAAGGCATTAGGCCAACTTCTGCACGCGATTCACTGTCTCCAGACTCTCGGCAGCAAATAATTATTCCGTTTCCAGTTTGACGGTAAGGAAAGAACCGACCTGCTGGACAGGAGGGGTTGCTCAAGAATTTCATCGACGGGATAAATTATGGTGACGCTCGACTGGGGGGTGGGAAGGGGTCACGTGTCCAGAGGGGTAGACCCATATAAGGTGCTGGCACGGCGATGACATTCAGTTCACGTTCGTCTTTTATCTGATCCTCCCCGTATGGCCGGTCCGATAAATACATACTCTGAACATACCTATTGCCCAGTGTGCCTTCAGATTTCTTTCAGACTTATTTCTTGGCATAAGCGCTTTGTCAACTTTGTAAAGCAGCGAAGGCCTACACTCTACTTCCAGCTTGGAGTTGATAATATTGTATAGTTGATGAATTACCTTGCAGTAGATAAATTCGCATCAACTATAAGGAGGGGAAGGTTGGAAAGTAATGTATGATGTTGATGTATAAATGGAAGGTATTCATAGTAAATGTATGATGTTTATGTTCAAAAGACTTGAAAAGAGAAGAAAAAATGTGTATATTATATAGATGAAATAGAATTTCTGTAAGAATAAACGTATGTGAGGAATTTACTCCTGGAAAATTTATGATCAAAAGAGATGAAAGATAAATTCATTCGATAGTGAATGTTTGAATGTGTAACTTAAGTGGTCCAATGGACTTCAAAAACTTGAGAAACTGGAGATTATGAGTGGGGTGTATGAAATTATATTTCTGTTGATCAATTTCAGTGAATTGATACTGTACTTGAAATGTATGTGCTTAATATTAAGTCCCGCTGTTTTGAAAAATACATTCATAATTCTTGTGATAATCTAAACCTGGTAGAGTCCCTTCCACTAAGGCCCACCTTCACCAAAGTTATTAGACAACGTTAGTCTGTCTACTAACGTTGCATATTCACGATCTACGTTTCAACAGAGATTTATCAGCTGTTTGTTTAAATCCTGAATATAACACAAAGAAGTCGACCATATTCTCTATTAAACCGAGATTAGCGATAAACGTAGATTGTGCTGCATATGGGCCCAAGTGTATGAAATATCTTCCATTTATTCTAAAATACTAATAAGAAATTCAAGCTGTATAAGTGTTAACAAGATCAGTCAGAACGTTTTAGGAGCCCAAATTAAGCGAGCAGCGCATTCGGCCTGAAATTTGACAGCTCTCAATAATGACTCAATCATCAACGACCACATAACACAGATATCAGGCCGCCTCTAGACGCTCTCAAGAAAGAAAGAGAGGAAAATATAGTGAACGGATGAGGCCGATAAAGAGAGTATAAAACAAGCATAATTTTCCACCATCACGTCTGAGAGGCGGCGGGCAAATCACGTGATTAAGGTGGAAAGCAGGTGAAGATTAGAGCAATTTTCAAACTAGGTACAGAGGTTCCGCTGAGGTCTACATGCAGGCGAGCGAAGCGAGCCCGCTGATCTCATTTTTGGACAATCCAGTCGGGGGTCTAGAATTCGGTACAGAGGTTCCGCTGTTCCGCTGTAGGGGGCAGAGCCCCCTGGTTAGACGGATATGGCGAGCGAAGCGAGCCTGACGGCTAGTGTGTATATATAATATTGTTTTCAGAGTATACTTTTTCCTTTGTGTAAATTGTGAAATTCCATGATTTTTTAAAAGTCGTCAAAACAGCTGTTCTACAGATGAAATAAATATCTCGACTAGTTCTTTTTATGAACTGCTCTACCTACCTACCTACCTACCTTATGCACGAGAAGGAGGTTACAAAGTCCATTTCTCTAGGATGGAGTGGACCCCCCATTAGTTTCCCAGAAAGAAGACTCATGCCAGTTGATAGAGCTGATAAATAACTATACAGGGTATGAATTTGAAGAAAATCGGTCAAGTCATTTCAAGAAAATCGTGAAAACATGGTTTTTTAGTAATTATCCGCCATTTTTCACAAGAATATTAAGGAGCTCCTGCAATTTTCCCAGAATTGAGACTCATGTCAGTTGATAGGGCTCATCCATGGTATAAATTTGAAGAAAATCGTTAGAGCCGTTTTCGAGAAAACCGTGAAAAACATGGCTTTTTAGTAATCATCCGCCATTTTGAATTGTTTTTCTTATTGTTGGATCCTCATGGTATAAGGACCTTAAGTTTGAAATTTCAAGTCAATCGGTTGATTTGGAATGGAGTTATCGTGTTCACAGACATACACACATACACACATATACACACATACACACACACACAGACATACACCCAAAAATCATGTTTTTGAACTCAGGGGACCTTGAAACGTATAGAAAACTTGAAATTAGGGTACCTTATTTTTTTTGGAAAGCAATACTTTCCTTACCCATGGTAATAGGGCAAGGAAAGTAAAAAAACGAGAGACAATAATTGTGGAATTTAAGTTTTAGGAGTTTTACTGATATCAATATTCCATCAGTATTGTAGACGAAGATAATGTAGATAATTGTGATTCTGGTTCTAAAAATAATCGTCCAATCCATTCAAGAATTGATTGCACATGAATTATGTGAATGACAAATACATAACAAATGATCAATTCCGACCTAGCAATACCTGAAGTATCATGCCATACTGAAATATCCTTGATGTTCGAGGAATTCACTAAAAAACGACGCTAGGTCCCTGATTATCATAAATTAGCAACATTTTTATACATAAAATCCTCATAATGATCATCCAGCCTGAATGGTAAACTCCGAACGACAACATAAGAACTGAGTTAATTTAAACTTTTAAACCTTGACTAATACCCACATTAGTTTGCCTTGTAAACGTTCATGTAAAATTCTTGAGAACGATGATTATTAGAAATTTGGGATTTTAGCCTTGTTTAGTTAAAAGGATTATCAAGTTTCTTTGATCGTTTGAGAAATCGGTACATCATTACAGTTTGCATTACTAGTTTTGAATGAATTTCCAGTGTTCTTCAAATACTGAGAAATCGAGGACAGCAGTTACATTACAATGGTACTGCAGTGGCTTTCAAAACTTTGATTAATTTTATGCAATCAAGAAAGCTATAATGTTCTACAAGGCATTTCAACAATCTTCAACCAAGATTCATTTATTGCTTATTTTATCATCATCATCATCATCATCATCATCATCATCATCTTACGTACAAGGATTAGGTTAATGCCTGTTCCGACTTACAAACAGCTTATTAGTATCTATATTTCAATTACAAAATCACACTATAATATATACAAGTAGTGTATTTTTTATTGCCATCTCTTCCGTGGCCTACCAATAGATCTTTTCCCTGCCGGTTTATAATTCAATATCTGTAGTGGAAGCCTTTCTACCGGCATTCTTTCCACATGGTCTTTCCACTGCTTCCGGTATTGTGTGATTTTTTCTAACAATCTGTAAATTCCTAGCTCTGCTCGGACCACGACTCACTTCCGTAGAGGAGGACTGGAGCAGCCATTATTCTATAAAATTTCATTATAGCTTCTCTCCGTGCTTGCTTCCCCAAGGTTCTGCTAATATTGCCACATACCACTTGAAATTTTCCAATCTTCTTCTCGATATCCAAATCTTCACTATAACTGATGTCGCATCCTAAATATGTATATTTCGACACTTGTTCTAGAACTTTGTTGTCAATCACAATTTTTGACCAGGTTGGATGTTTACCTGTGAAAGCCATAATTTTTGTCTTGTCTATTGATATTTTAAAATTGTCCTCTTTACAAATTTTGTTAAGAACATAAACTGATTTTTGGAGGTCATTTTCACTGGTTATTTTATTTATTCAGTTATTCCATATTACACAATTAAAAATGGTTTATGATCATTTGATTAGCATTCACATTTTTGTGGAAAAATGTTACAAAATATCGATTTCATTAACATTGATGGGCAATATTGATGGGAAAGGAACCAAACTAAAGTCGTAAAAAATTGATAATATAACTCCTTCTACCTACTACTTCTAGGTGAGCAGAACCTAATATTTGTATGCAGGTGGTCTAAAAACCCTATAGTGGGATTAACTTTGGTTCACTTTTCATATTGTAAACACTCCTTACATAATATAGGACATAGGACCAACATCGATGCTTCCATTCAATCAATGTTGACAATGTGAAGTGAATGGCACTATAGCACCTCACACAATCACTTTCGCTGTTCTCTATTATTCAACGTGTGAAGTGAGTGGATGTGGATATGCACCTTCCTTGGAAAGATTCAAGATAAGATGCACCTTATTCAGAGTGAAGAGTTTAACTAAAGCTAAAGTTCAAACACCTTTTCGATTAAAGAACGTCAATGAGAATCGATGTTTGCCGACCTCCAAGGAAGTCGTTAACAATGGATCAGAATGCGCTTCCCTTAGATAATATCAATCTTCAACCAATAATTTGATCAATCCCCATTGATGCGCCGATCCCATAATCTGTATAGGTCTTTGACTCATGTGAAATGTATACAAACTTATTCACTGAGTTCTCTCTCTGGGATGTCTCGATCTCGAAATATCCAAGTCTTTAACTTGTGTGTTGTGAAATACATACACGCTTATTCATTAAAAACCTTTTCACTGAAATTGATACTCAAAGACTCTTATCATTCAGTATCTAGGATACAATCATACTTAAAATCCATCCAGATTGAAAATGGATATTTTCTGAAGCGTCAATAGAGATCAATTCTCTTATCATTCAGTATCTAGGATACAATCGTACTTAAAATCCATCCACATCAAAAATGGATATCTTCTGAAGCGTCAATAGAGATCAATTCTCTTATCATTCAGTATCTAGGATACAATCGTACTTAAAATCCATCCACATCAAAAATGGATATCTTCTGAAGCGTCAATAGAGATCAATTTTCTCAACTTGCATTGTACACTGTATTCTTTTACGGATGTGCTCTTACTATAACCATTTAGCTGAGAATTCAAATTGTATATAGAAATGTAATATAGAAATTGTATATAGACTCCTCAAAAATAATCGCAGATTTATTGATCTATCAATACAAGAATACTTATAAGTAACAGAAAAGCTGCTCATTCAACCAATATTAATTCATTTAAAGGAAATCTCACTATAAATCAGATATTAAATATTACTAAAAGTATTGAAATGATTGAAGTATTCTTTTCTTCAAGCTATAGATGTAAATGAGTCTGAAACACTCCACATAACAAAAGAAATGCCCCGTCTATAAGATCTACAACAATATCTTGACTTCTAGAGCATTACAGACGTTTTCAAAAAACAAAAACGATCCAAGATAGGGGCATCATCAATTTGTAAACCAGGATCAATTACAAGGCAAAGATGCAAATTGTGGGCGGACGGTTGTAACTCAAAAGGCGTTAGTGTCGATAATAAGGAGGCGTGTTGAGGCTATAAGTAGTCTGCTCTAGACAGATCCCCGACTCGTTTTAGCACCAATTTGGCATACAGAATATCATCTGAAATTTATCTTAGCGATATTCATTTCAAGAATAATTTATCGAAAGGCGCTCAATCAATGTTTATCTGCAATATTTATTGAACGTACATAATATTATGGGCAAATCTTTCATCAGTACTGTAATTATTACTGAAATATAAGTGGCGGTGAAGAGGAAACACGCTTTGAAAAGCATTTCAAAGCAAAGGTACCGCCATATCAATTATAGTTCAAATGATAATACTCATCGACAGTACTAGTTTTTGCAATTGAAATAAGAGTAAATCATAATCATTTTTCAAACGTCAAATTTATCGGGCCAACATATCACACACAAATCTTTCACCAGTACTGTAATCTTTATCATTCAATCATTTCACAGAGACCGATTAATTCAAGTGGAGATTGTTAAGAGATGGAGAAATCATAAAAAAGTATCACTTAAAAGCAAAGGAATCTCCGATAAAAATGATGATACTAGGCGGCTGAGATTCGGCAATTACAATTATAAATCATAGAAAGATAATTTAATGTATTGAGGAACCATTACTTATTGCTAAACCTCCAGAATGCCAAACCTATCATGATAATGAATTGACAATTCGAATGGTAATAATTTTAGAAGGCTAGAATAAATTGAGCTCTTGCAATATTGTTATTCATAAGAATTGCTTTGACTAAACTTATCCAACAGACGAACACTCATTGTCAAACCTTCAAAATGTATCTAACTTAAAAAACAATGCTTTTCGTACTCTACGAAGCTACAATACTAATTAAAATATATGCTAATTTGATCGTAATGTATAGAGCAGACTTATCCAACACTCATTCCCTAGACTTCAAGATTTATCTCAAGTAAAAAAATTTTTTTCGTACCCTCCTAATCAGGGATCTTGAACCCTGTCACAATGTGTACCCTCTATTTGTACCGACAAAAAGTGCGCATTCGCCTTCAATGCAAATTACCCGTTTTTATCACGTGACTTGATCTGAAGTCGGTAGGCGCCTTTAGCCCGCGAGATCTGACATCCGAAAACGATCGTCTATTGTTTGTGCGCACCCTCAGTCTTCAGCTTCCCGCTGCTTCACAATTGAATGCAACTGATCTGTCAAGCATTTCAACTGATTAGCTTTTGATTTCGGCTTCCTTCGTTCGTCTTCGCATGTCACTTTTTGTATTTTGTATTCTTAGGTATTTGTTCGGTTTTAATCATAGCAGAGGACTTATATTATTTGGTTTGATGGCATTTATTTTTGTATTTTGTAGTATCATTTGTTAGATTTTAATCATTCCAGACTACTTATTCGATTTGATGTAACCAGTAGCGGTAATTATATAGTTAGTAGTGGTGGTATTACCGCAGTACTTCAATGCTCAAGTACATTATACTGAACTAGCCGTCAGGCTCGCTTCGCTCGCCATATCCGTCTAGCCAGGGGGCTCCGCCCCCTGGACCACCGACTGGATCGTCCAAGAATGAAATCAGCAGGCTCGCTTCGCTCGCCTGCATTTTTCATTTGAGCATTTTTATCATATGTTGGGACAATCCAGTCGGGGCCAGACTAAACGTCTGGCTAAACGGATATGGCGAACGAAGCGAGCCTGACGGCTAGTAATATCATATTCCCAGGATTGAAGTAGCAGTGCCAAATCAATTTTTCCGCGATAAATGCATTTAAATCTTCAACTTGGTGCCAACCTAACAAAGTCAACTCAACTTAATGCCAACCTAACAAAATTATTAATTTAGTTGCCAGTTAACAACTGTTTCGAAGAGGTACTCTATCTAGATTATAGTTCTATAGTAACATATGATATGGAAATTTCAATTATAATTAAGAGATTGGGAGAAGAAGAATATACATGCTGAATGACGAACTTTAAACCCTTAAAAACAACCCTTAGAGTTAAAATATTGCCAAAAGATTTCTTAGTGCGCCTCTAAAGGGCCAACTGAACATACCTACCAAATTTGAACGTTTTTGGTCCGGTAGTTTTTTAGTACTGCAAGTGAGTGAGTGAGTGAGTGAGTGAGTGAGTCAGTCAGTCAATCAGTCAGTCAGTCAGTCAGTGAGTGAGTGCCATTTCGCTTTTATATATATATAGATATTATTGAATTGGGACAAATACAGTTTTTGCCTCTGGGTTAATTTGTCCTACAATATTATTTGTTGTTGTGAATGTGATGTTGTGATCGATATTCATATTTGATAAAAACCACTTGATATTGTCAAAACCACCAATTTGAGATACTAGTTTCCGCTGTTTCACCATTGTCAATCTCTAGTAAACTGAAAGCTTAAAAATTGAGCGGCAAAATGTATTGTATGGGTGGAGCACTACAATTGGTCATTAGATGTTGACCAATAAAGGTTAAGATCTACTGCCATTGGCCGAGACAAGACACGCCTAAGTATTCCAAATGTGGTCATGATAACTATTAGGCAACAGCCAATGAAAAGAAACTTAGCTATGCCTTTTCCATTAAGTTAAGAGGATAATTTGCCATACATTCATTTTATATCACTTATATTTCCGATGGGAAGATGGGATCAGGGATGATTTAATAAGGATGGCTTATAGAGGATGGAGGAGATTGATTGCAGACCGAGAGGATTGGATAAATGTTGTGAATGAGGCCAAAGCCCATACTGGGCTGTATTGAATGAATAAATATTTTCGCTACGAGGCTTTCTCTTGCTCCTTTTCAATTGTTATAAATTTCAACTTTAAAATTCACGAAGTTTGAGATACTTAATCAAGTCGTCTAGACATCAAATGAATATGGTGCTTTCAAAGAACCTTTGTCTATGCTCTTGAAATAGCATTCCTGAGGAATAAGGAGGGCAGTAGTGGTGAGTGAGTTGATATGTGACTAGTTAACCGGGTGTAATGAACGTATAAAAGTCAGCCAGTTGAGGGTTGGGAGTCGCTGCAGTAAATCACGTGGACAAGGGTCATTGACTGGCTCGACGTATGCCAAGGTACAAAGTACTTCTGTACACACATCTTGACTGGACTAATTTAAGGGTGAAGGCTTTGAATGAGATGAGAATTCTCGGGTTTATTTATCAAGTTTGAAAAGGAAAGAGGTACTAAATTCCAGATTTCAAATGGAATCTTCTAAGCTCACTCAGTGAAGAAGTAATTTGAGGAAGTCTATTCGCCAACTTCATTTCATCAAAAGTTTTTTTTCGTTTACGCTGATGAATCGTAGAAACTCATTGAAAAGGAGCAACACTGATTAGATTACTTCTTCTTGATGAAATGATCTCTTTTCAGGATGAGAGAAATTACTTATTTAGTTCTCTCTAGGATGTGACTTTTTGAATACAGTACTCGATTAAGACATAAACTATATAGTTTATATAGTAATACAGTTTACGTTAGTATATTAACTTATACAGTTTAGGTGATTCATATAACGGTTCTATACCATTCATGTTATGAATTCTATCAGATTAAACATACTGTGGCTAACAGAAAATGTGTTCTTGAGTTTGCCAAGTTCCATTTAATCTGGTAGAAGGACGGCATAGGTCATAAGGATGGCAAAAAATCGAAAGTCCAAAAATCAATTTGTGTTGAACGGTTATGATTACTATAGGCTCATTTGGTGACGATTACTTCAAGAATTTAATCACATCATCAATCGGTGTAATCACACCATTTAGAAGTGTAAAACCTTTAAGTTAATTCAAATAGGATAGAAATGATTTTATGAAGACTATTAATTAATGCAGAGATTGTCATTCCTTACCTTGGACCATCTACATTTCATCGTTTAATTTCAACCAGGTGTATTAATTTTGAAAAGAGATACGGATCAAAACCATAAAATTACATAACTGAGGACCTCTATCAAATATAGAAAATGTGGCATTTCTTCTATTTTTCTAATCTTCTTCTACCTTCAAGTCTCTACTTTACCATTTTCCACTGTCTTTACGAAACTCTCCACTGTCTTCCAAATTCTTTACCACTTTCTTTCACCGTTTCCTCTAAACCGTCATTCTTTCTCCTATAACCTTTCTCTTTCCTTCTCTAAACTCCCCAAAAAATCCTCATGACCACACAATCACCTCAGACAGAGACACTCATCAACTAACCTAACTAACCGATCTGTACAACATCAACTCAATGCTACTGTCCAAATTAAACGATCATTAGACCATTAATAAGCTGGGAATAAGAATTTTATTAGCCGGCTCTCAAAAGCTGTGTCTCCTGGCTCTCGTTTATCATTACCAAAACCAAATAGGCCATAAAATAGTCTGTTGATTAGGTGGGCTGGGTGGAATGATAGTTACAAATATCCATGCGTGTATCTATCAACGTCTATAAAAATAGTCAACCAGTTATATAAATAGTTATAGTACCAGGGCAGAAGTTTTGGAGAAGAATGAATATTTTATGAACTTCCATCTAGACGGAAGTAATACATTAGAAACGAAATATTTGTGAGTTATGATGCCTACGATTGTTTTACACGCCTGTCGGGTCCCAACTCATTTCAAAGACAAACACCGACCACGATGTGCTTCCAATGGATTCATTCAATTGAAATTTATTTGTTTTGAATTTGTTCGCTTTGTTCTTACCTGACCTAACAACTGTACATGGGTATCTGTAATCAGTATGTGTGTTCTTCGTAAAATATGCCGGTCAAATGTGAATCGAATTATAGTTCTACCAGGGAAGATGAGATAACTTATAGGAGACAGGTTTTTTCTTGACCATTCAACAGGAATAAATGTAGACCTGGGGGCACAGAAATCAACCTCTATTGGAGATTGATTCAAATAACCATAAATTGAGTAGACAATAATAATTGATTATGGTATTCAAATTGATTTTGTTGATCTAGTTAAAATTAAGGAATGAAATTCATTTTCATAACTCACTCAATGCAGTCATAATGAATCATATAACAGAAAACCGTTGAATAGTCGTAAACACCCGAGTCACTTTTTATTTTCTCGAACTTGAGCTATGATTCTTTTATTAAAAGTAGGTTGGAATTAACGGAAAAATGAAATTTCCAAGACAAGAACCAAAAATTTTACAAATTTTCAAAACCGATACTTATCTTGAATATTTTGGCCATTTACAAGAAACATCGCTTGAATTCAACATGTTATTCTATTTAATCAGCTAACATAGGATTTAATTTCTGTTACTATTTTCTTTCGCCACAGCTATTCGCCTATCAAACTTAATTTTATCCTCAATTTGATATGTTTAATATCTTAATAATAATGAGCTTCATAAAAAAACACTGAAGAATGAAATCAAGGTCCAACAAATCGATCAAGTACATAACATTTTGGTTCACCAACTTCAAACGATAATTTGAATTACAACCTCCTTTCAATTCAATCATTTACTTCAGTCAACAATTATACCGATTTATCATCGACAACCTATGAGCACGATTGAATAAATCAAAACCAATGAATAGGAATATTTGAAAGTGGTAACAAGAAGAAAAACATGATTCCTTTATTCATTACCACGGTCAATTAACATTCAAGTTTAATTGAATTTAATCACCGATCGGATGAGTGGTAATTGTTGTACTGATTCCAGTCGTATTTATCATTTGTCGGTAGGAAACGTAGAAGACTGTCAAAGGAGAGAAAAAGAATAGTCAGAGTTTGAGAAGTCGGAGTCAGTGGCTAATGTGGTGATCGAAACAATAACATGAATTATTCAAACGACAAACCGAGACCCAGAGAACCAGATTTACGTAGATCGGTGAATCACAAATAAGGAAACTTGATTTTTTCCTATGGAGAGGCTCGTTTACACGTAGTTGGATATAGGCAGTTACCATTGAGCTCGTACGTACTATACTGGCAACTCCAGTAAAGTACTGGGTAGTTATCAGCCACCAAATAGTACAAGTATTTTTAATGCTATTGATACGGAATTTATAATGATTGAACGAACATAGCTTGTATTACAATAAATTATAACAGGATGATTGTTTTATCATGAACAATGGTAGTTTATTCGTTAGTATTTAGGGTACAACTTTCATAACGAGACGGTGAGATTGCTCTGTAGCAATATTTTACATTTTCAACTTTTTAAAAGTTTGGCGACGAGCTTTGAATGCTTATTCATCCACCACCACTCTCACTACTCTCTCCTGATTTGCCATTATTTTGTAGCTCCACCTACTCTTCCCTGATTGGTCAACAATTAACTGTGACGTAGATTCAAATTCTGCAACTAGATGGTGGCAGGTACTGGGGACACGTACAACTGATCAGATCGCAAGACATGAAACCCCACCTACTTTCTCCTGATTGTCCAATAAGACTTAGGCCTAGTTCCGAAGCCTGTCAATACATGTCAGTAGCAACTGGGTGCTGTTGTATTGTACAAATTCAAGCCTTCTCTCTACCGATTGGTCAACAATACTAATGGATACATCGTTCCAAACTCTTCCACTAGATGGTAATAGTAACTTGATGTACAACTTTTCAGAGAGCATTTCAAACAAATTACAGTAATTAGTTAATTTCAGTCATCATTTTGAGATATTCCCCAGAACATCTCAGGAGTGATTTGTTTCTTGTTTTTTTTTAATCTGACGATATACAAAGAACCCATCAAAAGTTGTGCTAGATACATTTTTCTTGTCACAGTATATCATAAAATCAATTACACGTATAGGAAAGTGAAATAAATATATAATTGCTACAATGTATTGCTATTTTTATACTTCATACCTTTTTGAATAATTTGCAAACATCAACGAAGTCGATGAGTCCAATTTCCTCAAAGGTAACACGAAATCGACAATTCCACCTGTAGAAAAATCAAATTTTAGAATATTTCCCATTTAAAATGTTGTTTGAGAGCAATATTTCACATTGACAATAAAATCTCAATAGAATTATTGTAATACAAGTGGAAATGGAAACCATTGAATGAAAGACATGAGAAATGAGAAATTGAACTTATACAAGAATCCTACGTATTCCCATGACAGACCAATCCCGGTAAATTTGAAACCAACTTTATACGCGTCATTCTCGTTTTGAATTTGAGGTTAACACTAAGCAGAGATAACAATATTTTTATCGTTTCATGGTGCCTGCCATGGAATTAAATCGAGCCCCCCTGTAACTTTGAAGAGCGCCATAAGTCATCCGAATCCGAGCTTGATTTATGTCTTCCATATCTTTGGACGTCTTCATTACGTCTCTTTAGAAAAAGATGTATCTTTAGAAAAAGACGTTACAACTGCGGTCTGGTCCAGCCGATCAAGCGAGTGATTTACTGGCCACAAAATAACTCCAGTTGTACCCTGAAGAGAGTTTCTGTTAGTGGCGCTACGAGAGCCGGAGGTGGGAATCTTGCAAAGAGGGGGTGGTGGGCGAGGGTGGGGGGTTTTTGTTGGACCTCTTCAAAAACCGACAAGCCCGAGGATATGATGAAGTGGATGCTTGATGATGCTCAACAGCCGCCTTCTAATTACAGTAAATGCTCGGATCCTCAACACTCTTGAGAACTGTTTTGTTGTACAGATACGAGCTGCAACTTTGTGTAGTCTGGGCATGTCGTCTACAGAAAGCCACAGGACTATCAGGCCAACATGGAATGAAGAAAACTGCAGTAAAGATCGTTCTCCAATCGATCTTCGGATGAAATCAATATGAGCTAGATCGAAAAATGCGTGCTACTGTTTTTAAATAACGTAATTGGTTTACAAAGTACAGTTTGTGTGAGTTTAAATCCATTCAAGTTAAGAAATTTCCTCTCAAATTTAAAAAGTTAATGTAATGTAATTAATCAAATCGTGTATAATGTAATGTAAATTATCTGTATTGTGTATTAAAATAGAGAATCCTTCTTGTAAGTATTGTAGTATCTTCAACACTATTTGATTCCCCTTTTTGCATTGCTATTCTCTGATATATATTATTGAACTTTCTATTATTGAATAAGAGAATAATGCCGAACTGGGCGAGCTCTGTTATTCAATAGCTTGCCGTATTTATCTATGTTAACAGCATGAATTTCTTATCAATATACTCGAGTTCTTTATGCTTGAAAGTATCATATTATTTAATAGAAATATTCAACAATTCGATGGACTTTTTGAATACGACCAATTTCATTCTTTTCAAATAACGTAGCCTATCAAGTTTACTAAGTACAGTTTGTGTGAGGTAAATCCACTGTCCGAAATAAACTAATGCATCTTGCTATATAGTGGGGGTATCATAATTAGGACTAAGTTTAGTATTAGCAAATTTTGTATGTATAATATAATATTTATTTGTCAATAAACTCCCCTGTTTGCAATTAATTAGCAAACAGAGACATTATTATTTGATGTTATTTGATGCTATCTGCTTGATTCAAGCATATTCAAAAAGTAACAATCTCATGAAAATTTGAAATATTCAAATCAATTACATACTGTAAGTATTGCCATTTCCAGTTCATTAAGACAATATTGGCTTTATTGGACGAGCATCAAGACCGATCAGTCTTGATGGAGTATTAGAAGAATCAACTAACAGTTTGGTAAAGCATCGATACCAGCGTCTAAGAAAGCTAACATTGATTCAACTAAAAGGATTCGAGAAGAATCTTCCATGAAATCTCAGCCTCCCAAATACATTATCGTGAGTAATTTGATAGAAGGGATACTTAGCTCAGAATTAAACTCTTTTCTCCTTCTCTTTATAGCATCTCTCATTGATTCTGTGACGAACAAACTGTAATCCATCAAAGATGAAGGATAGGAAAGGAATGTAAGTTTCTAGTAACAAAATCAAGAGAATTTATTGATATAGTACAAGCTCTTCCATTACTCTCCAGTTTAAAAAATTATGCCATTGGAAATCGATAAAACAAATAGTCCCAATATCTAAAAAATAACTACCGTTGAGGCTATGTTTTCCCACAAATACTACGATGTCAAACACAGTCATATATAGCTCCCGGAACAACTTAAATTCCCAACCCATTCCTTCGAGTTTTCGACTCACTAACATGCTCAAACATCCTGATCTTGTAAACATTTCCGAGACGAGGAAACAATTCTAGATATTCAGTTTACATTATTTCATCCAACAGGCAGCATCCCCGTTCTATTCTATAGTGAGATTCACTGCAAACTGTCAGCATTGTTTGTATTTGAAGCATTGATATCATTTACAAGGAATGCTGACAGTTGTATATAAATCTAACTGTTTGAAGATTCACTTAAAACTGTCAGCATTGGTTGAATGAAGGGAGTATTGCCGCTATTCATAAGGAATACTGACAGATTAATCTAAATTTCACAAGAAAAAGATTCACTTTAAACTGGCAGTATTTTTTAAATGCAGGAAGCATTGATGTTATTGATAGGGAATCCTGACAGTTTAAAGTGAATCTCACGGAAGACACCGTTCAACAAACAATGGATTTGTGTCTCGTTCAGTTCTCACGTTACTGTCCTCCTGACATCCTTGAAAAATGTCCTTCCTTTAAGCCGCGCCACAATACTTTCTACAAGCTGGAAGTAGCTTTCTCACCCTTTGAAGTGGTGTTATGTGCTTTGAAGTCCTTTGGAAATAAATACGGTAGTGGTGGAGGTGGAGCTGCTCAATTGCTATGTCCACACACTAGTTTTACATATAGTTTCCAATGCGTTCACTCCGGAACTCCTGAACATTCTTAGTTGAAAATGACATAGATTATTATAGACATCAATGTGGTTTTTATTATAGACATTGTCTATAATAGACATTTTTATTTTTATTATAGACATTGATAGACATCGATGTAAATGTCCCCAAGGATGAACTGTAGAAGACTACTGTTAGGATAACTTACTGTAAAATTAGTGAAGTCATGTAGTTCGAATCCTTCAAAAGTTTGGCGGTCAAACAGAATAATATTATTAATCTGAAATCGGATTTTATGACTATTCGAAGATGTTTATGCAAAGGAGAATTTAGGGTAGTCTAGGACTGAGCTCTCTTCCCACTCTAGTGCAGATGTACATCACCTTTCATCTGTTTTCTTCTTCTTCTTCTCCTTCTTATTCTCCTCCTTCTTCTTCTTCTTCTTCTTATTCTCCTCCTCCTCCTTCTTCTTCTTCTTCCTCTTCTCCTTCTTCTTCATCTTCTTCTTATACTTATATTTCTTCATCATGTTCTTTTTTCCTTCAACATATTCTTACTTCGCTTTCATTCACAAACTGATATGATTATTGGGTCCGTTCTCCTCTTTTCTGTACATTTTCTGTTCCTGTTTCTTTTCAGTTTGTGTGCAGATTTTGTGTCGAAAAACATATCTCCCGCTGTTCGATGTCTGAGTCCTAACTTCACCGTGACCGCCCCCTGTCTGCGTGTTACAAAGCCAATCAGTTCCTTTAAGTTACGCCCTTTACGCCTGTTGTATTGCACCTCTTGTTGCTTTACTCTATACTCTTTTGTTAGGGCTCGATTAGCTAGATTTTGACAAATCGGATGCAGTTGTTGGTAAACCACAACGTTTGCTGTTTGGCCCATTGTCAAGGTAGATGTCTTTATTCATGGTTCAAAAGGTTCTTTGAATAAGTGTATCTCAGCTGTTTCCTAGTTCCGATGCATCATTTTCTTAGAAAATACTTTATTATTAACATTATAAACAAGTTTGCATTATTACCATGGTACAAGAGAATTATTTAGCTAAAATCTGGCTCTCCACAAAATATTTCAAGCTGTTCTTCATTGATTAAATTATTGGTAATGTAAGTACAAAGCTTCAATTTCTCTTATTATGTTGGAGATGGAGCTATTACAAAAATATGGTTACATACATACAGACAGACGAAAGAAAATTCTAGTTAAAACATAGACTCATGAGGCAAAGTTTAAAGATGCAGAGGGGCAATGAAGAAGAAAAGGAGGGAACGAGAAACAAGAAAGGTATAAAGAACCCTGAGAGTATATTGCATCAATGCAAAGAAGGATGTGGAGGATAAAAAATAAATATCTATCAAGTTATTATGGTTCGTCATTTTTGGTTCACATATTGTAGAAATCCCGTATATTGCAGATCTCTTTATACAAGACTATTCCAATTTTCACCACTATTTCTTGGTAATAAATCAGCTTGATTTTTCATTCCTGTGTTAGATGAGCAATATAATTTCATCAGAATCATTTACCATCCGATTTGTATCTCTAGTTTCACATGTGAATCTATCTATAAATCATCATTTCTATTCAGATATTCTTATTTACTCTTAAATGTGCCTTGAAAATTCTATGAAACTATTTTCCAAGCTAGGTCAACTCTTTATTTCATCATATAAAAGTCTTTTAATCTATAACTTGTCTATTAAAAAGTCTATTCAACTCTTCTTGTTAGCTCTTTATTGAGATGGCAATCTGCGTGTCTGTTTAATAAAATGCTAGGTCATGGGTGATACGCAGGAATCTGGTGAGATAGGATCTGGCAACACAATTATTGACGAAAATAGCATCTTGTCTAGCAGATCTATCAAACTCCAGACTAGTGGATCAATCAAATTCCAGACGAAGTCCCACGACTATCGAAATACACAGTCGATTAACTGACTGTGATAAGACACCCACTTGAAACAACTTATAGATTGACTTTGAACTTGAAAGTTTCAAGTGGAGCAGCTTAGGGAAGAGAGTCACTTTAATGCCGTTTTTTATAAATAGCCTACGATTGATAAGTTGCTATTAATTTAGATGTAACTAATCTGAACTAGATTCGGAATCCCGTTAGAAAGTTTAGGTGCGAATAATTTATATTATGTTGAATAACATGTTTCTATTTATTAGCTTAATGTGGGCGTTATAGTAATTAAGTTGGGCCGCCCATAACTGTAACAAATCAAGTGCCTCAATTAAGTCAGAAGAGATTTTTGGGTGGAGCTTACCCAAACCTACTTTTATAGATTGGACATTAACAAATTACTAAGATTCGTTACAGACCAATTCAATTCTATGCCAATATTGATGAAAGATTTAGGATCATATGCGCTATCTACGTTAAACGCTAAACCACGATTACTTTTTGATATGATAGTATTTATTCTAATGTGTTAGACTACATTCCGGGTTTGATATATCAGCAATCAGCTCCGTCCATTATTAATATCCGTTTAAACAGTCAACAAAGCATATGGGCCTTGGAAAATGAAGCTTTGAACAGGTTGAAACAATAATCATCATATTATCTCATTATCAAGTTCAGTAGGGCTGGGCACACATCTATTAGTCAAGACAAAACTAGTCACGTTTAGTCACAATACTTCACACTGTTGCTTATGATGCAACTCACACTGATTAGTCATTGCAATTAGACATGACTCCATAAGCAACTATGTGAAGTATAGTGACTAAACGATACTATAGTGAGGTCCACGTCATAATGGCAGTGGATAAAGATAGAAAAATAGCGATGCCGATTCTCTGAATTAATTAACTATATTTCTACACTGTCGAAAACATAATTGGCATCGTTTTGGACCTAGAAATGGATAGTACCACCGGCTTTGTCGAATGATAGACAAGGATAGCAAAGCCAAAGTTGATCAAATACTGTCATTATAACGTGGACCTCACTATAGTCTTGTGTTGACTAATCGGTGTGTTCCCAGCCTAACATTTAAAAAGTTAATCGATGCGATCTCAAATAATAATCATCAAGCGTCATCAGACACAACATGTATCCCTTATTTAGAATAAGAAGATTCTTATCAATAATATTATTCTCTCAATGAAAAAGGATCATGATTATCGTTATTTTTGATAAATCAATGTCGATGATTCCTTGTCGATGATTTGTGAACGATTCATCCATTCTTTGAATGGATCTGCCGATATTTCTATGAACCAATTTATTTCCAAACCAACTACTGTAAAAGCTACTATAATTTCCAGACTTTTTGAGCAATGATCTATTAGTTGAATTGCTAGGTGAGTAGGCCAATGACTTCACACTTTGAAAGTTCAACGGCCCCCATAATTCTCTGCACCCCTTACAGATTCCAATTGTTGACAGTCCGACAAAGGGAAGAAACACATAACACCGTTGCGGTGCGGGTAAACTAGACACAAAAATTCCTCCACATTCTTGGGTTGTTGTGTACTGGCCTCAATCACCCAATATCCCCACGAGGATCAAAATTTCCCTCAAACGACCACCAAATCGGTTGAACAAATGAGCGCGCTGTTGCACCAATCGTATATATGGTAATTTGGACCGTAAACTATTCCTGCAGCGTCGTAAATTACTCAATGAAGAGCAACACTTCTCCCGGGCTTATATCTCTTCAATTTCTCTCACCTCAACACTTTTCCCTAGTTGATCTTCTTCTAGTTAATCTAATCATTTTCATATTCTCTGATTTATCAACTCATGTTTTTCCTCTTCTCTTTGAAAAGGATTGTTTTTTCCACTTTTACCTAGTCTGTCTAAGTTACCGTTATTTCTCGTCTGATTCACTATTAGCGCCGATTTTTGAGTCACAATGACTGATCTATTTATCTGATTTATCAACCCATGTTCCTAAACTTCTCTTTACATTGCTTTCAGCTCACTTTTACATAGTACGCTTTATCTAACATTATTTCTCTCAAATTTTACTATTTAGCATCAATTTTTGATATACAATGTTTCTACCGTATATTGAACTTTGAAGTGTTCCAGCTCAGAAATTCTCTTTAAATTTCAAATAGCAACACGAAACGCCATGAAGATTTCCTAGGGATATCCGTGATGATTTTCAATGTAGTAGTGAATACCAGTGTACTTCCACATTCCGTGCTGTTACTATCTACGTAGTTATTAAATTATTTTTCATTCAAAATTATCCATTGAGTAGCGTAAATCAATTTGAAATGCAAAACACCTTTTATTCAATCTCAAAGATCCACCTCTGAGTGCAGAGGTGTTGGTAACTATAGTGAGATCTACTTCAAAATGTTAGCATTGAACATTGGTCTGATTCTTATTATTCTCCTCTCCATCACCAATTTATTTCACTTTTACTTTCGTTAACCATTTCCCATTCTGTATCTTGCATTTATTTTTCCTTTTACTTTCTTTAATCATTCCCTATATCTATAAGAAACATTGTTGTTTTTCACAAGGAATTCTGGAAATTCAAAGTGAACCTCGCTGAATACATCATAACTTGCTTCCATTCAATATCGTCACTATATTTCTCGTTTTTAACTTACAGTGTAAAATCAGTTGCACAGTCCAGGGTGTGTGTCCTGAACGTTTTTGAAACACAGATCGTTACAATAGCAGACGGGATAACCAGATCCACGTCAAAAACGGACTAGATTGATAGCCACACCACACAACCACCGCGGCAACTTTTTTCTCCAATTGTACCGCTGCGGGCCGCTGATATAATTCGGCATACATTATCGTCTAGGGCAGAGTTTGGTGAGTAACGGCCAACGACCCAAAAGCCCACCATAGAAAAGTAGCACTGCAAAAAGAACAACAGATCGCTTTCAACTAGTTGAAAACGATGTTTATGCTAAATACTCCAGCAACAATACTCTCCTGTATCTTGTTTTATTCCGGCGATTATGTTCCGGTGTGGCCAGAAATTATGGTAATTGAGCTTTTTCTCAGTTGTTTGGCAGATTTTCTACAGCGGTAAGCACTCAGTTACCGCTTCTATTCAGCAGTCTTTATCTGAATGAATTTGGGTATTTCACTGATCGCTATTTTACTGAATGGGATACTTGTTTGTCTCATATATTTGCAATATAAATTTATTTATTCTACTTTTTGTGTAGTTGAGAATTTAATATTGTAGTATTTTTATTTAATATTATTTATTCTACTTTGAATATAAAAATATTTTACGCTCTCATTGACATACTATTATGATAACTACAATATATACAACTATTTTGTTTAGCAGAAGTATCAATATTATGAGAAGAACAATATTTTACGCTCATAAGAGCGTAAACATACGAGTATAATATCTATGATATTTCATCTATTTTGTAGCAGTAACCAAGATCAATAGTTTATTTACAATCACGGTATGTAATAGAATTTCAGTTCAAGTGATAAAGATAACGGACGTGAACTACGTTATGAGCCAAATGTAGGTTTTGCAACATACTCAACAAGGTCAAGCTCAATGACTTCAAGTTCACTTCTACAAAAACGCTTTCCACACGGCGTCATTGAAGTGTGTTACCTAATTGTAGCTACTTCCCTACTTGTATGTGTAATTATTAATTGTAGGTCACTTCCGAATTGATAATTGAACTCTCTCTCTAACC
Source organism: Nilaparvata lugens (assembly GCF_014356525.2). Taxonomy (NCBI): domain Eukaryota; kingdom Metazoa; phylum Arthropoda; class Insecta; order Hemiptera; family Delphacidae; genus Nilaparvata; species Nilaparvata lugens. Next base: position 13,381,305 of record NC_052510.1, read on the forward strand.
TCATCTGTAAATGCTCTGGAATGTTTATTTTTTGAATTTATTATTGTATGATACTTTAATAGAGCTTTATCAGTTTATGTTATTTCCAGGTTAAATAGAAATACAAATCTCAGTACCCTTTTTTACTTTCCTTGCCCTGTGTGTATGTGTGTGTGTGTGTGTGTGTGTGTGTGTGTGTTGTGTGTGTGTGTGTGTGTGTGTGGTGTGTGTGTGTGTGTGTGTGTGTGTGTGTGTGTATGTGTGTGTGTGTGTGTGTGTGTGTGTGTGTATGTGTGTATGTCTGTGAACACGATAACTCCATTCCTAATCAACCGATTGACTTGAAATTTTAAACTTAAGGTCCTTATACCATGAGGATCAGACAATAGGAAATTCAATAAAATTCAATTCAAGATGGCGGAAAAAATGGCGGATAATTACTAAAAAACCATGTTTTTTCACGTTTTTCTCGAAAACGGCTCTAACGATTTTCTTCAAATTCATACCATGGATAGCTATTTATAAGCCCTATCAATTGGCATGAGTCTCATTTCTGGGAAAATTTCAGGAGCTCTGTAATATTCTTGAGAAAAATGGCGGATAATGACGAAAAAACCATGTTTTTTCACGGTTTTCTCGAAAACGGCTCTAACGATTTTCTTCAAATTTATACCATAGATAGCCATTTATAAGCCCTATCAACTGGCATGAGTCTCAATTCTGGGGAAATTTCAGGAGCTCCGTAATATTCTTGAGAAAAATGGCGGGTAATGACGAAAAACCATGTTTTTCACGATTTTCTCAAAAACGGCTCTAACGATTTTTTCCAAATTCATACCCTGTATAGTTATTTATCAGATCTATCAACTGGCATGAGTCTTTTTCCTGGGAAACTAATGGGTGGTCCACCCCATCCTTGAGAAATGGACTTTGTAACCTCCATCTCGTGCATGAGGTAGGTAGGTAGGTAGAGCAGTTTATAAAAAGTACACAGTCATAGTCAAGATATTTCATCTGTAGAACAGCTGCTTTGACGACTTATAAAAAATCATCGAATTTCACAATTTACACGAAGGAAAAAGTACTCTGAAAACAATAATTATATATACACATATACAGTAGTCTGATCGTAGTTGCAAATAATATGTTGCCGCCAATAATTGTCATGATGTTATTCCCCTAAATTATTCTCGTTTGAGAATGAGGCTTACAGTTCAATGAGCAAGGAAAGTTGTGTGAGTGTACCACACCAGATTTCTGAAATATATTTTCAGGTTATATGTAGTTTGAATCAATAATTTTAATATACAATAATGATTCTCTGAGGTGGAATCATAAACAGTTCGATTTTTAATTGATGAACTGCCAATTGATGAGCTTGGCTTGTTATTTATTTATTGATAAACAGAACATAATTCTTCAAAATGATTGGGGAATGAATAACAGGCACAGCCCAAAACTGTTTCTCCCCCGAATTTTGATTTATACACTATAAATGGTCCAAAAAGTATGTTATGTTTCATACACTTGAATTCAGGTCCAATTCTGAGTCAAAATATTTAAAAACAGAAAAGTTCTAATTTAGATTGTTTACAAACCAAATCGAATAACAAAATAACATTCACTAATCACTTAAAACTGTAAAATAATAATTAACTTTGAATATTATGATAAATATACTCTAATTTAGAGTGATAAACCATGTCATGTCAACAAATCGATTATTTTGATTAAATTTCTAGATAATATATCTCGCCGCGAGATACGATAAGCTGATTGAATGATTACACAGCTGATCTCCCACACAGGCACACGCATCTTCTGTTATCGACAGACGACGAAATTATACAGACATCTGTTCTTCCAAGGATGAATTATCCTTTTAATGTCCTTCAGCGAGTTTTCTCAGGGGATAGACATAGTGCAATCGAATTTTTATATCATAAACCTACTATGTTCCAAATTTCGTGAAAATCGTTAGAGCCATTTTCGAGATCCGTTGAACATAAATAACCAGATATAAAAATAGCCAGATATAAAAATAACCAGATATGAAAATAACCAGATATAGAAATACAGAAATTGCTCGCTTAATATATCAATAATTATTTAGCACAAAACTATGATGAAAAAGACTGCCTTCCGGGCCTAATCTTCATAATTTTCCTCTCAATCACCAATTTATTTTACTTCTACTTTCGTTAACCATTCCCCATATTTCTCCTTTTACTTTCGTTAACAATTCCCTACATCTTCCCAACTCCTCTTCCTTTTACTTTCGTGAACCATTAGTCAAGCAGTGTATATGTATGTATAGTGGCACGTGTAGCCAGGAGTGACCTATTGAATTTAGAGACATCTCACAGCCTCCCAGCAGCAGTAGCGGCATCATAATTTAAGCGGCAGAAACGATGCACAGTTGTGTGATTCGTTGTACAATTCTCCACGCTTGATTCTCGACTAGTGTGGTCTTCAGGCTTGGTTTGCCGATGCTCAGCTTTGCCGCATAATATAAATCCTCGAATCGAACTATTTATCATCATACAGCAGAAGCTGGAGATCTCTTTCTTCGGTAGGTAACATTTGCCTAACTAGCCACAAAGCGCTTCAGGACTTGAAGTTTCAGGTTGTTGAGTTTCAGCAGCTCTCCCACCAGTCAAAACCGACCATATCTCACTTCTGGAACGCTACAACTCTATTTCCAACATGCATTGTTCCAGCTTATTTTTTTCTATCTCCATCTTAATTTTCAATGTTATCTTATTTGATCATTCTGCTCCTACAAGTTCTAGTGTTGTGAATATTTTCCCCTTGGTCTCGCTAAGCTCCCCCCCTTTCACATGCTATACGTCCTCTTTTCCTCTAGTACACTGATAGGCTATATTATTTCTCCTGAAGTCTACTCTCCTACTATTTCTCTAATACTAGTAGACTACATTTATTTCTCTCCAAGATTTATTTCTTTCATTTATTTCTCTCCTACATTCATTACTCTCCATTTATTTCTTTTTCAATTATTTCTCTCCAAGACTACTCTATTTTTATTTTTTACTAGCAGGTACCCCGTGCTCCGCAAAGGTTCTAAGGTTCTAACTTGACCTACTGACATCTTGAGTAATTTAAAATAAGCCTATAACCAACCTCAGCGAATTAAGAATCAATATGTAAGATTTTAAGTTAATCAGTCCAGTAGTTCAGACGTGATGATGCGTCATTCGTGAATTTTCTATCCGTGTAAAATCCAATACTTTCCTTCATTATATTATAGATTAGACCCTACTCTAATATTACCTGCAATTCGAATGATTTATAGATCCTTTATTCATAATCAAGTTCATTTGATCTCTCAATCCTCCTAAACCTCATCCTCATTCATATATCCACATAAAAGTAATGTTCTATACAAATTACTAAATATAACTAATAATTATCAAATACAGATAGGGCCCTACTCTAATATTACCTGCAATTCGAATAATTTATAAATCCTATATTAATAATCAAGTTCATTTGATCACTCAATCCTCTAAAACCTTCTCATTCATATATCCACATAAAAGTAATGTTTTATACAAATTACTGTAACTTTCAGAGTAATGAGATATGAATGCCTGTCCTGTATTGCAAATGAATTGGATAATCATGAACAAGCCCTGTAAAATATTAAAAATTAAATACAATACACTTGCCAGCAGTCTAGAAAGCTGAAATCTGCCACACTTGTACAAGCTTATCTAAGGCTGTAGATTGGGCAGAGTCTGTGCTGTTAATAGCTGATAAATGTGGAAATATTTATTTAATAGTACTTCAAGTCACAAGTCCGGTAACGATAATTTACCGCTTAAGTATGATTGTTTCTGCCCGAAACATAGTTGAGGGCAGAATTATCATACGAATGCGGCAAATACGTTACCGTACAAGTTACGTACAATATTTTTTGTCATACTTATCTGAGAAAGAATAATATTGCTGAAGAACCCTCACCTGGAGCGCTGAAGGTAGCTGTTTGAATGTTCTTATTTCGGAACTAGGAAACATACTCTGATTTCTTTACAGTATAGTATACTGTAATGAAAATCACATGTTTTCTTGTTCTGCAAACAGCTGTTTACCGGCTTGATTTGATGCATGGAAAACAGCTGCAATTGAGTAAGTATGACAAAAAAATATGTTCTTGTCTGGATCCACTACGTGAATAATATTTATCTGTCTAGTATCGGTGGGTGTGAACTTATCAATGGACTTATCAGTGATCTTAACCCATATTTAGAAACTAGGTAATGAGTTTATAACAGACATATCTGAAAAATTTGTATACATTAATCTGTAATGAACAAGCAAGCCTAAAACTAGGAAACACTGTGACAGTTGAGAAAAAATAACGGAATAGAAGAAATTATGCTAATCCACTGCAACATTGTTATAACAGATCTTTTAGTGTTTGTTAAAAAAAACAAACATGACAAACTAACACTCTCCCATCCCCAAGTCAAATAGAACCAACAACTAAGTCGAGACTTGCCATCTTCTAGCCGTTTCAAAAAACCGGACAGTTTTTGATAGCTGTCAGACAATATTTATTCGGCGGTTGAATGTTATGAGAGACTTCACAGCATTAGGAGATATCGCAGATAAACAAGACGAACGGCAACTGATTAACATCTGTCAAAACGTAAACGCTATTATATACGCCATTTGAAAGAGTTAGCATTCGGACGAGTGTAAAGAATGCGGCCGGAACAAACGAGGCTTGTTATGGGAAGGATTCATGTGGATCCTTTGGGAGGATCCATGTGGATCAGCAACGCCATCAAATAATTAGATCCACGACTTCTCTACAGCCTGCCTCCGGATTAAAATGCAGACAATTCAGACATCATCTCCAAACTGAATTTCACTTCATACCGTCAGCATTCCTAATATAAATGTATCAATGCTCCCCATTAAATTTATTCTGTCAGTTTAAAGTGAGTCTCACTTTATTCTCTGAAATGAGATTCACCTTACACTGTCAGAATTCTTTATTAAATAACACCAATGCTACTAATTCAACCAATGCTGACAGTTATATTCAATGTGACTCTAATAAGATAGCGTGCAAATCTGAATGTGGCTCTTTATTAGTGAATTGAAAACTGGCTCCTCTGTCTGATTTGATTTCGTGTCTGACGGCTGGTAAGTGGAGACGTGGAGAGCTACGCCTCCTGCATTTTAATAACGTGCTAGAAATCTCTTCTATTTGTTCAAGTCGGATGGCAAAATCAATTAGTAGATGTAAAGTGGTAGTGTATATTATAGCATGTACTGTAGGAGATGTTGTGCTAAATATAACCGCGGTGTTAAATTTGGATGACAGTACAGATTTCACTTTCCGAGCTGGAAAATTGAGTTGATATGAGTAGCATGTGTGTGATTGAATGAAAAAAATAATTTATCAAATAAGCAAGGTTGAAGTAAATTTGAGCAAGATAAAAGAACAGCGAGTTATTGAGTGTGTTGACTTTGATATCTTGAGTAATCCACCCTCAATTGCAAATCCATTAATTTACAATAACAGATCAAAATTATACCTTCAGTTTATCATAATATCACTCTATATTCATAGTGTTATCAATTTATCCATAGTAATATTTTCAAATTATCACAATCAATGGAGAGAAATAGAAGGATTTCTGTTAATCATATTTTTTATCAAAAAAACAATACACATATTCATTAAGTAATATTTTCAAATTATCACAATCACTGGAGAGAAATAGGAGAATTTCTGTTAATCATGTTTTTTATCAACAACAATACACATATTCATTAAGTAATGAAAATATTCAAGTAGCCACCGTAACTAAAGTAAGCAAGTAGTTACTCAAAAATAGTAGCCATTGAATTCCGTTCGAGTTATAATAAATAAAGATTACCAAACCGAGGATGACACTTTTAGTTGTTGGGTAATCGACAATTGAAATCCCTTCCATACAAGATTCAAGTATAGCGTAACCGGAGAAAAGGAGAGGCTTCCATGTCACTGTGAAGAGTACATTGTGGGTTACTTACAAAGAGCATATTATCGTACATTGTATTGTAACAGAAGTTAAGCTGCATTGACCAGGATTAGTTATCGATTATTATTGTTATCGACGATTATTATAAGAGATCCTTCGTTTAAACATCAATAACTACAGATCTGTACAACAATGAACTGTAAAATCAGTGAGTATCAATATTTCCAGCGCATATAACTGCCAATAACAGTAGCATAATTGTAAATTATGAACTAAAGCTTCTGGATTTCAAAGTACTGTAACTAAAAAGTGATAAAGTTGAATGGAATCGGTTATTGAACTAATGAGGGGAAAAGAGAAGAGAGTTACTATTGAGAGGGGTTATGGGATGTGGACAACAACTAAAAGAAAAAGTTCTAAAGAATGGAGCTACTGTGATATAAGAGAGATGGAGAAACATGTAAAGTATGAAATGAAAATACAGTGTGAATGAATGAGTGGGAGTAAATTGGGATGATTTTGTGAAGGAAGATGGATTGATTGATTTCTATTGAAGAATATATTGATTTCTATTGGAGATTGATTTCTGTTGAAGAATATATTGATTTATTAAAAAAACGTAGGCTAAAGTGTGAGGAAGAGTAGCAGGAATTTTCAAATAATAAGAAAAAAGAGGGAATATGGAGGAGCAAGAATCCAAGAAAGACGATAGGGACATAGAACAGAAAAGGAGAGGCAGTAAGAGAAGGGCGTAAGAGAATTTGAGAGTATACTCCTATAAAATTAAGGGATAGGTGAACTGGTGAATGGAGAGTTATCATAAGATGTTTTAATGTTTGCTTGAGTATGATTATGTGGATTTAGGTGGAATTTTTAATATTTTTTGCGATTGTGGAGGAAGATTTTTGTTTGGATTTGTATTTTGAAATTAATTAATCTGATGAATTCAAAATTGTAGTAGATACATTTTTTTGGACTCAGAATAGTGAGTGGATTAAGTTATCATTTTACATCATCTCTAGACTGTGTATTCCAAATTAAGGTTTAGAGCAGTTTTGGGCGAATGCCTGTTGTTTTTACCTCAATTGTATTTGTATATGAATGAATAAATAAATAAGAGAAGGAATGGAGAATGAAAATAAGGATAGGACAGAGTAAATAAAGATTGGATTGAATTGATAACACAATCCTTATTGGAAATAAGAATCTTAGACAGATATGATAAAGAATAAAAAAGCAATAGAAAGATGAAGATGAAGAGAAGTAGCTTTAGTTGAAGAGAACATAACAAGCTGTCAATTTGTTGGAGAGAAATGAATGATTAATCTGCACTGGTAGCAAACTAAAGTAGCTAGAATTGACTTCGAAATTCAATTTCGCTCCGCCCAAATAGTTTCGCCCTTGGATATAATGCATGTCAATATAATGTCCTCTCATCTCAGCACTAGATATAATACAGATAAGTTTTATGTGAAGAACTGAATAGCCCAACATAGGACACTGACCAGTCAAAATAGCCAACAAATTGAAATGCTCTGAGTTTTCATAATGTCTGCTCTGATAGTGTTTTTATAGGTAAAAAGTAGTGCTAGATAAAGTGCACGTAATGTTAGAGTATTGTTCAATACTATAATATCGGTCATTAGTGTTCATTTAAAAGAATCAAATAGCTCAATGAATTCTCCTCACATTTGCACACCCTAATATTTAAGCTGCGTTTACACCAAAGTTATTAACAAAAAGTAAATAGCTTAATCCTTATAGATTCTATTAGATTCAAAGGAGCTAGACAAACTAATATGATCATCCTGTGTATGATAAGTTATGTTCATTCTAATAGAATTTATAAGGATTAAGTTATTAACATTTTGTTAATAACTTTGGTGTAAACGTAGCTTAACTTACCAAAAGATGATCTTTAAATAACCGTTACTTGAAGTGTAACGGCTCCATGAGGAAACAAACAGGTCGATAAACTTGAGATTTTTATAACTTACGAAATATTATTTCAGCTTCTCCTTGAGTTGAGAGGTGCGACCGAATTCGCCGATGATAAACCAGTTCATAACTGAGTTATTGCCTGCACATTTATATTTCCAATCAATCGTTTGATGTGAAAACAAAACACAAATGGCCGCTTTGAGGTTTCCTAGATGTTGATATTTTTTCTATCTCAAAAAGACGACTAGGATTGTGGAACACGGACATAGGCTTACCGGAAGTAGAATTTTATTGGGTGTTGGCGAAATTTATTAGGTCTGCAATAGGAATAAGAGATTTCAAAATACTAAACTGAAATGATACAGAGCTTTTAGTTTTCAGTTCAAATAATATACTGAAATTACAGAGCTGTAAACCTCTGTTCAAAATGCTATAAAGTATACTTCGAGTTGCAATATGTTGAATAATATTAACATTCATAACTAATTAGACTCCAAAAGCACAGAAAAATTCCTGAATCTATACCAGCATTCAAGGAACAGATAGATACAATGTCAATGAGAATTGAAGATGACCAATTATTTCAAAGAATTCAAATCTCACTCAAAAACTGTTATCATTGCATTAAAATATGTCACATTAAATTTATGAAGCAGAAAATTATGCGTCAAACCGATTGATTTGTAACGCTCTCGAGATAAAAAAATAATTTTCCCGAAAATAAAATTTGTCATCTGCGATTTGGTGTATTTCCACATAAATCAATTTATCAATTTCTATAACGCACCGAAATTTGGTTACTTTGACCCTCAATGATGACACATACAGTTTTAAATTGGCCTTCAAATTATTATCGGTCAATAAACTCTTTATCAAAACAATGTTTTCTAAATATTCGAGGTATTTCTCAAGTGAGGAATAATATTTTAGCAGGAATCAGATTTTTTGGAACTGGGTCAAAAGAATTTAAATTTGTTTTTGAAGTAATGTAGGAGTATTAGCATCAGAGTATTTTCTAAAACTATTAAATCATCTAACTTTATTCCGACTTTAATATAAATAGTCTTTTTCCTGTGCTTCAGTCATTAGTATTCACGATTATTCTTCCACATGAATAATGATAACATGATAAGTGAATGAATAAGTGATCATTCAACTATCTCATTCACGATTATTCTTCCACATGAATGATGATAACATGATAAGCGAATGAATAAGTGATCATTCAACTATCTCATTCATACTCATAACTCATTCAACTACGAATTGAGAATATTAGTTCAAAACTGGTGCAAATATTTCAATTCCAAAAGGATTCCAATAAAATTCATAGTAATTGAACAACCAATCGCATAACATTATTCAGAATTTATCTTCAATCCAATAAAATATCTTATTAAAACTTAGTTTAGTGCATCCGATTTTTGCCACCGGATTCTACTCTAGTACCTACAAATATCCTATTTCCCAAATATGGACTATCAATTAACTGAAAAAAGTACTCACCTCGTTAGTATGAGAACGTTGTGTCAATCAGACAATACCCCAGTATTTTGGATATCGTAGTGATCACTGGATTACCGCAATGATAACCACCTGGACAAACAAATGGACATTATTATTGGATAGTTTTATTAAATACAAAATATAGTCATCATTCTATTTCTCTTAAGTTTCATTGAAAGTCATCATAAGGTACATCATTCAGGGACTTTATCATTGAAATAAATTTAGAAGGGCTTTATCATAGGAAAATCTTACGTTCATAACACTATATTTATATAAATCTCTACTAGAACATTAATGGAAACAATATAAAAACATGAAGTACCCTTCATTTAAAACTTTGAAACATTTCAAAAATTCAAAGTTTTGAAATGTTTTTAATAAAAGAGTACTTCATGTTTTCATATTGTTTCATTCACATTAATAAATACAAGTGAAGTGATTCTACTAGAGCATGTAAGTCTATTATAAATAGCACAGAACTTCTGAAGTTTTATGAAACACACCCCTGGATCTCAAACTAGATTTTACTTTTCTTCCAAAATGGGAGAGCAAAACACACAGCAATGACTCGAAATGGGAACCTGTTGCAATTCAAAACCATGCAAGCGGGATGAAAGAACCTCGTTCACTTTTGCCGAACCCTGGCCGATGTTCTTGTCAAAACCACTTTTCTATTTTTCTATTAATTAAATTTCTGACATAGACCGGCGCCTACAGTGGTCAACGACGGCAGGCAACTTTGTTCAACAATCGCTAAATCGTTTGGAATTGTTCGTGTCGAGAATTTCAAGTTCGTTTGACACATAATTTGAAAATCGTTTCAGTGATCTGTATTATTTGAAAAGCGGGATGGGAACTAGTTAGTATTATAGGCTCGAAAAAGTTCCATGAATAAATTTTCACACAAGAATAGTTGAGCGGTGAAATATATCAAAGTTTTCTATTTCTCTAGGAATGTAAGTTTCTCAGCCACGAGAAATTGAGTTATACAGCTTATATACACAATATAGACCTTAAAACTATTCATATCCATAAAAAAGATAATATCTCATTTAGCCTATGATAGAGCATTCATAGCCTTATAGTCATTAAAGCCTATTTTAATTATTGCAGAAAAGGCTACTGAATATCGCACCAGATCTTACTCTTCTTCAAAGATAGGAGAGTAAAATATAGAGCAATGACTCTGTGAACCAATAAATATCCTATTAACAATTATTGTTACATTCAAAGCCAAGTACAAGACAGTATATTAGACGGCAGAAGAAGAAGTTAGGAAATACGTTAGGAAATATCACTTGAAAATGGCATAAATGTCCGAAACATGTTGTGATAAAATATTTAAAAAAAAGGGTACTGAGATTTTTATTTTCTTTATATTTATATTACAAGTAGCCCTATACAGAAAAGAGATAGGAAATACGTATGTTGATATTTCACAATAATAATACTAGTCTGAAATTCACATTGATTCCACATCAAAATCACATTGAGGTGGATGCAGTGTTATGTCAATGTGAATGAATTACTTCATTAACAATGATCCTTGACATTTCAGTTTTTACAAGATTGGTTCGAGGTGATGGGGAGGAGGACGAGAAGAAGGAGCAGGAAAGGAGAAGGTGGTGGAGCAAGAGGAGGGGTAGGTGGAGCAGGAAGATGAGGAGGAGTAGAAGGGAAAGGAAGAAGAGTAGGAGAACAAGAAATATATTTAAAAAAGAGGGGAAAGGAAGAAGAGTAGGAGAACAAGAAATATATTTAAAAAAGAGGGGAAGGAGAAGGAAGAGAAAGATGAATGATTGGAAAATGTTGCCAAAATTCATGGATGTCATGTATCGATAAGAGGTGTGAATTCGATAGTAGCTGTAATCGATGGGAATGATTTATCGACTGCCAAGGAAGTACAAGGCCAGCAGCGTTGGTGGTAGCCGCGAGCAGACTCGTGTCCTGAGTGGTCTAACTTAAGGAAAATTACCTCTTTTATTAATCATAGCAATCTTTAAAAGTTATTGAATAAATCATCACTTTTTACTACAGAAGAGTTACTACACTGTAACAGATAAGATAAGATAATTATTTTCTTTAGTAACAAGCAATTGAATCAAGAAACAACCAAATGCAACAACTGAAAAGTGAGACCAGACACCATTTCAACTCCGCTTCTCCCCGAAGAAATGTCCGCCTGTCGGTTGTTCGCCTAATTTACAATCGGCGAAAGCGAAATCTGTGCCAAAGAAGTGACCGGGAATCCGCTCTGGGACATCCAATCTTCGCAAAATAGAAAAATAAAAATATTATAAAACACCTCAACCGGTTTGAAAATTGAATTAATACCTTAGGTTCCCATTGTGGAGCGCTTGTACTTCCAGATAAGATAGATCGTCGCGCACATTCCTACCTTTTGTTGATAAGATTAGTTGAGAAAGAATTGGCAAGCATCCTATCCAGCGTTGTTCACTCACTGGGGTTTTATTTCTCCATTTCTATCCCATTCACATGTGTTGGTTTTATTCTGAATGGAGCTCTCAGTTACAAAGAAATGCGTGAGAATTTCAAAAGAACTTGTACATGAGCGTGCATTTATATTTGTGTTACAGCTTGATTCAACTGTATATTATAAAGTGTACTGTGTTGAATAAAAAGATTATCTTATCTTATCTTATTATTGATAACTTCATGTTCTTCAAAGGTTCTACTCTTTGTTTCTAGAAGTTATCTACTCATCTACATATCTATTATTTGTTCTGATTAAATTTTCATTTGTTTCCATTTTAATGTAGTGTTAGTATGCAATGGGTCTTGCGAGACCTGGCAATAAATTGTCATTTGCGATAAAGAATCAATGTTCTTTGAAGTAGTATTTGAACTTTTGAACAAAACTCGTACCATAGAGATGAAAGAGAAATTAAAAATCTTGAGATGGTATTGTTAGATTTTCTCCATGAATTTTGTGTAGGGAATTCAAGTTTGAGTAGCTGATATTATTGATAAACCAGATCGATATTGATCACCAGAATGATGGTAAAGGATTTAGGTAAATACGAATTCCATCCATTTTAATAAATAAGAAATCATTGATCACACGTTTAAAAGACATACCTGAAAAGATTCAGGAAATACCGGAATCTATTATTATTCTGAGATCTTCACCTCCCCGCACCCTAAATATTTCTTCAAATGCATAGAAGAAGGGAATTTTGGCTCAACTTCACTGAACGGGAACGGAGAAAGAGCAAATCGAAAGAAGGTGATAAGAGAAAATAACAACAATAGATGCAACAAAGAATTAGGCCCGGCTGCACAAAAGCCAGTTAAATTTTAATCGTTATTAATTTCACGAGAACCAATTTTCAGAGAAGGCTTTCCTTTCGGAAAGAATGGATCTCTGATTGGTGAGATGAGATTATCTCTGATAATTTGACTGGTGACTGGTTTGATAAAATTAAAGCAATAAATAGAAATAATATGATAGACCCAAAGTAATATTCTATACAAAGACCGTTTCTAGCAGCTACAGAACGGAACCTTCGACACTGAATGATGCAAAGGTGCAAAGCTATTAGAGCTGTTATTGGACAGCGATTTCCGACCGAGTTATTTAATACCATTGAGCAGTCTCTAAAAGGATCCCGACTGAATTTAGATGGTACTTTTTGTCTCGCCCTCGTAAAATTGGCCAACCAATTATGTCGGTCGAATAAAAGTTATCACCTTGCAGAGCTGTAACCATGGGGTGGGCTCGGGCCCTCCTTTTTTAACACTCCACCATTATATAGAAATGTGATCTATAGAAATGTGAATAAAAAAAAACAACTCATCAACGCCACTAACAAAACAATACCATAATCATAATCGTCAACGAAGGTGTAGACAGTTATTTGAACTCCCCATTGAATCTATTGCAAATTTTCAAGAGTCATTTTATTATGCAAAATTGCCGGCACCATTAAGAGCATGCCTTTTGGCTATAATACATCAGAACGTCTTCCAGAGCTTAAAATTGTTCTGAGTGGGTGTTGAAATTTATCGTGGAGCTGGAACCAAAATTGATCTTGGGATGAGAAGAACGGGATAGCTTCCCTTCCTACTAGAAAGGGAATATGGATTTAAATTTGAATGATATTATGTGTTGAATGTTAATATATTTTAATCATAGTTATTATAAGAGGAAAATTATTGTATTATAGAGTATAATAAATATTTGGGTTTGATCTAACCACATTATAATATGGTTCCCGTACAGTATTGTGAACGTGGTTGTGTGTCTTACTAATAATAAAAGAAAAACGTGGCTCAGATCGTACACTATAGTTAGCTTACAACAATCAAACATAATTATTCAGGAATGATGAAGCTCTTATGATTGTAATGGATGGAGAACATGAATATCTTCAACATGAAGCAAAAATACAAAAATATGACACCATTTTAGATTGGAAATCATCACAATCAATATTCAAGAGACATTGACCAATAAATCGAAATAGATTATATAAATAAATTACATGAACAAATTAACTTTACTAGAAGGCTTTCTTGTATCAGGAATTCATGACTTGGACTTTCAGTTCCAGTTAATCTTAAAATTTTGTTACTAATCAATAATATTTCTATAAGTTCTGTACATTAGACTCTCAGTAATTTCGACACAAGTTTTACCAAAGTAGAGCTCATAACTTTAAATTTACCAACATTACATTCTGAGCCAATGTTAAATCGGAGATTGACTTGTGATTGGTCGACGAAAGTGGGATGCGATTGGTCTCGTCTGCTATTGGCCAAGGCAGGCATGCTGTGATTGGGCGAAAAGGTAAGAGAGCTTTCAAGTGATTGGTTGTGGGCGTGTCTAACTAGATAAACCCATAGGAAGATCGATGCTCAAAATATGTAACAGAAGTATGATTTCTTGATCACATTCAAATCTTGACATTACCCATTATTACTAGAAATAATAACAAAACTTAACAACTTTCAAATTTCTTTATACGATTCTCTCTAAACATATCATTCCATTCAGATAAAAGTATTTCGTTGAGATTGAGATTTACGTTAGAAATGGTTCTAAAAATTGGTTTAGTTGAAAAAATTACGAGCAAAAACAATACTCAACTGCAAAATGAATGATGTATCAACCTCGAAAATTTATTGCTCTGATCTTGTAATAGCGAATTAACAATCATTTTCCTGTCACAGACATTCATTCTTTCTTCCTACGACATTCCTGAAAACATATGGTAGCCGAAGGATAAACTGCAAAATATTTACTCACTCCTCTCATGTAGGCTGAAAGGTGATCTTGTTCTACACTCACGCTTTTATTGCTATTAGGTACTTGTTCAATAAATATTCAATGAATGAGATGTTTTGCGATCCAGTTGATGAGTTGCTGATTACTTGACAAAAATAGATTTCATGAAAATTAATATTGGAGTTTATTTACCTTACCTGTCAAACTAAATGGTTATTATCCTCGTCTTGATTGAAAATAGATATCATCAATGATTGAAAGTATCATTTTATAGCTCATGAATTTTAAGCGTTGCAATCATTCACTTATGTGCATCTACATCAACCTACGTACAATTTTCCAATAGAAGGTGCTTGTTCAGTTGAATTTCGAATATAAATGCAGGTTTCTGAACTTCAATCAACACTACTAGCAATGTTTTATTCCAAATAATTAAGCTTTGATTCGTCAATACTCGTGAAAATCTATAAACAGTTCTTACTTTGTAGACAGCTTACTTACTGCGACTCCTATCTCAAGGACTTTCCAAATATCTCCGAATACATTTCGAAATAAACTGAAATACATTTAGAGTACTGCCATTTACTGAGTTGAATTCTACACGATTTTCCACCTGTATTCATATTCACAGACCATACCTGATTGCAAGATTTTGACAAATTCTGTTACCTTTATAGCAGTCAAAGTCCACATATTTTGCAATATGCATTCGAATGTTTCTAAACATTTCTAAATGCTTCTAAGTTCAACATCCTGTATAAGTAGCAAGAATTTTAGAGAGCTAAATAATGCTTTTGACCCATACATTTTGGTTAGATTATGATTTATAGTCTTTGGACTATGTTGTCAAGTTGAATAAATTCAACCAAATGGTCATGAATGAGAAATTCGCAATCTCTCACTAACTGGCGACGCTGAAATTAAAGTCAAGCCTCAACTCGTTTTATTCAGAAAAATCATGAATAACTTTGAGAGGAATGAATACAATGAAGTACTGTATTTTTGAAACTATTTTTACTTTTTGTGGCAGTGTGAGATACAATTTACACGGATATTTGGTCAAGACTCAACTTATTTTATTCAGAGTAATATATGCATGTTTACAACAGGATTAATACAATAGAGAGTATTTTTGAAACTGATTCCATAACCGTGTCAGACACATGAGCCAAGTTCATGTGTGAACTACAGCAAGGCATTCTTTCAAGGGTGGTCTATCACGGATCACAGACGTTGTTTATGACTTGCCAGACATGCCAGTCGTCTCGGTGACTAATGACCAAGAACAATAAATTGTCAGGTTGTTGGCTGACTTTGGATGCATCAACCTTCTCCTGTCCATTTCCATTTGCAGCGTCGAAAAGGGCGCGAAACTCAAACCCGCGGTGTCTCCTTGTGTTAAATGAATAATTCGGCAATCAATGCACTCCACAAAGGAGACTGGATGTCTGGTATCTCAGTATTCTGTACAGTCTATCATTCTCTTCAATTATGTTTTATACTTTTCATTTTATTTATATTTCCATAATGTCCTTCTTTACCTCTCATGCTTTGTTGTTTTTAATCTATTTATTCACACTCTGGATTTTCTTATGAGTCTATTTTTTTCAATTTTATTGATCAGATACTACTTGCTAATGTAACATTTTTTTGTCTTATTCCAGATTATACCTATTATATTAACTTAATATGTACACATTGATTGATATGTTTAATGTATATTACTTAATACCAACTACTCTTACTAATGTGAACTCAATCTTGAATGAAAACTCGATAGTGAAGTGATAGAGTTCTTGAATTTCATATTGCAATTAATAAAGCTTTCTATCAAGAGCACGCTGAAAATCCAACCCAAACGTGAACTAGACGAACGATGTTGAATTTTGTTTTTAAACATTATAATTGCATTTCTCTGACTTTCCCCGGAATGGCAGTTATTGCCTACCACCTGGTAAGAGAACCACAAAGGAAATAGTTATTTGTATATCTAGAGTGAAAAGTACGACTTTTTCTCCCTGTGGGAAAAAGTTTGAAGCCCGAGGCGAAGCCGAGGGCAACAATTTTCCTGAGGGAGAAAACGTATTTTTCGTTCGTGATGTACACAACATTTTTCCTCCATCTACATTTTTTATAGAAACTGCAAATAATATCATTTTAATAACTTACGTATTGGTGACAAAGTTTCCTAACAACATAACCTGAAATCTGAAACCCAAAAACAGGTCGAATGATTGGCACTGCCGATTGGACTATCTATCGGCAAAAGTTGTAACAATTATATCAGCTGGGCGTCAACCAAAAATGGCTGACTCCAGATCACGCGGTTCAGATTTGAATTGCAGATCAAAGATATTTTGTTAGCTGGTATTTTGAATAGAATATAATATTTTTAAAATTGTATAAATTTTTATCGTCTACTAATATTAAGAATATAATATCATACAAACATATATTTTATGAGTTGATCAAATTTCTGGTTGTGGTATTGAATTCAGTTGACTCAATGACAGATACCTCTATTATGCTTTCTCTTCTGAGCTTAGACCTTCTACCCTATTATAATGTAAGTTTCAAAATAGAGATGCTTCCCATGTTATTTAAATGGGGTCACTTTTCCTCCCTAGGGAGTTTTTCTGTTTTTTACTACCGAGAGCGAAAAAGTGACACTTTAGTATTATGTTTTAGGGAGTAAAGTAAGTACTTTAGACAGTAGGTGGAGGAAAAATAATTCTACGCTTTAAACAACACAAGTAATTTGGAAGTGTATTTTACTTTCATGTGAATGATTTGCTCCTCTATGGTCACACCTTATTTGGGTCCATAAATTCAGGAAAGAAAATTAGATGAAATAAAAACTTGATAGTGAAGCAATGGAGTTCTTGAATAAGTGCAATCAATACAAAGCTTCTCATCAAGAGCACGCTGATACCCAAACTCATACGTGCACGAAATATGTGAATTTTCCTTTTTATACACTACAATTGCCTTCTTCTGACTTTTCCCGCATTTGCTTGCAATTCAATGGCCTTCCACCAGATAGGAGAAAATTCACAAACGAAAATTCTCCGCTTTAATCACTACAAATAACTCCGAGGTGTCTTCAACGTTCATGTCAATGTATTGCTCTTCTATGGCTTGAAATACAAAATAAAAAGTGTTTTAATATCGATCAATAACAATAATCTGCAGTCACAACAGCTCCGAAGTGTCACTGTCAATCATTCATGAAAATGTAACTTGTAAGTAGCAAAATAACACTCTCAATTTATTGCAAACGTAGCCGTACAACAGACTCTCAATGCATTCAGACATCACAACATGAAGTTCGGTTGTACGAAATCAATTTGCATAATTGGAACGTACAACAATTCAGCAATGTGGAGAAGAAGAAGAAGAGCAAGGGGAAGGATAAAAAGAAGAAGAAGAAGAAAGTGAAAAGGAACGATCCGATAGAAAGGGAGAGCCCACAGATCTCGGACAAGAAGACAACGTCGAGAAGGAAGACTGTCGATTACTACTACCTCTCCGGGGTCATCAATCCTCTCGTTGCTATGTCATTCTTGTCTTCAGTTCCTCGTCATACATCTTCAGTTCCTTCTTCCACTTTTCCACAGTCTCCTTTCAATCAAACCTCGTAGCCAAAAGTTCCGTTTTCCAGCCACCTGCTTCTCCTATCCATTCAAATCACCTCTCCATGTTCACCTCGTTCGATGATGAACCTGCTCGGTCTCTTCATACTGCTTGTATTCTTCCACCACCTCGTCATACCATCATTTCTTCTTCTTCTTCTTCTCTTCTTCTTCTTCTTCTTAATCTTCTTCTTCTCCATCTCCTTCTCCTCCTCTTCCTCCTTCATGGTTCATCGGTCAGTTTTTCTTTCTTTTTTATTTTTCTTAAAACAATTCAATATTTATTATTTCTCTTTCTTCCTCTTCTTCTTTGGTAGAGAGTTAGTGGGGAGGATATTTTTAATATTCTTTCCGAAGAATGGACATTGATATATCCAAAGCTCCGCCAATTTATGTAGATGCATAACAATATAATTATTATCTATAGTTTTTATATTACAAATTGCTTTTTCATATCATATACAGTTCAATAATTATTTTCTTAGTCTGTATCATGTAAATTCATCTATAATTTTGCTGTATTGTAAGCTATTGTATATAAGTGTATAAGCCAGTATATATTGTAATCTACATAAATAAAGTACTCAATCAATCAATCAATCAATCAATCTTCTTCTCCTTCTTCTTTTTCTTCTCCTTTTTTTCTACTTCTACTTCTTCTTTTGTTACATTGTATTATTTTTCAGTTTTTATTCTTTAATTTCTATTCATATCTCAATTATAATTATTTAGGTTTCGTTTTTTTTATTATTATTTATGTATTTCAATAATATTTATTCACCTTGTTTGTAATATTGTATATATTTTTTTCTGAATTTCATTTGTTTAATCTAGTAATTATTTAGCGTTGTATTGGAGAGTTGAGTGTAAGAGAGGGCCGGCTGCGCCCTAACTTCGCCCTCCTAGGTAAAAATAAAGGCAGCTATTCTATTCTATTCTTCTTCTTTCTCTTCTGGTTCTTCTCCTTCTCCTTTTCCTTTTCCTCCATCTTCTTCTTCTTCTTCCTCTCCTTCTTCTACTCTTTCATCTTCTCCATTACCATCTCCTTTTTTTCTCCTTCTTCTCCATCTCCTTCTTCTTCTTCTTCTTCTACTTCTTCTTCTTCTTCTCCTTCTCCTTTTCTTTTCCTTCTTCTTCTGCTTCCTCTCCTTCTTCTACTCCTTCTACTTCTCCATTACTATCTCCTTCTCCATCACCATCTTCATCTCCTTCTTATCTTTTTCTTTTCCTTCTTCGTCTTCTTCTTCTTCTTCTTCCTCTCCTTCTTCTTCTCCATTACCATCTCATTCTTCTCCATCACCATCTCCATCTTCTTCTTCTCCTTCTTCTCTTTTCCTTTTCCTTATTTGTCTTCTTCCTCTCGTTCTTAACTCCTTCTTCTTCTGCATTACCATCTCATTCTTCTCCATCACCATCTCCATCTTCTTCTTCTTCTCCTTCTTCTTCTCCATCATCTTCTCCATCACCATCTTCATTTCCTTCTTCTCATTCTTATTTTCTTCTTCTGCTCCTCTCTTGTTCCAACTAGTTTCTTTCTCTTTTTCGTCTCGCGCTAATCAGACCAGTGGAGTGGTCGATCATCAAACAATTGGCAAACTTGTCCGCGAATATTCTTAGCGAAACCGGCTGCTGTTACAAGGGACACATGTCGATTCGCACGTAGCACCCGCAGAAAGAGACAGAAAAGAAAAAGAAAGTGAGAGAAATTGAATAAAGAGAGTGGATAAGTAGCACCCATAAAAAGAGACAGAAAAGAGAAAGGATAAAAAGAGAGTGGATAAGTCGCACCCATAGATAGAAACAGTAAAGAGAAGAAAGAAAGAAAGAGAGAGAAAAAGGATAAAAAGAGAGGAGAAAGAGGGAGAGGAGAGACACAAGAGCAAGGACCGCAAGATTGTAATTGGATGATAATCCCAATCTATTTACAAAACAATCAAAAGTGAATTAAAGTGAACTTAAACAATTATTATTGACCGTCCGTCTAAAAATGGCAACTCATCAATTAGAAACCTATTAAACCCATTAAAATTTAGATAAACATTCGACTATAATTTAATGTCATCCGAAAAAGGGCTTGATAGATTAGAGAAAATACTTTTCCCACTTTTCTCGCCAGATATACTTTTTTGAGAATGATGTAGAACCACTTAGAAGACATTATTTATTTATTATAAAACAGTGGGTGTGAACACGTGACAAGAAAGATAAGCTACACTTTCAGCTCTCAATTAGAAGACGCTTCGATCGTTTTGCAATTTCATTTCTCTCTGGTCATTAAGGATAGCCAAAAATTTTCTCTGGGCGTAGAAGGTCCAGTTTGAACAGATTTCATCCCGCATCGAATAAAAAAGGATTGACAAAACATACAGTTCTTTTATACGTCCTTGAAATTCTTACACGACATGTCAAATTTTCTTTCATACATTTTCTTATTGATCGTAATCCGCATTTTCCAACTATTGTCAGATTACTGAGGTTTTGCAATTATTCAAATGCTAATGAATTAATTATTATTATTAAACAAAAATCCAAATTAACAGCTGTAATTCACCCCGAAGACTTCTGCTACTTTTTGAATAGTAGCGCTCATCGAATTTCCATCTATAGTGAGGTCCACGTTATAATGACAGTATTTGATCAACTTTGGTTTTGCTATCCTTGTCTATCATTCGACAAAGCCGGTGGTACTATCCTTTTAAAGGTCCACAACGATGCCAATTATGTTTTTTACAGTGTAGAAATATAATTAATGCAGAGAATCGGCATCGCTATTCTTCTATCTTTATCCACTGCCATTATAACGTGGACCTCACTATAGCTGTTTACCCTGTTGTCAATATTTGCAGTAGCAGAATTCTTGGGGGTGAATTACAGCATTCAATTTGGATTTTCGTTTAATAATAATAAATATTGTCAGATTGTCAAGTCCAAATCACTGTTTTCAACGGTATTAGAAACTTGTGAACAAAAGCACATTTCTAATATTCTACTGACCTAGGAGTTCTACAGGAAATAGTACAACCCATGTTGAGAATGAAGAACTTATTCAAGCTACTGCGGTACATGAAAAATTGACTGACACCGATCACAAACACATTCTCCCATTCATAAATATCCCAAATATGAATCAATTTTCAAGATTTTTTAATGATATCTCATTTTCCCAATTTGTATCATGAGACTATAGTGAGATCCACGATATAATGACAGTGGATTGAGATGGGAGAACAGCGTTGCCGATTCTCTGCCTTGATTAATTATCTTTCTACATTGTCAAAAACAGATTTGGCATCGTTGTGGTGCAAGAAAAGGATAGTACTACTTGCTTTGTCGAATAATAGACAAGGATAGCAACACCAAAGTTGATCAAATACTGTCATTATAATGTGGACCTCACTACAGTTAGTGATTCTCTGAACAATCCCTATGTCTTTACAATAACTCCCTCAAGACTAATATCGAAATAGATGAAACAAAATTAATAAGTGTATGTTTTATTTTCAGCAATCCTACAACGGTGGTCAGTGGGACCAGGCCAGCTGAAAATACAGGGTGTGGCATCATGCATGCATCTCTGTCTAGACCCTTGTGGACTCCTCTATGGATCGGTGAGAATATCTTTACAAAATATATCATAGTTATTCGTTGTTTTAAAGTGGGAAATAGATATTCGAACACCAAATAAAATAATATTCAACTGTTTCATACTGTTTAATTAGTAAGTTGTCTCAGGAGCACAATGAATAGACATTTGGATGAAGACCAATATTAATGTAGTTTGTGACATATCCTTGTGAATAGATCTCAGATAGTTGTGTGTAGAAAGAAAAGCAGTAGCTAGTGGATATCATCCATTGTCCTCCTATACAGAGGACCAAACGCATGCCAGATTCTAATAGACATTCCGACGACATTGTGACAAGAATAATCATGAAAAAGTGACGAATACAAATTAATTTAATCACACAAAATAATATACTTAGAAGATGTCTTCCTTTGTGTAGAAAACATATTGTACAGGGATGGTTTGGAAAAATGGTTTGGAGTGAAGATTCAAAAACCATCACAAAAATCTCACATGATTGAATAAAAACACAAATATGTTGTCCAATTCTACACAGTTTTATTCGGTACACGACCATGGTTTCGTGACCACACCGGTCACATTTTTAAGTTTTTAAGTTGACTGAAAATAAAAGATAGAGTTTTTAATATTTTTTTTTATTCATCTCGATATTAGAGACCTATTAAACCCATTAAAATTTAGATAAAAATTCGACTATAATTTTATGTCGTAATTTAGTCTTGAGGGAGTTATGTAAAGACATAGGGATTGTTCAGAGAATCACTAACTAGACTCATGATACAAATTGGGAAAATGAGATATCATTAAATAATCTTGAAAATTGATTCATATTTGGGCTATTCATGAATGAAAGAATGTGTTTGTGATCAGTGTCATTCAATTTTTCATGTACCGCAGTAGCTTGGATAATGGTTCTTCATTCTCAGTTTCAGTCAAATGTGACCGGTGTGGTCACGAAACCATGGTCGTGTACCGAATAAAAAAGTGTGGAATTTGAAAACATATTTGTGTTTTTATTCAATTATGGAACGGTTCTACAATATTGACAATGACTCAGTCAAATCTCACATGAGTATCTATGTGATTGAGAAATTAAGAATTCAATCTTGATCTCCAATTTCGTATTGGACTTTCATTTGTTTGAAGCCTCTAGATCAGGAAAAATATACTAATAAAATCTCAAGTATCCAGAAAATACCGGCTTCGGTTACAGCATCTTATACAGATTCCAGACAATTTCCAAATTCTAATCCTCATCTACTACACTGTACTTATTCTTGAAAAACCGGACGTATATGTTTTCAAAAAGTAGTCAATGCCTAAGCTCACTTCCACTGAGATAGAGTTATTAAAGGTTGATCAGGCAATAAATCTGACTTTTTATTAACCCGAAGAAGTGTGGCTGTTCAGCTGCTTTTTTCGTCTAAAAAGCGACGATAAAGATGATGAACAGATAAAGAGATATCTCTCTTTCTACTCTTCGGATAAAGAGATATCGAACAGAACAAGATGGAACCGAGAAAATAACGAGTGTGGATGTTTAGTGGTTGAATAATGGTCGGTGTTGAGAATGTAGGGGGAAGGGGGTGAAGATGTGATATTGCTCTACAGTTGATCACAGTTTTTGGAGACTGTTCTAAGTGTAAGTCGTCATAGAACAGTTGGAAAATGTTGTCATTGGGTGTCTTCATTGATATGAGAGCTGTTTTTCGAGACGTCCCGTGGTTGGACCATGTCGTAAAAAGCTCTTCTACAACCCCTTCCAACATTCTATTCCAAACTCACTGTTAATCACTTTCTCTCTCCCCCACCTTCCCTCTCTTCTACCCCATTCACACATCTCGTCTTCACCCACATTTCTCGTCCATTCCACCCCGTTTACTTTTATTCGTACACATTTCACTGATACCAAGTAAGATCAAAGCCAAAGATGCACACTGTACACTAGATAAAGCACGCAACAACACTCTGTTATCTTGTTGTATCTTTTCCGCCCCATCTTTCTTTTCGGTTTCGTTTTCGATATTGTTCCTCGTGCCACACATATTAAATAGATTTTTATCTCCAACATACAACCTGACATAGGAAGTATTTCGGGAACAATATCCATTATCTCACACAAGTATTTGGTGGAAAACAATACTATAGATCACTTATTATCTTCTTGTATATTGGAGTGTATATTAAATGAGATGAATAGTTTATAAATATTTTGGACTCAGAATTGGACAAAATTCATGAAGTGTAAACATAACCTATTTTTGGACAATTTCTATTTAAATTTGGGAAAGGAACAGTTTTGGGATTTGAGCCTGTTGTTACTTTCCCAACCATTCATAGTTGGGAATGATATTGTATGTATCAATGTATAAATAAATAAGGAAATATTTGGAATAAAATAGAATTAGTAATTAAACGTTCAATTAGTTACAATCGTTATTTAATGGAGATTCCATTATAATGTTTTTGATATTTCCTATTCTAACTCGTTTGAAAAACAATACTACATCAGTATGCAATAACTGCATCGATATCAATAGTCATCAGAAAATCTGAAACTTCTCAAAATACTCAAATAAGAAATATTTGGCGAATCGAATAACCTATTTTGAAAAATTAATATCCTGTTAGATCCCTAAAATATGTTAAGACGATAAAATACTGAATACTTACAATAGAAAATTTTGTAAATTTGATTGATCGCAAAATTTTTGAAAGCATTAATTGCACAATTGTGACATAGTTTGTATATTTTGTATTTTTATAGTTTGGTCAATTTGGAAATTGCAAACATATTCAGTTGAAATCAAAGTTTCCAATTCGACGCAACATAATATCTACTTTAGTTGGAAGAATCTACTACACTACTTATTGATAAATAGCAGATTTGATTTCAACTAACCAAATATTCTCTGAGTCTCTCTGATCAAAATAAATGAAGGAATCCTTGCTCTCTGGAGGATTAAAATAAAGGCAGCAATTCAATTAAACAGTTCAAAATGATAATACTAATGTTGCAATTTGATTATGAAAAAATAGACTAATAGTTTCTCCATTCATAAAATTTGACTATTATGACAAAAATAGTTTTGGTAAAAGAATGACAACCGAAAAAATATCTACTCCACGTTTCGAAGATTAGCAAGCTTTGCAATATCAATATCATTTTGTAATTTTGACCTTGATGTTTTTTAGTATGAATGAACGCAGCTTGAATAGCGGTTTGCATACGTGCATTCAGTCACATCAGCAACGAGTATTTCGTAATGTTTTTGCATAATTTGAATACTGTGCCAAATACCGTTGAACTGCTTTAATGTGCAAGAATTATGACTCAGTCAGAACTCCTTCACTTCAACACAGAATTCAACAAAAAACACTAGATCCTCTTTGGGCCATACATTTTTATTTTCTATTTTTGATATTTATTTATATTTTTTTACAAAGAAGCACTGACTGGGAGAGAAAAACTAAGGATACTCCTTGTACTATTTCTCTCCCAGATTTAGATAACATTTTAAAAGTCCAAAATAGGGTTATGATTCTACTTTACTAAAATTTACCTCATTTTCACTCAAAAACAACGAAAACTAAGATTTTTAAATTTTGACGGTTGAAAACAGAATAACAAACAAAAATATCACACTCAAATCACCAATAATTGGAAAATTTTTGAGTAATTTTACAAAATTTAGAGCCAGAAAAAACACAACTCACTATTCAGCACAGCTGAATACATTGAGGTGTTGCATCTGTGTTAGTTTAATGCTAACCGTAGTTCACTGGAAAATAATATGTTCGCATTCATTATTTTGTGTCACATTCCGGGTTTCAACCAACAGCTGATCAATCCACCGAATTAGATGTCCTTACACAAAGACATTTTATTATTGGAGCATCTCTCATAGCTCCTCCTGAACAAGACTTTAGTGAATCACCAGATACCTTGACCGCTGGCAGCACTTATCTTAAATATCCCAGAATACTAAAAAAATGAATTTATAATTTAATAATTTAATGAATTTATTGGTGTGTTAAGAATTACTCTTATCTATTATTCCTAAAGATCTATCAAATGTCATTTTTTTCAATTTGTTTTAAGTTTTGTCTACTCCCAACAGAAATTAAATTTATAATAAAAGAAAAAATTGTCTCAAAATATGATTCTCAAAAACATAGATCATCCAAGACATCAGACTTTAGTAGGCTAATAGATTTTCGGGAACACGATACAGTATGTAGTTCAGTAAGTAAAGGTCAATTGACAGATTATTTATAGTAAAGCATTTGAGAAGCCACTTAGTTGCGCTGAGAGCTCAATATGAAAACACTCCGTTGAAAAGATGAACCTGGCTTGAATTGAAGTGTTTCATTCACTCTTTACATCTGGGAAAGACTTGGAATAGTGCCTCCAAATTCTGATGTCTATAATGAATATCACATCTCTTCTTAAATCGCCTCTATATCAGACACATTCTCATACCTCTCTATCTTTCTCTGCCTCTTTTGATCACCATTCTTTTTCTCTCTTCTTATCATGAAAACCCGGTTTGAAACTCTAAACGCACATAACCTACACCTCTCCTTCTCCAACACCAAAGAGAATCATATTATGGTGCTTCTTCAACAGTGTATTAGCATTGAATGGTTTTAATACAACGTAAAAAATACACGTCAATGTTCCGAATCCTTATTGGGAACGAAATATAGCTTTTTTATGGAGTTTTAGCTTTGATAAGAAATTTTTGATAACTTCTCGTAACTAACCTTTCATCCACCGGTTTTATAAGCTGTTTAATGATGGATATTTATGTTGAATCATACATTTATTGAATCGATAAATGCGTGGCTAGGAACAAGTTTTGAGGTGAATTTGAAGGTTTTTATTACAGTACCAAAATTCGAAATCTTGTTTCAAAATCACACTTTTTTTGAAACCTTGTTCAAAATGACACCTTCATTTGAAGTGTGAAGTCTATCAAAATGTAAGCTTTTTATTATTCTTCATATTTGAATATATTGCTACTGTACAAAATAAGGTAGCCATGGAGAAAAAATTCTCAGTTCTATATATCTATCTCGAAGCTGCCGAATTATTTCTGAATTCAAATGTGCATTTTGTTGTTGAGTAGGTGTCAAAAAATTGAAATTAAATTTTGCCTAATACCATTACGAAATGATGAATTACAATCAATCAATGAATAGTGACAGCTCAATTAATTATTGATCTTTTTGGATCTGACTACAAACTATAGTGGAATCAATGTACCTAGAATACATTGTATTCTGAGTAATACAATACTGTATACTGAATACAATACATTGTATTCTAGGTTCAGTGAGTAGAATGTTTACCTAATAGTCTATTTAATTAAATGAAATGAATATTTCAAATTTAATTCAATTCAATATTAATTGTTGACAAAAATATAATACAATACATTGTATTCTAGGTTCAGTGAGTAGAATGTTTACCTAATAGTCTATTTAATTAAATGAAATGAATATTTCAAATTTAATTCAATTCAATATTAATTGTTGACAAAAATATAACCAGGAGTCAACGCTGCAAGATAAAAGCAGCCACCCATCCATGAACTGTCAGGAAGCTCTTGTAACCAATGTCTGACATTTCCGGTGATCAATCAATAAATTATATGCTTTTCTAATTGAATGAAAACACACATATGTTGTCAAATTCTACACAGTTTTATTTGGTATACACGACCATGGTTAACCTTTTAGCTTTATTCAGCTTGAAAATGTGACCGGTGTGGTCACGAAACCATGGTCGTGTACCAAATAAAACTGTGTAGAATTTGACACCATATTTGTGTTTTTATTTAATTATGGAACGTATCTTCAATATTGACAGTGACTCAGTCGAATATGTTTTTCTATAGGGATTTTCACATTATAAGTTAACTTGCGTTGATAAAAATGGAAATCATCTCTACTAGCTGCAACAATATTCTAGTAGACGAAATCCAGCTCAATCCATCTACAAAGTTGCTAAATTTGCTTACACACTGCAATTCCCCACGAATTTCACTTCAAAGTCCCCCATATCTTACAATAAAACTGTCCTACACCACTTACAATGTCAAGCGTGAGCCTCGGAAATTTACTCTGATACAAAGTCTAAACAGCAGTCCAACGCAAACATATAAAACCGCAACTTACTTTCGCAAATCAACTATCAAAATTTATCTCGAAAATCTCTCACCCAGCAGAAATATTTCTACCCGCATCTCCTCATCCGTTCTTCACTGCATCCATTCTCCGTTGAAGAGTGCAGCCAAATCGCAAATCAGACTCATATCGGCTACTTGCGAAGTCGGTGGAATGGAAGAGCGTAGAAGTAGGATAAAGGAAGAGGGACGCTTTGAGATTGGCAGTCAGTGTCGGAGAATAGAAAATAGCTAAGTCGTCTACTCGAAATAGACCACTCTAACTATTTTACGTCTATTGAGTGCCAGGTGGGTACAATAAGCTCCTTCAAATTCAACTGTTTGTCTGCTATTTCAATGCTTTTTCACTTTACTAGTCTACAATCTGCTCCTCCTTTCTCTCCACCCACTACATCAATTCTTCAACTTCAAACCCAAACTCTTTCCCTTCTTTCCCTTTCTTTTTTCCTCCCTCTCCTTCTTCTTCTTCTTCTCTCCTTCTCCTTCCCCTACTCCTTCACCTTCTTCTTCTTCTTCTTCCTCTTCTTCTTCTTCTTCTTCTTCTTCTTCTTCTTCTTCTTCTTCTTCTTCTTCTTCTTCTTCTTCTTCTCTTCTTCTTCTTCTTCTTCTTCTTCTTCTTCTTCTTCTTCTTCTTCTCTTCTTCTTCTTCTTCTTCTTCTTCTTCTTCTTCTTCTTCTTCTTCTTCTTCTTCTTCTTCTTCTTCCTCTTCTTCTTCTTCTTCTTCTTCTTCTTCTTCTTCTTCTTCTTCTTCTTCTTCTTCTTCTTCTTCTTCTTCTTCTTCTTCTTCTTTCTTGAACTCTTTCCTTTCACTATCTGTTCTTCTTCAAACACCACCCCTCCCCTACCACTCTTCACCCTTTCCTTGTCTGAGATTACCTTACAACCAAACTAAATTCTGAGCAAAGACAGCGGTAATTCTATAGTTGTTATCAATTAGTGTCCGTCATTGCCGAATCGAAATAGTCTGTCTCTCTCACTCACACACACGTGGAGTAGTTTTTGGCCTTCTCATCTTCTCTGCTGTTTCTTCTCACTTTGATCTCCCTTCCCAATTCAGAGAACCTTGCCCTAGTGTCGAGTTCAGGAGCAATGACCTGCCAAGTCGGACTTTCGTAAATATGTAGAAACACAAGAGAACTTTGAAGTATTCACATCTAAATTCATTCAAACACGATGAATATGGAGTATTTTAGAATGTAGTATATATTTTTTCTCGTATTTTCAAATTGGAGAGTATTTCAGAATAATAATTAGAGATTGAGGGGAAATCAAAAGAAATTGGAAAAAGATATTAAAAATATAGACACGATTACGAAAAGCATATAAGCTACAATTATTTTCAAAGTATTAATACCATTGGTATATTACATGCTAAAAACATGATTACATGCCTAAAAACATGCTCACGAAACGTGAACTTGAACACTGGAAGTATCTTAGTTTTTCCACAATAAGTACAATCTCATTGGGGAATTAGTATTTCTAAGCCTAGTCTGTTAGGTGTGGAGTCACTTCTTTCTCAGGTACGAAACCTCGTCTGAAAGTCTGTGATTATCACTACCTGAATCTATAGTTCCTTACCACTTACCACAGCAGGGTGCTAATTAATGTAGTCGGTGCCAATGAATATTGTTATTGTATTATATCAATATCATACAATAATATGATCTGAAGAGAACAGCATGCAAATCCCAAAACTATCTCTCACTCAAATTTTTGATAAATAAAAGTTAATCCAATGATATATTATGTCATAAATAATGTTGAAGCATTCAAGTTTTCCTCTATTTCTCCTTGGATCATAATAAATGATAAACCTGAATATTAATTTCTAATGATGAGGGCCAGATAATGAGAATCTCTGGTATTTTTAAGATCTACATACCCGTAACTTTGAGTAGAGCCATTAACTCAATCAAGAGTACAAATTACAACTTCACACTCCAAAAACCAGTCTGAACAAACATTTGGAGTTTACGTACTCGCAGTAGGCTCTTGGACAATTTTGATAGATAACTTGGAAAACACTAATTACACTGAGTTATACTTAGGAGAGGAGGTTTCATAGAAAACATGATTGCTGTTTACTCAATTTTCACCGTCGGCACCTTCCCCATTCTAGTTTTTACGGCAGATATTTGCTAAATTTATGTGAAAAAACTGAGAGGTGTATCTTGCTCACGAATTGGTATTTAGAACTTGAAAGATTGATTGCTGATCACCCTATTTTCATCATCGGCACCTTCTCCTTTCTAGTTTTCGCGATAGATATTTAGATTTTTGTGAAAAAATAGGAGAAGTGTGACTTGTTCACGAATTGGCATGTTAGAATTTGGAAGGTACCAGACAACCAGGCTTTACTTGATTCACTTTTTGACAACCATAGTTCACACTGAACTGGAGCTGCAAAATGCATTTATACTTCCGTTACGAAGAAACCTAAAGAAGTCGAGTGCAGAAGAAGAATAGAAAACGGTCGGAAGTGAGAAGTGAGGAGAGTGAGAGAGAGTAAGCGCACTTCACAAACAAAAAGAGAAAGAGCAAAGCAGGGGCGGCGGCGACCGTCGACTTGTTAGCAAGTAATAATTAATGCAATAAGTTGGCGAATTGCGCGAATTATTGCCAAGGCAAGCAGACACATCCATGCGGCCAGTCACGTAGGCCACCACAGTCTGTCTGGAGGAGCTGCACTAGTCGACTAGGTCTGGGTCCAGTCTACTCTGTAGACAGGGGCGGAGAGAAGAGATGAGAGAAAGGGTTAAGAGTAGAAGAGAAAGATGGAGTTGAAGAGAATGTTGGAGTTGACGAGGAAGACGCAGTTGAAGCATATACTGTGGTAATATAATAGTACTATATTGCATTACTATGAGTTGAACAGGTGGTTTTCTATGAGTTGAAGAGGGTATAAAAGAAGTTACAGGAGAGAAACAATTGAAGTTGAAGAAGTCATTGTAGTATATAGTGGAAAGAAATGAAAAAAAAAGATTATTTGAAATATAAAATATAGTTGGGCATCAAGAGGGAATTACACAGATATGATTAAAAGGTAAAGTTAAAACATTAGATCTCTTGATTTAGAGAAACATCCATCTGACAAAATAAGAGAAAAATGAGTTTGATTAGGTCATAGAGTATAGGGTCATGAAAATGTATATCAGAAGGTCATAGAGTATAGGTTCATGAAAATGAATATAATAGTGAAACAGTGTGTGAGTGGAGAAATCGGAAGAAATAATGCAATATTTTCTTTGAATAAGAATTTTGTGATGAAAAAAAAAGTTTAGAAAGAAGGTGGCAAAGCAAGTATGAACATAATTTCCAAGACAGTAAGATTGTTTGAGAGAGTAGATAAGACTTTTCATAAGATAGATGAAAAGAATATGGGAAACTATTAGAATAAATCGCAATATTTAGATGCAGGATGATATGAGAATGAACGAAGAAGTATCTAAAGTGAAAAGGCGAGACAATTTGTAAGAAAGAAAGAGGAAAGCCGTAAGGAAATGCTACAGGAGGAAGAGAGAGAATCTAAAACAGAAAAAGAGCTGGTGAATAACGGATGAAGGAAGAATTGATAACGGAAGGAAGAAGGTGAATAACGGAAGTGGAGAATGGAAGAGAGACAGAAATCAAGAAACAGTATGAGGGAAAAAGATGAACTAAGAAGGAACAAAGAGGATTGATGAGAGGTAAGATGCGAGAAAAAACAGTTGATAAGGTGACAGAAACCTGCAGAAAAAGTGTAGGAGAAAATGAAACGAAAAAGTGTGAGTGAAGTCTGTTCAAGAGTATAGAGTTTAGACTCCAAGTAGTCAGTAGACTCCAAATAGTCAGGAGAGGGTTACTAGAGAGTTCAGAGAAGCTAGGAGAAAGAACAACAACTGAATTATAAGAGTATAAAGGGGCAGATAGATAAGGGAAAGAAAGAGGAAGAAAACAGAATGAGAGACAGAAAAATAAATGAGAGGAAGCCATTAAGAAAAGAGACAAAGTTAAGAGACTAGTGAGCGAGACAGAGGAACAGACTGAGAGAAAGAATGAGAAATCCAGAGGAGTTTTTTAGCAAGCTAGTCTTCGAGGTTAGATTTTTATTGCTTATTGCAATCCGCACACAAATAGTATCCGGCCTCTCACTCTGATTTTACAGTTAATCAGGTCGTACATGTCATTAATAAGATGTAGGCACAACAGCTTAAGTCTAATGCAGCCTTGTACAACACATAACAACATTGGAATAATGCTGGGAAAAATTACCCTCAATGCAATATGAAGTACCGACTTTGTATTCATAAGTTATTGGCCGGAAATCTGTATTTATTTGCTAATTGGTCCGCTACACAGGTGAAAGGCACGTAACTCCCAGATTATCTGGCTGATATGATCGAATGAGCGAATGCATACAAGAACTGATCAGATAAGCGTGCAAGAATGCATGTGCATTGTAATGGATTTTTTCTGTTTTTATGGTCAGTCATCTTATGATTGGTTTTGAGATTGGAATCGTGGTTTTTCGCTAGTATGAGAACATGTATTCAATGTATTTCATTATATATCAGTGTGAGTATTCTGAGACCTACTAGCGGAATACAGTACTAATACCTTCCGACTACATTTTCGCAAGAATAGAACATATATTATACTGCACTTCATATCCATCCTATTTGAACTTGCTATATTTATTAGCAGTCTATATTAATAAGTCTTGTGAAGTCTTATTAAGTCTATAACCAAAGAAAATACAGATGTATCCTGTTCTCATTCTCTTTGATATTTATTTATTTCATGAAAACCTAGAAAGGCTCACAGACAAACTCAAGAACGAGCCTTAATAACATATTTGATAGTATAACAAATAACATATATCTTATATCTATATCTTATTCGAATAAGATTTCAACTGATGATAGATCTTTGAATAGAATTCCCTATTTCAACGTTCTACTGATCAGTTCCACGCTTTAAGGTCAAATTGTTAATTCAAATTTAGCTTTGAACCTCAATCAGAGTACCGATAGCAGAAGCTACTTTAGAATTTTGACTATTGAGCAGGAAATAATTTCTCCGTTACTCCACTCATAGTGTATATTGGAAGGACTTCAGAAATAGAGTGCCATAGTCGTTACCTGTTCCGCAATAACCTTGAGAAGGCTATAAGTGTTTGAAAAGTGATGTTGGCTACTTAAAAAGAGTGCAAGCAGTCAAGTTAAGACGGGATGAGCAGTGTCCATCTATTCATTTGACCAAACCTGGAACCAACTTGGTCCTCCCTTCTCCCTAAAAGGAATGTCTTCCAAGAACTCGCGAAAAACTCACTGACGCCGCATTTGTTCTTCATCTTCGTTCATCTTACTTATTATCCGTCTTCCTCTTCTTGTTCATTTACTTCGGCTACTGATTCCCCTTGTACGATTTTAAGCTATCATTGCTCAAGTCTCTCCCAATAATATTGAACATTTTCTTACCATTTAATTTGTTCTTGCTTTAGCTTTTTTAAATCATATCAGTGTTCTCTTCCGTTATGGAGCTCCCCAATATGGATAGAAGTCTGAAAATAGGCATTACGAATATTGTTAAAGCATATTATTTTTTACACTTCTAGACACAAGTCAAGGTAGTTTTAATGTCATTTAATTCCATGATTGTATAGGAATCAGTTCAGCTGAATATGTGGTAGGTGTTACCATGAAACCTGGTTCTGTAATTTCAATTGATTTTGAACAAATATAGTGGTATTGCCAACATCAATATCTCACTCTTCCAATGATTAAATTCATTTATAATATTTTCCCGAATCTTATAAACATCTGCTATGACAAAATATTGCCACTCTGTCATTGGTCAGCTGAAAATTGTTATTGGCTGAAGTTTCTCCCTCTCAACTCCTATTGGCTGTCGCCATGACAACGGAATTGCAACTCTCTCACTGGTTAGCTTCTGATTGGTCGATTCTCTCTTCCTCAACTCCCATTGGCTATCTTTTTGATGACAAAATCTTTGCTTTCTAATAATAATAATGACTCAATGTGATTTTTCTTATATAATTTGCCAAGCAATATGCCACAGTATTAAGTAGTTGCACCAATTCTTAATTTTTTTCTACCAATGGATTTCAAAAATGATTCAAAATTAATTTTTGCAACTGATGGATTTAATTATTAAACTCGTTTAGTCAATGTATGGTTGTATTTATTATAATGTGTTTCAATTGAGTCAGCTGATGGTTTAAACTAGAATTTCAGTTCAACTTAAATCGAGAAAGTGACTCGAGCAACCAACAAGAATAACAATCTATATCTTTAGAGGAACATGTACGACTAAAAAGATTTCAACAATTCATTTTTTTCTTATTTAGAGGAACATGAGCGATCAACAAGATAAATTAACGGTTTGAAAAAATAATAAAGGAATGTTTTTATTGTGTTTCAGAGGGACATGAACGACGAATGCGTGTTCAACGAGATGATGGAACAGCACCACTACAACACCTACTCGTCAGCCAAGTACTCCAACACAAACCGCACCGTCTACCTGGCCCTGGACAGAGCGGGCCTCCCGCGCAAGGTGCAGGTCAAAGCGGGGACACCACTAGGAAAGCTGTCCAAGTGGACGCGGGTGCTGACCCAAACAGTTGCCACCCCTCCTGCCACCACCACGTGTCCCACCCCGCCTCCACCCTCAGAATCCCGGCGCTGTCGGAGAAAAAAGAAGAAGAAGAAGCGGAGGAAATGTCCTCCCGCCCCCGGCAAACCACCGTGCGACGACGAAGTCTCCAACGAGGACAACCACAACGGCCGCCTCCTGCGGCGGAAGTGCGACGGAAAACCCTGCCGCCTCCTAGTGACCAGCAAGAAAGTCACCGCCTCCCGGCCCCAACGCAAAAAACAGCAACCCACCCGCCACCAACACCAAACCAGGCATCTGCACCATCTGAGGCACATCCACCGCCCCCAGGCTGATGAGCCGCCACATGATGACCCTTTCGACCTTGAGGAGGAGGACGATGACGCGACAGCCGCCCCCGACGCATTGGACGACGAAACTACTGCCACCGATCTGCCCCTCATGCTCCTAGTAGATGCTAATGACTAATATCATAGAGAGAATATATCATGAGAAGATATCCCATGTTATGGGGCGTTTATATTGCAAATTTCACTGTTAACTCATTAAGCTGATAATCCACGTAGCTTTTTTTCTTTTCTTGTTTTGTGGAAATAGATTTTTTTTTCATTATTTAGCTTTTCTTCGTGGAACTATGTGACGCTGGTAGTGTCTCATATCATAGAGATACAAATACTACTTGTGGAAATAAATATATAATTTTTTCATTAGCTTTTTTTCGTGAAGCTATGTGACGCTGGTAGTGTATCATACTATAGAGAAACAAATAGTACTCGAAAACGAATAACCGATTTATTTTATTAATTTGTATAATTTTTATGGCAAATAAATGAATTTGAATTTTTGATAACCATAAACGTATATTGTCTCTGCTGATACTGAACCGTTCTTACAGCACTTTCACCCGGCCAAAACAGTAAAAGTCGACAATAATAGACTCGCGGTAACAAAAAATTGCTTGAAATATGGAATATTAACGACCTATATCATAGGATATCTCCTTATGCTATCTTTCCTCTATGCTAATAGTGTGTCTCAGTTAGACTCAAATCGATCAAATTCCACAAAAAAGAATACCTAAATAATTTACAAGTTAATGTTTAATGAAAATTAATTATGCACGATGGTTCGTGCCTTTTGCTGAAAAAAATCAAGGAGTTTTTATTGATAGTAATTAATTAATGACTTTTGGCAATATTTAATCGAGTATATTACGAGTAAACACTGATTTAAAAAAAAAAACAACATAAACTGAAAACAAAAGAAATTTTGGTCTAGACTAGGATCCTATTTTCTATCTTCATCATTTCTAGGTTTGTTAAATGAGTTATCAAATGATGCGCAATGAACAGTATTTAACAATGTTTCTAGGTGCATTGGTATTTTACATTCAGGTGAACTGAATTAAATTAATTCAGGATTCAATATTTAGAGCTCAATTCACTCCCCACCAATGAAAGCCATACAATTATCATCATAACTGATCTTCAGTTGAAGTACAGTACCTAACTAGTTTTCAATTCATTAGATGATTGAACACTTTTTATTCAGAGATCTGTGCGTCTCAAGAATAAAACTATCCACATTATATAAATCAAGATGGTGGAAGAAATCTTCTAGTTGGATTTCTATGATGTGAATTTCTGTCACTTTATATATTTACGAATCTCATGCAAATACTCAAAGCAATGAACAAACCCCAAAAATGTTAATTTTGATAGTGAAAACTCAACAATATTGATGGTGAAATAGGGAAATACGTATTTCTTATTGGAAAACTCAGTAATAAATTTTTATTTTTGCAACTAAAACTGAATTTTATCGATTTGAGCTAGCAAGGCACATTATATGGACATTATCCTAGTTGCGTCATCCAGATAGTGCTTAAGTAGGACTTTAGTAGGTTAGATAATAAATACAATGAAAGGAATAGTTTACGTGTCTGTGTTATGAGAGTGTGTCATGAATGGATGGATGTATACGGTCCAATGTGATAGGCCTACCTACACTAATTCAGAGGGTAAAAAATAATACGACTATAGTGAGGTTCACGTTATAATTGCATTGGAGAAAGATAGGAGGACAACGTTGCCGAACCTCTGTCTTGTCAATGCCTTCTATAAACGGTAGCAGATATTGATGTAATATTAACTGTTCATTTTCTCTGTTGCATATCCATACTCTTTCACTATTAAAATTAAACTAGAATTTTAAAAACACTTATGGAGTGAAAATGCACTAACATTGGTAGTGACGATCGTTTTACATACACTGACATAGCCACCAATCTTGAAATCCTCCACATCTCACAAAAAAGCAAAGAATTCAATGTATTGGAACAATACGAAATTTACAACCAAACAAAATAGTTTCCCAACAGTCTCCTAAATGATCAAATAAATTTCTCTTCCCACACACTCTTTGACAAAACAGCCCACAGTTCAAAATTACCGCCCTACTAAAGCATCCACCAACCCCCACCACCACCTATTCCTCCACCTTCATCCACACATTAGCTTGACATTAGAGTAAATTCCCACAGTCTGATGATGACCAACAACAGGTCGAAACGATCGTCACTACTAAAGTAAGTGTATATTTACTCCATAAGTGTTTTTAAAATTCAAGTTTTGTTCATTTTCGTTTAAAAAATCAATATTTGTCAAGAATTTCATAATGAATTTACATTCAAATTCAAATTATTTATTTGCAATTCCATTCGTTTACAATATTATTTACAACATGTAAAGAATTTCTGCATTGTCACAATTCTACATATATTCAATTATATAAATCACAAATTTATAAAATACATAATAAGACACTGGAGAGGTTTAGTAACTATTATAAGACTACAAGTTTTTGATTTGAATCCAATCAAGCCTTGTGTCTAGATAGGTTGCAGTTGGATCCGAGGGAGGAAAGCGGTGAAAAAATTAAATTCATCAGTCATTCATCTAAAAACTCGCGAACCGAGTAATAAGCTCTATTTGTCAAATACTATAAGATATTCTTCTTGAATTGAAATTTGGAATTGAAAACTTTAGTTTCGCTTGGAAGTTTGTTGAAGAATTTTACTGCTCTATATAGTGCTCCTTAAATAATAATAGCCTAATAATAATAATAATAATAAAAATAATAATAATAATAATAATAATAATAATAATAATAATAATAATAATAAAAATAATAATAATAATAATAATAAAAATAATAATAATAATAATCAAGATGAAATATTTTGTTAATTAATTATCAATTCTACATTGTTAAAAGACGATCTGGCAACAGAGCAAAACGAGAAAGAGATAGCGCTATCCGCTTTGTTGAATGAAAGACATGGATAGCAATACCATTGCTAATCAAACACTGCTATTATAACGTGGACCTCACTATAGTACATTGAAGATTAATTTCTAACATCACCTCATCTTAAACCATGACAATTTTGACAACAATTTTCTTCTTGTTCACATGTCATCTATTTCATAAAATTTAATCAATGTATTAATAATGATAGTTAGACATATTATGACGACTACCAACAGTATTTTTCTTATTAAGTATAAGTGTAAGATTAATTCTAATGCTTAAACCTCATTTTTTCTAATCGCTGAGTTATTGTATTCCAAATTCTGATTGTAGTCTAAATTCTACAAATATTGTCCAATGTAATCTACATTAAATTTAATATAACATTTCAAATTACTCTCTTCGAGTAGCACTTTCAATTTGATAGATTGAAAAATAAATTCGTTTACCTATAATGATTTTTCACATTTCCATGAACCTCAATATTTTCCAATTATAAAAAATGTTCAACTACTTTATCAAGTGTTACTGTAACACTATATTACAACTTACTTACCTTAGATGTCATTATGTAGTGTTCATATCCATTTATATGCAATGAAAGCTCAGTATGCCAAAGTTATAAACTAGAATAGTTAAACTATAGTAGGCTAATAGCAGATCAATATTACCATGCAGCAAATAATAAAATTAAATAAATATTGGAACAAATAATGTTGTACAGGGATCTATTTGAAGTCATTTTTTATAATTATTGTAAAAAGTAGATAGCAGTATTAGCGTTTTTAACAACTACAATTCAAGTTACCAGTAGATCTTTTATCTGACGGAATATCAAAGTTGTTACAAATGTTTGTTTGCTATGAGTGTATTTATTATTATTGTGAACTATTCCTTCTGGCGCTGTTAGCTTTTTTATAAGATGTTTGTTGTATATAAATTTATGAATGAGACTGTTTTTATAAAATGATAGACGAACAATAATTAATTATATTTTATCAACGAATTTTCTTGTAAATATTTTTATGTACAGTGTTAAATACTGAAGTGTATATGCGAAAAGTAAAGCAGTTTTTAGTATGTTCGCTTTTAGGTTATTATATACTAGGTTTAATGTACAGCTTTAATGTAGTTAGATCTATGTTGCTTTTAACAAATTACCAGTATTTACAGACGAGAACTATAGAAAAAGTCTTGAACAAGTGAATTAAGTTATAAACAAAAGTATTTGATGAAATTAATATTTTAGGTACTAATAATAAATTTGAATAAAATTTCAAATCCTTCACAAAGATTATGATAATGCTTGAACCATATACCAGTACTCAGCTTGATGACATTTTTAAACAATTCATGTACTTCTGATATTTCACATTCTAAAAGTTACTAAAACTGGCCAACATTCTCTTATTTAAATTTGAAAAAAAACTTGGGATAGAAATAACAAATTCCACTCAATAGAAATTCTGCAGTTCATAATGTTTCAAATAATAATTACATTGTTTTAAAGCCTAATCATATTTGTTACAATGCCATGTAGCCTACCTCAATACCATTATATAAAATTACTCAATACTTTGTCTGATAAGTCAGACATTTTTCATTTGTATTTATTTTTCCAAAAGCTAAATTTTTTCTCAAGCTTAATAATTTTTAAAACCATTACTTTTCTTAAGTTTAATAATTGTTAAAACCTGTATTCTCTCAATGATGAAGTGACATTTTACCAAGGAGCATGAGAGACATACGTAACAACGAACATTATTAATGGAGTATTGCCAAATTTTATTTTCCTTGTTCAAAATATCTAAAATAAAATATATAGTAACATGAATTACATTAGATAAGATAACTCGTAGATTGAAGTTATGACACTAGCCTCATGTTTCAATGATCAAGAATATTCCTGAATCTAGCTTCTTGTCCGACTCGACCCTTTTTTACAAAGGATCCAGATCCATGCTCTGGAATACCTTAACATATGGACTTCTTTCAGTTGATATACCAGCTTATATTGAACTAGAATGATGATATTTCACCCTTTATTAACAACATTTCTATGAACGGTTATAACATTTCTTCAATAATTGTGTGAAAATACTTGAATCCTCTATTCCCTTGGAATACGAATTAAATGTATTATTGGATAGGAATAAATTTTAACGGTATGTGATATGGAAGGATTTGCTTAAATGAGACTGAACAAGGAAGAGTAATACAATTGATTGCTATTTTAACAGGATAATACAGTAATTCCTTAACGGTTTGATAAATTCAAACATGAAAAAAGTAGATTTTATTAAATCAAATTGATGAATATTGGCATTACGGATTTCAGCAGTATTCAGTACCTACTATAAATTTTGAAAAAAATTATCATGTAAGTCCAAAATCAATTTCCATTTTTTTCAATGATTTTGATAGAATATTATAGGATTTATCAAGATAATACTGAAAGACTTAATTCAAAATTGGATATTTAAAAGAGATTTACTTACAATTTACAATAGAAATTAAGCTTAGCATAAGTCAAAGCCAATGAAAATTTATAAATTCAATAGGTTTTGATCAATCATTGAACAAACTGACAAATTAAAGCCATAAAACAGAATTGTTGAAAGTCAATAGACAAATCTATCTATTTTGTGAAGAGCTCTGAACTTTTTTATAATCTATGAAATCTAGATCTATGACTTACGTAAACTCCTTAACACTTGAAAAATTCAA
Source organism: Nilaparvata lugens (assembly GCF_014356525.2). Classification (NCBI taxonomy): domain Eukaryota; kingdom Metazoa; phylum Arthropoda; class Insecta; order Hemiptera; family Delphacidae; genus Nilaparvata; species Nilaparvata lugens. The sequence goes on from NC_052510.1 coordinate 13,422,050, forward strand.
AAATCTAATCGAAATCATACCTACTTACCCATAAATTACACAATTATTATATTTTTTACGATTGTAATTCACAAAATTATGTAATCCGAGTGATATGATATTATTATTTTTATGCTTACAACCAGTGTTTTATGAATAATTGCGGTAGGGCTTATGACTGAATTTGCGTGTATAATAAATCATTTTTTACTCAATGAATGTGTACGTGAAGTTTATAAGATAAATATTTAATGTTATTAGTTGATAATACAACAATTAATTGATATTAGCGCAGAACCGACAAATAGAATGGCAGAGCCATATGAATCTCTGGTCAAATTATTTGTAGTAATTGTATAAAAATAATGATTTAGTTTGTCTTTGTAGAGTTTCTACTTGGAGCGTTGCCAGTATCTGGCTGAAAATCTATTAACGTTCTTCAAAATTAGCTTGGAGACCTGTGAATCTTACAAAGATGTAATAATTAATAAAGAGAAAAGTATAACTGAATCTGGCAATTTCGTTTTCATTCATTCCTCACAAAAATATCATCTGTTGGCTAGGTCATGTCTTTTAAAAGATTTGGCTGAGATTTAACTGATAAAAATTCAAAATATGAGAGATTAAATTTTACTGTCTTCGGAAATGTTGTGGAACTTTCCATGATGAGGTGAAAAAGTGATTACAAAAATATTGTCAAATCTACAAAAATAAGTTTATTTATAACTTATAGTTTATAACTCGAGTCTGGTTTTAAATAAACTTATTTTTGTAGATTTGACAATATTTGTGTAATCGATTATTCACCTCATTATGAGAGATTACTTGGATATTCTAATTTGTTCAACAGGTCATATTGTGATACATATATGGCTCATTACGCTGGAGTTATGACAGACAGATGCACAGATCACTCAATATTATTATTATTATTTATATTATATTAGAATATTACTATTATTATCGCTGGAGTTGAATTTAGATGGAGTTGTCATCGTTTGGGGTCTGATAACCAAACTATATTTCGTAACCCAGTATCATGAATCAAAAGACAAAGACAGAAAAATGATCTCTATCCACCTAAAAAAACGGAAAAAAACTCTAGTTTGGTTAATTATTCAATATTCAATAAACCAAACTTATCACCAATATACTGGACTATTGATATCAAATTATTATCAGAATCGAGATATTCTTGATTTGAGAGGTCTAGAATCAACATAATTATTATAAGATTGGTGTGTCTTCAAACATAAACTTGGACTGTAGAATGTGATTATTGAACTTGAACATTTCAATAATTCGCCTATAGTAATATTATAGTAACATATAGTAAACAAAGCAGCCCTCTCTTACACTTTTTACAGTTGAGAACCAAGTAGTAGTAGCAGTCACATAGGACAACTTATTAATTGACCTCGCATTGATTGAATGAGATATAATATATTTATTGGACACGCAAGATTAAAAGGAGGAAGATTTCAAGCATACCGTATTAAAACATAACAATATGTAAATGCATCTTATCACAGGGAAATACATCAATCTTTTAAGTCGTTGAAAGCCAAACTACCTTGACTAGCAAAAAGTGTGATGAACAAGTGGACAATGACGTATTTCAGAAACACGCGAGAGATACGCAAAGTTTTGGAGATCAGCTGTTTGTGTTAAAAATTGAGATATCAAAGAAGGTCATCACTGAAGGTCAGTCTGTGACCGCCCCTCTCAAACACTAACACTAGCACTCTCTCTCACTCTATTTAGCTTACTCTCTCTCTCTCTCTCTCTCACCTTTTCGCAGACTAAAACAATCTCCCGCATCCACACAACTTATCTCTCCCTCATCCTTTCTCAGTGCCCAGACTAAATCAGTCATCTCGCTCTCAATCAGTGTTCTCTCCTTCTCTAATTCGCGAACGATTCCTCAAATATTCGCGGACATGAACTGAAGCACGTAGCCCTCTGTGACGTAGCTGATTTTGCACATCAGTGACGTCACAAATGGACCCGTGACCTGTCTCTCTTTAGAAGCAGGACGCGCAATCAAGTAGTATCTCTGCTCTCTCAGTTTGCACTTGCTAACTGTCTGACTTGCTGTTTGCAACTTTTGGTTGGCTCCTAAGTATCTGTTTCATTCAGTTTGCGATTACTGTACTGAGCATCTGACTGGCAGGCAATCTGAATGTCGTTAAAGGTGCGCACTGATTTATGCATCGAGATAAATTAGATCTCATTTGATATCGATGGATTTATGCGCCACGAACACGCTTATTTCGCTTTTCATCACCTTTGATTCTCCTTCTTCTTTTGGCTCCTTCTCCTATCTGAGATTGGAAATCATCACAGCGATTCTATGCTTATTTATCTCTATCTTAGTGCCGGTTGCACAAAAGCCGGATAAATTTCAACCGTGATTAATTTTACGAGAACCAATCAGAGAAGCCGATTTTTTTAAAATGCCTTCTCTGATTAGGTCTCGTGGAATTAATCATGGTTAAAACTTGACCGGCTTTTGTGCAACCGGGCCTTACTGTTTCTGAACGAATACAAATACTGTAAAATAAGCATATCATGTGCTGATGGAAAGCAAAATGCACGTGTTCGTGGCACATGAGTCTGTATTCACCTTTATATGTATTATTATGTTTTTATATGAGGACAGTTCAATCTTCAATTTAAAGATAAGTTAGGCATGCACCAAGGAGAGTATATACCTATATTATATCATCCTTGGGTATGTACAGCCAACAATGATCAGCTTACTACTTTACTAAGTTACTTATAAAAAATATAAAATGAAAACAAATTCACAATATTACACAAAAATAAATCGAATTAAACTTTTGAGAAATCAATTTCTGACTAATATTGACATGAAAGTTTGAAATGAATGACAATTGTTCTACATTTACATCGACAATAACATTCGAAGCCTGCGTCTATGTCGAAATCCGATACGCTGAATAAATAAATTATTATAATCATATCTTGAAATAGACGGATATGATTGATAATTTATCGGTTTCATAATGAGGTAATTGAAGGTACAGTTGAGGTGGGATAATTGGGTAGGAAATGGACAGATGAGATGTAACATTGGAGGAAATGGACAGGAGTTTTTGGAGGAGACGGCTGAAGGAGGGGAAATGCCGACCCCATATGATTGGGATAAGGCGTAGCCAGAGAAGAAGATCTTCAATTGACAGATAACAGGTGGGAAGACAAATTTTAGCTATTAGAGAATAGAAGCTCTACCGTCCACAGAGGAAGGAAAAAGGTGAATGTCTGGTTTTTGTAAATATAATTAGAATGTTAGAATAAATAAACTCACAATTTTGAGAAAATTTCGAGATAAAATCATCAGATGGTGAATCGACTTGCACAACATGAAACCCCAGTAATCAAATCAAATTCCCAACATCTTTTATTGATACTCATATCTCAGATCCATTATCACATGGTCCATTGAAAGCCAGCATAGCACATCACAAAAGAAAATTCGCCAATCGTCTGGAGACCCCTGACTGAGAGACCAATAAAGAGCGCCGACTGGATTTCTCGCATGTTTGCCAAACGATCACACCTAAATTTTCTGTCCTCCCCCTCCTCCTCCTTCGCCACACAATCCTCCTACTCCTCCACCACCATCCTCCTCCTCCTCCACCACCACCACCACCACTTCCGCCTCCTCCTTATTCTTTTATCCTTCCTTCTTCATTCTTCTCTTCTCCTTTCTTCTTAATCCTTCTCCTTTCCCACTCTTCTTCACCTTCATCTTCTTCTTCGCTATCCTCCTCCTCCACAACTGCTGCCACTAACTCCTCCTCCTCCTCTACCTCATTCTCTTCTCCTTCCTCCCTTATCCTTCTCCTTTCCCTCTCTTCTTCACCTTGTTCTCGACATATTTTCGCAGACCAGGTCACGTTTTGGCATACCCTGCCACTGCTGACTGGAGACCCTACACTTGTCAGCATTCCTTACAGATAACACTAACGCTCCCCATTAGACCATTACTGTCAGATTGAAGTGAATCTGACTCTGATAGCTACTATAACAGCTACCGACCACTGCATTACTTACGACTCTATTCTTCACGCCACGCCATATCCTGCTACTATATTTGCTATTGATATATTTTGCTATAGATAGATATATTTGCTATATCCTGCTACTATTCGCTAGACGCATAACTTGCACGTTCAACCCCCCCCCCCCGCTCAACCATAGCTCCTTCCCGTCTTTAATCGCGTTTTACCAGCTTATTATCGCCGCTTAAGCGGTGTCTTCGATCTTTAATCGAATCTCCTATACACCATCAACCAGAATTTTGATCTCATTCTTTCGTTACCTTTTATAGAATGGGGAATGAGGAATATAAAGGGAAATAAGATGAATATAATAATGATGAAAATAATTATGAAAAAATGATGGGATATAAGGAATGACATTAGATATTCTTCAAGATTTGTGTAAATAATTTGATCACTTACTCCTTTCCAACTAATGTTCTCTTGATAGAAACAAATCTTGATCTCATTCTTTCCTTCTATCAGGTAATTTTTGTTTGGTGTGGGTGATGCCTACATGAGCTCTAGCCTTGTGCGTGGGTTATGAAGCGGATGATGATGAGAGATGAATGGACCTACAGTATTTTCTTATTTTTCATCTAGTTTTCCACGTCTTCACCTGCTTTCAATAAAAGAAGGAGAAAAATCTGGTGTGGCGCACTCACACAACTCTCCTTGCCGTTATGGAAATTTATCACCTAACGTTAGTGTTCACGCGCATCGAATCTACTATGCAAAGATTCAAGCCAGCTGGTGACAGGACAATAACGCTGGAGACACACGAAGTCTGTTATCTCTTCATAGTGAATGATTTAATAGAATCCACAGTTTGCAATTGAAATAATAACATTTTCTCGAATTTCGAGCTTATTTTAAGCTTATTTTGAGTTTTAGGTGAAAATGTTACTAAACATTAATTGTAGAGATTTTCATGCTCAATCTTTTCCATTTGGAATTTTTTGTAATATCTGTATTATTGATATTCTTCTCAGATAAAAGCTCATGAGAGAAGCTAATATCAATGCTTTTTAGTCAGGAGATAAGATACAGAAAACATCGGAGATGGAAATAATCTGAATTTTGGCCTTGTATGATTGCCAAATTAACGTAGATTGACTGACTATCGATGATAAAAAATCATCTTCTACAATCAAAAGTCACCTGTAATCAAAGCCATGTAAGAATGCCGACCCAAAAGTGATAACTATTCTGCTAAAAACAGGACAATATCTTAATGGAAGTTGCTGATTGCAACATTGGATCCATCCCAAAACTAGCTAACCGAAAACTCAAAGCTCATAGTTCCACCATGTCTTAGTTAATTAGAAGTGTCGTGCAGAACTGAACCAAAAAGAGACTGAGAAAAGTAAAAGGAAACAAGAAAAGGGAGAATGAAAGAAAAGCCGGCCGCAATTAATTAATTAGTGGCAGGACTCCGAAATCAAGGATTCATGTCAGGAATCTTCCCACAGTCTCCATCGAATCACTAATCACATTCCTTTGATTCGTGAATTATAATTGTTTATGTGAGAGGGGAATGTACCTGATTGACATTGAAAATATCGAAATACTGTATATTGATAAACTATTAGTTTGGAATATTAATAAGCTGATTACAGACTTGAGCGCACGAACACCGCATTTCCCGTTTCATCGACTGATAATGTACCTATTTCTGTTTTTGAACAAATACAGATACTACAAAATAATATAACTAAGATTCTATAGTAACTGTAGCAGATACTGTATAATCAGCTGATGAAAGGTGAAATGCGCATGTTCGAGGCGCTAAAGTCTGTAAGCAGCTCCAGATATCAAGATTGAAAATTATAAGAAAGTGAAGCCCAGATACTTTCAAAAAATTTATTGGATAGTGGTTGGATTGTTCGAATCTTAATTATTCTTTGTATTGATTGAATGAATTCTAAGTGTAATTATCAGCAATAAGTTGTTTTAATTCAAATAGTTTGTTCCTTATTGTAATAGAGAATCAGATTAGTAAATTCTCTTGCTTTCTAAAAACTGTTGTGGTTGAAGATTAAACTTACTTTTCATGAAACTGACAGTATAGGAATCTTCAACATCTGAAGTAAAAGATGTTGCAATCCGCCCAAAACCAGTGAAAATACAACATAATAAACATTCTACAAGTTTTCAGACTGTAGCAACCGAAATTTTGATACAACTCAATCACTTCCAATCTTCGATTTCAATCAAGATCAAACCTTTTCAAAAATCCCTGTCAATTCAGTTTTATTGACAGCAAGCTTCACTACATCTCACGCAAAATCTAGATAGCAGCCATTTAATGTCAACAGTTTCGTGTAATCCCTTCTGAAAATGCTAATTTACTGATCAACTTTGAATAGTTACCGCCGCCCTTTTAATATGATTACGTAATTCGGTTCATTATTAGTCATCCGGAAGAATTGAAAATCAGATTTCTGTCCGATTTGACGGCTGAAAATTACGTTTCTCGTTGGGGAATTACAACTCTGAAAATAAAAACAAAACTTCACGATAATCGGTTTGTAGGATTTTGACATTGGTGATAGTAGAGCATGGCTGTTGGTTTCATGATTTCTTTGAAAAATCTTGTTTCCTTCCCCATATTGTACAGGGGCATGAGCTCAGAAGAACTGAACTTTTGTTCTCTTGCTATCAACACAGGACAGTAAAATGCATTTTCAGATGCAGTATTTTTCTGCTCCGTCAATTCGGTTAGAGATCATCATCACTATTGAAATAGCATAGTTCACATCAGTGATATCTTGCCACTATACAGACGGTAACGAAAGAAGAATAGTTCTTAATACCACATCAAAACCATGTTCATTCTACCTTTTATCACTCTGTCTTCGTGCTAAGATTAAGCATGAGAGATCCATCTCACTCTCTATTCCTCTCATTCTTCTATTAAGTAGTCCGATTGTATTTTTACTCTGGAAAATTGGTTTCTTGATTATCTTGTGGCCTTGGACTTGATCTGAGAATGTGGAGAAAAGAAAAATCAAAAGTGACCTCTATAAGTATGATATAGTATAGAGAATAATTGTTAAATACATTTTTAGAACATTTTTTACAGAATGGTTTGAGTTTGATGTGATTTAAATTACGACTAGAACTGCATGAGCAGCAGACAAATTTGCAACTAAACATGAAATTACTTTTGAATCTACGCGAAAATTCTGGGAGTATAATATTAGAACACGTTGAAGCTAGTCTAAAATATTGTTTTCCTCAATACAAATCAGAGTTACTACTAACTACAAAAGTCTTGGAGTTAGAATACAATAATACATCAATGTTTTGGGAGGTGATAATTTGTTTTTATCATGATAAGGATAATCTAAGATCTAGTTATTTATGCTCTCTCCAAAATGCACGAATCCTTTTTTCGTAGAAAAATTCTAGGAATACAGAAATTCATACTACACATTTTTATCTAGGTGAAAGGGAATCGAAGTAACTGAAAGAATCAAAATCAACGTATAATCAAAATGATAAGATGGTTCAATGATTTTTTCGACAGAATATTTCCTGTGAGGAAATAATATGAGTATTGAATACATGTTAAGTAGAATTTATTCTTTATTCATTCATACAATAAGTACATCATCAAAATGATAGGGGGAGAAAAATTAATGTAACTTTGTACTATTTCTCTCCCAAATTTGTAGCAATGTAGACTACACTTTGAAATTAACTTCATGAACTTTTCATGAAAGGTGGAATAACCTTCAGTTGAGGTAACCACAGACATCAATGAATCAATGAACCATGATTCAATCAATGAATCAATTGTCAATACTGAACGATCCCTTTGATTTGAATTGTGTTCTATTCTCACAGGTGACACTCAATCACCTAACAGGACTTTTTACCGTTGTTTCTGCTAAATAATCAGTTTTCTAAGATTTATTCCATTTCCAATTTCCTCTATTAGACCTAAAAGATTCACTCCTGAACTCCTCACTCCTGAACTGATCACTGCTCAATGTTCCTTTACGGTCAAACAACTTTCTTGCTATCTTATCTATTTAATTGGGTAAAGTTGAAATGCAACACTCATCCTTCAACGATACTTGCAATATTTATGCGATCCGGAGTTGAATAAATTAGAATGTAGACTTTTATTTTATCTACGACCAAAATTCATCTCTATCTTCTTGGTTTCTCATGTTTCCACGATGTGTTCTCTTAATCCCCACTAATTTCAATGATCCCACGTAAATTTCTCATATATCCCTGGTTTCTTCGCAATAAATTATTTAGAATCAGTTCTAAGTTCTTAGCTCCAAGTGGATGTCTTCCTTAGAATATCTTATCTTTTTACAATGCAGTACCTACTTTGCAAAGTTACATCCCATTAAAAACAAGAATATTCTATGCAATAAATTTTAAAATACCATGATGTACCGTTAACTTTTGTCCATCTGAATTCACTTATTCCTATACCAACAATTTTGAATGTTCGTTAAAAAATTGATTCAAAATAAAACAGTTTCAGGTAATTCACATATAATCCAGATAAATCCAAGTAGGTATTTATTAATTGATTGATTCTTTATTGATTCATACAACAAGCACGTCATCAAAAATGATAGGGAGAGAAAAAATAAGGTAATCTTGTGCTATTCTTCTACCAAATTCAGATAAGGTTATACACATAGTAATGTTAGACTTAACAAGGTTAAGTCTTGTTGTTATTCACTTTTTAAAATTTTATTTAATCAGCACTTTCATTCAGTACCGGTACTCAGTTTAGATGCTTCAATTGATGAGTTCAATTTGGCATCTCATTCAATTAGATTACATCACATTATAGATTTGATTTCAATTAACAATCAGATATCATCTTCATCACAATTTTAGACAGCACCCAACTTCCGCACCCTCAATTTTACAGTTTCATGACCAACTTGAATAACGACCAATAATAACCATTAGTGACATTAAACAGCAGTCAATTCTAATTGCAATTAGGGTAGTTGCATCGAAGATTTGAAATTAAGACAGAAAATGTTCTTACTTGTCATCCAGCTTAAGCTGATAGAACATAAACCGGGTGTAATCTACAAGTTAGTCAGCAAATATACAGCTTCAGCTTTCAGTACATCCAGGAATCAACTCTGTAATGGCTGCAATGAAGTTTTATGGCATGGAAGTTGAAGTTATATCAGTGGTGGATTCAAAATGCAAGTCCGATCTTAGCGTGGATCGTGAGATCTAACCCTAATTATATTTTAAAAGAAAATGAGATGGTAGTTAAAAAAATTCAATGGTGAAATACATTAAACTCCCACATACTTGATTCAAAGAAAATATCTTTCCTAAAATATGATTAGAAACAGTTCTGTGCGGATTGACAAAATTCGAAGGTTTGGATATAATATCCTTCCTTTTTCAATTTTTTTTCAAATTGAAATTTATAACTCAAAGTTACAGCATATTGGAATAAAATTCAACGACAAAATATAATATGAATACTTGCAATAAACAAACCATAGAACTTGGCCAACCACGTATCTAGTAACAAGAATTCAGAAGTGACATCGCTAAGCCTAAATTGTCACAATCAATACACGGCACAATATTAGTAAGTTTTCGAAAATCCCAATGTGTCATACGAACATTCCCAAAATAAACGTTGACCTTAATTCAAAGTGCAGTACATCAATTCTGAAAATCAACTTAAGAAACAATTCAAGGAAAACCATTGACCGCAAGAACGTACAAACCGAATTAAGAAGAAAATCGAAGGGACACATATTGCGTACTAAATTATATGAAATCACTATTTGAATCAGAGAGCTATTCTGACAAATGAGTCATCATTTTCGGAAATGAACTAGGATGTCAGTAGTCATTCATTGATGGTTTGAATTACAATCAAATTTCACACTACGGTAGTTCAATAGCATTGAAATTTGACAGTCAAGAGGCATGCTTCAAATTGCAGGAAAGAGAAAGAGGCAAGTAGCATAAATAGCCAACGTTAATAGAATACGTTCCAGAGTCACGCTAAGGTAAACTAATTCCTATAAAATATGAAAATTGGATGTAATGAATGGAAGATTGGAACAATATAACAAGGCCTACTGGCCAACAAAAATAAATTTAAAAACGAAAAATTTGCTCAGAAAGGGAAATTCAAAAGAAAAATGGGAAGAAGAATAGAAGTTGAAAGAGAAGAAATACGTTCAACAATGAAGACTAATATATTTTCTAGTAAGAGAACAGGAAAATACGCCATGAATTATTTAATGCCACACGAAAATTGATGAGATAGGATGTGGTGAGCAAATACGGCATACAAAATAATCAAATCCATTCTAGTCTCATTACCAAAGCAAGTCTAGTTTCAATGCGGTAATTCAGGTCGAATTTGTTCTTCAATTGAACTACTGCTCAATTCTGAGATTGTGGATGACCAGTTCCCCTGTTGAAGGTTGTTAGAACAGGATAAGACTACTTTGGAGCTATAATTTTTGGCTACTGCTTGTTTTTCGTACACCATTAGTACCTACATTAGGCCTGAATTACTTCGGATTTTTATAGTTTTCTCAGTTATAGTTATAGTTTTTTCTCAGTTAGATACTTATGATCTAATCAATGAGAAAACTATCTGGAATAACTAGTGTTGAAAGCTAGTCGAAATAAGCAGACGTTAATACCATCATAATATATTATGAAGAACCGTTAGTTGGATATAAGTTGGTTGATATTCTTCTAGATATAACATTATGTGGTTTGATGTAGTCTCATTAACCTTGAACTAAAAGTAGGGTTTAATAGGCGAGAGTACCTGCTATCTTTCTTTCGTAACTTTGTAGTTCTCTGGGATTGCTGATTGTGATGAAGGAACAACTGCAGTGAGTACTAGATGATTGTTACGAGAAGGAGATTTTGATCGGAGATTCAATCGCGATTAAACGTAAAGCCAGACCAATAAAAATAGTGCGACGGTTCCATTTTTTCTGTACTTTCTATATTTTCTGTATTCGTACTCATTCTGTTTTTTCTGTATTCACCCTTATTTTGTCTTCTACTTATAAATTTGACAAAATGCTATCAATCTCTCTCGAGAGAGATTGGACCTTGAGTCCTAACTCCGTCCTTAATAAAGGCAATCAATCAATCAATCTCGCAGATATATATAGAGGCTCCTCATCCCTTTTTCTCCTAATTTGCATTCTTTTCAATTTCTATTATCTACGTTCGTTTCAGCTTCTCTACCAACTCATTCTGCGCTTTGCTTACTCATTCAAAATTGTACACGTGAAATTTAACCTTATCTTTGACTTTGTCACCTATAAATTTGGAAGAAAAATAGCACAAGGACTACCTTATTATTTTATCTTTCAATGTTATTACATTAGTGTTATTTGCATTGTAAATAAATAAATAAATAAATTCACACCTAGTTTTTCATTTCACGACATTTCTATTCTTCAACATTTATTCCTAACCTCTGAATAAATTGTAAAGAAAATTCTATGTAACGTAGGCTACATTTTAGATGGGACGGGAGTATCATTATTTCATTACGTCAAGAATTATATTCTTTCTAGAATATAAAATAACTATGAGAATAATGTTGGAAAATGTAGACTGATCTCTCTGATCACAAAGTCACAAATCACCTCTTGTCTCTCAACCAATCACTGCTATGATTTGTACTCTTGAATACGAGTATTCACTCGTACGAATATTGTACTCTGTGAGTATTCACAGAGGTAAGTGAATCAGAACCAATGGGAATTATCATTAAAATAATTCCACTTTAGCCAACAAATCTGGTAGCCAACAATCAATAGTGAACACTAAAATGCTAGGATAAACTGTTATTTAAGAGAAATCAGGTTTAAATTTTGTCCTCAACCCACGCAAAACAAGCAATACAAGATGTCCAAAGCAATAAAACGAGATATTCTATACCGGCAAGCTATTTTGTAAGGCTGAATGAGCTTGCCCATGAGCCAAAAAACGACACCTCATGTCTCAGTAACGTATCTCTCTTAAAATCAGATTTATAACTAATACTGACACCTCTAATCTGATGCTGTCAAGCGCGCGTTCTTTCGCGTTGAAACATTGCGGTTAAATGTGTCTCAATCACCTCCGTTTAGTTTCTGTCCGTTATTTCGAGATTCTGCTAATTTTTTCAAACATTTTAGTTTCAAGATTGAATGGAACAGATAGCAATCTAAAACTTGGTTATTGAATGGATCATTTTAAAACAACAATATTTCATGAATCTTCAAGAATTATAAGGATTAATAAGGATAGTTACCGTACGGAAATTGATACTAATAAGGATGAATGATTATAATTTCTTCATGTGCGTAAAATCATCGACACCAAGAAACGTTATTAGAGGGCTTGAGGCTTGTTGATGATTAATTACAAATTGAGAAGTGAATGATCACCTTCTTACTCATATTATTAGGAATACAATATTAATTGATAGACTTCAGTATTATATTTTATTTTTGACGTCATTATTTGAAGAAAGTCGTGTTTAACCCCAAATTTCTACCAACCAGTATCTCGATCATTCTAGAGGACCTGTATGTAGAAGTATAATATTATTTAATGGTAATATTGGAATTGATAGATCTAGTGTAATGATCTAATATAATGATGGTCTATCGAGTCTATGGAGATGAAGATCGAGTCTATCGAGATATTCTTCTTTAATCTTTATTAAAAAATAAATAAATAAACAATCAAATACATCCCAAAAAGCAAATACAATATTGTTTCCTAATTCCAAATATGTGTTCCCTATAGGCTACCCTGTGAGGGGACACTTGAATATAAATAATAAAATATTAATATACAAATGTAAATATTATATCATGAAGAACATAATAATTGAATATGATTGTATATTATAGAGATGGTCTGTAATGATGGTGGAATCTATCGAGTTGCTTACCACATCGTATCGCACTTCGCACAATATAATATACCTATATTTATAGGTATATTATATACTATATACCCTATATTATAGGGCCTAGTCACTAGTCACAGAAAAAGGAAACTCTATATCTACTCAGTGCTACAATAGTGTACAGTGTTTAGGGAACTCCGCTTCTTAGATATATTTAACAGAAATGCAAGTAGTACCATAACTACGTACGGTATATTATTTAATGGTCGACTTAATAAGCGACATAAGTTTGAGAGGGCAGTAAAGCTCATTGAATACGTCTCTGCTCTTACAGTCACCAAACTCTATACATATATATATATATATATAATATTATATATATATATATATATATATATATATATATATATATATATATATATATAATATATATAATATATAATATATATATATGTATATCTATACATATATATATATATATTATATATATATATATATATATATATATATATATATATATAAATTAAATTTTATACAATAATAATACTTTGATTTTCAAATGGTAAGACGACTTTCAAATACTCTCAACTGAAGTAAGACTGTGAAAATATGACTAATAATTATTCTTATTAATAGTGATATGATTCATCCACCCACCGATCCACCCACTATAAACCACACTGTATTCGGTATGCATTACCACAAAGGAAAGGAAATATTTCTTATCCTGTGGTATTACCAAATCACCAATCACATTGAAAGAATGCATCACCTAAAAGTAAGCATACATTATTCATTTTTCCTTTCGCAGATCAGTGGTTCATCACACTAGTATGCAAACCGTTCTTGCAAAAATGTTGGCGCGAAGATTGGCACGTAGACATCGATCACATGGCGCAGTTAATTTTAACGAAACTGCTCAAGAGCTTTGACTCATCAATTCGCCAACCAACGACTGTTTTAATAAGCCAAATCCGAGACCACGTTACATACTTCACGTACACATTCGCGGCTTCGCAAAATGCATGCAATTTACGATAAGATTACATCATTCGTCATTATACTTCATTCATAACATTTGACGAACTCCAGTTGTAATAAAACTCGGAGTAGGTCAATGAGAGTTCATAATTTACTTCGGAATTCAACAATTCTCTTTTAGGATTTCAGGATTTTAGTATCGTGAACTTTATGAGAGAATGGGTTCTGCTTTTAGTTTCTCTAATAAAACATAGTTTTATGAAGTTTTGCTAAGAGAGTTGCTTTGGAAAGACTGTGTGTACATTTGTAATCTGGAGGAGCAAGATGGCCTCGTCGCTTTATCAACTGCAACAATGTTTTATATTATAAAAATGATTTGAAGTTGTTGCTCAAATTCTCAAAAATCCCCTTATATCATACCATACCTGGTGAATTGTTAAAGCTTATTAATATGGGAGGATTCTAGTTCTAGTCGTATTGTATTGAGATGATCATATTTAGTTCAAATTTTTAAAGCTTATTAATATGGGAGGATTCTAGTTCTAGTCATGTATTGTATTGTGATGATCATAATTTTAGTTCAAGTGGTGATATACATCAAAATATTTTGATAATACATTTATTTTATACTTTTTGGGCTTGTAACATGACTGTTGAGGAGCCAAATAGGGAGTAGGCTCCATGGACAACTGAGAATTACTTTACTTACTTGGAAAGCGCTACAGCCCTGCGTGGACCTTGGCCTCCTCAACAATTCGCCTCCATTCATCCCTCTAATTAGCCATTCTCTTCCAGTTCCTCACTTCTAGGCACGCTAAATCTTTTTCCACGTCATGCAGCCAAAGTGTTCTCGGGCGACCTCTTTTCCTCTTTCCCTACTATAGTGAGGTCCACGTTATAATGGCAGTGGATAGAGATAGAAGAACATCGTTACCGATTCTCTGCCTCAATTAATTGTATTTCTACATTGTCAAAAAAAGATTTGGCATCGTTGCGGTGCTAGAAAAGGATAGTAATACCTGCTTTGTTGAATGATAGACAAGGATAGCAGCATCAAAGTTAATCAAATACTGTCATCATAAAGTGGACCTCACTATAGGAATTATCTACAATAAGATTTTTCAAGTTTTCTGTAGAATAGCTTTCAAATGTTGAAAAAATACTTTCTATAAACAACCCAGAAAATCTCAAATAAAATGTAGAAATTATTTAGTATCTCTACTACTAGACCATAAAAGCACCATATCTAAACGTCTGCGCTTCACTTCATCTTCGTGGCTCCACTATGTTTTCACACAAGGCTACTTATACATGGATTACCTTTCAACACTCTCAGCTACCTTTCCCGCTACCCTCTACTTTCACCACCCTACTATTTTATGACCCTAATGTTGATATTATTTTAATTATTAAAAGTGAAGATACAAACTCACCTAGATCTGTATTGACTGATTAATCTGCATTCCCTGTAACAGAAAAATAAAAATACTAATTAGAATTTCACTTAGATAATATGAAACAATAATGTAAAGTTGTGATCAAATGATTGCAGGTGAAGGTATAACACTGTTGAAGAAAATTACTTGAAATTATTAAAAGCTTCCTTATCATAGTGTTTGAGGCCTGATTCGTATTGTCGGTTATGATTTTGCAGAGAATATAGGAGCAATATACATGATACCTAACTCATCCATTTTGGGATATGAGCACTACCTCCGTAAACAGAATAACAATGTAATATAATTAAAAAGTTGAGCAAATAACTATGGTAATAAGAACACATTTATAATACAACAGCAACTCATTAAAAAATTCATCTACACTATATTAAGCCTTATTTACTAGGTATGTATAATGTTCTCTTAAAATTCATTGTAGAGGTATGAAAGGGTTGAGGTAAGTATTACAGTTGCTATATCAAAGAAAAAGATGCTCTAAATAGAGGCTCTAATAATAACTGTAAGTTGAGGGTATGATTGACACCGCAGCGCATATGAACAAACACTGATAAAACTGGCGCACTTTGGAGCTGAGCGAACAAATACATGACGCTCACATCCAAACGGAACCATGCACACAGCAGCAAGATAAGCGCTCTATTTTTAGATCACAAAACTCGCGCCAGGTGGACGATCCTGCGCAGCGGCCCCAAAACATCAATAATCAGCTGTTCTACAGCTGTTATCTAACTTCTCACAGCTGTGAGACACGAAGAAAGCAGTCTGCCTACGAGACTACGCTACAGCCAAACATGGCTGGCGTTATCACAAAGTCCTTGCACAGATTATTGCAAATTAAACCGATCAACAGAAGTTGTTTGAAGAGGTCTTTCACCTCGCCGTCATCCGATACATTCGCCGCGAAAAGTACAAATAAATTGCAAGTGATATGTGGCTGTGCAACTGGATTTGCTGTGATGATGTATCTCCACTCAAAAACCAACCTCAGTACAGCTTATGCATTCAAATTAAGAAAGGTGAGCTTTTACTTCAGTAAAATAGTGTAAATAATCATACTGCAAGTCAACTAAATTGTCTGTGTATTGTAGAAATTGGATGGGGTTGCCACCCTACTGTAAAGGTTAGGTCACCACCCCAAGACTTAACCCTCATCGGCTTGTCTGTTGTTTGTTTACTTGATTCTAAATGTTTTTTTTTAATCTCATCATTGTTTCAAGATATAATTTCAAAAATAATAGTCAATATTTTTCCATAACTATTTCAGTTTAATTCAATGCTTATTTTGAAAAATTAATTATAATAAATGTTGAAGAAATTTAAGGAAATAAACATTGAGCATAGTCCAGGGAACGCTTGTTGGCTTTTTATCACAATAAGATAACATACCACTATCAATGATTGACATGTCACTTCAGGATAATTGAATAAAATATAATTGTTGATTGGTTTAGCTTTTAGAAATTATAAGTTGTAAGTTTAATGATTAAAAATATGTTTATAATTCTATTTTCTATCAGGGCTAGGGCTGTGAGTCATGAACATTTTTGGTGTGATATTACTTAATTATATTTGTAATTAAAATATTTTATAATAATTGTTTGATTCACACTACTAGGTCTTATCTATAATTAGCCTTTTCTTTTATTAAAATATGATATTAAAAATGCTCAAAGTAAATTCAATTCATGGAGCTACCTCAACTGAGGGATAACATTTTAATATAGATTGTAAGTTTTACAAACCACATTATTTTAGTTTATAAAATAATTAAATTAAGTTAGCCTAATCAAATCACTAAACAACATTTTATTTCAAGTAGATAATTTGTGTTTTTTATTAACTGAAACACTGGCTACATACCAAACAAATTAACTTGAATTTATTGTTAATTGTTATCTATCAACTAAATCAAATCATAATGATGATATACCGCATCATTAATTAAAACAAAAGATTTGTAAAAGTGAATAAGTATATTAAAAGGCAAATATATGTTTAATAGAGAATAACATTAAAATTTCAAATTCCCTCCTCAATCGATAAAGGAAATTTATCATGTGAAGGAAATAGAGGCATATGGAGGAAAAGTAAAGCAATTTCCTGTTAACCTAATTGAATACTGTACCAGTAGATATTTAAATTAAAAAAACTCAGCAGTCTATCATTGTTCAACAGTCAAAGATAAAAGTTCAATAAAATTACAAACTATTCAAACTCCAGTTAGGCTATTTTTTAAATATGAATTGATTATTTGTATAAAAACCGTAGGTACTTGGATTTAAAGTTTTCAAGTTTCGAGTCAAGGAAGATTCTTCAAAGTATTTGCATCAATAAAGCCAATAAATTAGAATTTGATTTGAGATTTTTGGAATAAATTGTTGGCTCCAATTCAAATTTATACAGATTTTTTGCAAACAAATTCAGAGGGGATTTATTCGTTGTTCACTGCATTGGATTGTATCCAATCTGATCTGAACTCATACACATTTCAAATGTATTTGAAAGATGTGTAATCTCAATGAAAAATAAAGACTAGACTCTGTCTTCTCTATTAGAAATGTAGTCTATTTTTCTTCCAAGTTGATACAAGCTATCTAATGGAAGATTACATTTTCTTATGGTTGTTGAACCATCAATTTGAAATTCTCGCATTTACAATATGCCAGCATTACAGCATTGGATTCCATGATTTATAGTATTTCATTGCTTCATCCTAAGATCCTAGGGCATGAGTTATTGCTCCGTACTACTGTATCAAGTTCAATGCCTTCTACTTGATCTACCATTTTTCTAGTTCTATCTTTGTTCTAGTATTATCTTGTTCTACTTCTATAGTATAATTCTGTATTTGTATCTTGGATGAAAATACTGGACTGGCAAATATTTTTTCAATTTATCAAAACGACATGAATTTAGCCTCAAATTATACACTATATAAATCTGTTAATTAATTATAAAAAGAAATATGTAATGGATACAGAATTAGTTTTAAAATTGTTTTATAAGAAGTCAATTGATTTAGCCAAGTTCAAGGTTTTGAATTCTATTGTACAAAATGGAATTTTTGATGCTTGAATAAACTTGACGTTCATTTACTTTATTTATTCCTGGATAAGGTTAACAAAATGGTATACAATTTTTAGTATATTTCATAATCAAAACGGTTTAATTTTATTATTGCGAGCCGGTAACCCGTGCTTGAATTAAAAATTTCACAAACTGAAAAGTTGACGCAATGAAATTTTGAAGAATTGAAAATAGGCCTATAACCACCCTTGGTAAATAAAGAATTTATATGCAAAATTTCAAGTTAATCAGTTGAGCAGTTCAGACGTGATAATGCGTCATTCGTGAATTTACTGCACCGTACGTGTATATAAGCCAATTCTTTCCTTTATTATATTCTAGATGAGATTTAAAATTTAACAATAGAAGTTTAACACTGCTAACTGAAACTAAGTTGAAAGCTTGACAGTGCTTCATGAGTGTTTGGACTTGAGTCGTTGTGCATCTTTAATCTTTACTACACATAATTCAGCTAGAACGTTATAATTTCCTCCTGGCAGAATAACCAGTCTAATTAAACAATACCAGTGACTAATTAAACCAGTATGCTATTGAATCGATTGCTTTTACAACTTTATTAAAATTCAACAAATAAATAAATATTATAATAATTTTATGACAATATTTTGCTAATAATCATCTAATGTACTCCAACCCATTCTGGAACAGTCTATGGATATCAAGTTACTCACTGGGATTTTCTTCTGAATATGAAATCTACTTTGAATGACTACTGGTAATAATCTTGAGAACACAACAGCCTGCTACGTTTTACAACTCTATCCTTCTGATTTATTGTAGAAAAGTTTTGTCTGCAATGTGCTTTGCGATATTCAACTCCCTTTCTACAATAGATTTTCTTGATACAAGCGTACTAAAATAATAGGTAGCTGATATTTATGGGAGTTTGATTTAATGACAAAATTGTTTATATTCAGAGCACAACACCAGATCACAGAATACAGCATATTATAGAAGTTTTATCTGACCAGATACAATGGAGGAACAATCGTAAAATACCAATAATAACTCCATTTATTACATGTGGGCTTTACTATACGATTCCAGGTTGGAATCTTCGTTTTAGAGGTTCACTACCGCTGTTCGTCTATTTTTAATTTATTGAATTTCAATTTTTAACTTTGGTGTTTGTTTGTGCTAGTTGAAAGGAACCGCCAATCTGTTTAGTTATTCTACTTGAATATTGATGTCAATGTTGTAAAATTCATTGAGTCCTTTTTCTTCCCTCCCGCCGTTAATTCCATTTTTTGCAAACATCTGCTCTAACAAAATCTATCTTCAGTCATAAAATTATAGTCTCTAATACAGTTTATGGTCAAGTTTACACCTACGCGTCTGCGGAAATAATTATCCGCCACTTTTTTGATTATGCACAGTAGATGTGTTTCTATTTATGTTTCCTGGGTTACGTGCAATGAATTGTATAGTTGCCACCCGGCCTTTAAAAGCTATATTTTTGGTACCCTGAGGCCTGTAGGGATTAGCATATTGACTTACATGTTGTTTGTGCTGTTTAGTCTAGGATGGAAGTATTATATTACTATAGTGAGATGATCTCACTGAGATCCACTTCAAACTGTCAGCATTGGATGAATGGGAAGTAATGGTGCTATTTATAATGAATACTGACAGTTTAAAGTGAATCTCACTTTAGTAACTATTTATAGGAATCTTTCGATGTGAGAATCATCTCTCATCACTGATAGTTTCATTTTAGGGACCATGTTATTAGGAGCACGGTAACCTAGAATTTTCGATAAGTTCATATCATAGGGTTTATTGTAACGAAACAGATTGTACCTAATAATTATCACCACTCAAAGCACTATAAAGGGCACCCAACTTGATAAATAATGTCAAGTAATATTGTAGGATCTAACCTACCAATTCAGATGCGCCTTCTCTTTCTGTAAAATTGTCATCGAATCTCATATTGAATTCCATCATTATCTAAGTGGAGTTGGGAACTATTGTATTACTCAATAATGAAACACCGTACATCACATTACGGAGATAAGGTCTCACTCATTTCAAGCTGAAAATAGCAAGAATCGATACAAAAACACATATTCAAAAATGAGGATCAAGTTTACTCTACATTTTTGTGTATTATTATCTCTTATCAGTCAAAGATGCCCATGTGGCCTGTCTATGGTATGAAAAAAAGTAATTATAATTATGAAATTGATGTATATCATGAAATAATGAGGTGTTCAAAAACGTTGACTGGTATAATAAGTTGTACTAATCAATGAAGGAAATATATTTCACTCCTGTTTACAGACAAGAATTTTCTCAAGCAAACAGTATTGTATTCAATGATCTGCATATGAAATTAACAAACATGAGAAGATGAATTTTTCAAGTCTGAGTTTCATTAGTAGCATTAGAGAGAAGATGTAAGATATCTTATATCTTCTCACTGGTAGCATCTATAACATTTACATAGTTTCGATGTTACACAACGAGTAAAAATTCATATGAACTAAAATGTCAAGTATTGTCTGGCGCCATGATCATTGCAAATCAATTATTTGTGGTAGCCTACCATGCAAAAATAAATTCTGATAATGTCTGATGTATAATTAGCCTACTCACTTGTCTGTTGTCGCATGGTTCCAAACGAGGAAGATGATCAGCCAATAACTGTGCCAGTTTTTGACATTTGATCATGCCAATTGACATTTGCTCATCTATTGGCAAGAGCGTGAAGTTCTTCTCACATCCTACTCATTAAAACGTTTTCACTGTAATAATAATAACTGGGTCTAGCTCTAGCTTCCATTTCCGCATGCCTATGGTTCTACATAAATTGGGATTCATTCAACTACCTACTCAAACATTTTTAGCACTGATTTATTTGTTGGATGTGAATAAGATATTTCAATTTGGTTTATTTTGAACACATTAGGGCTCTAGACTGTGATGATTAACTGCGATTCTGCTACTACAGGTCCGACTGTAGTTGATATTAGGAGTTGGTTTTAGTTGTGAGTCAACTTTATTGCTTTGTGGAGATAGAATTAGATGTATTATTGAGAATTATATGCAGAAAATTATGTCTGGGAATTACCGTACCAATAATATTATTACGAAATTCCGACCAAAGTAGCAATTAATATAACTATATTAAAATATTCTTATTATTTATATTCTCATCAGTGTTACGGTACGGGGTGAGGGGACTGCATGATACTTACTTGTTACTTGTCCAGTCAATAAATTAATTACTTTGTCCAGTGATAAATTATATCATACCGACTACCGATCTTATCTTATGGTGTAACAATTTAGACCAATTTATGTCATAAATAATGTTAAATATAATATAAATATTATTATTCATTGATTCATTCTTCCATACAGTCTGTGAGAGAAGTTAATTGTTTTTGAAGGTACTATAGTTGTCTCAGGTTCCGTGTAAAAACGGTAACTCGAGAAACGCATAACTATTTATGAGTAATTATTGAATGTGAAGTAAAATTATTCTTACCAAACAGAACGGACTACCGTACTCAATAAGCATGTTTCGCACGTAGTTCACGATTATATCACTTCACAATTCACAATAAAACACAAATAAAATGAAATCACAACAATAGCGACGCAACAAAACAAAATGGCACTTTCCGACTTCTGACTTGAGAAGAATCAGGTGGAACAGGTGGAATTCAACAATTGATCAGCTGATCATGGAGTACAAAACAAGTTCAATCACGTCGCGATTTACAAGGCGGCGACAGAAGCGCGTATTTCAATCAAGATGCGCTTCTGCGAACTTTTATTTTCCGTTGGAAGGTCATTACTGTGATTAATTTGTTTGAAATTCGTAATTCATAGAATATTTTTCCAAGAAGTATCCATCATATTAATATTATAGAATTAAGAAACAGGGACTTATGAGCTCCGCTCAACACAACTATAACTTATTTCTTATCAGCGTGTAAAACATAAATATAGAAGAAATGTAGGCATATTTTCTCTCCTTTCAGTTTAATCCCCTCAATAATCTTCATATCACTATGTCTAAGTGCAAGAGATTTTTCCCTCTCTTTTAAACAAATTACTGCAATTAGGATGCAGACGAAAAGTATCAATCATTGGCACTTGTTGATCCCACCCGACAACATGTGGCATTGATGTGGGAACCATTTATAAGCTCACTCAATTTCGTGTCCCACGTTTGGCATTTTTAGGCATTATTACGTGTCCCGCGTAATAATCTTACAACTATAATATTATATGTCATGAATCAGATTTGTTCATTCAGTGAATTCCAGGACCGATGTACTATTTTTGTGTCACATATACAGTATGATAGATATTCTAGCCCTTCACTTCTGAATTTTTCGCAAAACCAAGCTAGGGAATCTGCTACAGGGGAAAATCAAACTTGAGAATGAAATAATCATGATTCTTATTTCTGGTCCTCATGCCTATTATTGAAAAAAAAATGAAAACAAATCTATTACTAGTACTATTTCATGGAAGAGTTCAAGCTCTAAGTACCTAATAAAGGTATTTATAGCACAAGGTTACCTTATTTTTTCTCTCTTCCTATCATTTTTGATTATGTACTTGTTGTATGTATCAATAATTATAATTATACAATGCATATTACTAACATGATTCAATTCAAATTCATCAGCCACAATATAAGTCACTGAAGAGCACACCCCCCCCTCCCTAACTGAATTTAAATTTTTATTATTTTTTTTATCTCGGATGATGCCCATATGAACTTTTTGCTTGTGTGTGAGTAATGAAAAGTACGAGGGTGATTTGATTAGATAATAGTTATCAAATGTACATGACTGCCGGCGGGACTCGAATCCCCAACCAGATAGCGCTAGCAGACTGAAGGACCGTTTCAAGTCGTCTTGGCTATCCTGGTCGAGCATTTTTTAAAACTTTATAAAATGTCAATAATTTTACATTCCAAAAATATAATAGGATTTAAAAGATCAAATAATTGATACCATTGACATGATACTAAAAAGCGTTAACAAGGTTCAACATCCTCAAATTATATGGACTAAGGACAGGATACACAAATTAGTTAATCAGATTTGAAATCTTGTGTGACTCTTTATTATTAATAGTTACCTTCCTTTCTTTGTAAAGAGCTAAATGAACGACTTTTCAGTCAGATCGTAAAAATTCTTAAAGATCTTTTCATAGTAGTTGTAAAAATTTCAACTCTAATTGACTATAAATGTCTGCAAGGACTGAAATAAGATATTAGAAGACTCTTTATCTCAGATAATCACAATCTCTGGCTAAATCTTCAAGTCCATCATAATTTATGGAAGTCATTAGAAATGAAATACTTGGTGAGAATAAAAAAAAGATTTACCAAGTCCTGCAATTGTTCTGTTCTTCGGATGGCTGTTGAAGACATTCAAAGAACTTATCAACTCTTTTTATTGTGGACAGGGTGAAGTAAATACTGGAGAAATTAACGAGGTTGTTACAACAAACTGTTAAATAAAATACTAAGGTATACATAGTACTTATTGGTACGTTTAATGAGTTTCTCTCAAAGCTGAACCAAATAAATTGCGTTATGTTTTTCGTTCAACGAATGCATTTTATCAATTCATCGTAAATTATGTACATTGAACCAAATTTATCTGATTTAGGACCATACCATTAGGGGGGTTTTTAGCGTCGCGAGGGCAGAGATAACTCCCATTGGCAGACTGGGTTGGCGTCTAGAAAAACGCCTATACTCTGTACAAAATTACTTCAGACTTGGAGGAATTCGCGGCGCAGAGAAATGGAGGGAAATCAGCCAATTACAGTGATGGATATAGCAGTTGTCAATTTGGCGATTAGAGTCGGTCGAGTCAGTGCTTGCAGAGAGGAAACTTCTTAAGTTTAAAAAATAAGCGCTTGAATACTCACTGGAAATTAGAGAACGCTGGCCGGTTCACAACGGTACATGGCCGCCGTTGAATCCCTGCCGCTCTGTCTTCTCTGCTGCGCATGCTCATCCCAAGTAAGAAGTAATTTTGTTCAGAGTATAGTATGGTCTAGCCATCTCAGTATAACCAATTTTGCTGAATTTCATCTACATCAACTCTGGAAATAAAAATATTCTCTTCATAATCCAATTTCCAAAGAATGTTTAAACAATTCCCATAGGATGTTTGGAATTCGCCGGAATGTGTATTCTATTTTTCTTACATGCTCTATTAATTTTAAAAAATGTATACTTCATTAGACGAGTATTTGAAAATCTCCCTCTCTCTCCAAGCTAACATGGTCTATTGTAAGGCATTCTTAGTAAAATTTAGTTCTAAATAAAACATAATAGGTGTTGTATCATTTTAAATTTCTATAATTTTATTTGAATTCTACCTTTGACTTTCACTTTGTTCAATGACTGAATCCAAAACCGTTTGACCCTTTGAGGAGCACCTGCATCATTTATATTGAATGCAACCTGATCTAACACAACATTAGAGTGTCGCATGTCGACACCATAAATCTCCCAACTAACCCTGTACAGATTGCCGACGACAAGATTATTATTTCTGGACAAGACAGAAATAAAATTTAAGGGCTAACTGCTGTTATCGGACCGCGGCCATCTTTAGTTTCGAGCCACCCTTTCGACCCTGTTGACAGGGCGTCTCATCTGACGCCCTTCATAAATTTGCGCCCTTCCTTTATCTCTTCTTATTTTTCTCTCTCGTTTTCTACTTTCGATACCGCCGTTCTATAAATTTGAAGACGTTTGATAGTCGGAACGCGAGCTGTAGTTCCACCCTCATGTGTCGTAAATATTGTTGGATTGTTGCTCTTGTTTGGTTGGCGGCCCGCCACAGAAACAAGTAAGACAATATGGTTGTTGGTGCTTGACTCTGGACCTTTTTTACAGCAAACGAAGCGTTTACAGTAGGAAAGTTGAATTGAAATCGGAATGAGATGTGGAAATCGAAAGGTAGAAAAGAAGTAAGACAATATGGTTCGGTTGGTGTTTGATCCTGGCGTAAATGTACCCTTTTTACTTTCCTTGCCCTACTACCATAGGTAAGGAAAGTATTGCTTTCCAAAAAAAATCTGGTGTGGTACACTCACACAACTTTCCTTGCTCATATTTGAAACTACGATCAGACTTTTGTATATGTGTATAAATAATTATTATTGTTTTCAGAGTACTTTTTCCTTTGTGTAAAATTGTGAAATTCGATGATTTTTTTAGTTGTCATTTTTTTAAAGTCGTCAAAACAGCTGTTCTACAGATGAAATATCTCGACTATGTGTTCTTTTTATGAACTGCTCTACCTACCTACCTCATGCACGAGAAGGAGGTTATAAGTCCATTTCCCAAGGATGAGGTGGACCCTCCATTGGTTTCCCAGAAAGGAGACTTATGCCAGTTGATAGAGCTGATAAATAACTATACAGGGTATGAATTTTTAAAAAAATCGGTCAAGTTATATTTGAGAAAATTGTGAAAAACATGGTTTTTTAGCAATTATCCGCCATTTTTCTCAAGAATATTACGGAGCTCCTGCAATTTTCCCAGAAAAAAACTCATGTCATTTGATAGGGCTTATGAATAGCTATGCATGGTATAAATTTGAAGAAAATCGTTGGAGCCGTTTTTGAGAAAACCGTGAAAAACATGGTTTATTAGTCATTATCCGCCATTTTTCTCAAGAATATTACGGAGCTCCTGAAATTTTCCCAGAAATGAGAACTATGCCAGTTGATGGGGCTTATAAATAGCTATCCATGGTATAAATTTAAAAAAAATCGTTAGAGCCGTTTTCGAGAAAAACGTGAAAAACATGGTTTTTTAGTAATTATCCGCCATTTTTTCCGCCATCTTGGATTGAATTTTATTGAATTTCTTATTGTCGGATCCTCATGGTATAAGGACCTTAAGTTTAAAATTTCAAGTCAATCGGTTAATTAGGAATGGAGTTATCGTGTTCACAGACATACACACATACACACACACACACACACACACACATACACACACACAGACCAACACCCAAAAATCATGTTTTTGGACTCAAGGGATCTTGAAACGTATAGAAAACATGAAATTAGGGTACCTTAAATTTTTTTGGAAAGCAATACTTTCCTTACCTATGGTAATAGGGCAAGGAAAGTAAAAATTAAGGTACCCCAATTTCAAGTTTTCTATACGTTTCAAGGTCCCCTGAGTCCAAAAAACATGATTTTTGGGTATTGGTCTGTGTGTGTGTATATGTGTGTATGTGTGTGTGTGTATGTGTGTGTGTGTGTATGTCTGTGAACACGATAACTCCATTCCTAATTAACCGATCGACTTGAAATTTTAAACTTAAGGTCCCTATATCATGAGGACCCGACAATAAGAAATTCAATAAAATTCAATTCAAGATGGCGGAAAAAATGGCGGATAATTACTAAAAAACCATGTTTTTCACGTTTTTCTCGAAAATGGCTCTAACGATTTTCTTCAAATTTATATCATGGATAGCTATTTATAAGCCCTATCAACTAGCATAAGTCTCATTTCTGGGAAAATTTCAGGAGCTCCGTAATATTCTTGAGAAAAATGGCGGAAAATGACTAAAAAACCATGTTTTTCACGGTTTTCTCGAAAACGGCTCCAACGATTTTCTTCAAATTTATACCATGGATAGCTATTTTTAAGCCCTATCAACTGGCATAAGTTTCATTTCTGGGAAAATTTCAGGAGCTCCGTAATATTCTTGAGAAAAATGGCGGATAATGACTAAAAATCCATGTTTTTCACCGTTTTTAGAATACAGAAAATGTTCACAGGAGGATCAAATTTTAGACTGATATAGAGGTTGGAATTTGGAACTGTCAAGACTTTGAATAATATTGAGAAGTAGAATAATTGAGATGTGACATGCCCCAAGTTAAATAAATATTGATTTGATAGTTGAATGGTAGATCACGTTACAATCATAAATGCTAATTGAATATAAATAATCAAATATACTAATCTCCAAGTGCCGGTTGCACAAAAGCTGTAAAATTTTTATCGTGATTATTTCCACGAGAACCAATCAAATAAGCCATTTTATAAAAATGGCCTTCTCTGATTGATTCTCGTGAAATTAATCACGGATAAAATTTAACCGGCTTTTTTTGCAACCGGGTCTAAGTGAATTGTCATTTTCTACTTTAAAAAAATCAAATACTTGAATTCTTGAAAAAATTGCCAATGTAATATTATACAGTAGTTCTGTACAGATAATCTGGTAAAAACTGAAAATTGAAAACACCATTTTTTAAAATTATCATACAATCTAAACCATTCATTAATTTGAAATGCACAGCTCTTAAAGTTAGTTTTTATGCAATAGATTTCCAATTTCAAAATTCCTGATATAGCGAAAAAACAAACACCTCAAATTCAATATATATCTGACTTATACACTAAAATATTCGCTTCAAAAGCTTCTCAATAGAGAATACAAGAACTGTATGATATTCAATATAATTTATTACGGACAATGCAGAAGTTAACTAGTTTTCATCAGACTTGACTAGTATGTGAGATCAGACTCAATTCAATAAATTGGAACAATCTTCCAATAATATCAACTACGGTTGTCTCTAAAATTTATGCGTACCCGCTTACCTCATATTTTCATTCCAAAGAAATATTCATTCAACTTTTAGTTCTTATAGATAGACTATATACTGTGTATGTCTTCCCTATTCGAATCACATGTCAATAATAGAATCGGTAATGTTACAATACTGTTCTGTCCATTTTATACCGATGTCGGTTGTCTGTCTTGTATACTTCTTGTTATGTTTGCTGTTTATAGCCTCAGAAAAACTTTCATTGGTGGTTCTACAGTGAGATTTACAATAAACTGTCAGCATTCCTTACGAATAGCATCAATGCTTCCCATTCAAACAATGCTGACAGTTTAAAGCGAATATTTCTCAATGTTTTTTAAGACAGTCCACACAGTGAAGCAAGAACACTCTTCAAGTGTCTATTTTACGACTAACATCCCATCGCAGGTAATAAGGTTGAGTGAAATAGGCTACTCTTGTGTGTTTGCTACGAATAGTAGACCTAAACGGCTTGCTTGCTCCAGTCGAAAATCGGTTTGGTAAACGAAAATGTTGAGTTTGAAGAGATGAGCCCAAGTTCTCAATGGAACTAAGGACTATGAATGAATTCAGTGGTACGGTATTTAGCACAAAAAATCTACGAGTGAATGAATTTCAACCCTATTATTTTCAGATCAGTAAATTATGTGTATCATTCAATACTATATAATATAAATTGAAACAGGATACACACGACACGGATAGATTGAAAACACTTTAAAACTTACATTTAAACGAAAATTTTCGGGAGCTGGGCCCCCTTTGTCAATCAAACAGGAAGTGAAGTGGTGCAGATTTGAACATTCCAACGGTCGTGACCTCTTTTAAGTGTTTTAATCTATCCGTGTCGTGTGTATCCTGTTTCAATTTATATTATAAAACTTTAAAGTGTTTTCCGTTATGTGCTACATTCAATACTATATGATATTTGAAGTTTCCTATAAACTAGAATAGTTATAATGTTTTCAATTTCAATATTACTAGAATTTTTCATACTACAATAGTAAGTGTGTAATGTGTTTTTAAATAATTCGATTCATTAATTCATTATTTGAAAGAAACACAGTTAGCTGTAAAAGACACATCTCAAGCTGTACTGTGTTGGTTTCAACATGGAACTGCAGTCCTGTCAATAAATTTAATAAATGTGGATTTGACTAGAATAAAACTGTGTTTTTTTTCAATTATGGAGAAGTTTCACAATATCAATGCAAATTGAACAAATTCTATCAATCCATTATATTTATTCATTCATTTTACACGAAGATGCCAGCACATTTAAAAAATATTTTCATAAGTTGTTGAAATGTGATCCTGTTATTTAATACGTTAAAAATCTTTTACAATTCATTGTTATTTCTAGGTAAAAGTGCTGTGAAGAATTGAATTGTGAACTCTATTCACATGAGATTTATACAACTACTTGGTGTGAAAATTCTCATTGATTATTATTATAATGGAAAATTCTCATTGATTATTATAATAGTAATATTGTATTTGAATATTGTGCTTAACAATGTTTTTATTTTTGTTTTGAACACTTCCCATTCAAATTATATCAAGATCGACATCTAGTTTATTCACATTGGTAACTCATTGTCTAAGAGACTGGGAAAATAATCAGTTATCCAAAATAGTACAGTAGAATAATATTATTTTCTCAGTAATTCTTAAAATATTCTGTCTTTATTTTGTTAAATCATGTAAAAATATAATTATATATTCAAACTTCTCATCATCTCTGGTTATATCAAAGTATACATTTTTTTTGTAAAAAATCGAGTTCCTGACAAGAATTCAATCTTGCTATTCTCCATATTGACTTGAGGATTTAAAACACAATTGCTTCGAATCAACTGTTGAGGATTTCCAGAATGTAATTTATATTTATCATTTAGATATTTTGTCACTCTGCGCTACTTCACAAAGTAGGAGGACCTCTTCTCTGTGGCTACTTTCAGAATTTCCTGTTTTGACGTGAAGGTGTAACTTTATCCTGTACTTTTTGCAAGTTATCAACTTTATTGATCTACCTATCCCTACAATAAGGAGAATAGACTCAGAATAGATCAGATCAGGTTTATTTACTCTCAGCCTTAAATGACAAGTCTTCATCAGGCAACCGAAATAATTTGCAGTGAAACAAATAATTAAAATATATAATATAATTATATCTCTTATATAAAGTATTATATAATAGTATTATATAATAGTATTATAATCATCCCAATTTTAATTATTTGTTTATACAATTTTTACATGATCACCTTCAATTGAAGATTCTCGTTTTACGTCGGATCATGACATTGAAGACGTCTCTAGACGTCCCGTTTCTCAAAAATATATTTATCACCAACACGACCAATTCAATTCCCCATGAAAAGCAGGAACCGAATGAGGAAATGATCGCTTGAGACCTGAAAGAATGAGCGATTTTGTGGCCGTTGGACGATTTTACGTCAGTTTTTATAGCAGACCACCCATCACTCACCCCAAAGTCTGGCTATCATCATCAACACCACTTGCCACTTGGCCATTCTTTTCCAGCCTCCATCTCGATGGCTATAGTTATAATACTTGGTGATAGCTTCCAACACACGAACATTAAACAAAATGCTTCCTACAGAAAGTATAATGTATTTCATATTAGCTCTATATTTTAGTTTCAGATTATCATGGTAGGAGTTAAAGTTGAACTAAAACAATTCTATCCTACCTACTCATTAAAAAATGTTTTGGTATCGTTCACGATATTCAAAGCTCACTCTTGTTTTATTATTTTTGATCTTAGACTATTTATTTTGACGAAATAAAATTATCAATACACATCAGAGATGATTGATGTTGGTCAAGTACAGAATTGAACATGGAAGAACTTTACGACAAATTAAACTCATAAGAGTAAAAATGTAATTTACAAAATAATTTTACTAGCTTTAGTTTTTACGAGTTTGTGTTTCTTGAATAGTTCCAAATTTTCATAAATAACTCAATATTATTCGTTAAAAGTGGTAATTGAGTGGAATATTTCTAATTAATTTATCAATTTAAGCCAACTAAATTCAAAATTTATAGTTTTAATGTTTATTTTGGACCAAAATTTTATAAAAATTGTACACGTGAAATTCTAACCTTATCTTGGACTGTGTCACCTATAAATTTGAAAGAAAAATAGCACAAGGACTACCTTATTATTTCATCTTTCAATGTTATTACATTTGTGTCATTTGCATTGTAAATAAATAAATAAATAAATAATAAATTTCATGCAATAAATTCATCTTATACTATGAATTATAAATATTATGGGGGATTTAATAAATTAAAAACTGTGTATTTATAACGTCTATAAACGAAGTCTTTATAATTTAATACGAATTTAAACGAAGTGTATATAATTTGATATTTTAATTTGATTTAAACGAAGTCTTTATCATTTTGCTCAATACCTTAAGAGAAATAGTAGAAGGAGTATCCTTAGTTTTTTTCTCCCATTCAGTGCTTTCTTGAAAGATAATAATTAAAAAAAATATAAATAAATCTCGATCTGTTAACTCCATTAACAGGCGTTATTCCAATAATAATTATTACCGTACGCTTTTTTGGTCAAATTCATCGATTATTTATATTATTATTATTTATATAAATAACAAAGTTATGGCTTTTTCAACTAGCCTATTTCAACTATTTTTATTCAACATTTAAATAGATTCAAGTTTTTGAAAGTATATTTTAAAGTACAGTACACAAAAAGTGATAAAATTCATAGAATACAATTTTTTCTGCTAAACTTATCTACCAATAAATATAATCATTTCCATGATTCTATGATTGATTTCCATGCTCCTCTATTCAGCTCTGTATAAAAATTTCTCGTTCCTTGTAATCAATTTTTTCACCCATAAATTAAGAACAGTTGAGAATACTATTTTTTATCACAATAATGTATCAAAAAGTAATTTTTATCACAATAATTCATCAAAAAGTATTTATATAGATCAAAATCAATAAAATACTGTGCAATTTGACAGCAAAAATATTCCGCCCAACGTGGGGCTCGAACCCACGACCCTGAGATTAAGAGTCTCATGCTCTACCGACTGAGCTAGCCGGGCGATGGGAGAAGAAGGAGAAATTTCTTTACAAGAATCGGGCATTCCACGAGTGTCCTGTTTGGTGTGTCGTACTCTTACTTTCTCCCTCCCATCACAAGTTCTGTTATATTTTGTGGCAGATTTGAAAATGCGTTTTTCACTTCATCACTATTATTTTTATTACTAGTAGGTAACCCGTGCTTCGCAATGGTCTATTTTAAAACTGCAAAATGAAAACTTGACCTAATAAAAAACTCCATCCTCGGTTAATGAAGAATCTTTATGCAAATTTTCAAATCAATCAGTCCAGTAGTTCAGATGTGATAATGTGTCAAACATAATTTTCCTACATCACGTACGTGTATGAGCCAGCTCTTTCCATTATTATAGTAAAGATGATGGATGATTTATAAGTATCTTTGAATGAGAATAACTTTTGAACGGTTTGAGAAATCGGTGCGGTTTTGATGCGACAGAAAATCAGTTATTTTTATTCGAATAGGATCCCCAATCTTACCTATCATCTAGTGTCCCTTTTAAAAGAAATGTTCAGCTGCTTCTATACAACAACTGGAAGCATGACAAATTGAAAACTTGACGTAATGAAATCTTGAAGAACTGAAAATAGACATAAATAACCATCCTCGGTTAGTTAAGAATCTATATATGCAAAATTTCCAATTGATCAGTTGAGTATATTTCAGACGTGATGATGCGTCAAACATAATTCCCTATTCCTTACGTGTTGAAAACCTCACAGAATCATATTGATTTTTCCAATACATCAATAAATGTTAGTTCGATTAGGATCCTCCTAAATTTGAATCAGCCTTTTGTTTTCCCAATTCCAAACAAAATACCTAAAATACTCGTTTCACTGGGAATTCGTGCCTGATAGTACATTATAACTGAAGAATATAAACTATTAATTATTTTATTGTGATCTATTCATGTTTTTCTTATGAAATTCAATGATAGGCCTACAGCATGAAGACTATGTCCAATTTATTTGTACTGGTGGCAAAATGTTACATTAAAAATAACTATTTGATAAAATCCAAGTTCAATTGTAATGAAAACAAATTCCTTCAAAAATAATTGATAATAATACGTTTCGAGGGAAAAAATTAAGATCAAAAAATTGGGAAGCATCGGGATTCAAACCGAGGAACCATCGTTCCGTAAGCTAGCGTTTCACCGTTGCGCTACATGGCCGTTCGAAAATGATAGTCTTGTAACAGTATTATAACCTCCTCATAAAAAAACACACTTTGGGCTGCAACAATGTAGCTTCATGTACGGTAGCATAGATGAATTTGAACATTAATTCTGAAAAATCTAGAAGGAAAATTGAAATTTGGGCTTCCAGGTGCACGAGATTGATATTTTTAGAATCTATGTTCAAAATTTGGAGATCTAAATCATTCCCGTTTTTCCGTTATGCAATCCACAAGTTGACATGTTTTGATGCGAACAAACGAACACACGAACAAACACAACCCTACTCTCTCTTATTATAAAGATTATATTTACAGAAGAATATAACCTATATATTACAAAATGTTCAATGTTCCCTGTTTGTGGTAAATATATAAATCTAGTTTATAATCCAAATTCTCTTTACGATAACGAAGAAGAACAGTTTTACTTTTCATTAATTAGAGAGATAAATTACAATCTATAGAATCGCTATTATTATCTATTTTTATCCTGACATACTTTTTGTATCAAAGAAGTTTAGAACAAGTAGAAATGAGGAATGAGCCCCTTACTACATAGGAATTCCATATCGCTATAATTTACTACCGTACCGTATTTCATTTTATTTCAGCCTATTTGTGAAAATATAGAAGAAAAACTAAGCAAAACACTCTGGTCGCTTATTTTATTTGAGCCAGTAGCTCCTGATTGGAAAGGGTTTTGTGCAGTCAGTAGTTCTGAGAAATCCTCAATTATTACTCAATCCTCACAGATGCTTTCAAAGGCAAGGCTTTTTTAAAAGGAAGTAAAGAAGAAAAAACGGAAAGAGAGCCGATTAAGGTGATTCACTAAACGGTCACTTTCCATTAGGGCAATCACAGAGAGGAAGAAAGGGTTGAGAGAGGAGGAAATGGAAGAGAGTGATTAGGATGGCAAAGAGACTTTATTTTCGGATGAAATGCTTTCGGTGTTGGAGTCGGAACCCTATATAGCCCTGCAACTCTGTTCGAAGTGAACGTTTACTTTGTGGTTGTAGGTGGAGCCGTTTCTCGTGAAAAGTACTTAGTGGTAACGTTATCCGGTAGGAGAATAATCTACACTGTGGCAAAAGTGATCCCACTATGTAATTGTAATAAAAGAGACAATAATTGTCACGTTATTTTTTATATTTAAATAACGATTAGCCTCCTGCTTGGCATCAGTCGGTAGAGCATGAAATATTTTAATATAATTATAAAAAAAAAAATTAGGTCGTGGTTTTTAATAGGATACAGTCTCATAAAAATCTTTATAGGCCCAGATATGAGCTTCCACTATAATTCTGATAATTCATTAAAAAATAAATAAATAAATAAATATAATATATATATATATATATATATATATATATAATATATATATATAATATATATATATATATATATATATATATATATATATATAATATATATGGTACTTATCCTATAGTATTGAGGAATTAAAATAAATTGCACACCATAAACAATTTGATACATATATTAACAAATATTGCAAAAATAGATCAGGGCAAAAAATATAAAGAGCGATAAAAAATATATAATATAAAAATAGAACAATAATCGAAATCAGTAAAATATCACAGGCTAAATACTATTCTCTAAATTTATAGCACGAAACGTTACCATGTGCTTTTATTTTATAATCATATGCATCCTTTTGTATGTAGCTGCGATATTAGCTTGCTAATACTTGTTGACTTGGACAATTCCATTAAAAATAGTTTCCTTAAAATCAGCTTGATAAATTGGCAACCAATAATCCAAATATATATATTAAATTCTATAGTATCTAATAGATTTCTTTGCAATGAATATATATTTTTATCTCAGGGTGCAATATTCGGCACCTGACGGAATAAATAGAGCAATTCATCTAGTGAATCAGAGCTACGACAAACTATCGCAAATTATATTGCAGAAATTAAAGATCATATGAATATGTATTAACAGCCTAGATTTTATACTTCTTTGATTTATAGAACTTCTGATATGTGGATTTATTCGTTATTCTTCTAATAAAATACCTTTAATACTACATTTACTTGCGCAAGTATTTTTTACTAAATTCTTAAATTTATAAGAAAACCCTTTCAACGAGCTAGCTTTGATTATCATGTAATTTCGAAGCACTGAGGGCGCCCTATCACTATTTCAATATTTCTCACTCACGTGTCGAAATTTTCTTATGAGCTGCTGATGTCGATCCAACTCCTGGTGGTCCTGGACTATGGTAGCCGGAGTCGTCTCTTCCAAGGGGTTACAAAATTATTTAAAAAAAAATGAAAATGACTTTTGCTTTATAAGAGCATCACAAAGTCTTATAAGAAATTTAGTAATTCAATCTAACTTTAAATTTTTACAAGTTATAGCAAGGTATTACGCTCTATAATATTTAGGGACCTCTCATGGTGGCATTTGGCAGGCGAGTGTTGGTTCTCCTTTCTCAATTTTACAATTCTCATTTCCGATTTCTAAATTTACATAAAATTTGAATATCCTAGTCCTCCGCCATTCAAGGTTCAAATAGACCGTACTAAAATATTAAATTATTACTTATGTTGTATGTTTAATAATTTCTTTGCCTTCGGGCCATATCCAAAACATAGACTATACAACAATTTTATACAAATTCTATTTATTTGTAGAAATATATACAAATATTTTTGAATCGGCATACTATTGCCGCCTATCAATTGCCATTATGTGATTGGTGCATGCAAATTGTTTCAGTATTCATGCGCTTGGTAACCTCCTATTTCCTGGATACATTTAATTATTTTTATTAGGTTTTTTAAATATGCCCTCTACATGCTAGTTAATTTTCTATATGTTATTATTTGTTTCATGCATCATAATAGTTAGCCACGTGAGACCTTTTGTTCCTCAAATTGCATACCGTTTTGCCGCAATAAATTTCTGCCAAGGTGTTTGGTCAGATTCTACGTTGCATGGCTCGGTCGATCGTTAGGTCGCCGATCACTAAATGTTTATGCCTAACCTCAACCTTCAATATTTTATATAATAATTATATATTAGCAAAAAATATTTCAATTCCTCTTAGGCTGTTGTACAGTTTAGCCAGGACAATCTGATATTATCTAATCTTTATGTTATCTCTTTGGCGATATTAGCCAGTTACTTTACTTAGACCTATTATATTTCTGCTAGGGATTTTTATATCTATCCAAATTTCAATATGTTATATAATTTAATACAGTATTTTCCAGTTATCAGTATGGTTTAGTGAAATAATTATATTCAATTTTGCTTTCAACTTATCTAAATTCTAAACTCCTAGTCCAAAATACTAGTAGTTCTGTGAACAGTAGACCTCGCGCTCAGTGAATTACATTGACCTGTTGTTATGTTTTCTCAAAAATTAATAAATAATTTATCAATTAAAAATGTCTAGAAAAAATCCTAAATAAACATAGAGCTTTCTGTCCTATATCGTGCCTATATCAGGTCTGGCTGCAACTGTCTACAACGTTGATGGAAAGATACAATTTACAAGATGTTCGATGTTTTTGAACGGGTAGTATTATAGTCCACTAGACAGCTGATTTATGATGAATAACTCTATAGTCTGATTTTTACGGTAATATTGGCGTATGAAGGAGGCTCCTTTTTCCTTTTATATTATCCTTGAAATGCAAAATTTCCAAAAACCTTGTATATACGTCGACGCGCAATTTAAAAAGGAACATACCTGTCAAATTTCATGAAAATCTATTACCGCGTTTCGCCGTAAATGCGCAACATAAAAACATTTAAACATTAAGAGAAATGCCAAACCGTCGACTTGAATCTTGGACCTCACTTCGCTCTGTCAATAAACAACATATAAGTGATAAATATAACCTATTTTTGGCCAATTTCTATCCAAATTTTGGAAAGGAACAGTTTTTCGATTTAAGCCTGTTGTTCCTTTCCCAATCATTCATAGTTGAGAATTATATTGTATCTATCAATGTATAAATAAATAAATAATTGAAATTTGTGAAATGGAGTTAGAGAACCAGGAGGAATTTATTAAATTATTTTAGTAGCCTATTTTTCCATTTTGAAAAAGTATTGGCTTAGTTTCTATTCTTTTTTCATGTGGCACTGATGTAGCTTATACATATTGCATCAGCAACACATATTCCTGTGGTATAATTGAGATTTCTGTCTCTAGTGTAAGTGGAGTTCCTCTTTTTAATAAGAATCCTTTTAATGCCTATGGCTCTCAACCACTTCTCATCGATGTGCATTGAATTTTTTAACCATAGCTAATAGAAGTTAAACATCTCTGGTAACTATAGTGAGGTCCAAGTTATAATGGCAGTGTTTGATTAACAGTGGTATTGCTATCCTTGTCTATCATTCAACAAAGCTGATAGCGCTATCTCTTTCTCGATTTGCTCTGTTGCCAGATCGGCTTTTAACAATGTAGAATTAATAATTAATTGACAAAATATTTTATCTTTATTATGTAAATTTATTATGAAATTATTGAAAAAAAAAATTATTGCTTGATAAAATATAATTGATTATTTTAAACGAGAATGAACAGTTAATATACATGTATCAGCCACCGTCTATAGGAGGCGTTGACAAGTGACGCTACGCTACTGGTGGAACATGTGAGGGTGAGTCATTGCACCCTAACTCGGCAGTGTCTTGAGCTATGGAGCTCTATGACAGCTCAAAGTAATAACAGTGCTGAAGTTGGGGGTTCCTGATATTATAAGACCTTTAGTAGAACTTGGCAATTTTATCTTTATTTATTTATTCTATTTTTTTTTTAATTTCATTTTATTCTCTGATTTTTCTTTTTCTAATTCATTAATTTCTGTTATTCTAATTCTAGTTTAATTTTCATTTCATTTTCGAAATATATTTTTGTGAATATATAAGTGAAAATATGTATATATATGTATCTTTTTATTTTGCCTAGTCTACTTTTTTGGGAGAAGTGGTAATGGAGAAGGGTTCTCTCCTAGGGAATTTAGTACTGTGAACAGTGGCTGACTGGCAATCAGCTGCTGGCACCTTTACTGCCCAACTGCTAACTGTCAATCAGGCCACCATTGTTGAAATGGGAGTGGCTTGTGGGTCTGAGCTGGTCATGGTATTTCGTACATCTGCCTTATTGATGTACGACAAGTGACAAGACAGAGGTTCGGCATCGGCAACGTTGTTCTCCTATCTTTCTCCACTGCCATTATAACGTGAACCTCACTATAGTATGGACTGTTCAGGAATTCCATATCCACAGAGAAAATTTGCATTGAATGAAGTCGAAAATTTATTAGTGAACAGCAAAAGTTTGTTGGTCAGTTGAAAATTTGTAAAGTCTATCTTTTGGAGTTGAACAAGTGAATTTGACTATAGTGAGGTCCACGTTATAATGGCAGTGGATAAAGATAGAAGAATAGCGATGCTGATTCTCTGTATTAATTAATTATATTTCTACACTGTCAAAAACATAATTGGCATCGTTGTGGACCTAGAAAAGGATAGTACAATCGGCTTTGTTGAATGATAGACAAGGATAGCAAAACCAAAGTTGATCAAATACTGTCATTATAACGTGGACCTCACTAGTTCAAGCAAACCAGGTTAATCTACAAAATTTTTAGTTAATCAACAATGAGTCCAGAGTCCTAACAGCATGTTCATGAGTTCAGAAAAGCATGTATGCACCCCATAAAAATGGGCTAACCAACTGTTCCCGATGCATCGATCCTTTCAACCTATTTAGAAAGTGATCAGCGCTGAGATGGGAATCCTGCTGTCGGCTGCCCAAGATTATAATTTGAGTGTCGAAAAGAGGAGTGCAATGAGTTTTCGGATGAGCTTCGGCTACTTTTGTTGCTCATTTCTTTCTTTTTTTGGCAATAAGTAGTATGAAAGATAAAGTGAAGCGAACGCGACGATGCGTAAAGTCAAAACACAACTCCCGACAAGAATCTATCTTTTCTCCTCTTTTTCTTTTACCACTACTTCAATATTTTCTTCTTGTTCTAACTCTTCTTCTCATGTTCTTTTTCTCCTTATTTTTCTTCTTCTTCTTCTTCTTCTCTTCTTCTTCTCTTCTTCTTCTCTTCTTCTTCTTCTTCTTCCTTTTCTTCTTTTTCTTTTTCTCCTCCTTCTTCTTCTTCTTCAGCTCCTTCTTTTTCTCCTCCTCCTCCTCCTCCTCCTCCTCCTCCTCCTCCTCCTCCTCCTCCTCCTCCTCCCCCTCCTCCTCCTCCTCCTTCTCCTCCTCCTTCTTCTTCTCCTCCTTCTTATTCTTCTCCTTCTCCTCCTCTTCCTTTACTTCTTATTCTTCTCCTTCTCCTTCTCTTCCTCCTTCTTCTCCTTCTTCTTCTCCTCCTCCATTACCATCTCCTTTTCCTTCTTCCTCTCCTTCTTCTTCTCCATTATCATCGCCTTCTTCTCCATCTCCATCTCCATTTCCTTCTTTTCCTTCCTCTTTCTCTTCTTCTTCTTCTTCTTCTTCTTCTTCTTCGTCTTCTTATTTTATATTTATTCTTTTTTCTTCTCATGTAGGAATTTTCCAATTAAAATGAGACCAGCCAGCCTATAAAGTTGAAGTGTTGCAATGAGCCTTCTCTTCAAAACCGATAAAGCTCCTCAATGTAAGCCTATATCCCATTCGCCTGGCATTACTTCGCAGTAGTCCAGTAGTTGCTTGTTGCTTTCTTCTTGCATGATGCTTCTCCATACCTGAGCTTGACTTTCATTATCTTTTCCCGCCTTGAAACTCCACGTTTCCAATCGATTTCCAGCTCACTGTGTGAATCTTACAAATAACCCTGTTCTTCTCTCAATAATGATCGAAAAATGTCGTAAATAAAAAAAATTATAAAAGGGTACTTAGGTAATTAGGTTATTCATTTTCATGATGAATTGGTTTGTTTTACTTCTATTCATTCCAATAATATCTCATGGATTGCAAGTATTCTTGGATGGAGTCTAGATGTGGAGTTCCCATACATGGTCGATAACTACTGCTTAAAAATTTTGTTGCCAGTTTTTATATAGGCTACCGTATTACTAATATTGCTAAATTGCCAAAAGATTTATAGAGAAATGATGTTGCACAACATTGTTTTAATTCTCTGTTATTCGATAACCAAACATACATAAACAAATACAATAGCTTTGATGTACGGAATAATATACGAATCTAGACAACA
This sequence comes from Nilaparvata lugens, assembly GCF_014356525.2. NCBI lineage: Eukaryota > Metazoa > Arthropoda > Insecta > Hemiptera > Delphacidae > Nilaparvata > Nilaparvata lugens. The sequence continues at coordinate 13,462,651 of NC_052510.1, forward strand.
TAAAATGTCTAAAAATGTTGTTGCTAGTTTTTATATAGACTACCGTATCAATAATTGCTGGACTTTCAAAAGATTCATAGAGAAATGATGTTGCACAACATCGTTTTAATTCTCTTTTATTCAATTACTAAACAGACATAAACAAATACATTAGCTTTGATGTACGGAATAATAGTCGAATCTAGCAGGAATCCACAGCTAACAGATTTCAATCAACACTTTTTCAAATTTATCATAAATTGCAAAACAGACAACAATTTTTCAGTTCACACCAGTCTCATCAATCACCAACCAGCCTCATACAAACAAATTTTTCTTTTCAAATTTTCTGCTCTTTCTTCCACCGTTCATTAACTTAGTGTCTGAGAATTTGCTTACAATTTTGTTGAAGAGTCTATTTTCAGCAATGGTGTGTAGTAAGAGAGCTCGAAATTTCACCTCTGACGTGTGGAGGTAAATTTGCGGAGGAGTCCAAAGAAAAGAATCATGTAAATAACATCAACAATGTTTGCAATAAGTTCACTGTACTCTGGCTTTTCTTTTGAAACAAGCTTCACACGTGTGAATCTGTAAATAATTTATCTAAGAGTTTCGAAGAACCATACAAAACAACGATGGGATTTATCTTATTCATCCTCTCATATAGTTTTTCGAGGAAGTGATTTGAAAGGATATTGTGTCTAGTTTGAAAGAGAGTGATTCAATATTCTCATGAATCATATACGTATCAATATGATGAGTTGGGATCAATACTTTTGATACAATGATTGGATTTATCTTATTCATCCTCTAATATAGTTTTTCGGAGAAGTGATTTGAAAGGATATTATGTCTAGTTTGTGATTCAATATTCTCATGAATCATTTATCAATATCATGTGTTTGGATACAGCGATGACTAAATGATGAATGTAGATAAAAAGAGAAAGACTTTCTTCGAAATCCCGATGTCTATGACAATGTATTGACAAGAATATGACAATGAATAAATAATGAACAATGAATGAAAGGAGAAGGTTTATTTGGATTTTTCCCCACTTCATCGCGAACTAGAGGTTATATTGTTAAACTGAGAAGAGTGTGTACTGGTGTTTCGGATGGACACGTTAAGCCGTCGGTCCCGGCTGCCTAAAAAGCAGTCGTTAGGTCATGTCAGAGGCCCTGAAATTGATCAGTTGCGACCTGAAAACTCTGACACCAGATCTGAGCCAGCCAGGTCACACGATATTATTATTATTATTACTGGTGATAACTTTATTCATTTCATTTATACAATAAGTGCATTATCAAAATGATAGGGAGAGGAAAAATAAGGTAACCTTGTTCTATTCCTCTCCCAAATTTAGATAACACATAGTCCGAAATAGGTTAAGTCTTGTAGTTCTTCAATTCACAAATTTTTAGTCCTCAAGTGTTTTCACAAATTAGATTTTCAAATTTAGATGTTTCAAAACTAAACAGAGAAGAAATATTTCACATTATTATAACTAAAATAGGAAATATTCACATATAAAAAATATAATTTTGAATAACTAATAATTTTAACTGTTAAGTAGTATGTATTTTTTCAATTTTCACAAAATACTTCTTTATTTAATTGTCTTTTTTCGTTAGGGCTACTCTTCAATAGAGATAAAAATAAAAATCTGAGTACTCTTTTTTTAAAATTGTTTACTTACTACATGAGTTTCGGCTATGATGCCATTATCAAGTGAAATCAAGTGACGAAGCAGTGTGTGATTATATAACCTTGTCTTTTGGACAACATTAACATTTTATCAAAATTTTTGGAGAGAAATAGTACAGGCTTAGCCTAGTTTTTCCTCCAATGTCATAATTGTATTATGATTATAGTATTTTATACAATAAATAAATAAATTTAAAAAAATCAAGTAATTGAGAAATTTTCAGTTGCAAGTAATTTTCAATTCAATTACTTGATAATGGCATCATAGCCGAAACATGTCTTAAGTAAACAGTTTTAAAAAGGGTACTCAGCTTTTTATTTCTACTTTATTTAAATAGATAGAAAATTTCTTTCGGACTCTCAGACTTTTTGTAAACTCAAAAATTCTGTTCCTCATTTTTGTGCTCGGTGTATCGCTAGTGAGGAACCCCACGATATAAGGAGCCATCTTCAGTGAGTTCTGAACGTTTCCTAACGCACAGAAGCCTCACTGGGATTTATGAGAGGGCAATAAAAAATGCAGTATTCAAATAACTGGGCTCACACTCTTTTCCCAACAGGTCTCACGTCGACCACCCAATAAATCGGACCCCTGAACAAACATCCAACACAATAATATTTATTGGGAGCGGAAAAACTGATTAACGCCTGGTTAGTTACACTCACAGAACTCATAAATATGTGAACGCACTTTTTAAAAGTGAGCTGAGCCAGTTTGTACTAACACATTCTAGTGCATTGGAAACTGGTCCAGATTGAAGTATTCGATTGAGAGTGATACCACATACTTTCTCCAACAATCATCTATATATTGCCCCATGTAACCACGTTCATGATCAATCAATTATTATTATTATTAGTGAAAAAATCCAAATTGTTGCTGTAAATCACACCAAAGACTTCTGCTACTGCAAATATTGACAACAGGGTAAACAGGTAGACGAAAAATTGATGAGCCCTGCTATTCGAAATTATTTGTCAGCGCGGGAAGCTAAAGTTATTATTATTAGTCAGAATGGAATAACGATTAAAATATAAGTTTCAGGAAACGCGGAATATGACCTCATATAAAATGCTCCTGTAGTCACATAAAACTGATAAATGGTTCTTTGAGGTGATGAAGTAAATTCCCTTATTAGGATAAAATCACTAGAAATTGTATTTCTGTAATAATACTTTTTGTGTAGTTGAGAAGTTGATATTGTGGTAATTATTCATATAGAATGAAAAGACTAAGACATTGTCAAAAACCACAGATTTATTGATACTTAGAAAGACCGGTTCGGTTACAGATACTGATTATCAGAGATTGACAATGGTGTAATAACCGAAGCCGGTCTTTCTAAGTATTGATAAATCTGTGGTTTTTGACAATTTCTTAGTCTTTTTCATTCAATCCGTAATAATACATCATTTAATAAGCTTGATTAATCCCTGATTTTCCTGTGATATTCGTTGAGACAACCAGGACCTGATTTACAATTTTGGCGCTCCTTGGCCCAATAGTTTTTGCCGCCCCCTAGTATAGTTAATAATTATTTTACTTTAATTGAACATGTTTGATATATCAGGTACCTATGATATGTTTATCGCTTCACCACCTAACACCACTTCTCGATGTAATTTCATTACTACTGCATCCCATGGTTGAGATCAATCTTATTGATTTTACTTCAACAGATTTTTCACTTGATTTTTTGACCAGATTACTACTCTCACAAAAATATAACACTGTCAATCTCCCATTCACGCAATCTATCTCACACGAAGTAGCTGTTCTAACAATGATTCAATTCCTCAACGAATATGATTACAGAGAGCATTTTTATCATCATTTACTTGAACCGCATTGATTTTATTCTCAATAATACAGTGTAGTCACTTTTAGTTGGTTGAAATTGCTAACTCACTCCTACAAAATGGAGTAGCCTAAATGACGTTGGTGATTTGTCATCGACCAATAGGATTGAAGGACGAAGCTAGTCGTTGTGATTGGTGGAAAAGTTGTTGAACATAGATGGACATAGTATTGTATTTGTCCGGTGGATAAAGGCTGATTCAATGGATTTATATGCTCTACAAAAGTAGTAATAACTTTAATTCGGCTTATTGAATTACTATACTACTTCTTATTTCTGCAGCGAATACTATTTTATACTGTGAATTCAATTAATTGGGTTTAATACTTTGAAACCGTTATCTTTGATTTGATTTCATATCTGGAACCAAATCATTGTATCTTTTGGAGTTTATTGCAAAATATTTCAACACTTTAGCAACAATTTGTTCCAATGAGCTTCAAAATCTGAATTCTGTATTAGCCTGATTCATCAATCAATTAAATGAGACAAATATTTAGAGCTATGACTATTCATTCTAATTTTTAGATTATATTTCAATTTTTTTTTTTTTGCTGTGCGCCCCCTGGGAGGATGCGCCCATAGGCCCTGGCCTAACCGTTTTTTAGGAAATCCAGCCCTGGAGAAAACATGAATGTTCATCGAAGCAAAAAATTAAAATTTCATTTGATCTTCTATTTATTATCGTCCCTCTTCTTATCGTACTCGCTTACTTATTTTGGAAAAAGTAATCAGTGCTTTTATTTTATATTTTCTATGGACTAGTTCATCAGTTCACCACTACCGCAAGTGATATAATATCTGTACCTTTATAGACCTTTTAACTAGGCAGTAAAAGTCGGTTAGTTTCACAAGCGAATAGTTCCGATAGTCGATCAGAACTATCGATAGTGCGTGCCGTCTTCCACGTGGGTGGACCACTATTTCTTTCATCTTTATTTCACCAAGTAAAGCATTCGACAGAGCGCTTTGTCTGTCCCGGAGCGGTTAAAACAAACTAAAAAATGTCTAGAGACGGTTATCTCGTCTAAATTGTAACTAGGTCGAGTTACCTGTTATAAGTTTTATAGAAGGGTGGCAATTACGTTGTATGGGTGTCGAAAAGACTATTTGATTTATCGCCCAAGTAGGTTTATAAAGTACGAGGTGTTGAATGCCCGATGTGGGGGGCATTTTTACATTAATTTTTTTGAAAGCACTCTGCTTGCTTAAACGTTTTCTAGAGTCAGATTCAATTCAGGCTGTCAGCATTGGTTGAATGAGAAGCATTGATCATATTCATAGTTTGAAGTGAATCTCAATGTAGAGCACCCTTGAGCGGTGGGACCTATTTCGAGCTATGACACCACTTTAGAAACGTCTCAAATATTTGAAATTTGTATGGTGTACTTTCACTTTAAATCATGAGTCCATTCTCGTCCATCAAGTTTACTTTCAAACATAAATTTGGGTTAGCTTGTAGTACAGCCCCAATTTTATTCAGTTCAAGGTAGTAGGATAATTTTGAGTTGCAGCTTATTGTTCCAGCACCCTTATTTCGTAAATCTTATACAACTGATTACTTTATTGATGGGATGTTTCTGTTATCTGTTCTTCGTATATTAGAGATATTCCAGGTATCAGAATCCGAAATCTATTCTTCAATCGACACTCACAATGTTGAGTTTTAGGGGATCAAAATGAAATCACGCTTTCGAATTTATCAATGTTCAAAATTCAATTTCGAACAATACTAGTGCATATAATGTTGTTTTGTATCAAAACTATGTAATTTTAGAATAAAAGCTCTCTCAATGGAACTCATGAAGCTTGTTCATTTTAGAAGCATTAATGATGTCTTTCAGTCTACCACAAAAATTATTTCCATGATCAAATGAAGATGATTAAAATAATGCATGCTGATGTTTCATTCACCTTTGCTTCTTGCTTCCAAAATATTCGTACTTTACAAAAAAAAAAAAAACATTTTCACAGTAAAAAAAGGCATGACATCCTAATCATCTGGTTTATTCCCCACTCACAGACACAGCACACAGGCTGAACTAGCAAGAAGCTCACGGAGAAATGTGCTACCTACTTTTTGCATTTGCAACAATGTTCTTTAGTACTCTAGTAATAGACTCCAATAATTATTTTTCGATCCTTTTCTTGAATTTGATCACCATATTTACGTGATAAAAAATCACAATTTTTTTGTCAGAACGTTAGTGGGGGCAGTATTTCCAACAAAACCAACAAGAATTCTTGTCAAAACCGCGTCAGTATGCAAAGGGCGTAACTAGGTGGGCAGAACTCACACGTTGTAATAGAAAGTTGAAAATCATTGATGGTGTGGCGGCTTAGCAAAGCAAGTGTGTTATTAATGAGGTTATTATATCTTTGAAATAGGTTTCAAGGGAAGGGGGTAACCCGAGGTTACGCGGACGGGTAATGAAAGGTTTTAAAATTTATTGAGCGTCAGTAGAAGCAACTATCAAGTGTCGTTTCATATTCAATCTACAGCCGAGATTAGAAACAGGTTGGTAATGAAAATTATTCACATTTACATAATGAGTGTAAAACGTTGAAATTTATTTACGATCATCGATCGACACATTAATGTTGTTTATTGGTTATGAAATATTGATTCAAGTTGCGGTTAGCACTAGGAGATCCAGACTATCTATCAATATCAATAGCATGTCGGCTAGTAGCTTGAAGCCACCGCAGGTAGTCTGAGGCAAAAAGTCTGTATGATGAAAAATGTCCGAAGGTAACATTATTTTGATCCTGCTGTAGTATGTTAGATGCAATATAATAGAAGTTGTATTACATTATACAACTCACTGATTGTTATACACTGATCACGCCTCACGTTTCTCCGTTCACGTTCAAGTTTGATTTTTATAGGCTTTTCAAACAATTCATCAATTGGCACCTCACTATAGGTGGAGAATTGTGAAATACCAAAGTTGCAGGCTAGTTGCCAGGATTTCTAAATAGGAATTCCTTAAATTTTGTTCGGATTGAAAGTTTTTAAAAGTCTTGGAGCCAGACGAAATATTTGATGGCTTTCTACTATTCAGTATGAAATGAAATGAAAAAAATCTTCATTAGACGGAGTTAGGACCTCTCTATCACTCAACCTTGTCTGAAATCACTGCACCAGTCATAGGTTAGATTCTCATTTCGTCCAAAAATTTAGATTTATCATCTCTCCCCTCCTCAGCCACGGTCACGTCATATGAGGTACTTGACAAAAAATGGAAACTAAAATATTCATCAATTCATCCGGAAATTATCAGAATACATGACATTCCATAGTCATGAACCTCATTTCATATTTGAATAGGGAATAGAATCCTATTTAAGGAGAAACTTGAATTTCCTGTAAATATAAAGCTGAATAGTTCTTCGATGTAACAAGAAGTAATAAAATATGGGATGATTCTCGACTATATTATCAATGATTGTCGTCCACCAATGATCCCCATGATCGTCAACCAATATGAATCACACCTTCGTTTCGTGGAAATATTGCATTTTTCGGTATATAATGTTGAAACTAAATTGTTGATCAATGACAAATGATTGAAAAATGACAAAATGTTGGACATTGTTTAGATCCTGCTGTAGTATGTTAGATGCAATATAATAGAAGTTGTATTACATTATACAACTCACTGATTGTTATACACTGATCACGCCTCACGTTTCTCCGTTCACGTTCAAGTTTGATTTTTATAGGCTTTTCAAACAATTCATCAAGAGGCACCTCACTATAGGTGGAGAATTGTGAAATACCAAAGTTGCAGGCTAGTTGCCAGGATTTCTAAATAGGAATTCCTTAAATTTTGTTCGGATTGAAAGTTTTTAAAAGTCTTGGAGCCAGACGAAATATTTGATGGCTTTCTACTATTCAGTATGAAATGAAATGAAAAAAATCTTCATTAGACGGAGTTAGGACCTCTCTATCACTCAACCTTGTCTGAAATCACTGCACCAGTCATAGGTTCGGTTTCATTTCGTCCAAAAATTTAGATTTATCATCTCTCCCCTCCTCAGCCACGGTCACGTCATATGAGGTACTTGACAAAAAATGGAAACTAAAATATTCATCAATTCATCCGGAAATTATCAGAATACATGACATTCCATAGTCATGAACCTCATTTCATATTTGAATAGGGAATAGAATCCTATTTAAGGAGAAACTTGAATTTCCTGTAAATATAAAGCTGAATAGTTCTTCGATGTAACAAGAAGTAATAAAATATGGGATGATTCTCGACTATATTATCAATGATTGTCGTCCACCAATGATCCCCATGATCGTCAACCAATATGAATCACACCTTCGTTTCGTGGAAATATTGCATTTTTCGGTATATAATGTTGAAACTAAATTGTTGATCAATGACAAATGATTGAAAAATGACAAAATGTTGGACATTGTTTAGCGCTGAATCTTACCAATCATTTTTGTGCTAAACTGTCACTAAACGGTAGACCGTAAATGATCTCTCTGGGTGGGTTTGTTTTTGGTGAGGGGGGAGGAAGTCTGGATAAGGTCATCGACACATGTCTACGTTTGGCGTAGGAATTTTACGACGACGACGTAGAAGATGAGAAGAATGACAAAAGAAAAGATGCCCCAAAAAGAAAGAAAAAGTGGTTGGTTGCCGTTATTGTTTTTGATAGAATTTTCGCCGACTGACCATGCAACGGTAAAGAAGGGTTGAGTGTGGAGTGGGTTCAACAGTTGAAGCCCTATATAGGCAGCCGGTTTCCGCAACAGGCTCTTTTTCACTTTCTCCCTTGACTTAGCAAATCAAATCAAGATTTTTTCCATAAAATAATCAAACACATAGCAACAATGTAATTAATACAGAAATGCCTAGATTAAAATATTATCCATGATAGTTTTCCAAGCATAAGGATATAGAATGGATATATATCCATAATCTTACATATCCTTATGGATATATATCCATAAGGATGTATGGAATAAGCATAAGGAATACCAAGTAAAGTTTGCAAGATTTCCAATTAATTCTGTTTTCAAACTAAATTGTCATTTTGTCAAACTAAAGTGTTATTCTCTTCTCTTTATCCTTCCAATCTCTGTTGTTTTAGAATAAATATATCGGGGCACCGAGCTTCGCTCGTTATTTATTTATTGATAAACAGAGCACAATTTTTCAAATTGATTGGGGAAGGACAAACAGGCACAGCCCAAAACTGTTTCTTCCCCGAATTTTGATTTATACACACTATAAATGGTCCAAAAAGTAGGTTATGTTTCATACACTTGAATCCAGGTCCAATTTTCAGTCAAAATATTTAAAAACAGAAAAGTTCTAATTTAGATTGTTTACAAACCAAATTGAATAACAAAATAACACTCACTAATAAGTAAAAACTGTAAAATAATGATTAACTTTGAATATTATGATATACTCTAATTTAGAGTGATAAACCATGTCATGTCAGCAAATCAGATTATTTTGATAGTTTATTAAAATTTCTAGATAATATTTCTCGCGAGATACGGTAAGCTGTTTGAATGATTACACAGCTGATCTCCAACACAGGCACAGCATCTCTGTTATCGACAGACGACGAAATCTGTTCTTCCAAGGATGAATTATCCTTGTCATTCAGCTAGTTTTTCCAGGGATGAGACCTAGTGCAATCGAATCTTTATATTTTAAACCTACTATCAGAGAAAACTCCTATAATTTATGCTATTATTAATTCTGTGCTACTATGTTCTGAATTTCGTGAGAATCGTTAGAGCCGTTTTCGAGATCCGATGAAAAACAAACATCTAAACATACAAACATCTAAACATATAAACAGAAATTGCTCGTTTAATAGTATAGGATTTGCATTGTGAGTGCATTTTCAAAGTTTTTGATTCCATATTCTATATTTGCGGCATTTATTAAAAAGTTGACAAATTAAAAGACCTATTTGAAGTTACTCCCCAATTATCAATAAAGCTGCTACGTGAAGCTGGGTTCCCACATATCAGTATCAGTGAATGTTTCTTCTACAGTGAAAATACCATTTCCATGAGTTCTTATGAGACTATTCATACTAGCTAGGCTAGGCTGTGTGGGAATGGTCCCGTTAGAACTTATGGAAATAATATGTTCACTGTACTGGATACGTACTCTATTGATAAGTGGGTATTCGCCTTAAATAAGTATCTGTATCCATCCTTCTCAACAAAAACAAACTTTTATGAGAGAATATCTCCTTTTAGTTAATTAATTGTTTTGTATCAACTGTCCAGTTCCCAGTGACTTCCATCTGATTAGCAATGTATTGAAAATTAAATGATTTTCAATGCCATGCTCAACGATGTATGATAACGTAAGACATGTTCGATTAAAATCGGAATATTAATGTTCTCATGCAACCGAGTCCAAATTATACAGGTTATTTTGTGTATTGCAAGCTGAAACATTATAGCTGTATTCCACAATGTAATCTACAAAATAAGTTGCACTATATTATTTTTTTAGATATTAAACTGTTGACGAATTGCTTTTTGTGAAGTTTCACAGCAAACAAAACTCTTGGTTCTTGGATTCAATTTAGAATTTTCGTCATTTCATTCTTTTCGTATTTAGATTTCAGCACCCCCAAATCTGTTGCACCCTGGGCACGGTCCTGCCTATTGCTACGTAACTCTAAGTTACAAAGTTGCCTCTATATTGAATGGCATGCAACATCAACTATAGTGGTTAATGTGTGTACTGGCTGAATACACCAGCGCCAACAAAAGGCACCACATTATATGAGTGTAATCAATTATGACTCAAAGTCACAATACAGTATGTATTTGACGGTGCTTGAGCAAACATAATTCAAATACCAGCTTTGATCATTGCGAATTTAACGCTTGATCACAATGCTAATGGATCTCAGTTTCACTAATTGAAAACCCGGTAATGAGCTTCAATTCTTCAAGGTGCCTCCACAAGAATTGATTACTACAGCAGAATTGAACCTGTACAAAAGAATACCCGTGAAAGTCATCCCAGATGAAACAATTTGGCATGCATTATACTAATAGCCGCATCATAAATCAATAGTCCAATAAAGCCTGTAGTAAGGTAGGATGCGCCATGCTTTTTTGGCAGTGTCATTGAGCCCAGGATCCAGGTGGAGAATTCTTCAGCAGGAAGATTAGTCAAGTTATGCGCGCGAAGGTAGAAGATTGCAAATACGCAATTATTATTTGAATAGTTTGAAGCTTGATGAGTAATTAACTAGTCATTAGGAAGTTGAAGTTGGTATGCCATATTACAATGAAAAAGGAATGTTATTATGAAATTTTTAGATAATAAGGTAGCTGATTGCATCGGTAATTGGAATTACCTTTTATTTGAATTTAAATAGCTATTGGATGACAATAGTTAACAGTCTCTTTAGTCCTTGAAAATGAGATTATAAATTTGAATTTATTTTTACTATTTATGATTAGTCATTATTCATGATATATTGCGTTGTATATAATTTTTATAAAATTATGAAAACTCTTCACTTTGACATAAATTCCTTTTGTTTTTTTCCTTTCCGATAGTGATCGTACTTATTATCTATATAATCTATAATATAATAATATCTTCTATAATATAATAAAGGTGAGAATTACCTTATACATGTACGGGATAGGGAATTCTCGAATGACGCATCATCTCGTCTGAAATACTCAACTGATTAAATAGAAATTTTGCTTATAGATTGTTAATTTACCGAGGATGGTTGAAGGCCTATTTTAAATTCTTCAAGATTTTAGTACGTCAAGTTCTCAGTTTATCAAGTTTTTAATAAGAACCTTGCGGACCACAGGTTACCTGTTAGTAATAAATTAATAAACAGGTACATTCTCCTTCAATTTCCATAAGATTGCCTGCCTTTTACGATTGGTTCTGGTTTAAAATTTCAAACTTCTTCAAGGATTAGATTGAGAAGCTCTTTATCTTGTCACAAATTAGTCTTCGATTCCCCTATCAAATTTTCTTACTTATAATTCATAAAACTCACTCAAATTCCCATCACCACTCTTATCACATTCCTATTGATAGCACCAGTGTTTTTTTCCATAAATAATTTCTTTATAAATAGAAATAGATTAAGCATTGCAATCACATTCAAAGTAACAAAAACAACTTCTCAATGAAACTATCAAAGGGTTACAGGAAGAACTACTACTTCAACTTACTATAGGTAATGTCGACAATATTCTGAAGCATGCTGCTCCCCAGAAGCTACAGACCTCCAATCTTGTCAACAATGGCTCCAGTAAAATCAAATAAAACCGCAATGAATAGGAATTGGGGACAAAAAGTGGAGTAGGCGAATGAAAGAGATACGAGTTGTCGGCTTTTTCAAAATGATAATCGTAAACTTTGTCTTCCTCTCCTCCTTCTCCTCCTCCTCCTCCTCCTCTTTCTCCTCCTCCTCCGCAACCTCTTCACCACCTCCACCTCACCTCCTCTTGCCTCTTTATCACTTCTCTTTCTTCCACGCCCTTCGCAACCCCACAGGCTATCAAATAATATATTCACAGATCTCAGCATAAACATTTCTCCGAAAGCCTAATATAATGAAAAATCTGATTTGAAATTCAAGGCTTGTCGTTAGCCAGCGTTTACAGGCAGTCAGCAATATTTCTCGCTCTATTTACTCGTTTTTGGTTGACTTTTTTGTGTTATTTTTTTAGGTGAGTGGTAATCGGGTATGTCGCATCGGTAGCAGGCACGAGCCGAGATTTTTTTGTCGCCACATAAAATATAAATTCCACGTGGTTGTCGGAGTGCTGGGATAGTGTGTATACGAAAGTGAGGGTGTGATATATTCTTCAAGTTACTTCTTCTTGATCTGGATAAAAATGTTCATTTCATTATAAGGAATTAACTGTGCCCTCTTCTGTACTTGAGAAGAGTACTGAAGATTATGATGGATATGAAAATTCAAAGATATCAAACAAATTATTATATTAATTAGCTTGTCATCAGGTTGCAGTTTATAATATGTTGATATTATTCTTGTAAGTGTATTCAAGATTAAATCAATCAAATCAAGTTTTATTCAGTGACATCACTTACATGACAAATTCCGTTACACAAATAATGATATTACACATTGAATACAATACTGTTTGCTTAAGAAATACCTTGTCTGCAAACTGGAGTGAAATATATTCAGAACTCAACTAAAATACTCAAATGAAAATACTTTTCAATTTAATTGAGTAATTTTTATGAACCACTCCCTATCATTTAGATGATGTACTTAGTGTATGGATGGCAAAGTTGAATAGATGGAGGTTCAATTGTTTTAGGATGAAAGGCCAGGATAGCCAAGACGACTAAGTCTCCTGATTATAGTCTTGGTATAGTGGTATTACATTTTGTTTAAAATTTATAATGTTTAATACCTAGCAAGTATTCAGTCTGCTAGCACTACCCGGTTGTGGGTTCGAATCCCGCTGTAGGCATGGACGTTTGATCATATACAAATCACCCACGAACGAGCTAAAATTTCATGTTGGCATCATCCGCAAAAAGACTGAAGGATTGAAAATTGAAAATCATGTTGCTCGTATACTGAAACTTGATTTTTGTATATATGGTTTTACAAAAGATAAACGATGAACTCCAAGTACAAATAAATGTGTGGTTTTTCAGAATTCTACTCTGTAACAACTCAATTATTTTCTGATTCTAGTAGCAATAATACTCGTGCATATCTGTTGTTGGTTTTTCTTTCAATCTAATCTATTTTTGCCAAAAAAGCAACTTGAAAAAGAAGTCGAGATCACGAAAACTAATCTGAACCGAACTGAATAAAGCTATCAGACTCTCTTTTACTGTTTTGCAACAGACTACAACTTCGTCTTATCTCTCACTTCAACTCTCCCTTTCAATTAAGGGAACCTCGGATGAGAGCCTTCAACCGCGAATTGCTTTCTGGGCGAAACCAGATAAAGTTGAATGGAAAAAAGAAAAATTTGGAAGAACAAGTGAGAAAAAATTCAAAATATCAAAACGAATTCACCCCAAGTTGCTTGTTGTCGGAGGATGAAAGTGAAACTTGAATATTCCATTTACAGTACATTCTACCAACACATATCCTTTCCACTAGCATCATCGTTCTTCCTCTCTCTTAACTTCACTTTCTTCTCTTTATTATTCTACTCCCTTCTATTATCCTCTTTCTCACCCCTTCTCCTCCTCCTCCTCCTCCTACTCCTCTTCCTCTTCCTTCTTCTCCTCATCCTCCCCTTCCTCCTACTCCTCCCCCTCATCCTACCCCCTCCTTATGCACCTCATCCTCACCCACGTCCTCTTCCTCTTTTTCTTCATGATCCTTCTCTTTCTCCCACACCACCTTCTTCTCCTATCCTCCACAAATTCATCTTCCTTCTCCTTCTTATCCTTCTTTTCACAAAAATTCTACTCTTCATCATTGTTCTCCTTCTCTTCCTTTTTCTACCCACTTCTCTTTCCCCTTTCCTTTCTCATACTACTCTCTATCTTCATTCTCCTCCTACTCCTACTTTTCCTACTCCTTTTTCTTACTCTGCCAAACTTCTCTTCTTTCTCCTACTCCATCTCCTCCTCCTACTCCTCATCCTCGTTCTCTTTCTTACTTTCCCTTCCTTCTTTCTCTTCGATTCCTCATTCTCATTATCTTCTTCATTCTCCTTCTTCACTCATTTTTCCTTCATTTCCTCTCTACTCTCTTCTCTTCAAACTCCTCTACCTTCTCCTCCACTTCCTCCTCCTCCTTTCCCAATCAATCCTCATTCTTATTCTCTTCTCCATTATCCTCTTCTGTCCTCTCTTCTCTTCTTATTCTCCTCCTTGTCTTCCCCTCCTCCACTTTCTCCTTCTCAACCTTCTCCTCATTTTTTTCATCATTCATTATTCTTTTTATATTTTCTTGCCCCTTTCCCGCCATTCTTCTCCGTTTTTTCCTTCTTCTCGTTCTCTTTCTTTGTTTTCGTTCTCCTCCTCCTCGTCTCCTTCTTCTTCGTCCATTCAACCTTCTCAGTCCCTTATGCATCTCCTAAAATGCTCCAAACCTGATCACCAAAAAGCCAGCGGAGTGTAACCTGAAGAACAAGACACTGCTGGTCTGTCCAGCTACTGAAATTCCTCAACCCACCAATTCCTTTCCCAACTTTATCTTATTATTATTTATCCTGCACTTTATCTTGCACTTTTTATCTCGATTACCGGCGCGCCTCAATAAAATACAAATCGACTTCCACCATTGGTGGATCTGGCAAGGCGTTAGAGCGTGAAAATGAAGATGTAATCTTGGAGAGAAAAAATAAAAAAATGTTACTTAGAGACGGAATTTGCATCGATCAAAGCGAATACATTCTTATGCACACGTGTGTGTTCCTCCTTGTACTTGTCCTGCCGGTCACGGAAAATAGCAGTTAAGTCGGTTGACACTTTCTTTGAAAATGACATTTTTGTAAAACGACTACAAGCCTCGATTGGATGAAATATTTACGGAGAAAATAGAAGTGGATGATGTAATTCGTTGCTTGGTAGCTTGCAAGACACGCCGAATTTTTCAAGGATTTATTTTGATGTTCAATTATTTGTATCCATTCCTCAAATGAATACAAAACTCCTATGTGAAATTCAAAACGCCTCATAACAAGGCGTCAAATATTAGTCAATTCGAATATGTAGTAATGTAGAGAGAACTTTCATAAAATTTGTAGAAACCGCTTCAATTTTTAATATTTTTAAGATGCTTCTTTTCAAACAAGTCCAAGTATAGATTTAAATAAGTGTAGATTTTATAAGCAGATGTTAATCATAAAATCATTTTGTTTAAGTAATATCGGGGCACCGAGCTTCGCTCGTTATTTATTTGTTGATAAACAGAGCACAATTCTTCAAAATGATTGGGGAAGGACAAACAGGCACAGCCCAAAACTGTTTCTTCCCCGAATTTTGATTTATACACTATCAATGATACTCCAATTTATAGTGATAAACCATGTCATGTCAACAAATCATATTATTTCGATAGAGTCTATTAAAATTTCTAGATAATATTTCTCGTTAGATACGGTAAGCTGTTTGGATGATTACTCAGCTGATCTCCCACACAGGCACATGCATCTTCTGCTATCGACAGACGACGAAATCTGTTCTTCCAAGGATGAATTATCCTTTTAATGTCCCTCAGAGAATTTTTCCAGGGATGAGACCTAGTGCAATCGAATCTCTATATTATAAACCTACTATGTTCTGAATTTCGTGAGAATCGTTAGAGCCGTTTTCGAGATCCGGTGAAATACAGACATATAAACATATAAACATCTAAATATCCAAACATATAAACAGAAATTGCTCGTTTAATAGTATAGGATTACATCTTCAACATGTTATCCACTCTCAGGCCCGGTTGCACAAAAGCCGGTTAAACTTTAATCGTGATTAATTTCACGGAACCAATCAGAGAAGGCGTTTTTGAAAAGACAACTTCTCTGATTGGTTCTCATGGAATTAATCACGATTAAAATTCAACCGGCTTTTGTGCAACTGGCACAAAGAGGTATTATTATCTCTTCTACAAGCAATAATGATTTTAAGCTAAAATAAGTATACAATTTCCTAATAATCCTACTTGAATATTTTCTTGTCATTCTTTAGCATTTATCCAGCTTCTGAGCTAAACGAATGTCTCACTACTGATTAGTTAGATGACTATTACTTTGTCTATAAAATTTTCTTAGTCATGATAATGATTTCCAAAGAAAGTCAGTCTATCAGTCTAGGCCCACACTAAAGTGACGTTGCGCTCACTTTTTGTGACTTCCACACCACTCCTATATAAAATTTACTTTTCCTCCACCTACTGTCTAAAGTACTTACTTTACTCCCTGAAACATAATACTAAAGTGTCACTTTTTCGCTCTAGGTAGTAAAAAACAGAAAAACTCCCTAGGGAGTAAAAGTGACTCCATTTAAATAACATGGGAAGCATCTCTATTTTAAAAACTTATATGGTAATAGGTTAGAAGGTCTAAGCTCAGATGAGAAAGCGTAATAGAGGTGTCTGTCATTGAGTCAACAGAATTCAATACCACAACCAGAAATTTGATCAACTCATGAAAATATATGTTTGTATGATATTATATTCTTAATATTAGTAGACGATAAAAATTTATACAATTTTTAAAATATTTTATTCTATTCAAAATACCAGCCAACAAATATTTTTGATCTGCATTCTGCAATTCAAACCTGAACCGCGTGATCTGGAGTCAGCCATTTTTGGTAGCCCAGCTGATATGTTACAACTTTGGCCGATAGATAGCGCAATCAGCAGTGCCTATCAGACGACCGGTATTTAGGTTTTAGATTTTAGGTTATGTTGTTAGGAAACATTGTCACCAATACGTAAGTTATTAGAATGATTTAATTTGCAGTTTCTATAAAAAAATGTAGATGGAGGAAAAATGTTGTGTACATCACGAGCGAAAAATACTTTTTCTCCCTCAGGAAAATTGTTGCCCTCGGCTTCGCCTCGGGCTTCAAACTTTTTCCCTCAGGGAGAAAAAGTCGTACTTTTCACTCTAGATATACAAATAACTATTTATTTTGAGTATCTATTCCTGTGTTTTCTTCCTTCCCCCCATTTCTCCCTTACCTTTTCCCTCTTTACTTCTCTTCTCTTCTTTGCCTGCCTATTACATGGGAAACCATAGTTGGCTAGGTATCTTCCTCTCTTTTTTTCTCTTCTCCAACACACCCAACCACAAAGCCCATGATTTTTTATATTTGTAACATTTTATTGTGTTTTATCTGTTTCATAATTCTTTGTAATTTTGTTTTGTGTGTTTTTAATAAATTGATTTGAAAAAAATTGAAATCAAGAATTTAAATAAATCAATTTGATAGAAGTGGAGTATTAATGAATTAATTGATACAAGAAATGAATATTTACTATTTATTAATCTCCTACACAATAATAATAAACATAAGGTCCAATGCAAACAGAAGTGGCGGTTCGTCATGCATTGTTTCCATTGAACCATATTATTTATGGAAGTTATGAAAGTCAGTGCCACGCCACCGCCACGCAACTGCCACGTCACCACCACGTCAGCGCCACACCACTGTACGCCACCTTTGTTTGAATTGCGCCTTATAGAAAAACCTTCATAGTTTAGTATTCAAAACCTCTCCACTAGGAAATACTGAAATAAAGTGCATCTAACGGGTGATTCTCATAGAACATAATCTTATGAACTTATGTCATTGTGCGAAATATCAATGTGAAGACTATGTAGTTGGTGATGATGGTTGAAGCTGAAAATCAGGTGTTTTTCACAATAAAAGGAGCATTGTTGTCAGGTGTATCTGGAAATATATATGAGATAGAGCGCTCTACTTGATTTCAGTTTTTAGAGCACAAAAATACGCCCAGAGGGATTTTGAATTATACATCTAAATGGTAACAATTGGAAGATATTGTTGATCAAAATCTAAAATTCATCAAAAATTGATTTTCTCTTCAAATTTCACTCATTTTTGAAAAATCATAACTCAGTACTCATTGGAGATAGAGAGTTCCGAATGATCTCATTTTATTCAGAATCTCATATTCTAGAAAAAAAGCTAGAGCAACAAATTTTTCTGTTTGATTACGAGATTTGGCAGAATTAGCTGAAAACTGGAAAATGAGCCGAAAATACGAGGTTTTTGGGCCATCCTGTATTTAGCACAAGGAAATTTTGCATGAAGAAATTGGTTGTGGACTTCTCTCATGTACCCAAATAATAAATTAAAAAATCAGAACTACAATATAAATTGCATGCACCAATGTGTATAGTGACTGGACTATTATCTCCATTAAACATTTTAGGTAGCCTGACAGTTAGCGTGGGAGGTGGTAGTTCCATCCAAAACCTAGATTGGCGCCAACCGTACAAGAAGGTGGTGATGCTGGGTTCAGTCATAGAATCAAAAAACGATCATCAAAAAACGTATAGGTTTTCTCTGGTTGAGTTTAAGAGCCGCGCAAATACAGACTGTACTATCCACTATGGCCGCCGGTGGTCCTACTCCCAAACTGTCCAAATAAATCAACTCTACTCGGGCGTATCCCAGCCAAGGAAAGAGCCAAGGACTAGATCCACTAGTAGACGGGGTGGATGAAATCTGTGGTCTACCACGGGTTGCTTCACTTGAATCCTCTCGCTGTCAATTTGCCATTCATCTTCCGAGATGACACCTCACGTGGGATGTACGACAAATTTCACATGTTTAGCTACATACTATGTATTGTATACATATATTTTTATCAGAACCTATATGAATTTGGTCTGGGAAGTGGTGTGAACGTTCCCTCGTTTTCAGATCTTTATTTTCTTATTTTTTCTTCTCTTTCCTCTCCTTTCCTTCTCCTCTCACCTCCTCCTCCTCTCGGTCAGCTTTCGACCCTTTCCTCTCTTGCTTTTCATCCTCATTATCTTTCCTCTCGTTTCCTCTCCCTCCTTCTCTCTATTATCCTACTGTTCCTTATTATCTTTCTCATGCCTTTATTCCTCTTCTTTCTCCAACTCCTTCTTATTCTTCTTCTTCTTCTTCATCTGTTTCTCCTCATGATTTTTTATCTTCCACCTCCTTTTCCTCCTCCTCCTCCTTCTTCTTTCTTTTCCATCACCTTTTCTCCTCCTTTTCCTCCTTTTATATTTATCTTCTCCCTCTTCTTCTTCTTTTAATTCTACCTTCTTTCCCTTTTCCCTTACTTCCTCTTCTTCTTCTTCTTCTTCCACTTCCTTTTCCTACACTTCTCTTCATCCTCTTCCTTTCCTTCTTATTTTACCTCCTTTCCCCCTACTTATACTTCTCTTCTTCCTCTCTTCATGCTTCTCATCTCCTTTTTCCTTATTTATTCCTTCTCTTTCACCATCTCCTTCTTCTCCTATGCTTAAAATTCTCTTCCTCTCAACTTTCTCATATTATTTTCCTTCTTTCATGCACCTCATGTACATCTTGCTCTGCCTCTCCCTCAAGTTTCATTTTCTTTTTTCTGCCTCTTCTATTCCTCTTATACTTTTGTCTCCACTTTTTCATCTCTATCACATTCTTTCCAATCGGTGTAAAATTCGCTTGAATTTCGTGTAGGATCTTGAATCATCCAGATGTTTCTCTATTCATTATAATTTTGCCTTCCTGTTGAGACGTCAAACTGAATGATCGATAGCTCCAGTTTGTAAAGCATTATATAATAGACGACAATAATATATTCACAACAAAATAGATGTAAGCTTAGTGGTCTTTAGTCTGAATCTTTCAAGTTTGGTGATTCGGTTAACCTTGTGATTAGTATGCTTAGATAGCATACTCTCTTGATATTAGATAATAAATACAGCAATAAATATACAGTATAGGATAGTTTAGTCAATTAATTTACCAATTCTAGAGAATAATAGGATTGAATTAATAAATTATTCAAATGTATTACTAATTCTTTTTGATCCATTGTCATTTTTAAGTGTTTCAAACTATCATGATTTATTTATAAGAAGAAACCGTTATCGCTCCAATATTCTTCGGAATTGAGTTAATAAAATGTTTTTATTGCAGAACACGTGTTTGAATTTGTTTAAAATTTGTTCCAATCAGGAAAGAATTAAGGTAGACATGATCCTCAGCTCAATCTCTTAGTGGTTGGGCCTTTGATTCCCGAAATAAATGAATATTCCACATCAAACAATTGATGAAAAATTGACTGAAAAGAGTAGTCGGCCGTGATAGAAATTCAATTTTAACTGTACTTACTTGGGTAACGCACAGGATAACTGGTAGTCATGGTTCTGAATAGTTTTAAACGGGATTCCTTACTCTTTAAAAACATTCTCTTTGAGACACTATTCGAAAGAAAATTAACAGGTTTGTTTAAGAACGCCACTCTGCTCAAAATTCAAGCGAAGCTACTCTAATCTTTCAAAACGCTAGTAACTACAAATTCTACCGTTTCTAAGTTAGGTTTGCACTTACAGACGACGAATTTCATATTCAACTAGTCGCCTATTTACTATGCAAAAATTTAATGTCTTCTACAAATCGATTCGGCATGCATTCCTATATAGTTTTCTCACTTTTCGTTTAACCGCATTCCAGTAATAAGGTTTACTTTGTCCTCTTCTAACTAGATAATAGAGTAACTGTTGGGAAAATTTGGGACAGTCAGTTTACTATTCACCTGTTCTAATTCTACCAAATAAAGAGTACCTATCATTACACATTGATGAGCTATACCATAGCCACCTCTAATACTGTACTAGTAGTTCTGTGAACAGTAGACCTCACGCAGTATTCTCATCCACAAGTACCTGATTGGAACAATAGACCTTACAGCAATAGACTGGCTTCTCCACACATCTGTGTAATCACTTGTCAGCTGATTTATGATGAATAATTCTATAGTCTGATTTTTACACTAATATTGACGCATGAAGGAGGCTCCTTCTTCCTTTTATATCATCCTTGAAATGCAAAATTTCCAAAAAGCCTTGTATATATATACGTCGACGCGCAATTAAAAAAGGAACATACCTGTCAAATTTCATGAAAATCTATTACCGCGTTTCGCCGTAAATGCGCAACATATAAACATACAAACATTTAAACATACAAACATTTAAACATTAAGAGAAATGCCAAACCGTCGACTTGAATCTTAGACCTCACTTCGCTCGGTCAATTAGAGGTGGCTATGGCTGTACTCTAATCAGATATTAGATTACCTGTATCTTATTTTACCTACCACTTCTGAGTGATTATTGTAAAATATTAAAAAGGAAATAATTGCAATATCTATTGCACACACGTTACAAAACTAGAAACCAAATCTCTTCCGGGTTTAAAAAATGCTGAAAAATTGCATTCACCATCAATCTCCCAAATGCAACAGCTAATTAAATGAGTTTAGCCTAACGATCTTCTCAATTTAGCACCCGTTTTGGCAAGTTATTATTGTGTGCAGGCACTTATTTTTACGGCCAACATATATGGCAACATCATAACGTGTCTGTCCATCGTGAGAGTTCGCTTGGAAAAATTCGTCGTGCCCATAATGGCCTTCACATGCGATCATTGAGGCTGAATGCAATAATAATTAATCCGATCGTGCGAAAAAGAAGCCGGCTGTAATGAATTAGTCGGGAGGGGGGGAGGCAGTAATCTTTTTGGCCACTGGACTTTTGTTGAGAGCTGAGATGGATGTGCGCATTGGAATTAGAGGGAGCAAGTGGAGTTATTGTGGTAACCAATAAGAAGAAAAAGAAGTAGAAGGAGGGTCTCAGGGTCCTGGGACAGTCGTAATTTTCAAACAGGGTCCTGGGGTCCCAGGACAGACGTAAAACAGCTTGTTCAAGTGTTGGAGGCCCTCCAATATAGGTACTGATACAGTATGAATACATATGTTTTCAGTACATCATATGAGTAATCAATATTACTCACTGTGATACATTCTGTGATTTTGAAGTATTATTTCAACCTTCAAAATTCAAAATCTTTAAATATTATTCCTGGATCAAAAATCAAGTGAAGAAGCAGTGTGTGATGTCATAACCTCAAACTTTGGACAACATTAACTTTTTATCAAAATTTTTGGAGAGAAATAGTACAGGCTCAGCTTATTTTTTCCTCCAATGTCATAATTATATTATGATTGTAGTATTTTGCACAATAAAAAAATAAGAAATACACTGGAGCTCGAAATAAAACTCCAACCCTCCAATTCGTTTTAAATATATTGAGAGCATAATAATACTTGTATAACAGCTCTATGCACTTGGCGCCGGATAGCATTGCATGTTGCTATTGCTGTTTTCACCAATGTTTATTCCTAATGTGAATATGGATAAGAATTATGATAAGTCTTGGACTGGATCGTTTAATAGAAAAATAAAAGTGGGAATAGAAGTTTGGAACAAATACTCGAATTGTGTAGTTCTATCTAAAGAGTAAATTTATGGACCAACCTTTAACTGTAGATCCATAGTCTATTAATTTGTAGTCTACTAACTTCTCAGATGAATGAAGCTTGCTAGACATTTCCATTGTGAAGTCAAAATTTGTGAATTATCCGTTGAAAAGGAAATATTCTCCAATTTAAAAATTTATTTTTCAACTCGTGGCTAGAGCACAAGTTTTATTTTTCTAGCCATGCCAATTATTTAACAACAGATTATTTATTTTCTTGTAACACTGTTACACTGTTTTTATTGGTGAATAAATTTGATTTGATTTGAAGGAATTGAGTATAATACAGTGATATTAAAATTTTTAAGGATTGGAGAATGAATTCATACTAGTGTTTTCATCCCAAATAAAACTTTTGAAAGATATTTTTTGTAATAATTTTGTATCAAAAATAAGAGAATAATTTTGATTTAATATTTTACTTGATGCTATACTGTTTTGAAAATAAATTATGATTTTCAAAAGGAAATAGGAATGAGATAGGGACTAGGAATAGGATGAAATAGGAATAGAAGCAGAAAGTAACAATGAAAGGTCAAACCAGGAAGATCAAATAATATAAATAGAAATGGAAGAACCCAAGAAACAAACTATGAAAGAAAGATGAATACATGACAGATTATTAGATCAGGAGAAGCCAATAAATGAATGAATGATGGATAATCTCCAATAGGGGAAACAAGTAAAGAATGAGAACAGCTTACCAATCAAAATCAAGATCCAACATATGTCAAAACTAACGCTTCATTACTATCGGTTCACAAGAAAGTATTGAGCAATAAACTTAAGACGTGAACTCAATTTTCAAAATTGAATTCCAATATACAATTTAATTTTCATATAATTATTAATGAACGAAAATCCTAAAGACAGTTAGGATCATTCCACACTTTGAAAATAATTGAGGTTGCTTTCGGGAACTTAGTTCAATAGCAAGATAAAATTTGACTCATGTAACGATTTGTTGCAGGACTACAAGTACCGAAATTGAAGGTCAAGTCAATGTGAATCATGTCAGCATTTACTACGTCATTTCTACAATGTTGAGAGAGGTTTATTCGACGATATTTTAGTCAGCTGATTGTGATCTTGAATAATTCTTTCAAGAGCACAGTCATTGAGCATTGAGGGGTAATGGCGAGCGGCAACCGAAACACATTGACACACCTCCTTACGACAATTTTGTCAACGGAAACGACACGACACAGACTTTCCTCACCCTCGCCTCTCCTACCGGCCACACACTCATATGCCATCAACTGCACCCTGCCGAGTTTAGTCGGTAGTCCATGATTTACGCGTGCGTTCAAGGGGCTCTGCCCCCCTGGCGGGGTCCGAACTCCCCGACGGACGAACAATGACCATGTCATGAAACATGATCAAGACATCAACTGCCCTTCGGTGAGCTACTACCACGCCCACAATACACAATAGAAATACAATCCTACATTCAGTAGTTAGTTCCTCGGCCCTTGAAGCGACAGACCTCAAAGCAGTTGTCGATCTTACATTTTTTTCTCAAAATTCAAATTCGAATAACATTTTTCGATTGTTTTGGACCCTACACGACAACAATAACACTATTACGGTAGGTCCTAATAGGAATCTATGAATGGTAATCAGAGAACAACAGATTACCTCTATCACCTATCTTATAGGTAGCTGATCCCACCATATATAGTTTTACCTTCCATTATAGGCCTACCTTATACATTTGGTTAAACCATAGAACTATGGGGCTATTAGTTTATTCTAACCTCCAATGTATGTAACGTGGAATATTTTCATGGGATGGATCTACAGAATAGAAAATAGAACAAATCTATGATAATCTTCCAGTATCTCCGTAATAGGAAAACATCAGTCTAGGAATCTAGCTACAGAAATGAAGATGGCTCTTCTATATTGTGAGTGGTCAACCCTACTTGATTACTTTGAGTGGGACGAAAGTTACCTTTAAATTGCCTCTGTCTGGCCTCTAGTTTCATGGTGAATTACTATCAAATACCGTAATCTTTGCAACCACTTACCTTTCAAACGATTATAATTTTCAATTTCAATATTAATTAGTCATAAAATACATCCCTACCCCAACATCTAAATGCAATGTATGACGATAGTACGAATGATATGGAAAGATTTGCTGTGACAACCTCGGAGTATTCAATTAAATTTGAAATTGAAATACCTAATAAATAGCAATATTACAGTATGTCAATGTTGTACTGTACTTCCCTTTCCATTGCGAATGAAAAGAAATTCATAAAATACGAATTATAGAGTGTCTAACTCTATAGCTATAATTGAACAAAACTACGAAATATAGAGATTGAAGATAGGCCAGTGTCCTATTTTATGACGAATTATCGAGGAGACCGAAATAAATTACTTTATTAGAAGTTAAAAAGGGTACTTCAAGGGACTGCGCTCCTACTATGAACTATCGAGGATTACGAATTATAAATGTCCGAAATATCGAAGTTTCATTGTAGTTGTAACATTCAAAAACCACGAATTTGGCATGTCAAATAAACTGATTACATATTAAATATCAATCGTTTGAGAGATAATATCCTGGACGCTATGTAAAGGCACATTGATCCCATATCGACAAAAATCTTCATAATAATTAATAATAAGCTTCCACTATATATTAATGCTTCATGGAAGTAGGTCTACTCTATAATGTGACATAAACTTTGCAGTTAAATTTTGGATTAAATCCAATTCTCGACTGAATGGGTATCCTTGACAATGAAAAGAGCATTCAAGGCCAGCTTAATATTTATCGATGTTGTGGCCGCTTCTGCAGTAGTGAGTTGAGTTGTTTTGGAAGCGAGGACTGTCTTTGCTGGCTGTAGACCAGCCTACTATCTCCAGCCGAGATCTGGCAGTTCTGCACAAATAGATGGGTTGAAGCGCGCGCCTCCAGGGAATTTTCGAACCCATATTTTGCCCTAATCTTCCGTCGACAGTCTGACTCTGACATTACAATTTATTCCTATAATCACAAGGCGTCGGTTTGATGGCGAAAAAGTTCAAAAGACAGCATGGCGTACAAGATTTCATAGCAACTTGTGTTGTATCTTAATAAATTCCAACTGAAAATTTAGAATATTCTTTCATGTTGTTGTATCTCGAAAGTAATTTAAATTGGGAGGTTCATTCATAACTATCTACTCTATTAAGGATTACGATTTGTCGACGTGTAGGCCTATTGTCCAGACACCAGGTCTGCGTACCAATACCCTATGACATCGTGCTATTAAACACAATCATCATCATATTATTGTAACATCTATTTGAAAAAAGTCTAGCATTATTCGCATGAATGATTTAACTTACAACAATCTGTATCATTCCTCGGAATGTTCCAAACGTATTGGCAATCCGAAGAACTAGTCTTCACACACAGACCTCAGGTCCATGTGAAGACCATTCCTTGATTAAAAGCACTGTCGGTCCACAACTCTTCCCTGATGAATTCAATCCTGATGAGTTATGAACCTCAATCATGATCAAAACTAGGATTAAGATTTTTTGAGGATCACTTTCTATTTGTTTTAATTTCAACTAATATGTTTGAATTTTTTATTGTAAAAAAATATTCTTATGTATGAGTTTTTGTAAAAGTATGTAGAACTGACAGCAGATTGTGAATCATATTGTTTTGTTTTCTATGAGGAATAAAGAACTTTTTAAATTAAAAATTGAATTGAATTGTATGTGAAGGAAATTTTAAAAATTACACTTTTTGGCATTCTAATTCGAATTAATTAACCATAAAATTGCAACACAAGCGATTGAGAAATGGAATCCTGATTAGAAGTATTTTTCAGTCTATTACCACAAATATGAGAACCAAGATTGTTATATTATCTGTGCCATTACTGTTTAATCCCAAAGCTACTTAATAAATGAGTTTACTATCTTCTACCTATCTTCTATGATATTTACAGCAGTGCCCACCCCTCCTAAGCCCCCCTGAAAATCCCAAAAATGTCGTCAGTAGTTGTCTTAAACACTGCTGGTCGGCCATTATCTTAGGAAGGATTTTTGGAACCCCCCCAAGATTTGAGATTTGATTTTGACCCTCCTCCAAAATGTAAAGGACTCAATGTCGGTTGCTCAACAGCCGGTTCAATTTTAACCGTGATTAATTCCATGAGAACCAGTCAGAGAAGCCGTCTTTCCAAAAAAACCTTCTCTGATTGGTTCTCGTGGAATTAATCACAGTTGAAATTTAACCAGCTGCTGTGCAACCGGGCCTCAGTCAGCGAACATACCCTACAAACCCTCCCCCTGTGGGCATCCCTGCATTTTACCTCTCTACAATCTTACAAGTTGAGTATTATGAAGAAGCTGTAGAAACGTTTCCTAGAGTTAAATCCATCATTTTATTATATTCAGTATTTGCGTGACCTTTCAACGTGTTATAAAGTGACCGAGGAAGCACTTTGATTGAAAAAAGACAATTCTAAAGAGGTCGATGATCCTTTCAGCTGACTACAGAACCGCAAACCATTGAATGCTTGAAAAAAGAAGTTAGTAATGGAAAGAACACGAACTTGAACGCATGAACTTGAATGTTTGCTATTATAGAGTGATTCATGCTGAACTGTCAGGATTAGTTGAATGTGGGGCATTGATGTTATTCATTGAAAATGTTGGCAGTTTGAAGTGAATTTGTCTAGAGTGAGCATGAGAGAGACCTGAAATGAGGAAAGAGATAAAGTGACACCTCAACAACGTTTCAAGATGTGGACAAATTTGCGGTCAGCTAGGATTAAACCAGAAACTATGTATAGTTTGTCTAGCAATTGAATAATCAACCGATTCTATGTTCCATGAAGTTATCAATTGCATCTTCAGATTTTTTTCATTAATTTTACTATAGCCTATTCACATGATATAATGTTATACTTCTATATAAAAAATACGCTTTGAAATTCCACTCAATATTTCATTATATTTAAGTTTATGTTACTTTTAAAAGTGTTTGAAGCAAATAAGAACAAGCGTGTTTTGTTATTTTCAAAAGAAAATTAACTTAACAGTCATTGAAAAATAGTAGTAGAAAAAGAGTAGGCTACCTATGGCTAATTAATAGAAGGATAAACTATAGGAGTGTAACTTTCAAGTAGTAACTTCCTTGTAATGATTAATCAAAATCTAACAGTTTTTGTCAAAATGTTTGAACAGTCAAAATTTCGACGCGAAGTATTATTGAGAAACATGACCTTGGCTTTCAATCAGCTGTTTAGCGTTGTTCGCGAGGACAGTGGGTCATTGAGCCGAGTCCATTCACTCAATCAAGGTCATTGGGGCCTCAAATATTGCAAACGCAAACACTCAAGCCTCATAAATAAATCACTTCCTTCCAGACGATGTCAAATAATACAAATAGAACTAGTAGCCAATCAAAAGAATATTAATTGGTCATACACGTGCCAAGACGCCATAACAGCTACTTAAAAAAGTTAGCCGTCAAGAACAACGGAGCTTGAAATTAAAAATTGCACTTCACCAATATTGTCTACCACAATACTAGAAAACTGAAGACCAAATCTGAATAGTTATTTATTATGAGTATGATATCTATTATAATTATTCTCCAAATGAAAATGAGAAGCCATTAAAAACAATGAAATCAATTTATAATTTTATTATTAAATGAAAATCCAAATTAAATGCTGTAAATCACCCCGAAGACTTCTGCTACTGCAAATATTGACAACAGGGTAAACAGCTAGATGGAAATTCTTGGTGATTTAAATAATTTAATTTGGATTTTCGTTTTATAATAATTATTAATTCATACTTCATTAGCATTTGAATAATTGCAATAACTCAGTAATTTCCATCTGAAACTTCATTTCTAAATTGCACTGCGCCAACCTTGATTGTCTGTCACCATACTGGAAACTGAACGAAAACCAACACTTTATGTGACCAAATCGTCTGTGTAGAGTGGATCATTCAGTTGAATCAGAATAAAATGGACTTGAAATATTCATGTACGCAGTAGCATAATGGAATTGAAAAATACTCATGTTGATAAAATTGAGCTTTCCCCTTTTTGAATTTGCATTAGCTTGAAGGGCAGAGGAGTCTGAATTTTGTAACCTGATAAAACATATCGTGAATGACAAAGGGGAAGAATGTTTTTGAAATGTAAAGGGCTGAACCGCTTTTAGAAGGGTCTTCAATTGCAAATATGATAAAATACGCTTGAAATACACCACCCCAAGTTGTCTTGCACAATAATTTATGACAAGTTTGTTTGGGGTTTGTGGTGTTGTGTACTCGTCATGTAAACCCTCGATGGACTAGAGGCTTTTCAAAATATTGTATGTTCATTTTTCTTTTAGGTCTGGAAACTTTCAAGGACGAAATTGGAGATTCGGGAGCTTTCAAGGATATCTAGTACATTAATTGAAAGTTTAGCGGGGATACAATGAGTTTATCCTTGAAAATACTCGTCCTTGTCGGTTGAAAAATCTTATTGCTCTTATAAGAGAATTAAGTCACTTTCATTTTTTACGTAAGCTTTTATTATTGTGATAATGTAGTACCCAATACATTCTATTCTAATTCTCTATATCTAGCATGATTCATAGCCTGGATGAAAAGGGTAATATTTTAACTGATATTAAAACTCCATTACGGTAGCTTTTCCATCTTGACTGCTTTTACATATAGACAAGCAGTCAAGATGGAAAAGCTCCCATAATAAACTCCCAATTTCACTCAGCCCATTTCATTGGAGCCTAAACTCACCCAATTGATTTGACAAATTGAGGACCAAGCTTTAGTCGAACTTTCCAAATTAAAAGTTTATCCCAATGGTTTTCCTTTCACGAAATTGGAAAACTTGTCCACTGGATTTTCTCCAGAATACTTTCTCTCTGTTAGTGCAAATGTTTGAATAGTCAAAATTTCGACGCGAAGTATTATTGAGAAACATGACCTTGGCTTTCAATCAGCTGTTTAGCGTTGTTCGCGAGGACAGTGGGTCATTGAGCCGAGTCCATTCACTCAATCAAGGTCATTGGGGCCTCAAATATTGCAAACGCAAACACTCGAGCCTCATAAATAAATCACTTCCTTCCAGACGATGTCAAATAATACAAATAGAACTAGTTGCCAATCAAAAGAATATTAATTGGTCATACACGTGCCAAGACGCCATAACAGCTTCTTAAAAAAGATAGCCGTCAAGAACAACGGAAACTTGAAATTAAAAATTGCACTTCACCAATATTGTCTACCACAATACTGGAAACTGAACGAAAACTGAAGACCAAATCTGAATTCAAATAGTTCTTTATTATGAGTATGATATTTATTATAATTCTCCAAATGAAAATGAGAAGCCATTAAAACAATGAAACTTAATTTATAATTATTATTAAACGAAAAACCAAATTAAATGCTGTAAATCACCCCGAAGACTTCTGCTACTGCAAATATTGACAAAAAGGGTAAACAGCTAGATGGAAATTCTTGGTGATTTAAATAGTTTAATTTGGATTTTCTTTTAATAATAATTATTAATTCATACTTCATTAGCATTTGAATAATTGTAATAACTCAGTAATTTCCATCTGAAATTTAATTTGTAAATTGCACTGCGCCAACATTGATTATCTGTCACCCTACTGGAATCTGAACGAAAACTAACACTTTATGTGACCAAATCGTGTATTTAGATTGAATCATTCAGTTGAATCCGAATAAAATAGACTTGAAATTCATGTACGCAGTAACGTAATGGAATTGAAAAATACTCATGTTGATAAAATTGAGTTTTCCCCTTTCTGAATTTGCATTAGCTTGGAGGGCAGAGAAATCTCAGTTTTGTGACCTGATAAAACATATCGTGAATGACAAAGGGGAAGAATATTTTAGAAATGTAAAGGGCTGAACCGTTTTTTAGAAGGGTCTTCAATTGCAAATATGATAAAATACGCTTGAAATACACCACCCCAAGTTGTCTTGCACAATAATTTATGACAAGTTTGTTTGGGGTTTGTGGTGTTGTGTACTCGTCATGTAAACCCTCGATGGACTCGAGGCTTTTCGAAATATTGTATGTTCATTTTTCTTTTAGGTCTGGAAACTTTCAAGGACGAAATTGGAGATTCGGGAGCTTTCAAGGATATCTAGTACATTAATTGAAAGTTTAGCGGGGATACAATGAGTTTATCCTTGAAAATACTCGTCCTTGTCGGTTGAAAAATCTTATTGCTCTTATAAGAGAATTAAGTCACTTTCATTTTTTACGTAAGCTTTTATTATTGTGATAATGTAGTACCCAATACATTCTATTCTAATTCTCTATATCTAGCATGATTCATAGCCTGGATGAAAAGGGTAATATTTTAACTGATATTAAAAACTCACATTACGGTAGCTTTTCCATCTTGACTGCTTGTCAATATGTCAATAATAAACTCCCAATTTCACTCAGCCCATTTTATTGGAGCCTAAACTCACCCAATTGATTTGACAAATTGAGGACCAAGCTTTAGTCTAACTTTCCAAATTAAAAGTTTATCCCAATGGTTTTCCTTTCATTTTGATTGAATTATTGAATAACTTTAAATAATTATTGAAGGATCTCATCGAATTGAACCTATCAAGACTATTAAGATTTTTAATAAATAAAGTATATTCATTACAAGTCCCTATCAATTTTTTCGGTCTCCAATCTAACCTAATTTTGTTTTTTGTTTAAGCGGGACGATGAGCTAGTTCGGACAGTGAAGCTGACGTCACGTGAGCGTCGCTTCATCCGCTTTGCGTCGGTTGAGTACGACGGCCAGCTCTACATGACGCCGCAAGACTTCCTCGAGTCCTTTGTCGACCAGGAGCCAAGACGTCAGTAACCATTCTACTCTATTTTTTTCAAGTTTCTCCCAAAAAAAAAAAATATTGGAGACTATAAGTAGTCCGAAAAATGTATTTAAAGGATTTCATTTCCTCTTTAATACATATTCTTTTAGCTGTTTTGAGTGCTGCTCTTGATTCAGATTTGGTTGTAATTTGAACATAATTTGGGATGATTTTCTTGGCCAGACATTTTTTATCGAACTGTATGTTTTCTTTTGGCTTTTCTATCTTGACTGCTTTTACATATAGACAAGCAGTCAAGATGGAAAAGCTCCCATAATAAACTCCCAATTTCACTCAGCCCATTTTATTGGAGCCTAAACTCACCCAATTGATTTGACAAATTGAGGACCAAGCTTCAGTCGAACTTTCCAAATTAAAAGTTTATCCCAATGGTTTTCCTTTCACGAAATTGGAAAACTTGTCCACTGGATTTTCTCCAGAATACTTTCTCTCTGTTAGTGCAAATGTTTGAAGAAAATTTGGCCTTCAGCTTCACGGTCACTAAGCTAACAATATGAAGATGAGATGCGAATATGGAAGTTTTTATTAGAGTTTTTCAGTTTGTTAGGATTGATTGGGGGTTTTATGCTGGGTCGTAAAAGAAATGCTTTTGTATGTGTAAAGTAAGGGCCCACTGCCTACAAAATCCAATTCACAGGACATTAGGACATTAACTTGATATGAAAGTATAAAATGTTACAAAACGAGCAGGGTACTGTATGTAACATAGGTCACAAAATAAATATAATTAAACCGATAAAACGCTTTTTTCTTGTATATGTTTGTCATCTGTCTAATAATCAGCCCCAATTTGTAGACCTCTAAAGACCTACTAATCAGAAACTACATAAATTAGGATTAATAACTTTTGAATGAATTCGACTGAGTCACTGTACCATGGTCCTGTACCAAATAAAACCGTACAATTTGACGAAAAATGTGTGTTTTTATTTCATTTTGATTGAATTATTGAATAACTTTAAATAATTATTGAAGGATCTCATCGAATTGAACCTATCAAGACTATTAAGATTTTTAATAAATAAAGTATATTCATTACAAGTCCCTATTAATTTTTTCGGTCTCCAATCTAATCTAATTTTGTTTTTTGTTTAAGCGGGACGATGAGCTAGTTCGGACAGTGAAGCTGACGTCACGTGAGCGTCGCTTCATCCGCTTTGCGTCGGTTGAGTACGACGGCCAGCTCTACATGACGCCGCAAGACTTCCTCGAGTCCTTTGTCGACCAGGAGCCAAGACGTCAGTAACCATTCTACTCTATTTTTTTCAAGTTTCTCCCAAAAAAAAAAATATTGGAGACTATAAGTAGTCCGAAAAATGTATTTAAAGGATTTCATTTCCTCTTTAATACATATTCTTTTAGCTGTTTTGAGTGCTGCTCTTGATTCAGATTTGGTTGTAATTTGAACATAATTTGGGATGATTTTCTTGGCCAGACATTTTTTATCGAACTGTATGTTTTCTTTTGGCTTTTCTATCTTGAGCCTTAAATATTTTAATTGGTGTACAATTATTGATAGTTCCATATTTTCTTATTATGTATGAATTCAGGGCTACTTTAAAAAAAAGAATTATTGTAGGTACCCTATTTTTGAAATTAATAAAATAATAGATTAAAAATACGAATTATTTATAATTTCATGGTGAATTAATTGAAGAGTTCTCATCAATCATTGGAAAATCGATGAAATTTAAAGGATTATAAATCATAATTTAATAAACAAGTAATTTGATGAAGAGACTGGAAGATAAACAGAAATTCTCAATAAAACAAATGAGAAATAATGCAGTTAAATGCAGTACGAAAAAATAATGTGTTATAAACTTACAGTATTTGAAAACTGCCCAAAATGATTGATTGAAAGTAGTGATGAAAAAATTACAAATTGTAGAAGATTCTTGTCTGTTATAGATTAGAACATTCTATCATAAAGAAAAGATTGCATAGGCATAGCGTACAGAAATTTAACTTAACTGCACTAAACTAAACTGCAATTTAAACATCTAAACAGCATCTTCAGTAACGCTAACCGTATTTAGAAAATGTGAATCATTGTAATATGTTGGACATGTAAAAATGGTTCTTGAAGTGTTGAAACTAGTAGTGTTGCAATAAAATAAAAGTTATTCTTGTTGAATTTCCTCATGTGTGATCAGTGTTTTAATAATAAAAAGTAATCAGTGTAATCAGTGATTTTATTTATTCTATTTTTGTAATCAGTGTTTTTATTATTATGGATCTCGTAGTGCACTTTCAATATAGGCTATTACGAATTGAAATGTAGTCTATTCTTTATATCTTAATATTTTACTGGTATTTCTTATTTGAATATTCCACAGTTATTTGATATTAATCTCTTTATGATTAAGTTATTTTCTTGTTTGGTACAGCACGAGTGAAGAGGCGATCATTGTCTGACAAGGACTTGGAAGCAATTAGAGATGCCACCCCAAGCCTTAATAAGGGCTCGACTGTTATGTTTCGCAGTTTACAGAACAAAGGTTGGTTATGTTTCCTCAATGTTCTGTATAATAACCATATCAATCATTTTATATTATGTGTTTTTGCCTCTGTTGAATAAATAAATATCAATTTCATATTGGATTGCTCTATTTGTTCTGCAATATCATTAACATAGATTTCCTAAATTGAAATTCATTTGGAATAATTGCTAGACTATCTAAGCATGTGGATCTACAAATATTCAACTATACCTTATTATAAGTGAGACCCATGACCTGACAAAGTTTCTTAATTCACGGGAAAAGGAGGTTTCATTTAAAATATTTCATACTACTTTTCTCTTTCTTTCCATTTGCTGGATGATGATGCCCACATCAGTGTATACTGCTATGTCTAATTATATATAAATAGTAAAAATGTATGTATTCAGGGCTACTCATTTTTATTTATAAAATAACACCATAGTACCCTTTTTTAAGTTTTAAATATAAATTAAAAATTGTTGAAATTGGTGTTTTTAATATGTTGTTATTTTATATTAAAAAATATTCAAAAATGGGTACTATGATGTTATTTTATGAATAGTAAAAAATATAATGATAAATGTGATGGAAAGAAATGAACCCTACATACTATCAAGAATGACTCGATGACTAAATTATTACACTCATAAAATGTTCTGCACTATGAATGTCGAAGTCAAATCATAGTAACTCAGTGTTTCACAGAATTATTTTGTAAAAACATTAAAATATCAATGAATTGACACGATAAAAATTCTCATATTTTAGAATCTAACCAGTGTATTTGTAATTAGAGACATTTATCTAAAGCTATCATATCCTTGAACTTGAATTCTTGTTAATGTTTTTCTTCTGATTTCATTTTTTTCTGTTGCAGGAATAATCTCGTATACAGAATACCTATTTCTTCTATCAATCCTAACAAGTGAGTAGAATAAGCATTAAAAGTAGAATACAATTTCAGCAATGAAAATAAGTAATTCAATTTTTCTTCTTAATTAAATATTAGGATAATCTTCATTGCCAGTACTGTACCGAATTTCATCAGCTTTTGAGAACCACTGCTTCAAGAATGTTTTTGAGAATCACTGTTTCAATGTATCAACATCAAGATTATTGAATACAGAAATTTATTGAAACGACAGATCTACTACAAGTTTATAAAATAGGTACGGTAGCATTATAGTTCCATTTTTTTTAAGTTTTTAATATAAAAATAATAATATATGAAAAACACAAATTGAAACTACTAGTTCCGATGTATCACATCATCTTCAGGTTTTAAAAAATAAATTTCAAATAAATCTTTTACTAATAGAAGATATGGAACCACTACAAGTTATTGATTGCAGGATGAGGTCATAAAGACTTACCTGATAGATTGTTGTAGTGTAGCTGGAGAAAAACGTCTAAACTTACAGGGTCTGAATAACTGCACCTTATGCTAAAACATGAATAAAATCAATAATATTTACAAAGCTGAATTGACTGAATAATGGGAAAGAATAAGGTGGAATTATAAAAAGTTAATTGGAAAAATGGATGAAAGATAGGCCTAAGCATGACAAAATTCTGTCTAAGAACGAAGACCCTTTAGTCGCCTACATTTAGCGGATGAGGAGATACAGTTAGTACAGTATTTTTTAGAACCTCAATTTATTGATATTACTTATTTCATTTATAATGCAAATGACACTAATGTAATAACATTGGCAAATAAAATAATAAGGTAGTCCTTGTGCTATTCCAAAATTTTCTTCAAAATTTATAGGTTACAAAGTCCAAGATAAGGTTATAATTTCACGTGTATAATTTTTATCAAATCTTAGTCCAAAATAAACATTAAAACTATAAATTTTAAATTTAGATGGCTTGAATTAATGAAATGATTAGAAATAGTCCGCTCGATTACCACTTGCAACGAATAATATTGAGTATTGATATACATTTTATTACTTTTCGAGTATCCATTTATTCTTGGGAGAAAAATTTGATAAAATTTCTGAGTTGTTAAGATTTTAATATATTATTTGAATTTTAATGAAAAATTTTGTTTCCAGAGCCGCAAACCGGGTTCCGAATTGCATTCAACATGTTCGACACGGATGGCAATGAAAGAGTCGACAAGAATGAGTTTCTTGTGGTTAGTATTTATCTTCACTTTCCATGTATTCAATATTATACCTAATTTTGCAAAATTTTGCATAACTAAGTAAACATATAATGGGCAATTTATGATAAGAACCAGTTCCAAGGTTTTTCAATTGATGTTTTGGAATTTCACTCGAGATCTAGGTATTTAGTAGAAGAAAATAGAACGGATCATTATCTTGTCATTATTCTATTTTAATGAGGATTGATCCAATATAGGACTTGATTTATTCACAATAGCCTATGCTTCTGATAGTCCTATGAAGTGAAAGAAACAATGTGTATCGAAGTGATTAGAATTACCTCTAGAATTCACGAATTCTAGAATTACCTCTAGAATTACCTCTAGAAATTCTAGAAGTATTAGAAATACCTCTAGAATTCACGGATTTCCGGTTATAACTAGCTGTATGAGCTCCTAAATAGAATATTCCCCAACTAAATATAAATAATTTCTATCAATGTATCACTTGAGGAATATAGTTTTGTTCAATGTTTATTCTAACACACTTGCCTTTATAATTTTTATTTATCTTTAAATATACGTTTTTTCCTTGTTTCAACTGTCGATTGGTTTCTCAAGCATTAATTTTGTCCATGTCAGTTGAGGCGACTATTTGCACTAAAACTGGAAAAGGTGAAGGATCAGCACTTAGATTCTCCAAAACAGGTATTTTTGTGTTAGACGGGTTGTTAATGCGTTTTCAAACAGGTCTGTATCAACAGGTCTTATTTTCCACATTAAAATGACTTGAATTAAATGCATTCTAGAAATTGTTTCAATGAGGTCAGATCATTTACTCAAAATCAAATCAAGTGAAATCAAATAGCTTTCCATTTACAAAAACATAATACAACTTTATGAAATTCATTTAAACATTTAACAGTGAATACTCTCCACAAAGACTTGAGTCCGTGAGTGGAGAGTGAGTTCTTTCAGTTGATTGAGATTATGTTCTCATGTTTTGTACTATTATAGTTTTAAATTCGAGTATAATAGATATATACTAACAATCAAGTTAGTGATGAGTATTAGTTTTCATTATAATCTAAAGACCTCAAAAAATAATAGGAATAGATACTCTCCTGATAATTAAATATCAATGAAACATTTGAGCTATTGGTAATGATTGTCCTTATGTGAATGCCGATATAGTTATTTTACCATGATTTAATGTCCTTGGTTGAAGAATTTGAACGAAATAATTGATAAAAAATACGTTTATTACTGTGTTTACCAAACAGCGAGATGACCCCTGACTGACATTTAAAGCAATGAAATCCAGAGAGAGGGTTATCTCGGTGTGCGGTATCTATAAAATATATCCCATGCGAATGTGGATGAGCTTCTAAAATCGTATTACCTTACACTTCATTAACTACCGTACATCTCTTATTTGAATCTATTTTATTTTATTAATTAGTGTAAATTCACCCTATTGAAAAATCCCACTTGTCAAGCCTGCTTTATACGGAAGTTTGTACAATACTTTGTAAATGAATGCTTTGTAAGCATGTGTTGTAATATTGTATAAGTCATTCTTTTGAAAAACCCCTAGAAACCGGATATTTGAAAGAAAAGCTAAAAATGTGGCGATAACATGGAGCATGGTTTCGCTCTGTTTAAACACTTTCCATAATTATAATATCTCTAAAAAAACGTTTGCTTAGCTTAGGTGGCTTTATATCCGAGTTAATATCCATAAACATCTATTTTCTGATTATAATTAAATAAAATTATTATTATAAACTTCCTCAGCTTAGGTGTTGGTTCATTCTGTAAGTAGTCTCTTGTAAATACTGTGTAGTAAATTTGGAAAAAATGAGACCGTTGTACAGACCTGGATTGAAGTCACGCAAAATAACACAATAAATGTTGCTCATTGTCTAATATTGGTCTTTCCAGTGGCTGTATATTCTTCGCTAGCATTGTCTTACCAAATCCAAACAGAAAATACTGCTTATCTGTGATTTCCTTGTTATCTTTAATGTGGCCTGTTTCCCAGTTAATACATTCATCATAAACTAAACTCAGCTAACAAATTAATGTGTCAAATAAATATTGTCCAGTGAAAACTATCTTTTTTCAAAAGATCTAAGTTAGCATGTTCTTCATTTCTGTGTCTTCAACTGGGTACTATTCTAGTTGTTGCCTTTACACATTTTTCTTGTCTTACTATTTACGTAAAGAGTAACCAATACATTGGAACTAGTAAAAATTCAGTTTACCTGTTCCCCCAATCAGAACAAACATCGAACATTCAGTGTAATTCTACAGTCAAAATGACAAGATAGGTAATCTCAGTAGCCTATTGAAATTTTTTATGATTTATTTAAAAGAATTTTACTTCATTTATACAAAAATCCGCTTTGTAGCTATACAACAGAAAATGTAAATATACCTGTAGACATAATTTTTATGTGATAAATCTTAGAAAAACATGTTCATAATCCTTGAATTTTTTCATCCAGTACATGAAAACAATAATCTCGTCAGCGATACACTCAAGAAATGAAAAGAACAAACAAGATGAAAAGAAAAATGATGTTGTAAGTTTTTGTGATGGATATTGTTTTTTTGTGTTGAAAATTTTGAGTGGAGTATTTTTCAGTGTGCTTTTATTACTAACTTATTTTTGATAGTAATAAATTAACGTGATTTTTAATGGTTTGTTTAGTATTCTATTATTGAAGTCTTAAGACAACTACCATAGTAGTTATATTACTATGCTTCAAAACGTGTAGATCTGAATTGAATTAGGTTTTCAAAATTATAACAGTGATAATGTAGAACTGAAATAAATTATGATCTACTACAGTTTAGTTTAACAGGCTTTTGATTGTTTCAGATTTAATTTTTTAAGTAGCTTGTATACAATTACAAAGGTTTGATGAGAAATAGAATAATGAATCTAGGTGGCGAATTAAAACTTTGAGAAATCATATATAGTCAAAAACCATATACTATTTGCTTCTATCAAGCTTTTAGCTAGATAACATGAGCAGCTATATTGTATTATACGATGTAACTATATTGTATATCGTACGCTTATACCGTAAGAATTGATCAAAATGAAAGCCTTTTGTTAAGCTTGTTTTTTCAATTCATATTCCATAGTTAAATTTTTACTATCCTCAATCTGATTTCTCTGAAGAGATTTCCTGAGGAGATGATAAAATTTCCATAACCATCAATAAATAACACAAATTAATCAAATATCAAGAAGTTTGTAACATATTGAGGCACTTATGTTACTATATATCTGTGGTAAATACTTTATTCAATATACTTCCTGGAGGAGGCGAAGAAGATTTGACTTCTGGACCTAAATTTATTTATTTGAGGAATATAAATTCTTTTATTTGAAGTGGAATATAAATCTAAATATTTAATTCAAGTCATTCACAAATCAAAATTCTCTTTGAATTGGTCTGAGTAGAAGGAAGAAAGAATGATCAATATTATTATGTGGGAAACTAGAAAAAACAATTGTACATAATACAGAAACAGACTATCTAAATATGCAACTCTTATACCCTCTTCATTTACTCTCTATTCATCAATGGAATTTTTATTCTGACATAAACTCCTAATAATCAATAAACTCCTCTGGTTACAATTGAATGAAAAAGACTAAGAAATTGTCAAAAAACCACTGATTTATTGATAATTAGAAAGACCGGTTTCGGTTATTACACCATTGTCAATCTCTGATAAACAGAGATTATCAGGGTTTATCAGAGATTGACAATGGTGTAATAACCGAAACCGGTCTTTCTAATTATCAATAAATCAGTGGTTTTTTGACAATTTCTTAGTCTTTTTCATTCAATATGAATAATTACCACAATATCAACTTCTCAACTACACAAAAACTGGTTACAATTCATTGGCAATCAGAGAAATTATTATTATTATTATTATATTATTATTATTATTATATTATTATTATTATTATTATTATTATTATTATTATGCACAAAAGGATTTAAAACGTTAATTATCCATTATCCATTCAAGAATAGTGGAAACATTGTATCTTCTTTTTTTTGAATGAATGAATGAATTTTATTTGCCAAAAACAAAATACAATTTATTATTTCTGATTAATAATCTTTGATTTGATATTACATTCCTCTAAATCTGAGGTGATAGCCATAGTACTATTACCTTCTACTTGAAACACTTCTCTGACTTCTACTTGAAACGCTTGGGTACTTCTGCTACTTCTATTTGTAACTCTTAAGATCTTCTACTTCCTAAACTGATTTCTAGATGGAGAAGATATTCAGTCACGCGTGGAAGGACAAGCGTGGCTTGCCTGCAGATGACGTCACTGCGACGCCCGCCGTGACGCCGGGAGGGGGTAACGACGCCCAGATCACAGAGGAGTACGTGGATGACGAACAGGGGTTGCAACGACGTCATCTGGTGGACACCACGCTAACTGTACACTTCTTCGGACCCAAGGGCAAGAACGAACTGCGATATGAAGGATTTAGAAGGTGACAGTCCCTAAGAACTATTAAAAAAATATTCATATGTCTTTTATTATCAATGCATATTATCAGGAAATAAATATTTCCCCATATAGACTATTGGTCCGTGTGTGGGGAAAGAATTCTTACCTATAATTTCAATTGGGAAATAAAAAATCCTGCAGAACTCTGTCTTAATATTACTCTTACTTGCAATTACAATATGGAAATGAGGAAAAAGAAATATAAATCATAAATATATGAATTCAGGGCTACTTTCTTGAATTTATAAAATAGAATTATGGTAACAAATAGTTACGTTACAATTTGTATTCTTGTTTTTTTAAATTTTATTAATTTTAAAGGGTAGTATAATTCTATTTTATAAATCATAAATAGTTTATTTTTTTTATAAAAAAAGGATGATGTCGTGGTTTTTTTATTAAAGATTGATATAATATTATGTTGGATAGTATCTCCTGAAGTAGAGAGTTCCTCACGGGATAGACCTACCTTGCTTAATATAAATTTCAGCCATAAATGGGCTAAATTGAATTCAGAAGACCCCTTCTAACAGTCCTACAAAAGTATTAAAAAATGTACAATGACAACAACGAACTGCGCTATTAGGAATTCAGGAGGTGAAAGTCCCTTCAAAGTATTGAAAAATGTATTCTTATAGATTTTAATAGTGAAGCGTTCCTTACGGGATGGTCCCACCTCGTCAAATATAAATTTCAACCGGCAGAGTATATTCACTCACCTAACGTAATCAATAATTTACTGAAATAGAATGAATTGATGTCGAAATTATATTTAATTGATGTCGAAATTATATTTAATTGATGTTGTTTTCCATGACAAAACACTAAATAATAACTTTCCGAATTTCCATCTAGCTGTTTACCCTGTTGTCAATATTTGCAGTAGCAGAAGTCTTCGGGGTGAATTACAGCATTCAATTCGACTTTCGTTTAATAATAATAACTAAATGATAAATTTATAGTCTAGTAACGTTCTAGTCTAGACACTGTGTTTCTACGTAGAAATAAATTGTTTAAACTACAACAAAGTTGAACTAAATCCACTCACCTAGAGTAATCAATAATTTACTACAGTTGAATGTGTAATTCCTTAATTATGGTTAACTTTGATGTATTCCTCACTAGGTTTATGGAAAATCTGCAGACCGAAGTATTAGAACTTGAATTCAACGAGTTTTCAAAGGGAGCACCAACTATTAGCGAAATGGATTTTGCAAGGATTCTTCTTCGATACACTTACCTTGATACTGATGCGTGAGTAACAATCAATTTTTCAGCTGTATCTTTTTACAAAAAAACGACAGAATCTTGAAGCTTGAATAATAATGCTGCGCTTGAATAATATATTCTTCACATTCTTGACCCAACATATCTGAATCAATTGAACCTACATGTTTTTAGAAAGAATTGAAATATGATATTTTGTTCAACTATTGAAAACATCTAGTACAATTGACCTTAAAGTTGTGTAGTTTGTGATGTGGTACTTTTCCATAATAAAACACAAATTTAAATATGACAATTGAAAACAGTTCACTTGAATGGGCTACTTTTACAAATTAATAAAACAATATTGAAACTTGAAGTATCCTTTATTATTTAAAATAGTTATTATTGAAACTAGTCGTTGTAATATTTTAAATAATTAAGTATAATAGTATAAAGTAATAATAAATAGTACCTTGAAGTACCCAAGTTTCAATATTGTTTTATTGATGACAATTGAAATATTTCTTCTAAATTATACACGACTAGTTTCAACATTTATTCAATTTGAAAGAAATATTTCAAGATTAATAGTTAGTCTCTATAATTGAACAATCGAGTAGCCCAATTAAAATACTTTATCTGATATTTTGTGTCAGAAAATGAGATGAATTTGTATTTCAATGTGATAACGCAATAAACTAGCACCAACTCATAGGGCCGGTTTCCGAGCTCGGGATTTAGCTAATTCCTAGACTTTAAACAGCTGGAGTCAGAAAATTGACTTTCCGAAACGGGGCGTAGTCGCAGTAAATAGTTGCAGCATAATAATAATTATTTTCTCATTTCTGTAATTGCAAATGTTTTTCCTTGACGAAATTAGACATTCCTAAATAATTCAAAATAGCTGAAACTTAACACTATTTTCTCTTTATTTTATTTTGTGTTCAATTTCCTAGTTTTTCGAAATTCAATTCAAACGTGATTATGACAATGACTGCGACTACGCCCCGTTTTGAAAAACCAATTTTCTGACTCCAGATGTCTAAAGTCTAGGACTTAGCAAAATCCCGAGCTCGGAAACCGGCCCTTAAAATTTATTTTTTACTTGGAATACTGATATCTTCAGCTTGTCTGAGGAATATGAACGTGTTTCAATATCTCTTCACTATTGTCAATGATTGATGATAATGATTTATTTTGTTGTGCTTCAGATATGATATGTACTTGGATCGACTGCTGGATAGGGAAGAAGCAGACAAGGGCATTTCGTTTGAAGAGTTCAGAGTTTTCTGCCAGTTCCTCAACAATCTGGAAGACTTCACAATCGCCATGAGAATGTATACACTGGCTGATCACCCTATCTCCAAAGGTAAGCTGATTCAAAAAATTGGATTCAGAAATTATCAACTATTAACTACTGTTCATTTTCCTCAAGGTATTAGTATATCGTCTAAAAT
Organism: Nilaparvata lugens; assembly: GCF_014356525.2. NCBI lineage: Eukaryota > Metazoa > Arthropoda > Insecta > Hemiptera > Delphacidae > Nilaparvata > Nilaparvata lugens. The sequence goes on from NC_052510.1 coordinate 13,505,972, forward strand.
ACCCTATGATGGTATCCTATTGGATTACCCTATTAGCTTTAAATCTGAACTACCAACAGTATCCTATTTCTATTAGACGAGTATCTTCCAAGATACCCTATCTTGCAAGGACTATTGATAAATATTCGGGTTGGGCAGGGAGATATAGATGATTTTAAATAACAGTAACACACTCATTTTTAAACGGAACTCAAAATTTATTTTTTTAGTGTGTACCTTGGATGTAGCCGTTATATAAATTGAAAAATAAAAACATTGAATATGTACGAAAACTAACATCTGTTAATGCTGTCCGTTTTTGTCCATACACTCCTGTAGACGTTGTGAGAAGTTGTCCACACTCCTCTGAAGCATTGCACGTGGTACCGCTCGAGTTTCCTGTTTCATTGTTCCACTCAGGGCTTCAAGGGTTTGTGGTTTGTTTTTACGTGCTTTTAGGTGGCCCCATACAACTAATTGTTGGCCCTTACTTTCTTCGAGAAAACGGTCGAACCGTCACTGTCAATACGGATCGTTACCTAACTATGCTGCGTGAATTTTTCTGACAAAATTGAGAAGACGAAGTATCATTGACAATACTGTATTGTAAAATCTGACAAAGCATTTATTGTAACGGTTCCACTTGTTACTCGTTCCGCTACTATGTAGACATCATGTTGTCATTTTCTGTCTGCGCTGTCCGGTGACGTCACAGTCACGGATCTACGGCACTGCTATAATCAAGTTGGTTTTCTATTATTCGTCGTGTTATTTGTCGTTTCAATTTTAATATTTGTACTATTCGATTTTTTGGAATTTATTTTGTCTTTAGGCATCTTACTTTCTAGATATTTGCTACTTTTTCACCAAACGTTTGTAAACGTTTTACGTACGTTTCAAACACATCCGGCATGTCCCTTTTTCAGCCGAGCATTAGCGTTTCCTTGTCTTTTGATCAAGTATAGTCGGAGAGTGCACTTTGCTCCCGGTCTAAACTTTTCATCCATATTCATCTGATCTACGGAACGTTTTTAAAAAGTGAATTACTCCTTCAAATTAACTCGTTTATTCTATTCTTCAATTGTGATTCAATTATTCATCGATTTCTTCACTTATTTATGCTGATAAACTTTGTCAAGATTGCAACCTCGTGTGGGCGTTTATCGCCATTCTTCTGATCTACGGAACGTTTTTAAAAAGTGAATTATTCTTTCAAATTAATTCGTTTATTCTATTCTTCAATTGTGATTCAATTATTCATCGATTTCTTCACATATTTACGCTGATAAACCTTGTCAAGATCACAACCTCATGTGGGCGTCTATTGCCATTCTTCTAACAATTGGCTTCACCTCTTGAAACTCAAACTTTCAAGTTCATCATCTCTACCGTTTGGAAATCAATCTAAAAATTCCACAACCTGAAATTCGGATTATTCGTTTGGAATTCTACATGCTCCTGCTCACACTTCCACTGGGGGATTTGCCTGTTGTGGTGGACGCTTCCATTCTTGTAATCGCATGGCCAGATCACATCATCGCTTGCTGATGTCCTGTTCTTTTGGGTACTGCGGATTCCTTGCCTGTCTGCCTGGCTGCATCTCTTCTTCAAAATTTTATTCAGGTTACATAAATCGTTCTATTCAATTTTTATTTACGCATGTATTACATAATTGTTCATAAAATGCTACAGCGTTTCGATAATGGACCACGCTCTCTATTTCTAAGTCAAACAGTTTTATGTGCATTTATACAATTTTTGTAGCTATCATTCAACTTTTTTGGCAATTAAAAACATTTAATTGTCCATACCTTTGGTAATCGAGCCTATTTTCATGAATTCAATATATTACAGTGCATGTCTCATTGAGAGCACTGTCCTACATAATGTCAAGGTTATAATATATACTTCATTCAATTTTGATAGCTACCCTTGGCTTTACAAGCGTATTAATATTGACCAAGATATTCAATTTTGTTGATAGCTACCCTTGGCTTTACAAGCGTACTAATGTCGACCAAGACATGCAATTTTTAATAGCTACCCTTAGCTCTTAAGTGTCATTTTAAGGCCACTGACGCCTATTAATTGTTCTATTGATGTCTATCTTGACATTCAATTCACTGAGGCCACCGACGCCTATTAATTGTTCTATTGATGTCTATCTTGACATTCAATTCACTGAGGCCACCGACGCCAATTAATTGTTCTATTGATGTCTATCTTGACATTCAATTCACTGAGGCCACCGACGCCTATTAATTGTTCTATTGATGTCTATCTTGACATTCAATTCACTGAGGCCACCGACGCCTATTAATTGTTCTATTGATGTCTATCTTGACATTCAATTCACTGAGGCCACCGACGCCTATTAATTGTTCTATTGATGTCTATCTTGACATTCAATTCACTGAGGCCACTGACGCCTATTAATTGTTCTATTGATGTCTATCTTGACATTCAATTCATTGAAGGCCCATGCCGCCTATATTAACGTATTCTACATTAGTAATCATTTCACTATATTGATAGCTATGCTTGGCTTGCAAGCACATTCACATATTTGAGTTGTTCAATTGATGTCTAACTTGACATTTAATTTACTGAAGGCCTATGCCGCCTATATTAATGTATTCTATTTGTTGAGCACTATCTACAGCTCATTGTCATTTATTACTATTCCTTTTGTAAATCATTAAGATTGAATTTTGCAGCAATAACTTTTTCATTATAGCACTCAATTTATATTCGCAATTCAGGTATCATTAATAATATCTTTTCGATTATTGTCAGGCTTCAATGGTCATTAATGTCATTGACCTAATTTCATTTAAATTTTGTATTTCTCTAACGTTTTTTATTACATGTTGTAATTGTCCCAAGATTTTTCGACTCAATCTACTTACACTTGTTTTTGTATGTGGCCATCTGCCTATTATTTTATTATTATTAAATCTCATCTTGTTGACTCATTTGGTCTTTTATTGGCGTACTTACCACACTTCAAGCTATCAGTATTTTTATGCACAGAATTCAAAGATTTATTTGTAGGTATTAATACCAACTATCATTCACAGTCCACTGCCCTGACTTTGGATTCTGTCATAAAAATTGGTCCTCCAGCCCGTTCATTTTTGATCCAGTGTTTACCTAGGATAATTGTTAATTTTTATTACCCATTTCTTGGTCCATTGAACCTTAGGGTTTCAGTGACCGTGTGCCTAATAGTCTAGCTTGACACCAATGATTAGGTCCCACACTAGAGTATATTTTATTCCATTGTACCTTTGTATGTTTGTATTGTTTAATATTAAGCATTCACACACTTGTTTCAAATTTCCAGTACTGGCTGCAACTCAAAGCACGCTGCGACGTGTATGCACCAGCTATCAACTATCTTGTACCCTGAGAGACTGAACTGCACTGAACTGGTCACAGACGGCTATTGCACATTGAGAAAACAACACACGGCAAACTACACCGCCTTGCGAGCTCGCTACTTGACTTGCCGCACAGCAAGCTTGATACAACTTGCCTCAAACGCACAGGCGTGCCTCTCTGCATACTGGACCAGCGCCCAAAGTTGCTTATTGGCGCAGCAATCACATTGCTACAGTGCAGTATCGTTTCATTCACTCAGGTTTTTCTGTTAGTTTTTAAGCATGTCCGATCATGAGGAAGATTCACTTCCTGAGCCTTCTGCTCTTTCCAATGCAAGAGACAATTTACACCAGGAAATAGATTGGTTCATAACCAACTATAATGATTATGTTGTGGACACTGAAGCCACTTATTCTCAATTGTTGACTGTCAAAAACGAACTAGGTTCGCTCAGAATTAAGTATGATAAGATTCATGAACAGTTATGGAATGCAGAGTTGCAAGCACAAGATACTTCAACTCATTTTGAAATACTTAATAAGTTCATCTCCATTGCCTCTAAGGCAAACGCTGCATTAACTGCCTTTGAAAGCAGACAACGCAACAATGAGACCACTGCTGGTGCTTCCCAGCGGCCAACATCTCAAAACTCACATTTGGAAAATTTTCAGTTGCCTCAGATTCCGCTTCCACGCTTCAATGGGGAGCTTTCAAAATGGCAAGCAATCTCAAGTGCTTTTACCAATATTATGGGTAATCAGGATAATATTAATGACTCATTGAAATTTTTCTATCTTCGTCAATCACTCAGTGGTGAAGCTCTTGCTAGAGTGGAACACATTGAAGCTGACGAAAATGGTTTTCAGCTTGCTTGGAACCTCTTAAGGGAGAGGTATGACAATAAGAGATTAATTGCTGCAAGGCACGTCACGGCAATTGAATCTCCTCCTACTATAAAACGTAACTGTCCGCAATCATTACGGGCATTCATTGACTTTTGCAAGTCCCACATTACCGCGCTCGAAGCGCTTCAATTTGGAGTCCAAATCAAGGACTTATTGTACATGCACAAAATGTTGTTGCAGTTGGATACTGCTACTGTTCGAGAATGGGAAAAGAGTGTTGGTATACACGACATTCCCACCATTGATAAATTTTGGAATTTTTTGGAATCACAATGCAAAATCATGGAAGCTGTTGCTTCAAGCTCAGCTAACCATCATCAAGGAAATGTACAGCAAAGTACATCCAACTTGGTTGGTGCTCATAGCAAGCCGAAGTTCAATCAAAATCAATCGAATGTTCAAGCTAGGATGCAGGTTACTACCTCTTCTATGTCACCTTGTAGTTTTTGTAATTCTGTTGGTCATTTTCCAAATCGTTGTAATGAATTATTGAAGTTGCAGGTTACTGATCGTTGGAATGCTGTCCGTGACAAAAGGTTATGTTATAATTGCCTCAAGCCTTTCACACCCAATCATATTTGTTCGGACAAATCGTGTACACTTTGTGGCAAGAGTCACCACACTTTTCTTCATAGGTCGTATCCTCAATCACGAGACACTCAGCCTACTTCTAAGGATAAGGTAACTTCAAATGTTATTCATTCTCAATCTTTTGCTCCCTCCAAGGGTAAGAATGCTGGTTTGAATTCTGTCATGGTTCAGAATGCAGAAACAACTAAACAAGCTGTTTCTCATGCAGAACAGCCTCAGAAGAACTCTCATGTCACAATGAGCTCCACTTCGTCACTGTGTTTGCAACAGCAATCAACTGTCGCCTTGTTACCTACTGCTGAAGTTTTGGTTCAATCTTCTAGTGGGGAATTTATTAAAGCAACCGCGCTTTTAGATTCTTGCTCTGATTGTAATTTGATGTCAACTAGGTTGGCTGAAAAATTGTCACTTGTTACTTTGTATTCGGACACTTTAATTCATAGTGTAGGTGAGAATAAGACCAAATCATCCATCTCTCATTCAGTTTGCTTGTCTTCATCTGATCGTTCGTGGTCGGTTGAAGAAAATTGTATTGTAGTTGATAGCATATCATCTAATGTTCTTAGTGTGAACATTGATCTTTCTAAAATTTCAATTCCTGTTGAACTCAAATTAGTGGATCCATTGTTTGATCAGCCTAAGCCTGTAGATTTGTTACTTGGTGCTGGCATATTCGCATCTGTTCTTCAGCCTGGTAAATTGTATCTAGCTCAAAACGCTCCCATTCTTCAGAAAACCAGTCTAGGTTGGGTCATATTTGGTTCTTGTAAAACCATTCGTCCTATTGCAGCACCTCGTTCGTGCCTCCCTGCTTCGCCTGTGGCCGCTCCCTGTAGGGTCATGTTGAATTTTCTAACTTCAAATGATGTCTCTCATCAGTTAGAGAAATTTTGGAAGCTGGAAGAAATCTCTCCTCTGCTTACTCCCTCACCTGAGGTTTTGAAACTTGAGAAGCACTACACAACCACTACCACGCACACATCTTGAAGACGGACGGTTTATGGTCACTCTTCCCAAAAAGGATAGTTTCCACTCATTGGGTCATTCCTGATTTCAAGCATTGAACCGATTTCATTCATTAGAAAAACGGTTATCATCAAATGTTTAATTAAAAACTCAATACACAGCTTTCATGGAAGAATATCAACAGTTGAATCACATGTCACCAGTGCCTCCAGCACCGGATAATGAAAAATGCTACTTCATTCCTCATCACCCGGTTTTTAATCCTGATTCGACCACTACAAAATTACGTGTAGTATTTGACGCTTCTGCTAAATCTACCACTGGAACATCACTTAATGAAGTATTGTATGTTGGTCATACAGTTCAGCCTGAACTGTTCGATATAGTTCTGCGCTTTCGCACATATCAAATAGCCTTCATTGTGGACATTACTAAAATGTACAGTCAAATCTTAGTTCATCCCTCTGACCGTAACCTTCAGAGAATATTTTGGAGATCTGATGTTACTCTACCCATTCAAGAATTCACCTTGAATACTGTAAGTTACGGCACTTCGCCGGCAGCTTTCTTAGCTACTTGTACACTTCATCATTTGGCCGATCTTGATACGGCACCCAACTCTGCTGTAGCTAATGTTATAAAAAATCACTTTTACGTTGATGACCTTATTTCTGGTTCTTCTTCGGTTACAGAAGCTAAACATTTAGTTCAACAATTGATTAGCACATTAGCTCAGGGTGGTTTCGAGCTTAGGAAATGGTTGTCTAACTCTCCTGAAGTTCTCGCTACTATTCCTTCTGATCTGCTTGAAGCAAACACTTCCAAACCGTTGTCTAATTTCAATGATAGTGTGGTCAAGGCACTAGGCCTCATTTGGAATTCCACTCTAGACGTCTTAACTATTTCCTCTAATGTTGCTGATGTATTACATAAAACATCTTTTACTAAAAGAGAGCTTCTCTCTTGCATTTCAAGCATATTCGATCCATTAGGTTTGATTTCTCCTGTGGTCATTTTACCCAAAGCACTTTTTCAAAAACTCTGGTTATTAAAGATTGATTGGGATCAAAAAATTCCGCAAGATCTGTTGGAAACTTGGTTGAAAATTCTGCATGAATTGCCGAACATTGTTAACATATCACTTCCGCGTTGTGTGTTATCAAAGGACTCTGATGCCTCTCTTGAATTGCATGGCTTCGCCGATGCTAGTCTCACTGCTTACGGCGCCTGTATTTACGTCAGAAGCACCTCTCTCGGTAGCAGTCAAGCTCGGTTGCTCACTTCCAAGTCCCGCATTGCCTCTTTGAACCCAGTTCTCTCTGTTCCCAGATTAGAACTACAGGCAGCTCTGCTACTTTCACGTCTTGTGAATAAGGCTTTAAAGGCTTCAAATCTTACCTTTTCTAATGTGTATTTGTGGACTGACTCGAAAACAGTCTGTGACTGGTTAAGAGCCCCTCCTGATCGTTCTAATATTTTTGTAGCTGTACGCATTTCTGAAATTCAGAATTCAACTTTTAACTTTCATTGGAATCATGTTCATACTAGTAACAATCCTGCTGATTTGATATCTCGAGGTTGTACACCCAATCAGCTGGCCGCTAGTTATCTGTGGTGGAATGTTCCTTCATGGCTATCTATGCCGAATAGTTCTTGGGATTCTTTTTCTAGCAATGTTGCTATTTCTCAATCAGTTCAGGTATTAGCTACTACTTCTTCTCATAATGATGTTATCTCAGGCATAATCAATAGTTGCTCCACTTATCACAAAATTGTTCGTACAACAGCGTATGTTCTACGGTTCATTCATAATTGTAGGAAACAAAATTCAGTTGCTCCGCACTTTGGTCAATTAGCTATCTCTGAAATTATAGAAGCTGAAAATTGTATCTTCAAATCCATTCAAGAAGAAGCTTTCTCTGCTGAACTTAAAGCATTGCGTCAAAATCAGGAGCTATTGCCTAATAGTTCTATTAAAGCCTTGTCACCATTCATTCACTCAGATTCACTGCTCAGAGTTGGTGGACGTTTGCAAAATGCAAATGCTTCCTTTGATTATAAACATCAAATATTGTTGCCCAGCAATCACAAATTCTCTCGTGCATTGATTATTGCTCACCATCGTCGTCTAAGTCATGCTGGTGTGCAGGCCACCATGGCCAGTGTAAGACAACGATTTTGGTTTCCCTTCACCCGTCGCACCATCAAAAGTGTATTGCGGCATTGCATAATGTGTTTTCGCCTTTCGGCTCTTTGTTCTGAGCAAATCATGGGTAGTTTACCAGCGGCCCGCGTTCAGGCTAATTTTTCCTTTTATAATTGTGGTTTGGATTACGCCGGTCCTATTTCCATCCGTGTAGGCAGCCCCAAATCTTGTACTTTTTCTAAAGCATACTTGTCGCTGTTTGTGTGTATGGTAACTCGTGCCGTTCATATTGAAACTGTCTCGGAACTTACTTCCAAGGCATTTATTGCCGCTCTGATTCGGTTTTCTGCTCGTCGTGGCATTCCGCATTCCATTTTTTCGGACAACGCCACAACTTTCATTGGTGCCAACAATGAGCTACGTGAGCTCCACGAATTTTTGTCCTCTGATCGTCTCAAATCAGATATTCATGACACTATGTCTGTACTCAACATCCAATGGCACTTCATTCCCCCTCGGGCTCCGCACTTCGGTGGACTCTGGGAGAATGCGGTAAAAAACTTCAAATGCATATTCCGTGTAGTTACATTCAACGGCACTTCATTCCCCCTCGGGCTCCGCACTTCGGTGGACTCTGGGAGAATGCGGTAAAAAACTTCAAATGCATATTCCATGTAGTTACATTCAACAAGGTATTTAACTTTGAAGAAACCTGTACTCTTGCTGCTCAGGTCGAAGCCATCTTGAATTTGCGCTCTCTTGTTCCCATGTCGGAAGATCCACATGATCTTGCCTACTTGTCTCCAGGTCATTTTTTGATTGGACGTCCACTTACGTCATTACCCTTCTTACCGCCTAACACCAAACACATTGATCATCATTCATGTTGGTATCAACTTGCTGTTTCTATCCAGGAGCTTTGGGATAGGTGGTCTCGTGAATATTTAACCACTCTTCAGAAAAAAGGCAAATGGCTAAACAATTATGAAAATTTGAAGGTCGGTACGGTTGTCATCTTGAAGGATCCTGGTTCCGCGCAGTCCACTTGGAAGCTGGCGCGCATTACTGAAGTTCATCCCGGTAAGGACGACAAGGTTCGAGTTGTCACTGTTCTCACTCCCTCCGGCACTTTAAAGAGAGCTATTTTGAGTTTAGCACCTCTTCCCATTGATGAGGATTCTAGTTAATCCCCTTGCTCTTATGGTTCATTTTGTATTTTCAGGTTTCATTGTTTTTTCCCCTGGTTCTCACATGGGGCCCAGTTTTCAATTTCCAATTGCCTTGCCAGATTTTACATATTTCTTCCTTTTCTTATTGTGCCATACCCCCGTATGACACAAGGGGCCCAGTTTATGTAAAATCTGACAAAGCATTTATTGTAACGGTTCCACTTGTTACTCGTTCCGCTACTACGTAGACATCATGTCGTCATTTTCCGTCTGCGCTGTCCGGTGACGTCACAGTCACGGTTCTATGGCACTGCTATAATCAAGTTGGTTTTCTATTATTCGTCGTGTTATTTGTCATTTCAATTTTAATATTATTTGTACTATTCGATTTTTTGGAATTTATTTTGTCTTTAGGCATCTTACTTTCTAGATATTTGCTACTTTTTCACCAAACATTTGTAAACGTTCTACGTACGTTTCAAACACATCCAGCATGTCCCTTTTTCAGCCGAGCATTAGCGTTTCCTTGTCTTTTGATCAAGTATAGTCGGAGAGTGCACTTCGCTCCCGGTCTAAACTTTTCATCCATATTCATCTGATCTATGGAACGTTTTTAAAAAGTGAATTACTCCTTCAAATTAACTCGTTTATTCTATTCTTCAATTGTGATTCAATTATTCATCGATTTCTTCACTTATTTATGCTGATAAACTTTGTCAAGATTGCAACCTCGTGTGGGCGTTTATCGCCATTCTTCTGATCTATGGAACGTTTTTTAAAAAGTGAATTATTCTTTCAAATTAATTCGTCTATTCTATTCTTCAATTGTGATTCAATTATTCATTGATTTCTTCACATATTTACGCTGATAAACCTTGTCAAGATCACAACCTCATGTGGGCGTCTATTGCCATTCTTCTAACAATTGGCTTCACCTCTTGAAACTCAAACTTTCAAGTTCATCATCTCTACCGTTTGGAAATCAATCTAAAAATTCCACAACTTGAAATTCGGATTATTCGTTTGGAATTCTACATGCTCCTGCTCACACTTCCACTGGGGGATTTGCCTGTTGTGGTGGACGCTTCCATTCTTGTCATCGCATGGCCAGATCACATTGTTGCTTGCTGATGTCCTGTTCTTTTGGGTACTGCGGATTCCTTGCCTGTCTGCCTGGCTGCATCTCTTCTTCAAAATTTTATTCAGGTTACATAAATCGTTCTATTCAATTTTTATTTACGCATGTATTACATAATTGTTCATAAAATGCTACAGCGTTTCGATAATGGACCACGCTCTCTATTTCTAAGTCAAACAGTTTTATGTGCATTTATACAATTTTTGTAGCTATCATTCAACTTTTTCGGCAATTAAAAACATTTAATTGTCCATACCTTTGGTAATCAAGCCTATTTTCATGAATTCAATATATTACAGTGCATGTCTCATTGAGAGCACTGTCCTACATAATGTCAAGGTTATATATATACTTCATTCAATTTTGATAGCTACCCTTGGCTTTACAAGCGTATTAATATTGACCAAGATATTCAATTTTGTTGATAGCTACCCTTGGCTTTACAAGCGTACTAATGTCGATCAAGACATGCAATTTTTTATAGCTACCCTTAGCTCTTAAGTGTCATTTTAAGGCCACTGACGCCTATTAATTGTTCTATTGATGTCTATCTTGACATTCAATTCACTGAGGCCACCGACGCCTATTAATTGTTCTATTGATGTCTATCTTGACATTCAATTCACTGAGGCCACCGACGCCTATTAATTGTTCTATTGATGTCTATCTTGACATTCAATTCACTGAGGCCACTGACGCCTATTAATTGTTCTATTGATGTCTATCTTGACATTCAATTCATTGAAGGCCCATGCCGCCTATATTAACGTATTCTACATTAGTAATCATTTCACTGTATTGATAGCTACGCTTGGCTTGCAAGCACATTCACATATTTGAGTTGTTCAATTGATGTCTAACTTGACATTTAATTTACTGAAGGCCTATGCCGCCTATATTAATGTATTCTATTTGTTGAGCACTATCTACAGCTCATTGTCATTTATTACTATTAATCATTGAATAAGATTAGTATTGATAACATTGAAAACAAGCCACACACCCCTTTATGTTTTATAGCATTTAATCCAGTTTCAAGTAATATTATCAAGACTATCCATTCAATAATAATAATTCCGAATGATCTGGCTGGCTCAGGTCTGGTGTCAGAGTTTTCACGTCACCTGATAAATTTCAGCACCTCTAACATGACTTCACGACCGCTTTTAGGCAGGCGGGACCGACGACTTGACGTGTTCATCCGAAATACGGGAGCGACCCGAAAAAATATCTTAACCGCGCCGGCCAATTCAATGAATATTATTGATGAACCATAGAAAGACTGGCTATTTTAGTAAAAAAATTGGTTACCTTGAAACCGCGATGTAAACGATCTTTCATAATGGCGATAAACTCTCTGTAGCTGAGTTGTCCATCACCATCTTCATCGAATATTGCGAACACCGTGTCTACGAGGTGCTTGCTCAGGTTTTGACCGGTGCAGATCTTGACTGCCCGCAGGAATTCATCTGGAAGATTGAATGAAAATATTATTGTCACTTAATTTCTTGAAGTTGTTTTCAAATACTGTAATTATAAATACAAAGCTCATTCTTATAATACAGGGTTGGGCAGGGAGGTATGGATGATTTTAAATAACAGTTACACACTCATTTTTAAACGAAACTCAAAAATTTTATTATTAAACGAAACTAAAAAAATTTATTATTAAACGAAAATCCAAATTGAATGCTGTAATAATTCACCCCGAAGACTTCTGCTACTGCAAATATTGAAAACTGGGTAAACAGCCAGATGGAAATTCGATGAGCGCTACTATTCAAAAATAGTGAATTACAGCATTTAATTTGGATTTTCGTTTAGTAATAAAATTGTTGAATCATTAGCATTTGAATAATTGCAACATCTCAGTAATTTCCATCTGGAAACTCAAAATTTATTTTTTTAGTGTGTACCTTGGATGTTGCCATTATAAAAATTGAAGAGGAAAAAGTTCAAACATTGATTATGTACGAAAAATAACATCTGTTAAATGCTGTCCGTTTTTGTCCATACACTCCTGTAGACGTTGTGAGAAGTTGTCCATACTCCTCTGAAGCATTGCACGTGGTAACGCTCGAATTTCCTGTGTTATTGTTCCACTCAGGGCTTCAAGGGTTTGTGGTTTGTTTATCTATACACTTGCTTTTAGGTAGCCCCATAAAAAATAGTCACAAGGCCACTCCACAAATGAGGTGCCCAGGGAAAGCCTGCCTTAGCAATTCCATAGCTGCTCGCGATGTATGGCATGTCGCCCTATCTTGTTGAAACCATACAGTATTGACAATGATACATCGTCTTCTCAATTTGTCAATACTGTATGGTTTCAACAAGATAGGGCGACATGCCATACATCGCGAGCAGCTATGGAATTGCTAAGGCAGGCTTTCCCTGGGCACCTCATTTGTGGAGTGGCCTTGTGACTATTTTTTATGGGGCTACCTAAAAGCAAGTGTATAGATAAACAAACCACAAACCCTTGAAGCCCTGAGTGGAACAATAACACAGGAAATTCGAGCGTTACCACGTGCAATGCTTCAGAGGAGTATGGACAACTTCTCACAACGTCTACAGGAGTGTATGGACAAAAACGGACAGCATTTAACAGATGTTATTTTTCGTACATAATCAATGTTTGAACTTTTTCCTCTTCAATTTTTATAATGGCAACATCCAAGGTACACACTAAAAAAATAAATTTTGAGTTTCCAGATGGAAATTACTGAGATGTTGCAATTATTCAAATGCTAATGATTCAACAATTTTATTACTAAACGAAAATCCAAATTAAATGCTGTAATTCACTATTTTTGAATAGTAGCGCTCATCGAATTTCCATCTGGCTGTTTACCCAGTTGTCAATATTTGCAGTAGCAGAAGTCTTCGGGGTGAATTATTACAGCATTCAATTTGGATTTTCGTTTAATAATAAATTTTTTTAGTTTCGTTTAATAATAAAATTTTTGAGTTTCGTTTAAAAATGAGTGTGTAACTGTTATTTCAAATCATCCATACCTCCCTGCCCGACCCTGTATTATAAGAATGAGCTTTGAATTTATAATTACAGTATTTGAAAATAACTTCAAGAAATTAAGTGACAATAATATTTTCATTCAATCTTCCAGATGAATTCCTGCGGGCAGTCAAGATCTGCACTGGTCAAAACCTGAGCAAGCACCTCGTAGACACGGTGTTCGCAATATTCGATGAAGATGGTGATGGACAACTCAGCTACAGAGAGTTTATCGCCATTATGAAAGATCGTTTACATCGCGGTTTCAAGGTAACCAATTTTTTTACTAAAATAGCCAGTCTTTCTACGGTTCATCAATAATATTCATTGAATTGCCCGGCACGGTTAAGATATTTTTATCGGGTCACTCCCGTGTTTTGGGTGAACACGTCAAGTCGTCGATCCCGGCTGCCTAAAAGCGGCCGTTAAGTCATGTCAGAAGGCCCTGAAATTGATCAGGTGTGACGTGAAAACTCTGACACCAGACCTGAGCCAGCCAGGTCATTTGGCATTATTATTATTAAGTTAATAGTCTTGATAATATTACTTGAAACCTAATTATTGTTATTGATTCTATTTTGTTCAATGATTATTCTTATAATCAATTATTATTGTTTACGATTACTTCAGTGATTATTTGATTTTTTTTTATATTAATTGTATATTTCTTTCATTTTTTTATCCTCTTGTAATTCAAATTGTATAATGTGTATGTATATTGTATTGTGTGAAGGAGGTAAAATGGGTTGTCTGTTGTCTCCATTAATAAAAATTATTATTATTATCAATTAAACTCTATAAAACTTAAAGGGGTGTGTGGCTTTTTTTTTTTTTTTTAAGATTACGTCCTAAAGACTCCAGTCATGGAGTATAAAACAAGTCATGTTATTACATAATAATTCTAACACTAAGTAGTTCAACGTAGTTTAGGTTTGAAAGGAATTCTTGTACACTATAAAAAGCTTTATCAACTAAATATTTTTTCATTTGTTTTTTGAAAATCTTCAAATCATCATTACTTTTCAAGATTTGAGGTAGCTTGTTATAAAATTTCCTACCAATATAATCTGGTTTTTGTTCAAATAACCTACTATTGTGACCCATTATATGATAATCTGCTCTGTTTCGCGTATTATACTCATGAACATCTGAATTCTGGATCACACCACTCGTTTTCACATGCATTACAACTTCATATACATACAAAGATGGCACAGTTAATAGACCAAGCTTTTTAAATAAAGGCCTACAAGAGTCTAACCTATTCACTTTCTCTATACATCTGAGTGCCTTCTTTTGAATCTTAAACACTCTGTCCATATTTTGTTGAGATGAATTACCCCATACTAAAATAGCATACCTAATATGAGATAGTATAAGTCCATGGTAAGCAGTTAACAGTAGTTTTTTATCATTCAGCCTAGCAAGCTGCCGCAGGACAAATACCCCAGATGATATCTTATTACATATCCTCTCAATGTAAGGATGCCATGTTAATTTCCTGTCCAATGAATTTCCAAGAATGCTACTTTCTCTTCTTGGTCTAATTCATTTTCCTCCACAAACACATTTATTTCTCTATCCTCTACTGAATTATATTTACTTTTGAATTGTAGGAATTGACATTTCTTACTATTTATTGTTAATTGCCTTTGCTTCAAGAATTGGACAATTGACTGTACTCCAGTAAAAGCATTTATTTCTAGACTATCTAATAAATAATTGTTAAAGATAAGCGATGTGTCATCAGCAAACAACAGAGCTCTGTGATCTTTTAACTCTTTTGGTAATTGGTTCACATACAACAGAAACAGTAAGGGACCCAGAATTGAGCCTTGAGGTACTCCAGCCTGGACCTCCAGTTTTTGAGATTTAATTTTTACTATTTCATTCCCATCCACCTTGGTAAGCTCAACACACTGGTTTCTACCTATGAGATATGATTCAAACCATTTTAGTTCTATACCATTCACACCTACAGTTTTTAGTATTTCCAATAATATTCTATGGTTCACACAATCAAAAGCTTTGGATAAATCAAGAAATATTGCGGCTGCCTTCTCACCTGAATCTATTATATCTATTAGTCTTTCAACAAGGATACTATTGCAGTCTTAGTAGATTTCCCTTTCTGGAACCCATGCTGTTCATCACATATGAAATTAATTTCTTCCAGGTGCATCAATAACCTATTTAAAACTACTCTTTCAAAAATTTTACTTATTACATTTAGAATACTAATGGGTCTATAATTTTCAACTCTTTCAGAATCACCGCTCTTGAAAATTGGCAAAATTTTTCCTTGTTTCAGATCATCAGGGAAAATACCCTGCTCTAGTGAAGTATTAAGGAGATGCAATAAAGGGTCCAGTAATTCATTTTCACATTCTTTTAAAATTTTGCTTGAGACCCCATCCAATCCTACTGTTTTTTTGTTATTCAAATTTTTTATTATTCTTGAAAACTCATCTCTTGATAATCGATGAAATTTAAATACCTTTTCAATTGGCTCATCATTTAATGTAGTTGTATTATAAGTATTAGTGTTCAGTGACTTTTGGAGATTATATGCAACCTGTTGATAATATTTATTGAAAAAGTTACAAATGTCTATACTATCATCCATATAATTTCCATGTTCATCGATTATCCTATGGACATTAGTAACTGTATCTTTTTGAGCTGCTCTCCTATTTCTATTAATTACCTCCCAAACAGCAGAGTTAAAATTGGTACTAGTTGTTAATATTTCAGCTGTTTTCTTACACTTAGCTTTCCTCACTTCTTTTGCATAGTTTTTCTTTAGACATTTGTATTTGACCTCACTCGGAACATCCCTCACTAATTTAAATTCCTCATAAGCTTCCCTAACAATATTTCTTTGAGTAAGAATATCTTCAGTTATCCATTCATCTACTTTGTTTAATTTACTTTTTACTTTGACTTTTTTTATCGGACAGCATACACTAATGTGAAATCTTAGAGTATCAATGAATTGCTTATATTTGTAATTTAGGTTATATTTCCTAGCTCATATTGCTGAATTTCTTTCACAAAAGTTTTTTTTCTGCTTGGATTCTGGCCCTGCAACTTAACATCTAAAATTTGATAGTTATGATCTGATAGATCTGAGCTACCTAACCTGACATTACAACCTTCTATATTTGTGAGGATATTATCAATAATTGTCTGTGAAGTTCGAGTTACTCTTGTATATTCGTGGACCTTAATTTCTAAATTATTCATATTAATAATATCCTCTAATATCCTCTGTCATTTTATCCTGCCTGGCAAAATCAGTATTGAAATCTCCTACTACTATAACATTTGTGAAACGAGCGGTTGTAATTTCCAAAAGTCTATGGAGCAGCTCACAAAATTTTTGCCAGTCTCCATTTGGTGACCTATAGATACCTAACACTGCTACCTCGAATCGATCATCAATTTTTAACCTTAGTCCTGTCACCTCTAAATCCATCTCAACAGAAAATCTCTTAACAAAATCCAGTTCATAAGTTTGGGTATGTTTAGCATTGCTAGTGAATATACATACACCACCACTTCTATGAGCTATTCTACAAAATTCTGATCTCAGTGAATAGCCTGGAATCCTAACTTGATTTATTTCCTTTATTTTTAAGCCATGCTCTGTGAAAATAACAATGTCAGGATCCTCCTGTTTAAGAAATACTTCTAATCTGTCAATTTTGTTGCGAAGATACTGAATATTTTGATGATAAATACTAAAAACCTTACCATCTTGTGCTACTCTATCTCTAGCATTTGTAGCTATTCCTGATGCCCTTTCCCTGTTTTGAGCCAATTTACTAAAAAATCGTTATTTGTTTTTTGACTGTTTTTAAACCAGAGGATTGCAAACGGCTTTCAATCAGCTCTGCCAATCTATTACAAAAGATTACTTTGCCAGATCGATTTAGATGCAACCCATGATTAGTGAAGTTATGTCTTTTCAGCCTTTCATTTAGAAAACAAATCCCCAGTTGTTTAGAAATCTTATTTTTTAGGCTGTTGATTGTATTATGGATTGATTTGTTTGTCGAATTGATTGCTTCATTTAATTCTGGCCTATCAAACCTATTAGGAATAGTACTTATTATTAAGTTTGTTTTTTTGCTGAGTGGCACAATTTCCTTGATTTTTTCTGTTACTTGAGGAAGATGATTCAAGTTAGGTTCATTTATATTATTTGAGCCACCCAGTACAATTAGATAGTCATTTTCATCAAAGTCTTTAGTTTGTTCCCTAGCTGACTCTACAACTGCATTAATTGATTCACTTGGCTTGAAAAAACATTGGACATCAAATTTATTTTTTAATCTTTTATCAAGGAGATCACTGCAATCACGTCCATGACTGGACGTCAGTAGCAGAACTCTCCCTTTCCTATCTTTATTTCCCTCAGCTATATTTTTGGTTGCTGTCTTCAAAACCTCACTGTACGTTTTATTTCGACCATTTTCAGAGCATTTCCCATCATTTAGGTTAGATTCTATTTTTTTGCATTTGGACGGAGGTTCTATCATACATTTAGTATTATCAAATTTAGATTTTAGTTTCTTTATTTCCTCCGACATTAGACTACATTGATTTTTAGATTTAGTATTTCTTTTTTATGGTCTTCATCTTGTAATTTTATAATCAGTTCCAAAGATTTAATTTCTTCTACCATCCCTAACCTTTCTTCCTCAGACGTTTTTAGAGTTACTTCTAATTGGTTTTTTAAATTAGTGTGGCTACTTTGTAGTTGAGCAACTTTTTCGGCTAAAGTAGTTTGAAGAACTGGGGTTTTTGGTTTTGGCGTTTTTGAATTTTGGTTTTGGGAACGCGTAAGTACTCCCGCTATGTTTACATTTCTATTATTAACCTTCGGTGTTCTACTTGAGCTCATCTTCCTATCTAAGAAATTATATTACTTGCAATAATAATAATTGATTTATAAATGATAGGATTTTAATTTGGTTATAATTTTAGTCAAGTAAACTATCTATGTTTATTTTTAAATCTCGAAAACCTAACCTCAAACTAACCTCTAAACGGTGTTTGGCTTATTAAATAGAATTAAGAATTAAAATCTAAAACAAAATGATAAAACGTGATCAAGAAACAATTAATAATGAAATAAACACAAAATTTGTACTTATCTGTGACTATTTATAACACAAAATCTTCCAAAACCCAGGAGCGAAATTATGTAGGACTTTCATTCACAACCTCTCAAGGTCACCTCGCATGTTTTCAATGGTTTCTCAATACTAATCATAGAATGAAAATAGTCTTGGAAATCTCATGATCATTTACTATTGGTTATGACCATGTCAGTATTGTTATTGAGACACATATTCTGGATGTCTGATTGCGGCAAAATCAAGTCTTTTTATTCACTTTGGATTTCTACCATACCAACTTCACTATGCACTACCATAGATAAGACTAATTTATACTACATAGAAAATCATACTATGTCAATCACCTTCATGTTCTTGATGTTTATGGAATCATGGAAATAAGGAGGATAAAGCTTTGATTCCCAATAATTCCTTAAACCATTAATTCTTTGAGCCTATGCTGGACTGAAATAGGACCATAATGGACCACTAGCTTTTATGGGAGTGTTCACACATTAGTACACTCAAAATATGTGAATACTCCCATTAGTGTTAATGGTATTCTATTTCTACTCAGCAGAGATGCATTGGAAAGTTGGGCTTTAGTGATAAAAAATGCACAAAACCAAACCAGGAACCGAACAAATCAAGCAACAAATATGTATACTGTATTCATAAAAATAAATTGAAGCAAATTTCTACTATTTTTTGTTTCAGCTGAACACTAAGAACGAGGGCTGGGAAGCATTCAGACAGTGCGTCAAGCAAGAAATCAAATCTCCAGGATAAAAATCAAGAAAATCCCACACCTCAACCAATTTTTCTCCCCTTATCTACTCTACTAACACGCATTTTAAGCTGCAATAGCTGATTTATTGTGTTCTTTTTGCAATTATTGTGTTCATTTGCCATTGTATCAATTTTAATTATCTGCAACATCTAGTTCCTCAGTATACCTCCATGTTTTTATTGTTCCTTAACGATCCCCTCCCACAAGTATTAATTACAATTATCATTATTTAATTCGACCAATTTGTTCAATTTAAACGTTTGTTACTGTTTGAGAGATTAAGTTATTATTGTTATTGTTATGCATGTTGTTGTAATTTGTTAAGTATATCATTGTTATTTTCGGATATGTCCAGAGTTGTTTTAGGATTAAATGTATTTCAACGACCAGTATACCCATATTCTAGAACATTATTCTGAATTATTAACACTTCAAATATTATAGATGTTTTCGAATTTATTGTTAGGTTGTATTTAAATAATTAATTGATGTATTAATCATTGTTATTAGTTCGCATGGAAGATATTACGATATTAGGATTTATGTTTTTTTTTTATTCAATTTATGTTATTAACTGTATGTTTACTTGCTAATCTAATTCTCAGAAATCAAAAAATCAGATTGATACAAATCTAATGTACATCTCACTTGATGCAATGTGATACATAAAAAACTAGATACTCTTTCTCTTATCTGAAATTTTTAAACAGATTAATCTTGTTAGGCCATATCTTATTCATAGAAAAAGAACAATTATTGGTTTTTGCACATTTGGAATATTTATAAAATTGAGATCCCATAAATATTTAAAATTCATTAGAACAGTGTTATTGAAATAGTTACTTGAATAATCACAAAAATTTTAACATTTTCTCAATTTATTTGGTTTGACCTCTAGAATATCATAGAAACTAATACCTATCAAATGCAGATATTATTATATGCTTGTTTATTAGATGTATGTCATAAATTTTTATTTTAAAGGGGCTTTCAACGTATTTGATGCGAATAAGAAGTTTGGAAAGAAAAATATGAAAATCAATAGATTAGCTTCTTTTCTATCAAAAGCAAATCTCAATCAGCATGACAGTTAAAACCTGTACATTATTACAACTCAATTTTTTTTTATTAGCTAAGCTCCTCTCCCTTTAAACATATTCAATGCTAAATTATTTGCAAGACTATACGATTGTAAACTAAGATTATAAGTCACAATTATTTGAAGTATTTAAGTCATATTGGAGTACTATTGCCTAGTATCTTGCTTAGAAGAATTTTAAACTAATCGATCATATATTCGAACAAGTTATAATTAGACCTATCTATCTTGTATAAGTTGTTGCTTTGAAATTAATTATTTTGTTGATAATTATATTTGTTATATAGTTTATAGGATTGAAAGTGCCATACGAATCCATTTTCAAGCACAATAATTTGAACAAATAATTACTGAATTGACATATAAAACCCTTGATTTACGCATATTTTTGAAATTCATTATTCAAAGTACTGCGTTTCAAAATAACTTATAGAACTTTTGTAGTTACTATTAGAATTTATCAATTATTCGTCTGTAATAATCAACACTAAATTCACATAAGGTTAAATAACGATGATCCAATATTTAAAACGCTTTTGCAGAGTGATCTACACTCTTGCTTCAATTTAAATCCCTTTATTCAAGATATAATGATGTTTCCTCATGAATCATGAGTTCAGAGAAATAGCACAACATTTTAATAGTATGCTTAAAGAAAAATTTCAAATAGATCAGCACAAAAACATTTACAAAACTATAGTCTGATTAGATTTTATAAGTTTCATGCCAATTCGAAAAATAATCAATATTACTGTATCTAGTCATTGAAATCTGCAATACTGGACTGATTATTTTATCTGAATCATTTGATTTTAATATACGTATTATTATAGTCTATTCAATATTAATCTTAAGAATAATGTCCGTAAAATTGGACTGAATAATTTACATTATTTATTTACTCTGTATTTTTAAATTTTATCATACAAAATACGTATTATTCAAGCTATTAAAATAAATTTATTCGAAATTCTAAAATGTTTTGTATTTTATCCTATTATCATATATGAACCTGCTATTAATTTATTTTTTCAGTCACAATAATTTGAGAAAGAGCAAC
Organism: Nilaparvata lugens; assembly: GCF_014356525.2. Lineage (NCBI taxonomy): Eukaryota > Metazoa > Arthropoda > Insecta > Hemiptera > Delphacidae > Nilaparvata > Nilaparvata lugens. The sequence goes on from NC_052510.1 coordinate 13,527,338, forward strand.
AATAATTGAGAGTTACAATTAAAATGAATGATGAAGAGTATATTAATGAATCTTCTCAACTATCAAATTAACTAAGAAGTGTATAAATGTTACCTGCCTGAGATGATGATAATAATAAACTAATAAAAATTCAAGTCATACATTTTGTAAATAATGCGTATATTTTTACACTTGAGATATTCATACAAAAGTACATTTCAACAACAAAAAATATTAAATGACTATAATACACGAGTACCTACTGTAATATATATTGAGTACACATTCATCTCATTTTTTATGAGCATTGTTACAGTATGTGCTAATACATTTTCTAATCTAATAATAACGACCGTAATCATGCATTTTTCATAATTTCTAAAGAAAACACATTTTATAACAATAATAAATATAATATACGTTTTCAATTTACTTCCAAATTGGTGATGTGTAAGTAGAGTTAGAATAATTGAACTTATATATCGAGAATAATGTTACTCAATACATTATTTATTCGATTGGATGAAAATTTATATGAATATTAGTGGATGAGCTTTGGAATTGAATGATTATAAGAACGGGATGTTTGTACACTACACTGAAAGGGTATAATCATATACTATGAGTATTTTACAAGATTATAATAGTCTTAAAATATTCCTCTAATTTGTTACTTGGTATTAAACAAACCTAGTCAAACATATTCATGTAATAAGCACATAATGTATAAACCGAATATATCAGTTAAATATGAGCATACATAAAATGTGCTGTAAAGCCTACCAAGCTCAATATAAATAGATTTACATTCCAATTTACAATATGTACAGTTCAAACCATATATGTATGTTTTATAGACATCTAATGAGACAATAGTTTCAACGACGAAATATCTTCAAACGAATACCAACTCAACAAAGGTTATATGAATGGCATCAAGAGGTTTGTACATTTCAATGACGATATAACCAGCTAACCAGAAAGTTATAACCATAGACTTACAACTACTTCAATATTACTTGTAAACCAAGAACGTTCAGAGGTTGCTTTTCAAGCAAAATTACATTGAGAAATAATTACAGAGATAATAGCTCACTATAATATAATAATACTAGAAAAATCTAGTATTTTCAGAACTATTTGCAATGACGAAATATTCATACTAGTTTTTAATAACCGTTTAACGTAGACCCTCATCCAAGTAACAACACTTTGTAATATATGCTGTCAATGAAACATTTATCAATGTTTTCAAAACTACTACATCCATCTAATATTATTGTCAATATTTCCAACATTTAATACACATATAATATTGAGGTATATATTATATTGCTATGCAAAAATCAATACTTCTTATTTACATAAAATTATTGTTCATAAATTTTGTTCAATACTAAGTTCTAGTAAATAAACGAGATAAACTACTTTACAAAAGCATGTAAAATTACTTCAAAAGTAATTTATATACACCAACTATAACATTCAATTAATAACAAATGTTAGAAAAACTGTAATCTAAAGATAAAGTAAAGCATGATAATTATATGGCCCAAGCCCATCGTTCAATATGAAGTGATGTAAATCTGAAGAGTGATTCCTCAAACGCAACTGAATTTCACTCCTGAAACAGAAATGAATTGTACATTTTCAACAGTCATTTTATCTGATAAAAATGTACACTTTTCATTTTTTGTGCATTTATGTGAATGATAATTCAATTAGAATTCGAATCAAATATAGGCCTAATTCAGTTTTTCCAAAATCCACAAATATACCCAATACGAAATTTGTCAAGAATGAGCCAACTACTACTACTATTACGGCTACTCCCACATTTATGCAGTTTCACAATACAAAATTTTAGGAATACACACAGATAAATCCCGAAAGCAACAATATTTAAAAAATAATCCGCTTTAGGAAATTGCAATATTTAGTGGAATCTCACCTTTTCAGGGATAGAAACATTTCAAGAAAAATAGTTTGAAAGTGATTTTTTAAACATCTTGAAGAATTCGGTCTGATTTGTTGAAAATACTTTGTTTCTGTTGAATATTCTTTTTTAATGAAAGGTCAAATTTGATAACCATCTCAAGAATATTATGCTGATCAAGTATTTTTCCTTGTGAGATCTCTTCCTACTCCATTCTTTCAAGGCATTCAGATACTTCAATATTTCGTCACCTACACAGCAATTTTCATATTAAACAAATCCTTTGTATAATATTTGAAAATGAATAATTCTTTAAAGACCAACCGATTACCCCACTTTCTATTCTCTAGTAGCCTACTGATTTCTGGACATCGAAATGTCCATGAAATTCGAAACACAGTGGCGCTTTTGGATTTTGGAACTTGTAGAAAAATACAAGTAGAGCTATAGCCCCCGAATAAGATTTGATTATTCTAGCACCAAAATGAACCACCCAATTTTCTTCTTGAAATACGATACTTCACTATATTCGTATTCCTTGTTTCTATTAAATAGCTCCTCAAACGCCAATACTTCAACCATAACAAAATAATACTTCTTTTCGCATCTGGACACATGGTATGTAGCCGACCGCTTGAATCGAAATGTAGGAATACAGAGTCCTTCCTAAAGAGTGCTATATATCACTCGTATGTAGCAGAGCCACACTGTTCTTACAATCAGTATTTTTCATTAGGCATTAGCATTGAGTTTTGATAATATAATCTATCATAGTATATCGTAGTTTATCATAAATACATAATTTATTATTGAGTTTTGATAATATTCATTTTCATAGTGTAGGAACTTAGTATCTTACAATCAGTATTTTTCAACATGCACCCCTAGATACATAATTGAGTATTGTTACTATTCTTTATCATAGTGTATCAAAGTGTAAGAACGTCTTCACTTCCTACACGGTGGAATCGATGTTTGTACAAACATCAGAATAAAATCAAGTTTGTCTCACAGCTTTTTTCGAAGTAAATTTACATAGGATTTATTACCAACGATAATTTTCAATGAAAAAATAATGGAAAACCACACTAAACTCATTCACATTTTTCAGGCTACTAATGAATACTATAACCTGTGCAAAACTTAGATTGCAACATTGCAGTTATGGAGTACAGTTCTGCCAGATTTTACAGAAGTCAGAAAGCCTGTGAGCTAATTATGTGAGGGGAAGAGCAAAGAAGAGAGCATAGGTCATTTAGATAGAATCATCATAAAAAAGACAACAGTGTGCTCCTATTCTCGTAAGAGGTAACATTGGCCATAAAGTCCCGTGCTGCAAACGAAGGTTCGCACAGACTGTAGTCTATAGTCCTTGTTTATTTTTCATTGTTTATTGTTTTTGAAGGGACGGATTCAAGGATACAAAGGTTCGAAGAACCCCACACGTCAACCGAAGCTTATTGTGTTACCAAGAAGTATGTTAGTTAGGCAATCCAATAACTGTGTCCTTTACAAGAACCAGGAGTTTTTCCCTATGCTAACATCATATTTATCATCTGGTTGCTTGTCGCAATCCAGTGTGATATGCTTGGCAGTCTATTCAGACTGATTAGTCCTCGTGACCTACATGAGTTCCACTCCTGGCCTTTTTGTAGGTCCTTCCGCTGAGAGGGGACGCCAAACTGCCTCTAGGGCACCCGGTGCCTGGCCACCCTTGACTCAGCCTCTTGACCCACATTTGTGCCTGGAGTTACACCCATCTCTGGTCTCTTTAGTTTTTATTTTTGCCCCTCCGAAACTCTGCAGGGTCAAAAGCCTCACCTCTCCCAAGAAGTTTTGCCTGAATGGCCGCCCTTCTCTAAGCAGTGGTGAGTTTTGGCCTCTCCACCCACAAACTCGTGACCTACGTGAGTTCCACTCCTGACTTTTTTGTAGGTCCTTCCACTGAAGGAGGGATCGCCAAATTGCCTCTAGGGCACCTGGTCACCCTCAACTCAGCCTCTTGACCTACATTTGTGCCAGGAGTTTTACCCATCTCTGTTCTCTTGGGTTTTTCTTTTTGCCCCTCTGAAACTGCCCTGATGAGGCAGATCCCGTGGGTTTGAAGGCAAGGCAATTTCTGGAGTTGCCTTGGGTTCCCTTTTAGTCGCCTCCTACGACAAGCAGGGATACTGTGGGTGAATTCTGGTTTTAAACACATTCTTGAGTACAATGTTCGACTCAAAGCTCACCCAACCCACAGGAGGCCTGCCTATAGTCCTTAGATTATAACATTGCTGTTATGGAGTACAATGCTGCCAGATTTCAGAGACGCCAAAAAACCTATGAGCTAATTGTGTAAGAGAAAGAGCAAAGGAGAGAGCATAGATCTTTTCGATAGTTTCATCAATCATAAAAACGGACACAGTGTGGTCCTATTCTCGTAAGAGATAACATTGGCCATAAGGCCCCGTGCTGTAAACGAAGGTTCGCACGAACTTCAGTACTAATGATATAGAAATGTATATAATAATATAATTATATTAGTGCTAATAGTATATAATAGTTTGCTAATAATATAGTAGTACTAATAGTATGCTGTGTTGAATGAATGGAATATATTATATTTATGTGGATATGTAGGCTAGACTGTATTACTGACCATCATCGCTGGAGTAGCAGTTGTGACAGTGTAGCTTGTTGTTGCGCACGCGCACATCGGTGCCCATGAGGCCATCTCCCAGCTGCACGCAGCACACGCAGCACTTGAAGCAGTCTATGTGGTAGAACAGCCTCAGCGTCTCGATTATCATCGCCGCGCCTCTACCTGTCCAATCAATCAGATAACAATTCATTATTAAAGCAATTCATTCATTCATTATCAACAATAATTCATTATGACTTGGAATAAACGCAGCAATCTAATAATGTAACTCTGTTGTAGTTCAGACACTGTGTTGCTTGTAAATATTATTTTGAAAAACACTTGTGCATTTTACTCCTGAAGAGGAGCTTCATCAGCCTCAGGCTGAAGGCTAATGAAGCTCCTCTTCAGGAGTGAAATGCATTCCTCAATACTCCAAGAGAAGTAAGTGTTTTTCAAATATTTACAAGTAACACAGTGTCTGAACTATAACAAAGTTATTATACAGTGTTTCCTCATGGAAAGCAACATCAAAATCAACTAATAATTTACTTGAAGTGATCGAAGTCCTTGGAGTTGAAAAATATGCCATTTTTAGCAGATTTCTATATTGAATATAATTTTATTCAAGTGGTGACCAGATTCAGTGTTTCTATTAATTGATGGAAGATTTATTTGAAATTTATTGAATATTTATCAAATACTATGGATTGTAAATTGAGTGTGTAATTGAAGAATTTTGAAGTGACACATAACCTCTAGCTACATCTGAACTGTTGTATAAATTAGAATTGGAACCGTTTTGGGCGTAAGCCTGTGGTACTTTACCAAAAGTTGTATAATTCTGAATGATTGAATAAATCTACTAGCAGGTGACCCATGCTCCGCAAGGGTCCAATTAAAAACTTGACAAACTGAAAACTTGACGTAATGATATCTTGAAGAATTGAAAATAAGCCTAACCATCTTCGGCGAATGAAGAATCTTTGTGGAAAATTTCAAGTTAATCAGTTCAGTAGTTCAAACGTGATGATGCGTCATTCGTGAATTTCATATCCCGTACGAGTAGGCTATGAGCCAGTTTTTCCCTTTATTATAGTATAGATGATTAATTATTTGCAGTAGCAGAAGTCTTTAGTTCTATTTATGAGTAATATGAGGAATATCGATAATTATGAGAAGAAAGTTTTGTGAGGCATCGAAGCAGCTTCTTGGATGTTATTATTACTAGTAGGTGGCATATTATTCAGTAGGATGCAAAGAAAGTTACTAAAAGTGGAAAAAATGATTACTTACCAAGTTCATCTCCACAGTGGGAGCACTTTTTCTTCCCACTGACACTCAACATCTTCTCCTGCTGCAGCTGCTGTGGCTCTGTCTTCAGCTGCATCACCCTCTGCTGGGGGTCCACCACCAGTTGAGCACTATTCATCTCATGCCTAATTAACAACAAAACAAACCATTAATTAGGAGACGAACGAAACCGTTTACTAGGAGAAATAAAAAGCTCACAGTTTCTCGAGTTGAATTGATAAATATCCAGTTCCAGTATAATTATTTCATAGAAGGTATCTAAATTAGCTGACGTTTTTTCATCACTATTGTGCAATGTTTTTACACAGAATTGTTACAATCAAGAATTTAGTATTCGTATTTAAATGATATATTATGTAGTTTAATATAAGTTGTTTCGTAGACAGTACAACTTTGGAGATGATTCACTTGACAATAAGCCATTTTTGAGACAATTGCAGTGTCATTAGTCATTTAAAATTTATTCTACTCATCCGTAGAAGTATTTTGTCATAACTAAGAAAAATGTTACTCTCTTCAAAATTACGATTGGCTAAAATGTGAATGTTTAATGAAGGTTTTATAAAATAAGAGTATAGTATTTATCTTTGCAAAGATAAGCTATATACTGTTCATTGTTGCAGAGAATGAATGATAAAGTACATTTCAATGAATATTAGAGAAAAATGTTCTTAGTGTTAGTGGAAGGCTATTTTAAATCAGCAATAACATTACTACGGGTACTGAACAAAATCACAAATAATATATAAAAAGAAAACCAGTTGCAGCATGATGCATGTTTCAATCCATTGAAATTCGATTTCTTTTGATCAGCAGCACACAAGCATGCAATATAGACCATTCCTAAAATTAATGAACAACTGCAAAAATTTTTCAAAACCAAACCAAACACTTTCTTCACAATCGAACACACGCAGGATTTGAATTTTATAAATCCTCTTGTATCACTGTGTCATAGTAAATGTTTCATCAACTTACGATGAAAAGGAGAGACATATTAGAGTTGTACAGTAGATTGTAATATTATTTCTCTCATTGATCCAACAGCTGAATAGCAGAGTGGAGAAAAACTTGCCCAAGGTGAGAGGCTCATTGATGTGATTGAAATCCACTTTCATCAAATATATCAGTCTACCAAAATTATAAAAATCAACTTGATTTCAATCTCATATTGAAAGATCAAACTTAATTTCTTGTCGTCACCTAATCAAATTAAATTAATCTATTTTACCTAGATTGATTGATTTATTTGCCTCTATCAAGGGCGGAGTTAGGACTATAGGTCCTCTCAGCCACACAACCCAAGATGATGAATACTAACGTAACACTTTCACAAACTCTCTCAACATGAACCATTATAGTAAATGGAAATAAATTAGATCATTGAATCATTGAATGATCACTCAATGTCAACTATCAACAACTGAAAACCAATAATTTTACTCTATATAAGTATGAAATAGATTTACTTGATAGTTCACTCTTTCAAATCTCCCGACCTTATAGATAAATAATCCTCAATCCTCTGAATACGGACTTGTTCCATATTACCATATTAGAGCAGAAATTTTCAGGAGAAAGTATTGTAAAATTTACCCTTTCTGGAAATAAAATTAATTAATTTGAATTGAATCCCTTATTATCAACAAAAACCCTATACTAGTAGTTCTGTGAACATTAGGTCTCACACTGTTTTTTCATCCACAAGCATTTGGTGTCACCTGTTTACCGGCCTCTCCAGACATCTGTATAATGCATGCATTGAATAATCCACTTGTCAGCTGATTGATTATGAATAGTTCTATATCTGATTAATCCTATCTTCAGTGTAGACGATACTTATATATAGTAATATCCACGGTATATAGAAGAAGACTGTAGGTGTCACGCGCATGTTTGTGCTAAATTTCCGGTGTAGTTGACGTAATTTTATATCCAATCAACTGTTTCTAACAGAAATAAGTTTCATACATTTCCGATAGGTGTTAAAAGCCTCGGTTGGTGGCAATGACGCAATCTTGCTGGCTGGCCACTGCGCACACATTTCGTCACCCCTACCGTTTTCATCTAAATCCGTGGTAATATCAGAGTAAGGAGGAAATTCCTTTACCTTTCATATTATCCTTGAAATGCAAATTTTCAAAAAACCTTGTGTATACATCGACAAACAGTTAAAAAAAGAATATTCTTTCCAAATCTCATACAATTCTATCGACGCGTTTGGCCGTAAATGCGTTACATACATACAGACAAAAGAAAATCCGAGTTAAAACATAGACCTCACTACGTTCGGTCAATAAGTGGCTAAAAAGAGATCCCAGCTTTGATCGAAATGGATAAAATTATATCATTCATTTATTGACAATAATTAATTACACTAGGGATGAACCAACAGGCTCCTTAACCTTCCGGCAGTCGCGCTGTTGTAAAAAGTACAACAGTGTCAGTTTTTTGCTGCACAAAACTATTGGATGGGGTGGTGTCAGTGAATGAGTCACCTATGCATTCCAAAACTTTCTCCCCATCACTCCACTGAGTTGCAGTATCAACCGTGCAATGGTTCAGTCTTTAGGTGCCATTTAGTCGCGACAGTGCTTAAGTCGCACTGTGCATAAGATGGGGAAAGACTGTATACGGAGACTGTAAACGAACCAATAACACAGAATTGATGGCTTTGCTTGGTGTACCTTATTGGGCTATGAAATGGTAATCATCCAAATGTTCATAGGCGTAAAATAATCCAAGAAGATGGAAAAAGTAATTATACAATTAATTAATATGTTTTGACAGTAAACAGAGTACATACAACTTGAAAAATTGGATGTTGTAAAAAGTACAACACGCGACTGCTCGTGTGATTGAGTAGGGCGCGACTACCGGAAGGTTAAATTGGAAAGCATAACATTTTAAACTCTATTTTTTGACCCAAAGGATCTAATTGTATCGTAGTCCACTTCTGCCGAACCTGTAAACCTACAGTCAAATGACGTCTCTCAACAATTAATTTTCCAAAAACATATTAATAGAACAAAGCCACATCACACACATACCTCCTTCGATTGTTATTAGCGGCAAGACCATTGTTAATAGAGGCAGCAGCAGACAGGTGGTTATTGTTAATACGGTTCTGCACTCGCTGGGTGAGGGTCTGAATGATCTCGTCGGGCAGGGGTTTGTCGTTGCGCTGGGGAGGAGAGGATGCTACCCACTGGGGAGGCTGAGGAGCAGGCTGCGCGGTGCTGGCCCAGTGCTGGCCGCCGGAGGAGGACTGAGGAGGAGGAGGAGGTTGTTGCCACACTGAGGAGGTGGTAGAGGTGGAGTTGCGAGGGGAGGCGACCGGGTAGGCGCTCGGATGAGGCGGCACGGGTCGCTTCGGTGGAACGGCCGCCTGCCGTTGTTGCAGCTCCGTTATTCGCCTGTGTTCGGCTTCCTACAAAACAACAATCAACCAATTAATACCTATATGCAGCAGTTGTCACACATATTTATGTAAGTATTAGAAATAAATTGATTTGGTCAGAAAAAATACATTCTATTACCAACATCGTTCACATGATTGTACAATCTAGCATCAAGATTTCTCATCTCCCGCAGACATTTCTCACAAATGTCTTGTCGTCGAAATGCATCGTGAAGTAACAAAAATTAAACAAATACATGTTATATTGAATGTCTCAAGTACAAAACAAGAAAACACTAGCATACAAATATGATAGGGTGTTATTCATAGTGTCTGAAATTTTAACTTGAAAATTACCTATGGTCGAAACTAGTCGTTAAAATATTGTAAAGTTTTTAATGAAGGGTACACGTTTTTATATTGTTTTTATTAATTTGAACAAAAGTAGCCCATATAAGTGAAGTGATTTCATAGTGTCTGGTATTTAAAATGTGCGAGTATTTCAACTTTTCGTTACTTGAGTTTATTATCTGAAATTATCAGAACATTTAGAATAATATTAGTATATTGTCATTTAAAAGCCAAAACCTAATCTCCCAAACCTTTCCTTTAAAACATAATTGAACGGACCCTTTTAGTTTATGTTAATCTTATTTTATATGCAGGACAGTTTGAAATTTGGCAGATCTGAGAAGCATCCAACATGATATACAATCATTCTAAAAACTAGCTCTTTTTTTACCGTATATGGACATTTTTCTAGGATATTCAGGAAATTAACAAACTAGCAATGTCTATATATTCGATTTTTTCTATGTAATTCATGAGGGAACTATTCAGAACATCTGCATTAGATATTATTAGATTACCTTTTTATCTACTCATAGATCATTAGAGATAAAGAGAATAATTGACCATACAAACATCCAATGTTTTAAAACATTCTCTAACAAGTGTTTGAATTCATGAATTTCATTATAATCCAATTATTATACAATCTAACATCATATCAGCCAATTAGTAATACTGAACTCTTCTTTTGATCTATTTTTCTTTTTTCATGAAGGACCAATTCAGCACAATATCTATTATAATTTTTATCGTGATTTCGTGGTACTTTTCGTGAACTTTTTTTGTAAAATATTGTATCACAATTGTTTATTTTGTGTCTTATGTACTATATTTCATAACATTTTGTGAACTGTTTCTTTGTGAATGGAATGAAAAAATTCGATTGTATTCTATTTGTAAATTATTGTTCAATGGCCACGAGAGAGCGATACGGAATACTTCATTACAGAACATTCACATGTCTAGAAACATTCTTAAATTAAAAAGATTTATTGCAATTTAATTATTCTTCTCGATAAGATTCAGAGAAACTAAAAGGAGTTGCAACTACAAGATGGATGCAGTCTCATTAATAGAAGTACTCAATATAAAGTATAAAATATCAAAAAAAATGTATCAACTTTGCATTATTATACATGATAATTTCAAAGATCAGGAACAAATTCAAGATGCCTAATTAATAACATACCTGTATGAGCCAGTGTTGATAGTTGTAATTGTTGTTGTTCTGGTTGTCCTGCTTCGGTTTGCGCTTCATCCAGGTGTCGGTGGCGATGAGACGGGAGCGGGGGGCGGCACTCAGCGCCTGCAGAGTCTGTCGTGTCATCTGCTGGGGACTGTTAGTCCTACAAACAATTAAATAAAACATTAAAATAATTAATAATTTGAAACAATTTCCAATTAACTATTACAAACTTTCAAACTCAAATAATATCGTGGATAAATTTTAAACTATTTACAAAATAAGGTAGTCTATACTTAATGATTCATCATATAATATAGTCTCAAAAAGTTGAATCATTATTTTTAGAATTTTTTAGGAATTCAAGTAGCCTAGCTCATACAAACTTCCAATCTCGAATAATCTTGTTGATGAATATTTAATTATTCAAAGAATAAACTATACTTTATAATGATTCATTATATATGCTGGTTTCAACAAGCTAGTAACATTATTTTTAACAATTTGTTTTTTAAATCCAAGTAGCCTAGTTCTTAAAAACTTTCAAACTAAAATAGGCTCGATGATTAATTTCAAATTATCTACAGAGTAAGATATACTTTATAATGATTCATTTTATGGTTTCAAAACTAGAAAAATTATTTTTCAGGAGATGCCTCTTGAAACGATTCCCATGTCTAATGTCTTGAACTCATGACAACATTTCCTATTACAGTATGATTAAAATTTATAAAGAAAGAATATGAAAGACTAATGATTATTGGAGATATCGAATGAACAATATTTTCAAACACTTATTAGCATTTACTAGTTCATCAAACAATCTATTAAAGACAATCAAGAGACTGTCTATTAAAAATGAATAATCAATAACAATATTATTGGAAAAATTGTATATACAATATTTTCAAACACTTATTAGCGGTTACTAGATAACCAACAAACAATTTATTGGAACAGTAAATATACTTCAAAGATATACGTTTTATATAGAATTCATGCGTTCAATTCAAACGAGTTTTATATCAATAGATGTTTTATATCAATATCAATCTTGAATCTATAATTATTTTAAAATTGATGAATATAAGTTAAGATTGCAATTAATCAAATAGTCTTTTTAAAAAATGAATTTATTTGTTAACCACATATTACAATAATTTTATATCTCGCGATAGAGCTCCGTTCGCTATGTCCGCTAGCTTGGAACTAACTACTAAATACAATGTTACCTTCCACTACAACTATGCTACATCAACAATAATGGAATGAGGAGTGCTGACTATATAAGTAATTAGCTATATAACTCCTCCATCCCTAAAAAGAACTTCGGGGGGTAGGGTTGTTAACAATGTTTACATTGGGTGAAACTTTTCTACTTAGATAACAATACAATAGAACAATTGACATTAGAATAAAGATTACATACAAAATAATTGTCCAAAAACTTATGTTTGTAGTGAAAATACTTTCTTCCCTTATGGGGGTGTACTTGTTAACAGCAATCGGATTAAAATTAAGATGTTCTAAATTAATTGTGAATTCTGGTTCTTGGTCTTCATTCATACTATTGAAAACGTTGTCTAGGTTCAATAACTTAGGTCGATATTTTGATTCAGACAAATGATTAAGTATTTTACCATTATAATAATATGTATTATTGTTGCTATTAATTAAATAAACTCCTTTTACAGATTTTGTTATCGTTTCTGCTTGCTTGTCAATTTTTATGTTTTCTTCATTTGGAAAGATACACAAATAGCTATTCAATTCTGGAATCTCTTTGGGATTCTTTTGGGATTTCTGGTAGTTCTTCTCGATCTTTGTTCCTTTCGTTGATGACATGTTCTTTTCTACTTTGGTTTATTTCCTGTATATGGTCAAATAGTCGTTTAGTTTTTTCTTTGTGATTATTAACATATTCGTTAATAAATCTGTTCTGAATGTCAATTTCGAGAATAGGATTAGATTCTATGTGTCCGTATAAAACTTCCAAAGGTGTCAGTTTTGTAACCGAGTGAATGCTATTGTTATAAGCAATTACGGCGTACTTTACTTTACTTTCAATTGTTTCTGTTTTGAACTCGTCGCGATTATTGAATATTCTGATGTGCTCAATTATCGTAGAATGAAAACGTTCGGCTAAGCCATTTGAAGGCGGATGTTGAGTACTTATCCAGTGCATTTTGATTTTGTGCAATTCTGTCAATTCCTTTACTAAGCCATTATTGAATTCACATCCATTGTCGGCAACTATAGTTTGAGGGATACCATGGTGGGAAAAGAAACTAAGCAGTTTGTCTGCTACCTCAACACTGTTACAACTTGTTATTGGATAGCATTGTGCGTATCTTGAAAAACTATCAATGATCGTGAGAATTTCTTTTTCTCAAATGTTATACTGTCCATGTGAATGATTTGAAGCGGCCTTGTAGCTGTCGGTGTCAAGTTCATTTCTAAATTAAGTGGATTTCGTTCGTACTTTGTTTTGAGACATATCTCACATTTGTTAATAAAATTTTGAATATAATTTTCATGTTGGGCCAATAGTATTTTCTTCTTATCTTATCGTACGTTTCTTGTATACCTCTGTGATTCGTTTTTCCAATATGATAATTATCAATAGTTTCTATTCTGTCGTCTTCATGTGTTACATCAAGTACTTTAACTTTACATCGTACAAGTATGAGTTTTGAAAATTTAAAATTTTTGGCAATCACTGAAGCAAATCTTTCATAGAATTCATTTTCAAAATACAAGCTATATCTAACATTAGGCACTAAATATTCTTTCACGAAGTCAATCACATTTTTATCGAAATTATTCTCAGATATCTCTACTATCATTCTTGTTTTACTATCAAATATTTTATGAATAGTGACTTTCTTTGGGTTATTGCTCACAAGCTTCAATATGACTTGGTTTTTAGCATAGTTAACTGGGTCATCTGAAACTGGTATTTCTACTGATGTGTTACTTTCGTAATTAGAATGTTGCGTATGAGAATTATTTTCTATGAACTCATCTTCAGCAGGACCTATGAAATCTGGTTCATCATTTTCGAATCCTCGAAAAGGGGTTTCGTTTTCAAATCCTCTAAATGGGGTTCCATTATCATCTGTACCGGTTTCATTTTCTAATCTTTGAAATAACGTTTCGTTATCATCCACGTTAGCTATCATAGATTGTGCATCCTCGTTAGGTATGATATTCACTACATTTTCAATGGCTTCATTTATAATCGCATCAATATCACTGAATAATCTGGGTGAGTTTTGGTTGTGTGTGTTATTATTATTCAACTGAATTCGGGAAAGGGCATCTGCGTTTTGATTTGCTGTTCCTTTTTTGTAACATATGTCATAATCAAATTCTTCTAATTTCAGTCTCCATCTTAATAATTTTGAATTCGGTTCTTTCATAGAAAATAACCATTGTAGGGGTTTGTGTCAGTGAATATTTTGAATTTTCTACCATAGAGATAGGGGCGGAAGTACTTGGTAGCCCAAACTATCGCTAAAAGTTCTTTTTCAATAGTTGAATAGTTCATTTCAGTTTCATTGAGGGTTCTACTTGCATATGCACAAGGCAAATCAGCACCGTCTTTGTTCTGACTGAGAACTGCCCCAATAGCTATATTGCTAGCATCTGTTGTAAGGTTGAATTGTTTTTCAAAATCAGGATACTGAAGGATTGGTTCATTAGTAAGGATATTCTTACAATTTTCAAAACACTTAATGTACTCTGGGTCCTGTATATCTATTTTAGCATTTCTTTTCAAACATTTAGTTAGAGGTTTTGTTAAATGAGCAAAGTTGTTAATGAATTTTCGATAGTATCCTAGAAGTCCAAGAAATCCTTTTATCTCTTCGTTGTTTTAGGGATAGGATATCTTTTTATCGCTTCGACTTTGTCAGGATTTGGTTTAACTCCGTTTGGTGTCACTAAGTGTCCGAGAAAACTAACTTCTTTACGCAAAAATTCTGTTTTATCAAGTTGTACTTTGAAGTTGGATTGTCTTAACCTTTCAAATACTTGTCTTAGTCGATCAATGTGTTCTTCTAAACTAGTTGAATAAATAATAATGTCATCTAAATATACTAAACACAATTCATTTTGAAGTCCTCTTAGTATGCTATTCATAGCTTTTTGGAAAGTGGGTGGACCATTTTTGAGACCGAAGGGCATTCGTAAAAATTCGTAATGACCCGTGTCTGTAGAGAATGCAGTTTTTTCAATACTGCTAGGATCCATTTCTATCTGATGGAAGCCAGAGAATAAGTCTAGGGTAGTGAAGTACTGTGCTCTTCCTAATTTGTCTAGAATATCCGTAATATTAGGAAGTGGGAATTTATCGTCTACAGTCTTAGAATTCAAACCGCGATAGTCAATTACAAGTCGAAATTTCTTTTTACCAGAAGCATCTTGTTTCTTTGGAATGACCCATATTGGTGAATTCCAAGGTGAATTGGAGGGTTGAATTATTTTTTGTTCCAACATTTCATAAACCTGTCGATTTACTTCAGTTCTATAGATTTCAGGGTAGCGATAACTTCTTGTATAGACCGGGATTTCGTCGGTGGTTCTTATGATATGCTTTATTTCATTCGTGAAAGTCAAAGGATTTCCATCAATGTGAAATATATCTGAGTAATCTTTAATCACCTGTAAAATAGCTTGCTCTTCTTCGGCATTCATATGATTGGTTCTAATTTTTGATAGATCGATTTTGTTAGTTTTGTGATGGAGTAGATTCAAATTATTACATGCATTATGATTACGTAACTCACTTGGAATAATACAATTATAGTTTTCAAGCGATTCGACTGACATTGGTTTGTGAATGGTAAATTTCTTGTCTGACGTGGTGGGGTTCAAAATAGAACAATAGGCTTTGTTTTCTTTCACTTTCACTAGACACTGAGGAATTTCAAGTCCGGAAAAGTTTTTGTACGATACTATAGCTTCACCTTCATTCATATTTTCAATTGGAATTTCTATAATGGATTGAGTTCTAGCTTTTATCAGAAATGATTTTATTTGTGTCATTTGATTTTTGGTAGGGTTCGTTGACTTCACTTTTGAATCATTTTCTTCAGCGTTAAAATAATAAATAGGTAGTTTCATTCCATTGAAGTCAATGCTGTCATTAATGAAATCCAAATTTATTTTAAGTTTTTTCATATTGTCAAGTCCGAGAAGAAGGTCAAAGTTTTTATGAAAATCAAAAAGATAGAACGTGTGTTTCGATTTTCCTAATAAAGAAATCTTTGTACTGTATTTCTCTTGTGAAATACCATGCGCTGTTGCTACTTCAAAAGGGTCTTCTATCAAGTTTTCTTTGTAACATTCCATACCTATGAATTCTTCACGAATGACCTAGTGCTTCCTGTGTCGATTAGAACTCTAAATCTTGTTTTAGGATCAATGAAGTAGGGAAGTTCATTCTTGTCATCTTGTAAGTTCATAATTGAAAATTTCTTTCGAGGCTCGTATCCTCTAAAAAACACTCTGATTCGGTTTGTTCGGCTGGCTGGAAATACGTTTCATTTTCGTTTTCAACGGAGAGCTGTTTGAATTCGTCTGATAATTCTTTCTGAGCGTTTTCTCCGAAATTATTATCAAACTCATCATTTTGCATTTCGTCAATTGGTCGACCTGTCATTTGAACAGTCTTGGTCTTTTTTGGGGACGATTGTTGATTGAGGAAATGCTCATTGGCGTTGGTTGATACGAATTTTGGGGTCTTGGTTGTTGTAGTTTGGATTTTGAGCTCTTGGCTGATTTGTGTTGAAATACTGCGGTTTGGGTTGATTGTTTTGAAAATGTTGTTGAGGTCTGTTCATGTGTTGATTTTGGAAGTGTTGATTTTTGTTTTGAAAGAATTGACCTTTCTGATTTTGAGTGTGATAGAACTGTTGTCTCTGAGGATAGTTTTGCATTTGATAGCTGGGATTACTTTTGTGTTGGATTTGAGTGTTAGGCTTTTTCAAATTAGAGTGGTCTTGAAAGAAACCAAATTTGAACTGGAAGTCGTTGGATAGCATGTTTAGAGCACTGTCCAACGAACTGGGATTTTTGGTTCTCATGAGAGACCCGAGAGGCTCTCTTAATCCTCTTAGCAATACTCTAAGTGCTAATCCATTTACATACTGACACATGACTTCTGATATTGTAGGTTGTTTGTTCGGAAATACGAGATCTGTAAATTCAGAAGTTTTTGGATTCGTTCATAGAATGAAAAGGGTGATTCACCTGATTCTTGTTTTAGTTCAGCCATTTCAAGATTGAGAGTAAAGCAATCTCTCTTGTCCATGTAACTATTGATCAAAACTTTTCTTACGTCAGGCCAACCATAAGTGTTAGAACTAGTAACAATGTCAAGAGCAGGGCTTTTAATACGGGCAAGAATAGTAGAATACAAGTATTCGTTTTGGAAATCATCTGGATTGGCAGTTACGTAAAATTTCGCTACAAGTTTGTCACAAATTGAAATAAAACGATTTAGCATAGTAGGCTCTCCTGAATAATCAGGGATCATGTCCAAGAATTCTTTCTTAAGGGTAGGTACAGTTTGGGGATTGGTTGCTTTATCATTGTTGGAATTCATGGCTCTTAGTTATAGATAAAATTACAAGAAAAAGAAATACGAAAATAGTAAGTAAAATTAATATTATCCAAGTTTGTAAATCACAAAAGTTTGTTACTCACAATACTAAAATCGAGTTCATCTTGTCACAGTCCCGGGTTGAAAGTCTTCAAAGGTGGAAGTCCTTAGAAGTTGAAGTCCGTAGTAGTCTTTAGAAGTTGAAGTCCGTGGTAGTCCTTAGAAGTTGAAGTCCGTTGTAGTCCTTAGAAGTTGAAGTCCGTAGTAGTCCTTAGATGATGAAGGTCCTTGGTTGTCCTGATATTGAAAGTCTGTTGCTTTTTCTTGATTCAATTTGTAGATGAAATACGGTATTGTTAACACTTTACTATACTGTTCACTTATTTTATAATTTTTCACACTTGTCCCGATATTAGGTGACTGAGTAAGAATATAATTTTGCAATTAACACTCACGAATTTTAATAATATAATAGTTCACCAACTTATTCAATTTGTTACGAAGTTATTTTGATGATTGTTCACTTATTTAAGCCCCGATGTTAGGTGACTGATACAACTTTTTCGTAAGTTCATGAACACTTCATTAACGGTTAAAACCGAAAAACCAATTCTCGTTTTTGAAGTGTCCTACCGACTGCGCCAGTTAAGATTGCAATTAATCAAATAGTCTTTTTAAAAAATGAATTTATTTGTTAACCACATATTACAATAATTTTATATCTCGCGATAGAGCTCCGTTCGCTATGTCCGCTAGCTTGGAACTAACTACTAAATACAATGTTACCTTCCACTACAACTATGCTACATCAACAATAATGGAATGAGGAGTGCTGACTATATAAGTAATTAGCTATATAACTTATATCTATATTCATTGAATCGTTTTACAATCTAAATCAATCCACGCAAGACTATATTTTATAATTAGGCTATAATTTCACAAACTATACAAACTTTCCAGCACTTTCACCAGCTCCGAATTGAGTGTCCATACTTCTTTACAAGAGTACGACCGAGCAAATCTGACATACCGTACTGACTAGCCTTGAGACTGACTAGCTTCTCTCAAGAAGGGATAAGTGATGGAGATGACTCCCTCACTTCTTATCTGGATCACATATGAATGGAGATCACTGTTTTCATTCAGTAAGAGGCTACACCCCATTAAGAAGGAGGCTCAACGCATTCGACACGACCTTTCATAGTGATTTCAAAAGCAGATTTATCATTCAAAGCAAAGAATTAGATGACTGAGAGGACGATGTTATTTTTCAAAAGTAATTAATTGGAAGCCATAACGTAGGAAGAATGGTATAAAGAATGTAACCAGAGCAATTAAATTGAACTGGAAACTTAAATCATAATGTAATAAATAGATTTTAACTGATTAAATACAGGTACTTCTGGATATACTTTTTTCCAAATCTCTCATTCTCTATAGTAAGTAAACTCAAGGTTTTGATGTTAAATTAAGATAATAGATAGATATTTAGATAAATATTAATATTAAGATATTTAGATAGATTGAATACAGTTAATATTTGATATATTTTTCCTAAATCTCTAATTCTCTGTGGTAAGTAATCTCAAGTTTTTGATATTAAATTAAGTTAATGGATCTAATATATCGGAGAAACAAAATTCATACTCATAATTTAATAATTATGTTGGTTTATTTCTACAGTGAATTTCACAGCCATGATTTCAACCAATCAACCCATAAACAGCTTCAAATAAAATAACAGTCTAAAAACAAACATAACCGCTCATTAATCACCCCAATTTTTGACATAGATAAATAGAATAAATAATGTAGCTATCTGAACATAAACAATCTAGAATCTCTACAGCTATTCTCTGGTCATAGGTAGACAAATATTCGACCAGAGGATCTCAGACTGGAATTCAACGATTAACTATAAATTATGTTGGATAGCGGCTAGATATTACCAAAGACCTTAAAGATGCATAGACTCACATGCAGCGCTAGTGTCGTACTTGGAATTGAAATCGGCCATTGAGGGGGCAACCTATAAGATTATTACATACCAATGCCTTTGTAATTTAGAATATTACAAATATATAGATATAATATCTCGTGCTAAAATACCCCAATGGCGGCCTTCAATTTCAAGTATGAGCTATCATTGGGAAGGCATAGGCATTGTGGGTCTATATCTCTTTAAGGTCTTTGGATATTACACTACAGTAGGCTACATACGACAGTGTAATGTGGCCCTAATAAGTATTGATCATCCCACAGAAAAAACATAGGTACTAGAGTAATTCTTTCTTTATTCTTATTCTAAGTCATCTCTCATTCTCATTATTAATTACTACTCTCTCTTAGTATAATTATAAATTTTGGACAATTTCTATCTAAATTTGGGAAAGGAACAGTTTTGGGCTTTGAGCCTGTTGTTCCTTTCCCAATCATTGATAATGAGTTAAGAATGATATTGCATCTATCAATGTGTAAGTAAAAATATTTTTACTTTTCACTGTGAACAATATTATTATTTGCAATACTTATACTTTGTGTTGAAATATATTGTGCATATTTTGTTTATTTGACTATATATTGTAATAAAAATGCAATATTTAATCCTCTTATCCATCCCTATCAAACACGAAATATGAATATATTTGGAATTTTACAACCCAGATTAGTTAGCAATTGGAACAGATTTAATAGTCATTACATTTGCCACATTCTTTATAGAAATATACCCGCCCACATAAAGCAAATAGAAGCCCCTAGCCGTCATTTACAAACGATCTTTAAATATGTGGTTAATTAAAACCGGCAGGGATGCCGCTGATCAGCTCATCTACTCCTCTTACCGATTTTAATAAGATGTTTATATTTTTCTTATATTCATCATCTAATCTTACCGATATTAATAAGATGTTTATTTTTTTCTTTTATTCATTATCTAATCTTACTTATTTTTATAATATGTTTATAAGTTTCTTTTATTCATCATCTAAGATATTGCTCATTTTTTAAGTTTTAAATTTTATCTTGTGCCATGTTAAAGCTGTATACTGTAATATTTATATTGTGCTACTTCAATTCAAACATATATTTTCTTCGTTAAATTTAATTAACCTTTTATATCAAGTTAAATTGTAAATATTCATTATTTTCTTTTTATTAGTACCAAGTTAAGTTTCATTATAACTCTTTCCCAACACACAGACTTGTGTATGTGGGGAAAATTCACAAGTGTACAGTAATGTATTTTTTATTATGTCTGTACTGAATTTGTAAATATAAAACCATAGAGAAACAATAGCATAAATAGATATCCCATGGTATAGGGCGTTTATGTCGCAACTTTTACTGTTATCTCAAGCCGATAGTTCATGTAAATCTTTGCCGTGGAGCTGTGTGACACTGGTAGTCTCTCATATTGTGCCGTTCATACACTCTCACCCCACCAAAACAGTAAAATTTGAAAATAATTAACAGTAATTGGCTTGAGATAACAGTAAAAGTTGCGACATAAACGCCCTATACCATGGGATATCTACTTACGCTATTGTTTTTCTTTGATAAAACTTTATTTGATTCGATTGATTTGATTTAATATGCTGTTTAGTGCAATGGGTCTATCAAGACCTACCTCGTCATAATAAAAATCAATAAATCAAAATCGTCATTTTCAGCAAATACATCTATCCATCTATCTGTCTGTGATGTAAACGTAAACACCAAAAATAACCCCAGTTAACTTCCCTCTCAATAGTTCACTAACCTCTAATCTGCACATATTTGCACCAACCTTTTGACGGGCTTCTCTTGCAGCGGCGTGCGGGGGATGACAAGAGGTTTGGCGGGGGGGATGGGTGGAGGGGGCCGCGAGTGCCGGGTGGAGGGGAGGAGTGGCTGCGGGGGTGGTGGGGGAGAAGCATCCTGCTGCTGTAGGTTGGGCATTGAGCGACGGTAGTCGAGCACCGCCTCGGATGGGTGACCGTCGTCTACCGGTGCCGCAGTCGGCTGCGACACATCCTGTAGCGAGGCGGCCCACTGCTGCTGCAGCACTAGGGTCTCCCTCTGACGGCTCAGCTCTTCTTGTTCACGCTCCAAGCGTTCGCGTTCCGAAATTAGCAGCTCCTGAATGAAACAAATTAATAAAATAGATGAATAAATTATTTATAAAATAAACGAATAAACATTTAATATTCAATTCAATTTATTTCCAAAAAACATAATACACGAATATGAAATACAATATACAACATATTTTGGAATCCCCTACTATAGACTATCCATCTGTGTGTATGGGGAATATATACAAGAAACTATTCTATCATATAGAACCATTAGGGCCAAAGCACAAGATGCATATTACACAGTCATCCGAAGTCAGTTGCCACTAATATTGAAACTATCCGAAGTATCCATCATTTTCAAGTTCAAGATTAATTACCGTATGTGTTGAAATCGAACAGCAGGAAAAATAATGGATCTACAAACCATAGATTCTAATCGCTTGATTACTTGGGAGTACCTTATTTCTCTCAAGTATATTGCTTTGTATTTAATGTAATATTTTGCCGTTGAGTATTATGTTATAATTCTTATTTTTCATTCATTTCTACAGGGCTACTTTATAATATTTCTATATAGAATCATTAATACTCCTTCATTTTCTTTGATGACATGACCGGTTTCGACCAATCATGCCATTATGAAGTGTTAGAAGCTTTGAATAGGATATTATAAGAGCCAAGTCACACGAGGCGTTTTTTTGGTGAATACGAAAGGACAGGACTCTTTCCGATTGGCTGGACAGGAAGCTCACTCGCTAACCCAATCAGCTAATCTGAGAGCTTCCTGTCCAGCCAATCGGAGAGATTCGTGTCCTGTCGTGTCGACTGAAGAAATGCCTCATGTGGCTTGGCCCTTATAGTACTCTATTCAAAGCTTTTGACAATCGATGAAGGCTTGACCTGGATGACTGTGCTGAATAGAAAGTACTATAATCTACAACAAAATCACTATGTTACTATAAACAGAACATTGTCTCCGTTCAAAATTACCAAGTTTCACAATATGACTCCATACAGATACACAGAGATTCTCACAATAATTTAGAAATTCAAACCGCAATCGACCCCATGTAAACTCCGAAAAATTCATAAGAACCGCTTAAAAAATTCACCAACCAAAGCACATTGATCACATATAAAATTTACCTCAGAACGAATCAGAATGAATCTACCTCGAACTAAACAGTAGGACTGAATAAAAGTATGGAAATAGTAGTATGATGTGCTGAGCTCCCCTCCCTAAATACTGCTAAGCTAAAATGAGCGCAGAACAACGAAGCCCTACAAGATGGCTTTCAAACATGCAACGTAATCGTTATTCCCTACGAATATATACTCCAAATGCACTAGATTAGTAATTCTATTTATAGGATATACATTGCATTTATAGGGTCGAATCGTTAGTTAGTACTAGAATTAAAGGTTAGACAATATAAAGGTCAAGTTATTAGTATTGATTTGGTTATTTTGGGTTTTTTATTTAGCTATTTATTTCCTATTGGATTTACAAAATAATAAAATTCCGTTCATAAAGATGATAGAATATCCAACCAATATATATACAACTAGCCAATATATTATACAAGCAAACAATCTAAAACTGTTAGTAGTGTTAACAACAGTGATAATCTTATTTATTCGTGTGACAAATTTCAAGAATCAAGAATGTTTTAATGACTCAAACGAAATAATTGCATTGACAAAATTCACTCCATATGGATACAATTTATCATGATAAAATTAGAAGAATATTCATGAGACAATTTAGAATTCAGAAAATTATACGATCCCCCGGTATTTTACTAGATAAAACAATAAATTATTAGAAGTGAGACAGTAATTATTGAAAATTTTCATGAAATGTGACACAATTATGAATTCAGAAAATTATAAAAACGACCGGTATCTTACTAGGTAGAACAATTCAATAGTTGACAATAATATTATTCACTTGTCCTTGTCAGTTTGGCTAGTGAAAATAAAATTACAGTAACTATATAACCATGGTTACATAGTTACTGTAGTGGAAATCAGTTCAATCAGTCAAGAGTAAAATGTTAAATCTTTGTCAAGCCAATCAATATTTTAAATGCAATGAACTTCTATTAACGATAATCACATCAGGGACTGAGACAGATAACATTAATTGCAACAGATTATCTATTAATTACAAACTACACATAGATCCAGGAATATTAAAACGTTTCAGTGGTATGTTATGTTACGTTAAAATTAGAAATACCTGAATATATCCACATATAATGTAATGATTGTAATATTGTGAGAGTGAAGCCATTGAAATAAATATGAATGAACTTCAATTCATAAAGCTGAGTCATGTTCAGCAACCTTCAATGTAGATTACTGTACAAGAATCAACTTTCAATTATTCATTACATTGCACTGTAATAAATGATAATAGTGATAACCGAATAAGAAGTAAATATCCCAGAATAGCTGAATATTGGAGTTGCTGTACATTCTTTTGTAGTTCTATGACATCAATCAAACTCATTTATTTGAAAAAAAAACAAATAGAATAATATTAATTGATAATTACTATATTCTATCTCAAAGTACAGTATTGATTCTATATTGTCATTTTCAGCTTGACCATCTACCATAGGCGATTAAAATATAATATCCATAATTTATTATTCTCACAGAATGTTTCCAGGTATTGCAGTACAGCACTTATAAAAAATATATAACAAACATTGCTCCGGAAATAGTTTCTCACCATTATAAAAGTAGCTAGAGATTTTATATTTTTCAGATGAAATTATTTGAATATGAACATTCTTTGTTTGGTTTTGTGAAAATTTGTCTAATATGGTATGGTGGCTATTATATTAATTTAATAGTGGGGAGATTTCACCCAGCCTGAATATATCTTATCTAGAAACGAATCCGCAACCTTAGCGCTTTATCCACTAAGACTAGCCTACGGATAAGTGCCATCTGAACTTGAAGACTGTACAACTAAGGCTGTGCAACTTGTTTTAAACATTTCATTGGTGACACTTTTCCGAGTTGATTACAATCAAGTTATCAAAATAGAAATAATTTGGTAGACTTTTTTATTATTATATAATACTTTTGAGAAATCACAAAAAAATTATCAAAAGTAAGAGTTCAGACCGGTCTTGTTGCAATAAAATAAAGGGAACTTTTGCTAATTTTCTATTGTTTTTAATAATCAGTAGTCCATCAGTAGTCCATCAGTAGCTCTTTTGAGATATGAAAGCCTAGAGTTGAAATTTTTGGAACAGATCATATTCTCACTATTGGTAGCAGAAAAATTCATGGAATTTTGAGGATAAATTCTTCAAGGTGTTGCTCATCAACTAAAAATATTCTCATAATAGCAGCTTTGGAGAAATTCAATTCTATAATTCAATTTGAGTTTCGAAGGTGGCTGAAATCAGCATTAGGCAAAGCTCGTAGCATCCTTGTTAGTAAAAAGTAAAGCAAGCAGACAGTGGTTATCAGAAAAAAAGACAAATTTCCAAATATTCGATCATGCAATGTTAAAACTCGTCCCTCACCCCAGTATATTGCTGCTGGGAGTCACCAATAGACCCTTCGTCAGTGCTATTCACTACACTCTGAAATAAGATCAATGATTATAGTTTTAGAGCAACAGATATGAGAAAGATGTAACCGGCATTCCTTTATTATTCATTCGCTCTGTTTCATGTATTATTCATTGATGTTGCATTATTCGAATTAAGTTGATTTACAAGTAGAATGATTATAAATTATGCAGTAGTATATAATATTATAATACAAATTAGTAGATAGAAATATATACATAATTATTATGTTGAATTATTGGATGTTATCTCAGATACATCAAGTGGAAAAGTAAAGATTGAATATGAAAAATCAGTTTTTACAAATAAAATGCAAAACAAATATGTTCAAAAAATATAAATCAAACTGTAAGCATAATTGATTGCGCAATAAAATGAATTCTAAGAAGAAAAGTAAATTACGAAATCTTATATAATTATATTAAAGCTGCAAATGACAAAAAATCTAATTTTATACTGCAAATATTACATTATCTTAAGGTGCGTACAGATTTACGCGCCGCGAACATGAGCAATTCACTTTTAATCAGCTGATGCCAAGCTTTTTATAACTGTATCTTACCGCTTCTGTAAAAATGCAGACATAGTCAGCTGATTAAAAATGAATTGCTCATGCTCGCGGCGCGTATATCTGTACGCACCTTAACACTTTACAAATACTGTAGTTTGACTACAGTAGTTAATATGTTGAGATTCATGAATTTCATGATAAAAGCTCAAGTTTCTTGATCATGTCTGTTAATCTCACGGAATTTCTGAGATAGTAAATACTCGGATGAAGAGTCCAAAATTCATGAAATTGAAATAAAATAATATAATAGAGATGAAGTTTATAAACTGAAGTGAGGAAATACTCTTTTGTTCTTGAGAGAAAAAAGTAAACGTGAAGAAACAAAAATCACAAGATAAAAACAGGAAACTCTTTCTAAAAATGTGCAGAGAAGCAAAAATGTGAAAATATTCTTGAACATAATCATGCGTTTCATTTCAGGTTGAGAAAATTCGTCATGAGTTGACATCACTCAGAAAAAAGATAACAAGATAATAATTAATACTGTATTATAGAAACAAATCAATTTTCTGTAGCTGGAATAAGCTTCTCATAATTAGATTCTTTTGTGCAATCACTCTATATAGTATTTATTTTCTTCCACTCAAATTATCTTAGAGCAGTTTCGTCATTTCAAAGTGACAACATAGGAATCAATGTTTGATTGAATTATTTTTTCACTTGAAAAATGTTAGATTAGACTGATAATAAAAAGGATGTAAATGAGAAACTAAACTGATCAGATAACTGGACAAATACTAAATCACACGTTGATATGTTAAATAAAATCTTGAAATTAATACCTATCTCGATGGAAAACAAATAACTGGACGAATACTAAATCATACAATAATTTGTTGAATAAAATATATTAAAAAATCTTGAATTAATTATATCGATGGATCACAACTTGATGAATTCATTTTATGTTTGATTGAACGGTATGATATTGGGAATGAGATAAGTCTTATTATTGTTGTTAATATAGTCTTCTTTCTCTTCTGACAACTAAGGTTAACGGTTTAAGCCCTGCACACACACAGGATAAGTCCGACAAATATTGGGTTGAATCATAACCCATATCAATCCGTTAACTGATATAAAAAATAAAAAAATACAAAGATAAATTTCATAATATGAAGAAATGTGTGATATCTCATGAGAATGATAAAAATAAATAAAAATAGATATTTCAAGATGACTGAATTCCAAAACTACCAAATTGCAAGGTGTTGTATGTACATTGTGCATTGAAGTGAAAAAGTATTATTTTCTTCATCCTACCTCTTGCTTTCTCAATTCTTCCTCTCTGGCTTGAATCATCGATTCCTGATGACATCTGGCAGCTTCCTCAGCCTTCCGTCTTGTCATCTCTTCCTCTCTCTCCCACTCAAGGCGGGTCTTCTCAGCTTCCAGCTCTCTCAGTCTAAGAGCCAATTTCTCACCTAAAAATGTTACATGTATTTTCATAAATTAAAAGTATCATAATACTTCAAGAAGAGATATAAATCATCCAATAGTCACAATAATAGAGGAGAGAATTATTACTAACTAGCAGGTAACCCGTGCTACACAAGGGTCCAATTAAAGACTTGACAAACTGGACCTATTGAGATCTTGAAGAATTTAAAATAGGCCTATAACCATCCTAGTTGAATTGATAATATATATGCAACATTTCAAGTTAATCAGTCAAGTAGTTCAGACGTGATGATGCGTCATTTGTTCATTTCCTATCCCGTACACGTATAAGCCCATTACTTTCTTCTTTATTATATTATAGATGAGTAATAGTCAATGGAATCCTCAAAATCCCCAGAGAAACTGTTTGAAGTGCAAAATTATGAACAGCTTCAGTGATTTATTCAAACAAGCTCAACCCAAATCCGTTTCAATAAGAAAAATTGTGATGAATAACATGGTCCAAAAATATTATAATGCACTACTAAAAATGCAAATCAAGAGTTGTAGAAATATTGAACATGAAATTATTTTCCAATTTTATTTTTTTAGTGATATATTGACAGACCTATATTATTTTGTTCCTGTTGAGCAGCAATGATGTAGCTTTGGTTTTCTTGATTCCTCTCATTCACTTCCCTCTCCTTCTTCGTATTCTCCTCCTCCTCAGAAGTTGAACTGTTGTTGCCGAACGTCTGCAAGACGAAACAATAATTTATTGATTAATAATGAACGGTTACAGTAATACGGTACTTCATTTCCATCATTAATGAGATCAGTATTTGTCTGACCATTAGTGTTTATTTACAATATGATAGTATACATTTTTTAAAATTCAAAATAGAATTCTGTGGAATCGTTATTCTATCTCCATTGCTTGATATTCAATGTGGATTGAATATTATTGCTAGTAAAATCTAATTCGGTTAATTTTTGAAAGTTCTAATACAAAAAATGATTTATTTTGTATCATCATTGCATTTTGTTCGTCTGTTTTGACATCTATATTTCTAACAGTCTGAGAAAACCTTACTTTGCAGAAAAGGGCTTTATGACCAATGTTATTTCAATATAACACAATCGGAGCACACTGTTGCCGTTTTTATGCTGATTTCATCAAAAATGTCTACACTCTCTTTTCCGTTATTTCCCTCACAAAATTATAATGAGGTCATCGGTATAATGACAGTAGAGGAAGATAGGAGAACAGAGTTGCCTATTCTCTGCCTTGCCAATGCCTTCTAGCTGATACCGGTATATCTTATGTAATACCAACTGTTAAATGTTCATTGTTTTTAAAAATAATAAATTATATTCCCCCCCAAAAAATTAATGATCTGATAATGAATTTTTATTTATTTCATTGACAATCACATATCATAATTATAATATATAATATGATTGGGAGAAGACAACAGGCATAGCATAAAACTGTCTTCTCCCAAATTATTACAAATAAAAGTTTCAAAAAAGAATGAGGTGAAGATTTTACTTTTCACTTCAAAAAGTCCAATTTCCACTTGAAAACTACCTAATGACTAAACTAAAAATTTTGATATTTAAAAACTAATTAAAAACAAAAATACTTCACTCAAATCTCTACAAATTGGAAATTATTGAGTAATTTTGTAAAATTTTGAGCCAGAAAAGAAACACAACTTTTATGATTGAGATTGAATATTTTTTAATTGATTGATTTTTAAATTGTAAAAAAAAAGATCTGGAAACGTTGCAGAGCTAGAAAATGATGGCGCTATCTGTTTTGTCGAATGATAGACAAGGATGGCAACACCAATGCTAATCAGATACTGCCATTATAGCGTGGACCTCACTATAGCACACTGGCTTTCTGGATTCTGTGAACTCTGGCTACACTTTACTCCATAAGTATTGTA
The DNA here is from genome assembly GCF_014356525.2 of Nilaparvata lugens. NCBI lineage: Eukaryota > Metazoa > Arthropoda > Insecta > Hemiptera > Delphacidae > Nilaparvata > Nilaparvata lugens. The sequence goes on from NC_052510.1 coordinate 13,556,294, forward strand.
GCAATTCAAGGTTTGCCTTTGCACAGATTATAGTGTAATTTAATTTGGTCAGTTCTTGAAAAATACAAACATTTTAGTTCAATCAAATGTTTGCATTTGATTGATGTTCAATTCCTCAAACATTGATAAATAAAATAATTTACAATTCCTCAAACATTTTTGAGAATAGAATCAAATGTTACTCCTCCATTGTAACAATTGATTTGGTCAGTTCTTGAAAGATACAAACAGTCCTATATTTTGTATTTATTTGAAATGATTGAATGGTTGATTGTACCTCACTGTCATTGCGACTGTGGTTGTGTTCGGGCCAGGAGATGTCGTCATGATGGCCCCTGTCCAGCTCGACACCCGAGTCGCGACTCTCACCCTGATTGGAGTCACTCTCCGAGCAGATCGACTGCCGGTACATCATCTGCTCCAGGCGCCGCTCCTCCTGCAGGAACGTCGTCATGTCGGGTGGAGGCTGGATATCAAGGTCTGCAATCCAACACATTCATAACCAAAATGTTTCAAAGTGTATTCAAGAACATTAGTTTACTTAGAATGAATAAAATGAAAATTCAAAAATGAATAGGGATGGGAGTTTGTTTTCAGGATTAATAGGTATTATAGAAATAATAGGTACTATATTTTTAAATTGATGGATTGAGTATCTTTTGAATTGTGCTACTAGAATTATTGTAGTAGTATCTACTTGAATTTTTGTCAATAATCTAATGTGCTATCCAATTTCTCCTCTCACACATAAAAACACTCTTTTTTAATTTCTGGACGCGTTTCTAACCACTGGACCCCACCTTCAAAATAGATTGATTGAAACCACTAAGTCCCCCTTCAAAGTTAATTGAGTCTTCACGCTGTGAATAAAACCACCAATTACAGGGCCAGTTTAAACGGAATATCAATTCAAACTGGATAAAAGACTCGTTTGTTATAATGTGATTGATTTTGAATCTAATAGTGTGATCACACTGACTGCTTAGCACACATGCATGTGCAAGTGCACGTTCGGTTATGCATGACCAAGCGTGCAAATGAGAAAAATTTGGGAAGAGCAATAGGAACACTCACACTGAACGCGTGCACTTGCTGGTTGCGTTCAGTATGAGAGCTACATGCAAGTCACAACGAGTTTCAATGACACTTGCCAGATTTTGTTTTTTTGTTTATGCATGATCTGAATTGCGATTGCACATATACGTATTCGATGTGATCACAGCCTAAGCCACCAGCTAATTCAATTCAGTTTAAGTTTTCACTAAAAAATCGCCCTAGACGTGTTTTTAAACTGATTTAGGATGTGATAGAAGCCCATTACACTATCAAATATAATGATTTATTTTAGATTCAGTAAAATGTCATTTTTTATAAAATATTCATAAGTCTAGACCGTGTCTATACAGGCGTTTACATTAGTCAAGGTTACATGAATTCAACTTTTTTAACATTTGAGTTGAATGGGCGATTTTGGAAGCTTTGTGTCAAGTTTTCATAACCACCTCAAAAGTATATAATTAACAATTGAAGAATCTAATTAATCTCAAAGTTGTATTCTTACTTAACATATTTCTCTTGTATAATACTTTTCTATCTAGTTGTTTTTATACATTCTACACTGACTGACAACTTCTTTCATATCATTTTACCATTTGTAGGATAGATTGTACCATAGAGAAAAAATATAGCATGAGAAGATAAGCTATTATTCGTTCATGTTCCAAATTTCAAGCCGATTTTTTGTAACTCAAGCCGACTACTGTCTTTTATTACTGTTTTGACCGGTTGAGAGTGTAAAAACGGCAGAGTATGAGAGACTACCAGCGTCAAATGGATTCACGAAAAATAACTACCATAGGACTATCGGCTTGAGTTAACAGTGAAATTTGGAACATAAACCCCCTATACCATGAGATATTTTCTTATGCTATCTTTTCTCTATGATTGTATCTTCAAGATTTAAGTTGAATCCAAAAATCAAACATGTTCAATATCTACTTGAATCAACAAAACTTGAAGAAAGGTCTACATTGGTATAGTAGACCAATTAGATTCAAGTTTTTATTCTTTTGAACTTGGCTTCAAGTACATTCATTTTATACAGAATTTCAGTTCAAGTAGGCTTGAGTAATGTGAAAGCCTTTAAGGGTGTGCAAAGGCTAAAAATAAACTTTCTGCTGGTGATATTTTCAAAGTTTCTCGATTTGAAAATCATCAAGCTATCAAAATGAAAAAGTTTTCCCAGGAAAACATTTTTTTCCGATCATTACTTTTTGAGTTATGAGCGCCTAAAGTTTGAATTTTTGGGACAGAACATTTCAAATTCGGCAAGAGATTAATCAAAGAGAGGATAACTCAATAGTCAATTTTGGTAAATTGAATATTTTTCTCAAAAATTGAATTTTTGAAAAACTTTTGTTTTGTTCAATCAACAATACCATGGAGAATTTATCCTCTTAATCTCATTGATCTCTTACCGAATTTGAAATGTTCTGTCCCAAAAATTGAAACTTTAGGCGCTCATATCTCAAAAAGTAATGTTCGGAAAAAAATGTTTTCATGAGAAAACTTTTTCATTTACATCACCAGTAGAAAGTTTATTTTTAACCTTTGCATAGCCTTAAGGGAATGTTATATTTGATGAAAGTTGGTCAAAGATCTCTTATAGAATATTTGATAGTGTAACTTGGCCGCCCTTAGCCATGACAATAATGTACCTGGTTCAAGACTGTCATCATTGCCACCTTCGAGGCCGAGAAAGGAGGACCGTTTCAGCCGGATCTCCTTCTTGATGCGCTTGGTGGAGTCGAGCCTGCGCAGAGCAGAAGGCTTGTGCTGGGTGGATGAGTCATCGTCGTCGCTCAGCTCGGCCGGCGGGGGAGGGGGCTTCTCCTTGGGGGGTTCCAGTGCCGAGGGGCTCAGGGGGAACACAATGGCGGCTCCTCCGCCTCCCTCCAATTCTCCATTCACAACATTCATGTTTAATTCTGGTAACTGCAAACACACAAAATAAAAAATATATAAAATCAAACTTCACAAACATAATATCACTTTAAACTGTATATTTCATAAAAAAAAACAAAGAAATTGAATTATTTTAATATCAATCAATCAATCTTCTATTGTCAAGGAACATGAAAATGTAAATCGAAAGAAAATAAAAATCTCAGTACCCTTTTTTTGAAATATTTTATCACAACATGTTTCGGACATTTATGCCATTTTCAAGTGATATGAGGTAAATAAATAAATACTACTGGAATAAAGAGATAAAAAACATGAAAATGTTACAAACAACGTCATTTTCTTCAATAGATTATACAAAGACCGACAGTACAATTAGTAAACAGTAAAATAATACAATATAATAATAGCAGACAATTAGACACCTAACACAATTTACAATATATAACAGTGAGCTTTGGTCAGACTCAAAACTCTCTCACAGAATACAGGCACCTTTCTATTAGCAAATCCCTCAAGTGAGTCTTGAATTGTGGAACGTGCATCATTCGAACGTCCACATAAAGTTCATTGAATAGCTTTACCGACATGTATTTCCAATTTTTCTGAAAGCTTGTATATTGATTGCTCTCAATTCTAACATTGAGACTGCTTCTTGTGGGGTAACTATGTGTATCACCATTTACTCTGAAATTACTCAGGTGCTTTTTAACATATACACAACATTAAAACACATAAAGTGAATCACATGAAGTATCACTAAAGCACCTAATAATTCTATAGATAAACTATAGTGATACTTCAGTTTTAAAAATAGTATTTAGAATACGAAGAGCACAAAAAGTGTAGGAGGAATGGCATACTTTGTGCACAAAAGTATGAAATACAGAGAGAATAACAATTGAAACTTGAATGAGAAAAATCGAAAACATTGAGGTGAATCAAAGTAACTCAAAACCCTACCGGTGGTGGATAGGATTAGGACTCAAGATTTCAATCACATATTGGCTATCCAGTAATGTTCATAACTATTATTTCCTATTAAATTGAAATGCAATTTTGAAATCATCAAACTATTCCATTACAACTTTATCAAGTAACAATATTTCGAAGACAGTAAAAATAAATCACTCACCTTATTACTGTTGTTTGCAATGAAGAAATTGGTTCTATCGTTGACGGTGGAAACTGTAGGAATTGTTTGTTTCTTATCAGCTTGCAAATCCTCTATCATCATTTCGTTTTTACACACAGACACAGTCTGAACTAGTTCTACGTTTGTTGTACTATTGCTCGTAACTCGCTTGCACTCCTCGATATCATTGTAAATTTCTATTTTATCATTCATCATGAGTGGTAGTACTTCAGATTTCAAACTAGTCACTTTTTCGTTTCTGCACATATTCCAGTCGCCGTTCATACTGCTGTCTTCATTTTTGATTGGTTTTAAATCTTCTTTCATCGGTTTCTGAGAAAATATAAATTTATAAATGATTATTGTTGACGAATATAATATAATTGTGCAGGTGATTCAGAACTAGAACATTTTTATTGTTTTAATTCAAATAAAATTTAATCTTCATTATCGCATTATCTCATCTCAAGACGAATTTTAATTTCAATTATTGTTTCGTTAAAAAAATCATACTAAACCTATTATTCTTTGATTTAACACATTTAATATTGGAACTCTAAACTCCCAGGAATGTTACTAAACAATTCGCTTTCAGGGAAAATAAAAATGTCTAACGTCTGAAGCAGAAAATTCATTCACTGAAAATTTATCTAGTTTACATCAATAAAATAAAAATGTCTAACGTCTGAAGCAGAAAATTCATTCACTGAAAATTTATCTAGTTTACATCAAGAGAGATGTTTTCAAAACTTCTATTAAGACACTTATTATTAAAAAATATTGTTTGGGAAAAATCAATATCTATTTTGCAGAAAACTTTTGAACAGGAGAATTTGAATTGACATTATAAATCATTAAATATCAACTTGAAATTAATGACTTTATATAATAGTCAGTCAGAAAAATCTAAAGTGAATTGATTTATTAAAAGTATTTGAAATCACTTTTATTATTTCATTATAAATAATCCTGCAGCGTTGTAATGTATAAAGTTGATCAAAAGAAGATTTGAATTAGTTCTGAGTAAAATTTATCAATTTTAGTATTTAAAAAATTAGGTTTGAAGTAGATATTAATCATACTATTGAGCATGCATCAGCTAAATGGTTTTTGCATCAATCAACAAGCATTTCAAAGCGATTGAAAGACTATTAATAAGTTTGTGCATGCTTAATCCATGACCAAGACAGTCCTATCTTAAACAAGTCAAACAATGATTCATCAGTTTCTAATGGAAACAGATAATACACTATAAATAGCCTATAATTATTATGTTATTAATATTGAAAGGTGTTTTGGTTAAGTTATAGAATAAGTTTTACAATACAGTATAGTGTTTTGGAACTACGAGATAATAACTCGTAATAAAAAGCGATAAATATCCCTGAAGAATATCTACATCTTATAATTTTAAAATGTAATTTGCTAACGCCAAGGTTCCTCTAATACTGGAATCCCTTCATGCTGAGCAAGGCAATAATATTTATAGAATAATAATGATTACACCATTCTAACATTCAATTGAGCATGCAAATAATAATTATTTAGCCTACTGTTTGAGAATTCTTTCAAATCTCATTTATTCACTATTATGATTTTGAGTTTTTGAAATACTGTACAGTACAAGGCATATTATTCAGTTATATCTATGATCGAGTCTGATCTAGGACTCCTGGTAGAATGGGATCAAAGAAAGCCGATCATGCTATTGAAGCTATGCAGAAAATTTTAAGAAGATTAGTACATGCGGTTTCAATAATTCAAGTTTTTTTTAAGTGATATTGATTAATATGCAGAATATTAAATCTATTATGCAGAATAAAATAATGAATTAGTGAACTAAATCTATGGAATCAATTGAATTGAATCCTCAATCATTTCAGGAAAAAGAGTCTGACATTGTAATGTTTATTTTCCTCAGTACTTACTCTACAACATAATGATCATGTCATTATCTTCATCCTTGAATGCAAAATCACACCACAATATATTGAATAATATAACACTTGAAACTACTGGAACAATATTCGAGTGGATATTGTCACTAAAATATTAATACAATTTTGTCGTTACTGTTCTCACACGATTTAAATCATAGAATAAAATTTTATGTAACGTTTTGCAGATGACGTTGTCATACAATATTATTGAATGATTACTCAAGTTCTAGTTGATATATCGCTTATTTGTTCGCCACTATATTTGTTCAAAATTAATATAATGCGGAAAATATACTGTGAAAAAAGTTCCCAATTTCCATATTTAAGAGTTCCTAATTTCCAACAGAATATCAATGTTATGAGAGATGTTAAAAATGAATCGAGTAGAATGTTCTTGTATTTTTTTGGGCACGATTCTCCACATGCTTATTATCAACAATCAATCCAAACCGCGATTGTAGCAGTACTTTGATCAAGTACCGTTGTTAGTTACTTTTCAAACATTTTCATCTGATTAATAAGCTGTTAATTTTATTTGAGACTAGATACAGATTTCAGTTATTTGATGAACTTTTACTTTGCTATTTGAAAAACTTGGTTATCCATTTAGTAAGCTCTGATTTTGATGAAGACTAGAACTATCAACTTTTAGTAATCCGACAAATTTGAAACATTAGATTAGATAGTAGATGAAATTTGGTTCAAGGTGGGACAAATTCAGTTTTCAGTCATGTTAAGCCAAACACGAGCTACAATACTCATTAGTGGGAGTGAAACAAACTCAAAACCAATTCGCCTCAATGGGTACTGACCTCTTTGGCATTGAACTTGAAGCCTTCAACAGATATGACGGGCGTAGGAAGAGGCGACGCCACCTCGGAGCAATCTACCTTTTCGCACACTTCGACGACGGTGCGTCTTCTGTCGTCAGTGACGTCACTCGACTTGGATTCACGCATGCAAACTAGGTTCACCGTCTCACAACTGGTTAGGGTTTTGGTTTCGGCCGTACTATTTTTACAGTCAGTTTGAGAAGGGGTAGTAGAACAGTAAACCGTAGTATTTACACTGTTTGTAATTTCAGTTTCTAGGTTAGGGTCAGGGTTAGGAACAAGGTTTGTGTTACTTTCACTAGAGCTGGTAACTTCTGTGGAGATCTGTACATTGGTTTGTTCAATTGTCTTGTTCTCTGTGATGATTTTATTTTCAATATTTTTTGAAGTGACTATATCAGTTTCTAGATTAGGTTTAGGATTTGATACAAGGTTCTCAGTGTTATGCTCATTTGGGATGGTAACTTTTGTGGAGATTTGTACATTGGGTTCAATTGTAGTGTTGTTATCTGTGATGATTTCCTTCACAACCTGTTCAGAAGTAACTGTTATTTTAGTTTCAAGGTTAGATTTAGGATCAGGAACAATTTTTGTGTTATTTTCACTTAGATTGGTAACTTCTGTGGAGATCTGTACATTGGTTTGTTCAATTGTATTGTTGTTCTCTAAGTTGATTTCCTGTTCGACCTCTTCTGAGGTAACAAGAGAGATAACAATCTCAGAAGGTGAGAGAAGTTCAGAAGGGGATTCAGGGATGACAGGTAGAGGATCACTGTGATCAGGACGTAGGGAGAGTTTAAGAGAGGACAGAGTAGAGCTTGAAGAGACCACCATCACCTGAGACCCATCCTCACAACTTACAGAAGTCGGCAGCTGGCAGCTGGTGTCACTTGTCAGCTGAGTGGGAGGAATCTCCAGAATCGGCTGCCTTAGGTCTTCCTCAATGATCGTTTGACGCTGGAATTTGAACTCTGTGTCAACAGAAGAACTGTCAAGATGCGAGTCACAGTCATCCGCCTGACTAACAGAGCTCGACACATCAGCCGTGTGAATGCCGCTGTCTTCCCTATCTGTGTCTCCACTCATCGAAGACGCCGGGTAGTTCCTGCAAAAGTCTAAATCCTCCAAACTTTGAACCCTTTCAAAGCATTCGTTCCCTAAACCTTCGTTAGAATCTACATCCAGACTATCCAACGACCGATGTCTGAAGTGTTGCTGACGTTTGCTGCCATACATCTCTTCTTCGGGACTAGAAATTCGTTCGATATCCGAACTCACGTTCTCAACCTGTTTCTCATTCACAAAACAACCATTTGTAGTTGTTACTTCAACTATTTTCTCAGCAACCCTACACGGCTCTTCACATTTCACTACAGGTTTCTCCTCTTCTTCTACCTCTTCCTTCACCGACCTAATAGGTGAAGTTGTAACTGATTTCACTGGCTCCTTGTTGGAGGACTTCTCCAAAGAGTTCAACCTCTCTCTCACCGACTGGGAGTTTTGAGTAGTTTCAGTGACCTGCTGTTTCACACTGCTAAGATTTTCTGTTGATTGTTGTCGCTCTATACTGGACAACCTATCTCTGACCGACACTTCACTGGATACTCGGTCAAGTTTCTTCTTACCTTGAGATTCTTCGGACTGTTTACTAAATGATGACAGCCGCTCTCTGATAGATTTCGAGTTTGTGAAATCGCCAGAAAGCCTACTAACTTTGCCAACTTGGTCATCTTGGTCGGATGATTTCTCGAATAATTCCCTACGTTTATTAATGTCAACTTTTGGCACAACAACTGGTTTCCTATTCGACTCTCCCGATGATAGATCTGTGGTGGACATGGACCTTTTCTTGAGCTGTTCCAATTCGCTGAGTTTGGCTTCTATTTTAGTGGTCGATCCACGCCGTGGCTTAGCGGGTACAGGAGGCGACCGTTTGTAACTTTGAGCTCCATTCTCTTCCGGCGAGGATCGTGACGAGTTACTGCAACTCTTCGACTTGACTCTAGTTTCTGTGAAGTTGCGGTAGCTCTGGATGGCGCCCTCGTACGTGTACTCCTCTGTTTCCGAAGATGTTCTTGAAAGCTCTTCGTCTTTGTGTCCATTTGTTCCATTTTGTTTTACTCTTGAGCAGTTGGTTTCGTCGTGGTTATCGCTGCTATCACCCTGCAAAAATTATGAAAATTAAAATTTAAATGAAATATAAAAAGTAATCTTAATATTTGTTTTAAACCCTTATTTATTTTAAATATTTTTCGCAGATAATTCGACAATTTTATTATTTTCCCATTATTCTACTGCTTGGAGGTAAAGTTTCCAGTTTACTAGAGATAGTCTAACCATCGAAACTAATATTTCAAAATTTAGAGTTTACAGTCGTCACAGTGTACAGTTTAACAGGGATTGATCATGTGATCATGGTGTAGCAATCAATATGGAGTTCCATCAACAATGTAACATGGAGTTATACTTTTGCTGGTGGTGTAAATGGAGTATAACTCCATGTTACATTGTTGATGGAACTCATATTGATTGCTACACCATGATCACATGTTCATGTTCATTATTCAAAGTCACGTTGCATATTTTATGTGAATGAGACGATAAATTTGATTTTGAAATCAAAACTGGCATCTCAAAATAGTGTTTTGACAATAACAATAAGTAGTTTTCATTCAATATGGATATCTATCTACAACTACATCACCTTCACAAGAACACAGAAAGTTAGTTTAAATGTTGCATTGAATAAATGGATAGATTTAATACAGTGAATAATGGACAAATTTATTTTCCAAATGAAAAACGTGACCAAACTTATATTATGGAGAATACATCCTTATCGAAAGAGACAGTAGTTTTCTGGATGATTCATAAAATATTGGATTAATGAACATCTAAATTAATGATAGATCTTCTCAATTTGATAAAAATTATAAATTAGCTTAGCTAGGTGATTTGGTAAAAAGTAAACTGATCACACTCTAGTGAGGCCCAAGTCACAATGACAGTATTAGATTAACATTGGTGTTGTTATCCTTGTCCATCATTGGACAAACCAGACAGCGCTAGCGCTATCATTTTCTAGCTCCGCAACGTTGCCAGATCGTTTTTAACAATGTATATTTTTAATTAATAATTATTGTTGAAGTATAATTAATTAACAAAATATTTATCTTAATTATACTAGTAGTTCTGTGAACAGTAGACTTCACGCAGTATTCTCATCCACAAGTACCTGATTGAAACTATAGACCTTATGGAAATACAACAATAAACTGGCTTCTCCACACATCTGTGTAATCACTTGTCAGCTGATTTATGATGAATAATTCTATAGTCTGATTTTTACTCTAATATTGGCGTATGAAGGAGGCTCCTTTCTCCTTTCATATTATCCTTGAAATGCAAACTTTCCAAAAACCTTGTATATATACGTCGACGCGCAATTAAAAAGGAGCATACCTGCCAAATTTCATTAAAATCTATTACCGTGTTTCGCCATAAATGCGCAACATATAAACATTTAAACATTCAAAGATTTAAACATTAAGAGAAATGCCAAACCGTCGACTTGAATCTTACCTCACTTCGCTCGGTCAAAAAATTTAATAGTGAATCATATAAGAATATATTTTCTTGACAAATGAAATAATGTGTAATTGATTATTTTTACAAGAATGAACAGTAAGGCTCAACTCACACTTACGCGACTCAGGTCGAGAAGAGACTCGACTCTAGTCGAGAGAGCATGTGTTTCCAAATGGTGACACTCAGACCAGTCGATTCTAGTCTCCGCGACTGTCACCATTTGGAAACACATGCTCTCGACTAGAGTCGAGTCTCTTCTCGACCTGAGTCGCGTAAGTGTGAGTTGAGTCTTAATATTGCATCAGATACACCGGTGTCATCTATCTTCTAAAGAAGGCAGTGGTAAGGCTGGACACTAACGGTAGAACATGCATGCACATATAGATAGTTGACATACATGATTGTGTCATCACAGCTGTCATCAGCGAGAGGCTTCTAACATAAAGTAAACATCCAGTAACAATAAATAAACCACTAGATTTTCTCCACAGTTAATGGCAACGTCCTCACTATACCATGTGTCTCAATACTAAACTATACTCAATATATAAATAATACAAAAACAATTGATTCATGTCGAAAACATTCTATTTTTGGAATTATTACAATTATTCTGTTTCATTCACTAACAAAATAATGAACCATCACACCAGAAGTTGAGATTCTTGGTTATTTAAAGGATTACGGTTGGTTTTCCATGAGAAATGATTGGACAAAAGTGTGGAGTGTCTCATCTACTGTGCCTGCCGTTGTTGCTTACATTGTGTTCATGTTCCTCGTCGAATACATCGTTGTCCCTCGCCGAGGCGCATTTGCTGATTCCAAGGTCACTCAGGTCATTGTCGTCGTCTTGGTAAACTGGTAAACTCATTTTCCGTCCTCTTGATCCTCTGTGAAACACAATTTGTTCATTGGATAAATCAAAATAGTCTTTTACATTTAATACATTATAATAGTCATTCAGTTTCGGGTCATTATTCACTAAACGGCAAAAATGATATCAAATGACCTAATGAGAATGACACTGAAGATGGGTTTTCGTTTTTGCGTTTTTCCACTTTCAGCTCCTTACTGGTATGCGATAATTCAAAATATTTAACTATCCAAAACAATACTCAGTATTGAAATTACTGTTTTAATGAAACGACGTACGATTATTCAGTATTAAATTCGTACTGTATTATTCCTATATTATTCATATCCAGTATTAGAATTATACTGTTATATTTTAATGGAACGACGTATGATATCAACTGAGTGAATATGCTACAAATAGGTAGGCTACTACTATTAAATTTATTGTTTTGAAAAGTTGCTATTTTGACTAAACGGATACGCGGATACGCAGAAACGAAAACCCACCCAAGGGTAATAAATTATCATAACTGTGCTCCAACTCCAGAATATTAAACTGCAAATATTGCAATAAATAGGTAGGTACTGAAAATGCAACGCACATTTTTAAATTTATAGAAGTTATAGAATCTATTCTTTATATAGAATATTTATATATTTTTTATATAGAATCTATATATTTTCAAATTTATTAAACTTATAGAATCATAAAGGAAAATTCACAAAAGTTCCTAAGAATGATAATAAATATCCCCTGTATCATTAAAACAGAAAAAGTGAATTTAAACACTTTCTATAATTAAATTATCAAAAGAAGCGTTGTAGTAGGAAAAATGTCTTTATTTGTAAGAAAAAGAACCGGAACAGGCAATCATGCCTATGCCTATACCAGGACCTCCTAAATACTGATGACAGAATATCAGTGTCAGCTGAGTTGAGACTCCACCAACTATCGGCGCCATTTTACCTGGATTTTCATACAGGCGCAGGTCCGGTATTTAGGAGGTCCTGCCTATACCGTGGAGTCAGAAGAAGAAGAAGATTTGTAAGAAAAACCAAAGAATACAATATTCATTCGACTCCTAGATAAAGCATCACATACAAAGTTATAATATTATAAGGGCTAATATTCCAGGCAATGAATGCTCAAGAAAGGCTATAGAGGGAAAAGTTTGGAAGACAATTTTTGACCCCGCAGTTCTGTTCAGGGTAGTAAGGAGGTAAACATATCAAAAGTCCCCACCCCTACCCCTGGTTTAAAGGTACCATTTTTTGGTTTCTCGCATAAAACTAAAAAAATATGTATCTTAAGGATTTGACTGTTATATAACAAATTAAAGCTTACATAATTTCCTACAATATTTAACGTACAACTTTTTTTATATCTCCCCTAGTTTTCGAGATATCCGCTCTTGAATGTGTGACATTTTTGATAAAAAAACACGTTTGCCAGCAATTTTCTTCTATTTTTACTCTCATAACTTTTTAAAAATCGATTGGAAAAGTCAGCATCGATCATGAGCTTATAGATCATTGAATTCTCTTTTATTTGATGTATAATTTCACACTTTTACGAATTTCCCTACACCTTTTGCAGCAGCTTTAGTTTTGAGTGTGAAATCTCCATTATTGCAACAATAGACCAATTGACAAAGGAATTTGGAGGGAATGTTTTAAACCAAATTTTTGACTTTGCAGCTTTGTTGAGACTAGTTGGGAGGAGAACATACCAAAAGTCCCCATTCCTCATGTACTAAGGGGATGAGGGTGGTTTAAAAGTTTCATTTTTCAACGTTTTGCTTCCACGCTCATATCTTGAGAACAATACGTTCAACCGAGATAACTAACAATTCAAAAATGAAGCTTGATAAATTCTCTACACTTTTTGTTTAATATAATTTTGTGATAAAAACTTTAATACTTTAAACTAATACTTTCTTTTTAAAACTTTCTATTAGTTTGAATGCTATTAGTTTCAGAATGTACCGCTAGATGGAGCTGGCAACAGTGCCATATTGGCCGCCAAATATTCGAATGCTGACAAGCATCTACATGAATTATTATAGTGAGGTCCACGTTATAATTGCAGTGTACGACTGACAATACTGTTGATGTCCTTTTCTATCATACAACAAAACAGATAGCGCTATCTCTCTCTAGCTTTGCAATGTTGTCAGTTTGCCAGAATATTTTATTTTTACTTTTGACAGTGACTGTACAAAAGAAACTCAGCCGCATTTTTTTCTTCATTCTATCAAAATACTTTGGTACACAAGTCTTATGATTGATTTAAAATGTATTTTTGAAACAATGAAATAATTTTTAGACATTACCGTATGAGAAACACAAATTAAAATACCTGAAATGACATTTTGAAAGTTGATAACTAACCATCCTAGACTTAATCCATGCTTCAGTTATCCAACACGTTTAGGTAAGACCTACTCGTACCGGTATAAATAATATTGAAAGGTTATTTTAGAATTATTTCCATTGAAATTACTCATTTTAAATAGGATTTCTATTTTTCTATCATTTTTAAAAGAAATTGGAATAGAATACCTACCGAATAACTTAATTTCTGTTGATTTGAAATTCAGATTGGTGTATCACAGCTTTTTAAAATAGCCGCCATTTCAGGTTTGTATAAAAATAAATATCTTATCTTAGTTATGGAAGCAAATTTTTGAATCAAATTATGAAAAAATACATTTTCTTGATTATTTTGACATTAAATTGATTATTTTATCAAGGATATGATAATTATTATTAGATGGAATTTAATGGGATGAATTGAGTAACAGCTGTGTACAATCAGTGGCAAAATGGAGAGACTTGGCAACGTTTTTCTCCTATCTTTCTTCACTGCCATTATAACGTGGACCTCACTATAGATCAATTATTTATTACGAACTATTGAAGTTATCTTGGATTTCTATTTTCACATGCCTAGTTTCTTACTATTTGTGAATTTCGACACAGTAAAAATATGTTGTATAAATTAATGACTCAAGCACTCAAGAAAATAATATTAATTATTATTAATTTAATATTAAATTAATAATATCAAGAAAAAATAAAGATAATATTATTATTATTATTATTATCAAGTATATCAACAATCATTTGTAAACCTCTTAGTTGATTTTGATGTAGATGAATATTGTATTTACCTTTCTTCCATCATTTCGCTGAACGTTTTTGAGCGTCGTCGATTTCGATCATGTTCCTCCAATTCTAATTTCTTCACCTCAACCACCCTTTCAATGATGTGCTCCTGTTTCTTTCTCCGACTGCATTTCCAATTGTCCAAGTTCTAAAAAAAACATTTCCAATTTTTATTTCACATTAAAAAAAAATAATTAAAACATACTAACAAGAATTCTAATGAGCTCATTTCAAGGAGCAACCAGGCATTTAAAACGATTAAAATTATTAACCAGAGTAATAACCATTCAATATTTAAAGTTATTAACCGAAATTCATTTTAAAATGTTTATCAAATCATACTACAGCACACAGGATCTTCAACTTTCCATCCTAGATTTTTTTCTGCGTAAAAATAATAGATTTGATTTTTCGGTTCACTTCCATTTTTAGGCAATAAATTTGAGTAAATTGGTTTATTTCCAGTTGGGAGAAAACCTATGAAATTTATTTAGTATTCAAATTGGACCTTAATAGGCTAGTTTGGACTTTCTCCTGTTATCTTTTATTTTAAATAATTTTTAGAAGCAAAAAATTAATAAACACAATTTAAAAAAACTTCAAATTGGATATTAAAATTGAACTCATCTTTTACAGTTATCTTTCATTTTTTCATTTTACAATTGTTTACAATGTGGAACAATAATTTAGCCTAGTTACCACTCACTAATTTCGTATTTTAGATTTTGAATTTAATAATACCGTACCGTAATACAAATTAATCAGTACCTATCACTCAATCACACAGAAATTCAACAAAGCAACTTACCGACTGCCAATCCTCAGCATCATCTCTGACTTCTTTTTTCACTTTTTTGACTTCTTCGACTTTCTTCAACTGCTCCTGCGCAGATCGATACAAGTTGCATGGTCCAACTTTGATGAACTGCAGGGGATTGGCTGCTGGCTTTGAAGTGGCTACTTTTGTTGTTCTTGTAGGTATCAACTCTACATTTTCGTGTGATGTCTGAAAAAAATAAATCACGTAAATATGAATTAACCCCAAGAATTTAACAAATAATACAAAAGAATAAAAGTGTATGATATTATATTCTCTGATAATAAAGATATTTGAAAAATATAGAATTTATTATATCTACTGTAGCCTACCGTATATAATTTATATAAATATTGAATGTTTTATAGATATTCTCTGAGAAAGAAGAAGATCGAAGATAACTTGAAACTTGTAATGAAAGCATCAGCATTGGAATAAATAAAACCGCAGAAGGTGACGACAAAAGTAAGATTGTTGTACGGCAACTATGTTAGATGATTGTGGGGGCGTCGGTGCATATTGGCAGCCAACAGCCCCACGTTTCCAAATATTATGCGTTGAGTATGTCTTGATGGCCATACCCTACAGCATGTCACGACTGCATGTCATGTAAGTGACAAACGCCCTTTTAAATCAGAGCAACATGGCACCGGGAGACCCTATCAACTGTTCATAATGCTCAAGTTGGCGAGAACTTGGAATTCGATAGCGATTCCTGGAAGATTTAAACAGAATTAAGTTGAAATAACCATTGTAGCACCTGCATCACCCATTTCAATTTCATTATCCGGCCATAGATACTTGAAATTATCAAAATTCAAGTTGAAATAGCTTATTTGATGGTGTTTGAAGAGAAAAAAGGACATGTCGTGAACTCTAGCGGGAGACGAAGGAACTACGTGGCCGATCAACAGTTTGAAGCGGCAAATTCGAACGAATTTCCAAATACTTGAAGCTTTTCTGAAGAATCAATGCTATTCTTTGGCTTTAAAATATTGTTAGCTATTTATCAAAGATGAATAAAATCAACTTGCGATTAGGATCTCTCTGTTGATGAGCTACGTCATAAGAACTTCGTCGTCAAATAATTAATGATATTACCATTCAACCCATACCAAATCAACTGCTCATGAATGCTTCTAATACGAGTACTACTTGAATTTCAGTTCAATCAGCTAGTTTTTTGAAGCAAGAAAAAATTACATTTTTAACAATTCAATAACATAAGCCTACCTTACCTGTATGATGGAAATCAAAATATAGGATAAAAATAATATTTTATTAACTTACCAATTTTTTAGTTGCTAAAGATTTTTAAGGATTGCTAAAAAGTCCACCCATTTAAATCATATATACACGCTTTGACAATTTTCACCATAATATTCATGTTCTAAAAAACATTCTGTGTTCATAAGACGACTGGAATCCACACAGAATGTCACATAATATTTTCAAGTATAATCAACCTCGCACTGTCGAGTGTATACCGAATACCGTACCGATTGAGTAGGGCTATCAACTTAGTAAACAAAACTTAATTTTCCTTCGTTAGAAATAAATGACCACAAACTTAAAATAGAGTTACAGGACTTGAAATGCACTCTGTATTATAAACCGAAATGCTAAATGCGAAATTTTATCATTCACATAATCTATTGTATATTCACAGTAACACAATAATTATTAATAACCGTTACATATAATCGTGGAATATAATTTCAACAATTCACATAGGATATTCATTTTACCCTTTTGATAACTAATACTTAGTTAATATTAGTTAATATTTCAGTGAAATTTCAACATTTCACATAGGATATTCATTTAACCCTTTTGATAACTAATACTTAGCTATACCACATTTTCATTGGCTCAAGTATTTGATTGGTCAAACAATTAGCAGTTAACCCGAGCTCCACAAGGGTATAATTAAAAAAAAAGTGAAAACATGAAATGATTTCAATTATTAAAACAGAACTTGAAATAGACCTGTAACCATCCTCAGAAAATTAAAGTACAAAACAATTTTGATTTTCTACCAAAACATATACTGTATTTCTGAATTCACATTTTTATCCTATATCAACACCCAAATATCTGATAAACTCTTGATTGTTACAAAGGCCTTCTAGCTGAAACTTTTTATATTACTTCTATCCCAATCCATTAATAAATTTATTAAAGAATTGTAGACACCACCTAAATTTTGAAAACATTATATTCATTTATCTATTATTCATAGGGTTGTGTGGCAGAGAGGACCTGGAGTCCTAACTCCACCCTGATAGAGACAAAACAATTTTGATTTTCTACCAAAACATATACTGTATTTCTGAATTCACATTTTTATCCTATATCAACACCCAAATATCTGATAAACTCTTGATTGATATCTATTCTATTTATTTGAGGGTTAAGTGTAAGAGAGGGCCGACTGCGCCCTAACTTCGCCCTCCCAGTTATAAAAAAAGGCAGTCATTCTATTCTATTCTATTCTATTATCTTAATCAATTTAAAAAACAATTATCAATCCAAATTTCGTCCAATTGCTGTCAACACAAAAGAAACCATTCATAACACAGTCTCTTATTGAACCCATAGTTACAGATTCTTGCCAGTTCAAACCCAAACATTGTTTATGTTTTAGGAGGGCAGCAGAGTAAAGAAAACCCTCCAACTTTTATCTTGAATCAGTGTCATACACTCAAAAAAATAGTGTGAACAATTGAACATCTTTTAGTTGGACACAAATTATTATTACAAAACATAATTATTGTTCTATTATCTGTGATTGAGCCCTTATTTATGAATTCTAACTCGAGCCAGTTCAAACTCGAACATTGTTTACGTTTTAGGCGGGCAGCAGAGTAAAGGAGGCCCTTCAACTTTTAACTTTAATCAGTGTCCTACACTCAAAAAAATGTAATCAATAAAAAATATTTGAGTTGGATCACAAATTATTATTATTAATAGAGCATCAGTTCTATTAACTGTGGTAGAGCCCTTTTTTATGAATTCTAGCCATTGAACTAAATCTTTTAGTTGGACCACAATTTTTTATTATAAAACATAATTATTGTTCTATTATATGTGATTGAGCCCTTGTCTATGAATTTATGCCAGTTCAAACTGGAACATTGTTTACGTTTGAGGAGGACATCAGAGTAAAGGAAGGAACTTTTAACTTGAATCAGTGTCATACACTCGAAAAATAATGCGATTAATTGAAAATCTTTTAGTTGGACTACAAATTATTTCTCTATTCTGTGATTGAGCCCTTGTTTATCACCTAACATAGTTACAACAATAATAATATTATTGCCAGTTCAAACGCGAACATTGTTTACGTTTGAGGAGGATAGCAGAGTAAGGGAAGCCTTTTAACTTCAATCAATGTCATACCACATAATACAGCTAATATATCACAATACTATAATATATTATAGTAGTTTTCTCTGGTCATACACTCAAAAAATAATATGATCAATTGAAAATCTTTTAGTCAGACCACAAATTATTCTTACAAAGCATAATAATAATTATTTATTAATATACAATAATAATAATATATATTTACAATAATAAATAATATTTATATATTAATAATTTACAATAATAATGATTGTTCTATTATATGTGATTGACTAGCCAGTTCAAACTGGAACATTGTTTACGTTTTAGGAGGACATCAGAGTAAAGGAAGCCCTTTAACTTGTAACGTGAATCAGTGCAGAGTGCACGGGGAGCTGCTGTGATCGACGAAGCGTGGTTCCTGTCCATTGGGTGGCCCTGAGCCCCTGAGTCCTGAGCTGTTGATCTAATCAACTTTCCGCTCCTAAACAACACTAACCTCCCGCTCAATCCGCTATATTCACGCCAATTTCTCGCTGTGCCATTATTTTATTGAATTTTACACTCAACCGAATCGCCATAAAGTACTAGTACTTTTCAAATGAAAGTTTCAATTGAATCCGAAAATCAGTCTTTGAAAGCAGTCTCATCTCTGATGTTTATTATTTATAAACACAGTTTACAACTATTTTTACTATTCTTGACTATTTAATGCAGGTTTATATTTTTTATGAGATTCAAATTTAATTCAAAATTAAATTATTCTCAACGTTTATTGTTTCAATATTCTATCAAAAAAGCAAGAATCAAGTAAAAAACAAAGATTAGTATAGAAGTTATTATAGAAATGAGTAGAGTAGTATTATTGATAGGGGAATGGGAAACAGTGTCTATGAATGAATCCTGTATTATCATCATTGATTTTTGTTTGGTAGTGAGGTGATTTTACTGGTCAAGAAAATTGTTTTTAATATTCACAGCTGGAATGTGGAATCATATTGTACATAATTATGTTGACAAGATACAATTATGATGAATTTTAGCCATCATTTATTCCAGTTTAAACCTATCATTTTGATTTTTTTACAAATAAAAATGAGTTGGTACAATTCAGTTGCAGTTTGATACAATGCTAAACTATTGATTAAAATTAAATTTTACATTGCAATTCAATTCATGCAGTCCAGAAATGTCAGAGTTGGGTTTACAAGAAAAAAATACAGTAGTATTGAAATGAGAAATCAAAAGTACATAGAAACTTTATACTTACTTCACTTCTAGTGCACAATAGATTAAAATGAGATCGACTAAAATTCGGTACTTTTCCAATTGTCATAATTGTTATCCACTAGTTAAATTTAGTAAAATCTAGAAAAGAATTCTCCCCAATTTTATTGCATTCCGGGGTAGAAAATATTTGATTACAGAGATGTTGACATGGAAACGGTCGAGTTACTAAAATATTCTAGTACTGTGTTTGTGAACACAGTACTTGGAACACTGTAAAAATTCAAAGACTTGTTGATTTGAAAGCATAAATAATAGCAATATATACATACGACTCCTTAAATTTTGATTGATTTACTGTGCATTACTCCACGTTAAATACTCGTACATAGATAGCATAATATATTTCAATATTCCATTTCCAATACACTAATTTAGTTACATTTACCCATGATAAGTAGAGCCCAAGGGATATAGAATAATCTATAACCTTTCAGCTTATAACCATGGGTAAAAACAAGTATTCTATACAATATAATATTTCTTTTGGGTCTTGGAGTTTTTAAAATTCCAATATTCATGAAATAATTCTATTTCACATTTATTTTTGTGGGATTTGTTTATGCTAGTTTGAATTGCAATTGCAACAAATAACTCACTCATTTTTGTGGGGATTCATTTAAGTTAGTTTAAATCACAGTTGTAAAGAATTAGCACCCCAATAGAGTCACCCCAATAATTTGTCGAGAAAAATTAAATAGTTCTCAAACACTTTCTGCTAAAAATAACAATGTAACTGTCTGTATCAGTAACTAATCTTCCTACAAAAATGTAAAACCTACTCTAGTACATGGCTTGCCATAGTGGTGTCGAACAATTTCCTAATTAAAAATGCATTATTATCATATTTTAGATCTAATAGATGTTAAAATGCATCCAGCTAGTAGAATAAATTTCTTATATTCATTGAATATTATATAGCCATAGAGAAAAGATGTCTAAGTATCCGTTGTCTCTGATATAGCCTAATGCATTTTCAAAAATAAATTATAATGAATTTTTCATAGTACCTAGCCTATATGAGTTTTTAGAAGATGAATCATTGGGTTCAATTGATTTTGTTAAATATTACTAATAAACTTTTACTAAAACTGTAACTGAATTACCTGTCGTTTGAGGGCGCCGAACTCGGAAAGCCCGTTGGTGTTGGCCTCCGAGACACTGCTGTGTCGTCGCTGCATTTCTGAATCTTCGGCTGGCATTTTGGCATCACTTCGTCATCCCCATTCCCTGCAAAGCAAAGCAAAACACAACATTCATTAGAAAACCAAAGAACACTTGAAAATAGTATAAGTCGATTTGCAGAAATATTAGGAAACATGAAAACGTTTCATTTGATGATACTGTAACTTGCAACATTAGTAAAAATAGTCCCGAAATTCTGGACGAACACTCAGATAGATTTTGAAATTTGAGGATGACTCTTCTAAAATTGTCACATTTTCTCTTCTAAAACTCATATTTTCACTACAGTATTTCACAAAAATCAGCGTTGTACATTGGAGGAAAATACCATTTCATTGGAAACATACCCCCATCATAATATATTATCTATCATCAATCAAATTTCGGGGAATAAATATTTTTGGGTTGATCATATTGATTCTATTTCAATAATTGACTCTATTCTATCGAATATCACGAATATCTCTATTTAAGAATATCACCGAATATAATTTATTAACAACATTTTTCATGAAAAATGTTATTTATTCAATTATTTAGTAAACTTTCAGAAAAGTACCACAGGCTCAAGCCCCAAACGGTTCCAATGAATGAATTTATTGAAAAAATAATTTAAACAAAAATAAATTCAAACAATAGTCCAAATGTAGCTAGGTTTTGTGTCACTTTTACATTTTCGAATTACACATTCTAAATTATATGGGATGGATGATTACATTTATGTAAATATTAACAAAAGATTCATAGAAGTTGCAAAACAACATCTTGGAAATACACTTTTCAATATTGTATCCTCAAAGAGGGACTCTGACTAGAATAAGAGCTTAGTTCAAATACACAAGCCAATGTCATAAGAGGGTCACTGTTTGTTGAGCCAACTGTACAAGGCTTCTTCTTGCAGACTTGTCCTACAACTTCGCAGTCAAAGTACATTCCAATTTCAACTACATAGCTGTAATATAATTGAACCAGTTCAATGGTGTGGGTGGACTGAAGAGATGCATTCAGGCCAACAATGAAACTTCGACCTTCCAACAAATTCACAGCAAGACGCGAAAACAATTCTCTTCTGTCTCCTGACCTCTGACCCTCCTCATCTATTACAATCATTTCTCTCGCCTTCTTCTGGCCTGAGCCACGGGGAAGACAGCCAACGGCCGAGAGACACATCTGTGTGTCATGGCGATCAGCCATCCACCCACTATAACTGTATTTCTACTATAAACATACACCCATTGCAATAAACATATCTATATCTCTCCAGAGAGCCGTACACATCTGTGAGCAGTAACACACTATCAACGTCTTGACAGTATTTATTACGAGATTGTGGATTTGAACAGAGAGGAAGACAGAATAAAGTTCAAAATAAGGAGATACAGAGAAAGAAATTGAAAAATATGGTCTGTGGGCGTTCTTATATAGAGTGTCAAGAAATGCGGGGCTGAGATAGAACGAAGAATGAAAACCATATAACTCAAGATTTTGGGTATTACTAAATACCAACTAACGGGTCATGTAATAGGTAATACCGTCTTGATTTATAAAAGGAGCCAGTGAGAACGCCTGTATTGGAATCCATTAAAAAATTAATTACTGGATGTTGTGGTGGTCGTGAATGAATGAATGGTTTGTTGTGATCAGCACCTAGGTCAACTTCAAGTTATGTTGTGCATTAATATAAATACTAATAGTTACGTAGTTTTTAGTCTATTATTAGTAGATTGGTATTTAGAGATAGAATTGGTATTCAACGATTGGATTATTTGTTTGAAATTAATCGTAGATGAGTATTTCGAAATTAGATTAGTATTTAGAAATTGAATTAATTTTTTGGGATCCCCCAGGATTTTATTTGAGCCTCCCCAAAATAAACCTTTTAAGGACGCAGTCTGCGTCCAAACCATCCTCCCTGTGGACAAACGCCGGTTTTAAGGAAGTAATTGATTATTTTGATTATTGGAAGGAAAATAATTGATTGATTGAGTACTTTATTTATGTAGATTACAATGTATACTGGCTTATACACTTATATACAATAGCTTACAATACATCAAAATATTATAGATGAATTTACATAATATAGTCTAAGAAAATAATTATTGAACTGTATATGATATGAATAAAGCAATTTGTAATAACTATAGATAATTATATTGTTATGCATCTACATAAATTGGCGGAGCTTTGGACATATCAATGTCCATTCTTCGTAAAGAATATTCGAAGTATCCTTCCCACTAACTCTCTACCAAAATTGAGGGAGACCTGTACATCACTATTTCATAAAATAATTGTCACGAATCTTATAATAGTACTTGGCAACGAAGAAATGAAACCGTGTATTCATACCTCAACAGTGAATAAGTTGCGTTCCCTTTTTTCATGGCATGGATTGTAGTTTATTTTCCCACTTTTGCACAGTAAATTTAAAGATTCAATAAACAGGAAAGGAGATTTTCAAAGCGGTACCCTGCTGTTTTATGTTTGGAGCAAGGCTGCAGTTGTTATTTGCCTCTGCTTTTCGTATCAACAGATCGCCATTGTTTCGCCTTCAGTTTCGCCTGTTTTCTTTTCCAATCACCATATCCCTTCATTATCTGCCGGATACTGTTCGGTGTTCTCCCAGGTCATTGCCGGTCTGTTTAAAGTCTTACTCATCCTATCTTATTTTCCGTCTTATATTCTCATCCTAAAATTTCTTCTAACGCCCAGCATTATTCTATTTTGGCTCCACTTCCTTCCTTTTTTCACATCTACTAAATTATTTTTCATCATAATTTTTTAATGATATCCCATTTTTTGAATATTGTGAAGGTGATTGACCTGATATTTTCAATTTACAATTTTTACTAAAATGGTTGGCTGCAATATTGCTGTAAACAATTTTGGTATTGACATCAATCAAGTTGTTGGTTGATTTTATGTATGGAAACATCTTCTATGTAGTTACTATAATTTAAAGGAAATGTATGATTTGTATTTTGATAGCGTAATAATTTACGCTATGCAGATGACACACTTCTGATAGCGGGAAGTGAGAATGAGTTGCAGCAATTACTGGAAAATGTGAATAACTACAGCAATAACTATGGGTTGAAGCTGAATCTTAAGAAAACCAAGTGCATGATCGTCTCGAAAAATCAGAGAGTGACAATTAATATTGTAGTGGACAATACACCTATCGAGAGAGTCACAGCATATAAGTATCTTGGAGCATGGATTACGGAAGTGAACGATCAGACCAGGGAGATCAAAGGACGAGTGGAAATAGCACGACAGGTGTTCATAAAAATGAAAAGATTTCTGTGTAGCCGAGATATTAAACTAGAACTTAGAATACGCATGCTGCGTTGTTATGTGTTTTCTACATTGCTGTACGGCATGGAAGCATGAACTTTGAAAAAGAAAAACCTCAAAAACATCGAGGCATTTGAAATGTGGTGCTATAGAAGGATGTGGAGAATACCATGGACAAGAAAAGTGACAAATAGGGATGTAATGTTAATGATGGGGAAGGAATGTGAAGTTGTTGCGACTATAAAGAGAAGAAAATTGCAATATTTGGGCCATGTAATGAGGGGTGAAAAGTATGAGCTGTTGAGACTTATATTGCAAGGAAGGATCATGGGAAAGAGGAGTGTGGGAAGAAGAAGGATATCCTGGCTGCGTAATTTCTTCTTTGTTTACTCTTCTTCAAGCACTCTTTCCAACTATTTTTTTGATATCTTATATTCCTTTGATATACTATAAAGAGAGGAAAAATTTGACTCAATATATTATTCTTCTTACTTTTTTCCAATGATAAAAAAATTATATAACTATGAACTTATTTGAAACGTTTATAAAAATAGTGAACATAATTGGCATAATTGGTCCAACCTATTAATATTGTATTCAACCTGTGAATCTCAAGATTACCCAACATTAGAGCACTCTGAAAAATCGAGTCTTACCGGATTCTCTACTCAATTCCAAGCAACACTTGAACCTCGATGATTTACGATCGAACCATCATGTAAGCCTACATACATGACTGCAGGACCCAATATTACAGGCTTACAAGTTCTATACTAGTTTACAGTCCTTACAGACCCTACATTAGAGAAGATTATGAATTGATCCATGGCTGGAACCATCAACATCAAAAAGACATCGGACATTTCGGTATTTCCTCATTCCGAAATCCACACATTCAACGAGAACGAGTCACGAGTTTTTCGCACGACTACGTACGATCACGTCCCGTGAACCGCTTCCATCGCTCACCATGCATATTTGATGTCTGTTATAATTATATAAATCATCATCATCCCGAACCAAACAGAAGCAAAGTGGTCCGAAATTCAAAGGCCAGAAACTAAAGGTCACCACGTTTAAAACACATTCAATCGTAACATTTTTCCGCTGATAAAAATCAATTCCGAATGCAAATTCCCCGAATTCCAATATTCCATCTATTATGCTAATGCACGGCAAGTGATCAAAGTTTTTCTCACGCTATTAATTCCAGAAGCAGGCCTACAATCTAACAGGGAATATTCACAATTCCTGAATTTATAATGAGTCTCGAAAGTGTATTATAGAGTAGATGTTTAGGAAACATAGTTCAACTCATCCCATCCAAGTAGAAATTTAGAGAAGTAGAAAATAGAAAACTTTGAATTAAGTGATGCGATTATCACTCTTCTACAAGTTCAGAGTTCAAAGGGAGAACATCAAAGTGCAGGTCTGTCCAAACGAAAAGATTTAGAGTGACATCCTTTACATGAAAGTGCAGGTCAGTCCAAACGACAAGATTTAGAGTGACCTCCTCTACATAAATCTTAAAATAAAAATAGAAGACATAGCTGGTTTTGAAACATTTCTAGTCCGTTATTTGAATAGTGTTTTCAAGTATTTTTTCTTTTGATAAATAATTCTTTTCATCCATCTATACATCTTACCATTATAATATAAAAACTAAACATTACTGGTCTGTATGTGGATCGTCATCTATGTTTTATGAGTAAGAACCTGGAAATTATGAAAATTGAATGAAGATGCTGATAGATTTGCATCTTGCATAAGCTAGCAAACTTCATGATAATTAATTTCTCAATTCATTAAGTTTTAAATCTTTACTTTTGAAGAAAGTGCAAGGTGATTAAGCTAGCAAACTTTAAAGATAGTTAATTTCTCAATTTATCAAGTTATGAATCTTCACTTTTGAAGAAATTGCAAGGTGTAGGATACGAATAAAACATATTCTCATTGTATTAATCATTCAATGAATCAGTTTTATCTGTAACATTGTAGATTCCAGTTCGAAACAAAGTTGATAAACATGGCACTGACTGTTAATTATTATTTGTGACTAGAGGTGGACCACATTCTTCAACTCATGACTCATGCGACGTGAGAGGATTGCCAGTTCAGTGGGTGTAATCAATAGTCTGACTGCAAAGAATTCGACTAGAATTTCAGCTGTTTAAGTGTGGCAGCATTATACGAGAGAGAAGGAGATGATAAATAAGAGGACGGGGAATGAATTGGAATAGATTGAGAAAGACAAGTGGAATAATATGAGGAAAGAACTATGAGAATGAAATGGATTTTGTTACACTTCTCAGTATTTATACTTTAGTCATATTTCCTCCTCTCAGTGTGGAATGTGGATGCAGAAAATTGAAACCCAGTATGAACAAAGTGTATTAACTTCAGACTTGGGATGGTCATGCGCAGCAGAGAAGGCATACAGCGGCAGGGATGCAACCACAACGGCAGCTATGTTACCATTGTGTATCGGCCAGCGTTCTCTATTTACTAGTGAGTATTCAAGCGCTCATGTTAAACTTAGGAAGTTTCCTCTCTGCAATCACAGACTCGACTGACTCTATTCGACAAATTGACAACTACGCTTCCACCTATGACTCTATCCATCACTGCAATTGGCTGATCTCCCTCCATTTCTCTGCGCCGCAAATTCCTCCAAGTCTGAAGAAGATTTGCACGGAGTATATTTCATCATGAATGCAAGATATTTGTTTTTGCCAAAATGAGAAGAATAATTAAAAATAATTTCTGGTAAAAAAGGAAGGAATGAGAAAAACATGGAGACGATGAAAAAAACGAGGTTTTTCCATGAATATTCTACAAAGCATAATGAATAAATTCTACAAATGTTTCCTGATAAATATTCAACAAAATAATGATTTTTCTAGTAAAATGAAGATGAAACACAATTTCATGATAGGAATATGCGGGTATAATTTGTATAATATCGGGGGACCGAGCTTTGCTCTGGAGTGTAAAAGCATAAAAAAATTTTAACGAGAGATTGAATTTATAGTTTATATTTATTTATTCATTTTCTCAGTAGTACAATAACGTCGTATTTTTACAGTTATATGACGAGGCACAACAGGCTTATGCCCAAAACTGTCCCTTTTCAAATTTATACTACAGTCCAAATCAAAATCTAGGTTAAGCTACTATCATTCATCAAAATAACTATTATTATTCACACTTCAAAAAACAAACACATCATCAATTACAAATAGATATAGTATGAATTCGATTTACTTTGATTTACTATGTTTGCTACAATATTTGTTAATATACTATGTACTATTCTACACTAACAACATCTAGTTACTATTTTGGACTTTCTGAAGTAAACATATTTTCTAAAAAAAGAGAAATAAACGAAAATAAGTTTCTCTTCCTGAATTTTTCTTCTCGTGAGATCAGCTGGATGATCTCATACACATGCACTCGTTCACTGTCTTCCATTACGGTATCGACAGACGACAAAATTTCAGATGTTTTTCCAAGGACGTATTTAATATCCTTTTAATGTCCTTCAGCGAGTTATCCAAGGGTTGACACCTAGTGCAATCGAATCTTCATATCATAAACCTACTTTGTTCCAAATCTCGTGAGAATCGTTGGACCCGTTAATATATACCCATATAACCAGATAACCACATAACCATATATGAATATAAATATACTGTATATACAGAAATTGCTCGCTTAATATAATAGGATATTGAAAAATGAAGCACGAGAAACCATCTATATCGGGAATCAGTGGATAAATTTGGCGATGATAGTAAACACTGCTCCTATGGATAGAACATAGTGTAAATGAGCTATCGTGTAAGATAATATCAATAGAGGAATTTGCTAGTATTACACCTGTTAATCCTCCTGTTAATGATAAAATATACAAGGACACTCTTCCCATTAATACTAAGTCCCTCCCTTGATCTTATGAATGGGCAGCTGCTAATAAGATAAAGCTATCAAGAATAAAGGAAAACTGAGAAGAAAAATAAATAGAAACAAGGAAGACGTTATACAAGATTAAGGAATAAGAGATGAGTGAACTGTATAACTGAAGTTATAAAAGGGAAGATAATAGGAGAGCAATGAAGAAAGGAATAAATCAAATCAAATCAAGGAAAGAAGAAGACCAAACAAGAACAGAATATAATGTATCGAAAAATGAGAACAAAAATTATGCAGAGGCTGGAGAGAAGTGATACGAGTATCAAGTTCTGACAACATTTTGTTTGGCTGGCAGTAGGTATGCAGTCAGAGGGGTGGATGAGGAAGATAGGAGGAGGAGGAGGGGAATAACTGCAAGCGTTGTGGCCTGGGTCACCAACTCAAACTCTCAAACTGAACCGAACATGAGGTCAAGGAGGTTGGTTGACCTCTAGGTCATGATTCGCCCTTCATGCAGTCACTGGGATTCACTACACACTGTCACCATTGGTTTAATGGCAAGCAATGATGTTATTTATGAGGAATTCTGACAGATCAAAATTAATATCAATATAACAACGTCGCATTCAAATCAATAAAGCCTGGTACATAAATATAATAAGGTATACAAACCATGTCCCTATTACAACAATGTTATTACCCAGGTTCAACGACTGCTACAATTTCGGTATCTATAAAATGCTATACTATGTTATATGGTCTTATAGTTTTATTACCATACAACTACCAGGGTAACACATACCAGGAGACTACTTCTAACAGGAGGTAGGAAGTCAATGTTTTCTGGTATCAATTTTATGGCCAATAAATTGGTCTTTTTATGGCAATCGATATTACATTGATAGTCTACATTGATCGTAGAAGGAGAGATAAGTAAAGATTGAGGAGGGTTGAGGAGGACATGCTTGGAAAATAGAGTAAGGATATGAGGAAGAAGAAGATGATGAGGAGGAAAAGGAAATTAAAAGGAAGAACATATAAAGGGATATTGGTAAGTATATTATAGAGGTAGAAATGTGGTTCATGAAAAAAGGCTTTGAAAAACTCAGAAGAGAAGGAGAAAAGGTAGAGAGGTAAATTACGCAACTATGAAGATTGAAATTAATTTGCTTTTGGATTTAAATGATTTTTTTTTTGAGAAAATATAAGAGGAGCGAGAGAAGAACAGTTGAAGGAGGTGGAGAAGACAAGGTACAAGGTACAGAGAAAGGAGAAGAGTAAACGGCGAAATAAAGAAGTAGAATGAGAAAGGAGAAAGTGTGTGAAGAATGAGAGGAAAAAGAGAGAGGGTGAGGATACAGGAAGAAAAAGAAGGACAGGAAGAAAGAATAAAATAATAAAGGGTTGCAAAAAACAAGAAAGAAGAGACGGTTTTAATGAACGAACAAAAGACGAAGAAGAAAAAGATGACAAAACCTACAATATAGAAGAAGAATGAATGAGAATTAAATTAGTTCAGGAAGAAGACAGAAATCAGGAGAAGAAACATGCTCAAAACAGATAGAGATAAAGATGTGATACGGCAAATACCTCTCGATAAAGTACAACGATTGGAAAAGAGCCAGTTGAAGAGTCAAAGAATAGGAGAATGAATAATGAGAGTGTAAAGAAAGAAGTAAAAGGTAACGGATTATTCAAATTTGGTTCCGATTAGAGTGCATTGCTTGTGAAATAAAACTGAGTTATTGTGTACGATAAAAAGACTGTTAACCGTTGAGAAATACGTTAACTTACAAAGCAGCTCTGATGTAAACTTGAAATATGTTTTCAGATGAGCTCTAAGGCTTCTGCTTATCCTGAAATTATGAGACTCCAACCATTGTAATTACATACATGCCAGAAGCCACTAGATTTTAATGTTTCGGATTTGGAATAAGAATGGGAGGGAGGAACTCGGGATTCCTTGAGATGAGTTAAAGACGTACCAATAACAATAAAAATGTTTGAGAGGTGGTGATATGAGATAAGAATACTAGAAGCATTGTTGTTCTAAAGACAAATGAAATATTGTAAATTATAGGGTTTGAATAAACTACTTTAAGAAAATTAATGTTCTATGATAACCATCATGGTATTCTTCATAGGATGGCCAAATAAAAAGAAAATATAGGGAATATTATAAAATTTGAAATTTCTTCTATGATAACCATAATGGTATTCTTCATAGGATGGTCAACTATAAAGAAAACATAGGGATTATTATAATCTTAAAAAAAAATTGAACATGTCTGATGGTAAGTGGTACAAAAAATCATTCATTGTACGAGAACAAAATAATTATTGTAGTTCAAAATTGTATTGCTTATGAAACTACACTATTAAATGTTGTCTGAAGACGAAACAGAGCACATGATGGCACATCCATGATAAAAACAAACAAACCGTCAATAAAAATAAGGATGATCTTAATAAACATGACCTTTGAGTTCAAACTAAATTGGTAACCTCAATAAATGTCAATTAATGAAATTGTGGAGATGAATTAGATTAGATCTGAGAAAACAAAACATGCCAAGAAAAAGGATAGGAGAGGAAGAAACCCACCATACAGGATTGGAAAATTGGTATAAGATGAAAATTATTCATAAATATCTAGCATCATATAAACTTTGTTCGTTTATATTAAAATTATTAACAATTAAAAATTATTTTATTATTGTTGAGGTTATTGAAATAGTAATTTCAACTGAAGTTAATTTATTTTATTTTATTAATTAGTAGAATAATTTACTGTCTTTTTTCATTCCCAATCATTCTAAGATTGTGTCTTTTTATATAAATGATGAATGAATAAATAAACATCGATAACTACTGTACTCAATTATATCATTGTAAGAAGGTGATTAGATCATACTCCACAATTAGTAAATTCAACAAGATTAAAACAATGAGCTTTTACAATAGTTGGAAAGTACCAATGATAAAATCCTATCATGCTTAGAGAGGTGGAGCCAAAATCAATAACTTACTGGATTGGTCAATTGATAACAAAATGGCCGATGAAACAAAAACAAAATGGCGGATAGTCATTATCCTTAACCGGCCGTTCTCTTTTCTCTCAGAATTTACAGATTTCTCAAGTTTGCTCTACGGTTCTACTATACTAGTTTTCAACAAAAATCAAGAGTTTTCTGATTTGCCAGAGAAAACTTTCAGCATTTTATATCACGAATTGTTTTTTCAAGTCACTCAAGGGAATGTTATACCACGAAAGTCAATTCAAGGACAATAGAAAACACATGCATATGGTAAGAAAAATAAAGAATATTCTACATTTTACTCACGTGTTCAATACCATAATACTAGTCTATGAGAAGAGATAACCACAATGCATGATGGTACAGACACGTTGGTTACACACAGTTTGTCCGAAGGGTAGAATTTTTATAGACTCTACTCAGACTCGTGAAGGATTTTGACCCACAGCATTAGAAAAAGACAAAATATAACCATAAACAATGCGTTCTTTCTCTTTTTACAAGATCACAGTGGAATGGATGCTGAGAAAGAATCGCTTTTTTCACATCCCTTTCGTCGGCCTCTTCCTAAATCTTTCTCTTGGTCTTCTCTCTCCTTTTTACTTCTCCTTCTTCTTCTTCTTCTTCTTCTTCTTCTTCTTCTTCTTCTTCTTCTTCTTCTTCTTCTTCTTAGTTGCAGCTGGGAGATGATCGCACCAAAGAATGCAGCATCCACAACAGCCTATTCTTCTTCCTCCTCCTCCTCCTCCTCCTCTCATCATCTTCTTCCTCTTCAGCCAGCTCCTTTCCATCGTATTCATCTCGTGGTTCGTCCTTGACAAGGTCTTTCTCCTCTACGACCTTCCCCTTCTCCTTCCCCTAGCCTAATCACAGTTCAGCCCTCCCCTTTGAAAAAACCATCAAACATTCTCTCAACCATCCACTTACGTTTCAAACAAAAGACCCGGTTTCTTTCATACAAACAATACAAGAGTCTGGATTCAGTACAATCAAGTAGGATAGCGTTCATTACACGGCTCTCAAGATGCTTCATGTTTGATAATAATCTCATGTGGCGGGTACGGGTTCCCTGTCTGCTGTTTCATAGATTTTTTTTGTAATTCGCATTAAGATTTCAATTTTGATTCTAGTATAACATTCGTCTCAGTGAACAAACGCTTAAGAGGGGGCGATTTCTTCTTATCTTGTGAAGATTCTTCCAGTTGGAATGTGTTATTCTTCCAGTAGGAATGCAATGCAAAAACTGCCTGAATAGGAATCGAACGAGAAAGGAATTCACTGTAAAAATAGATGCGAGCATGATGGTGAACGGAAGTGAATGGTGTTCACCAGAATATTCAAGGAATAGGTTTTTATAATTTCTATGTTATTCATTCATTGTAATCACACATGACATGAAGGATCACCACACCCTTTTGCTCATCAATGGATGAACAATCCAACTAAAAATGTTATTTTTTAACTTAAGAAATCAATGAAAAATATGAATTACAAGCAGAAAAAGTAGTAGAATACTGGAATAAGAACTGAATGAATTCTCTAATTTGATTGTTTCAGGACATTGACTTGGACATGTGACTAATTCACTAGAAGAGTAGCTTATTCCATCCAAGTTCCAAGAGCAGCATATGCAATCATAAATGAAAACGTAGATGAGATGTGATAAATAATTTTATATTAAAACGACTAACGACAGTGATGAGGTTATACTGAACAGATAAATTATTACTTTATGGATGTCATTTCAATGCCATAACAAATTAGTTTTGCTATTCAAAATTTGTAGAACATATACTGATATTGTGGAGTTTTTCCAAATTCAATTCCCCAAACCCTGAACCTTTCTTCAGGTGAATATAGACGCTTTTAAATAGGAAAGCCATAAAACGAGTGTGTTTTCCATCGCTCAACTAGGTCAATACATTTGAATGCGATTACAATACTCAAGTTATTCAAGCACTGAAATCTCTACACAGAAATAACGATTGCTTACTTATTTGAATTACGTAATTTGGCAAGAGCTCTGTTTATATTTCCACGAGTAGACGCAAACGCAACATGAGTAGCAAACGCGAATATATTTATGTAGAAGCTGCTTATTACTGTATGGAGTTATTGCCTTTCGAAATAATGACGCAGTTTTGAGTATGAGGCGTATAAAAACCGATATATTTCATTTCTAACAATACTGGCTCTAATTCAAACAAACGACAGAAGTTTTGTGGGTGTCTGAGCTATTCTAGTTTCAGTTTTGGATAACTCGATAGAATTCAGGACACGTGAATGTTGCTGACCTCTACGAAAAATAAATATCAGGGGCAAAATAAACAAATAATTTGTCAGGTTCAACTTTAAATCACAGAAATATTGTTTATGGTAGCTTGTTCTTGTTGTATGTAGCTTATTCATGCTCTACTACTTGTTACTTGCTTTGTGAATTTTGGTTTTCAGGAGTGACTTTCCCCCACCAGTACTTGCTGCTTATCAAATCATTCTTGAAATACTTTGAATGAACAAATAATGAATTCATTGCCAAATACAATAAATATTTTTACAAACAAAATAATCATTAAATTACAATAGTTTTTGGCGTGACTGGAAAAAGAAGCCTTGAGCTCCAGCCACGAGTTCTAAAAATAAGAAATACATTTTTCAATCTAATAACAGCAGTACAAATGATACAATTCTGTTGATGGATGATAATCTATAGATG
The DNA here is from genome assembly GCF_014356525.2 of Nilaparvata lugens. Classification (NCBI taxonomy): domain Eukaryota; kingdom Metazoa; phylum Arthropoda; class Insecta; order Hemiptera; family Delphacidae; genus Nilaparvata; species Nilaparvata lugens. The sequence continues at coordinate 13,590,383 of NC_052510.1, forward strand.
TTGAATTTTAACAATAATCAAGTACTTGATAAACAAAATACACAGGAAAATAATATAAAAATTGCCAAGTTTTAATAATTTTTACACAATTAATATTGTCGAAAATTGTTGAATTGTTGAGTTACCATAAGTTCAAGTGCAATACTAAAACGAAGGTATCATCCAAACATTTGCTAAAAATTGTTAATCAATTTCTTTTTTCATTTATTTACTTTGTGAAAATAAATTAAGGACTGAAAATTTCTTGAAGTGAACAACTACAAGATTTACACTTTTTCGGACTATGTGTAACCTTATCTAAATTTGAGAAAGGAATAGCACAAGGTTGCCTTATTTTTTCACTCCCTATCATTCTGACGATGTACTTATTGTATGAATCAATAAAGAATGAAATTTCAATGGTTTTTTATGTTGTGAAGTTGTGCTCCTGGGGGGGTTATCTCTTATGATAGAGTCCCACGTTATGAAGCTATTGTGAGAAGTTGTGGATTGTAATTCCTTCACAGATAATACGATGTTTCTGGTATTTATAAGAGCAGTCTCTAAATTCCCTCTTTGCGAATAAATTCACAAAAAATTAAGGCCTTCCGGCTCGCAAAATTACTGGGTTCAAACCTCAGCTCTAGCTCAGTGGTAGAAACATGAATTTTATAAATACAAATAATCACCATAAGGTTCAGTGACCGGTGTTTGGTAATTCTTACCGCTGCTTCTATGAAGTTCTTGAAGAATACCAGTAAGGAAATTAAAAGAATATTTGATGACTGATTATCAGTAACCATGTACCACTAGAGAATAATCAGGACCAACTATAGTTGTTTCTAGTTGATTCTTAAAACGCTCGTCGTGAATACAAGTATTCACCAATATACCCTTTCAAAATTCCTTAGAACTTACAACGCCAGTTCTGAAGCTCTCTGGATCCTTATATGATATAACTGGAACTTTATTAATATAATTTCTTAATATATTTGTTCTGGCTGATAAAATGAATATCATCAAAGGATGATAAATATTGAGTGCTCTGAATAAGGTTAATATTACTTGATTCAATAATTTTAAATGCTGCAAAATATTTGTTGATATTAAAACAGCTCAAACTATATAACACGAGATGAGTTGGGATATAATAAAAAATTCTATAAGTTTGTATGCTGACATAAAACACAAAATATATTCCCACAAAAAAGATGTGCATAAAATATTCGATATAACTATAATTCACTTAAATACTCTATTTCTAAAATCTGAATAATTATCACAGGCTTTACTAATATTCACAATAGTGAGTTTCAAATTCATAAATATATTATATTTAATACTGGTACTTATACTTCCAATCAATATAAAATTCTGCAGATAAAAACCTGTTCGGTCTATAGGTTTGATATGATGTACTTTGTTCAATTGACAAAATTATAATTAATAAATTAATATTCAAACATGAGATCTCAGGGATTTATATGAGTTCGGGCTGTGCATGGAAGTAAGCTTCCTACATATAATAAATAATTTATAAATGTTCTTATGAACTATGTGATATTGTTCGACACGTGGTGACTTTTTATTTAATTCTAATTATTGGAATAGCGCTTTTTGTTTTAATAATTACCCCACTGAACGTAGAAAAAACGAAAAAACGAGCTCGTTTGGTTTGACTTATCACTCACTGACTGAAGTTCTAGATGTTCTCGTGGATTGAATTAATTATTTCCAATAATTAATTGGGTAGGCTCCTTTTCGTCACTGCTGGGCTAACGCGTGATCCAGATTTTTATAAGTTTCTTTCGAATTAAAGCTATTTTTATGGGAATCTTTACAATTACGAACTCCTCGACAGCACTGAGTTCACAAATAATTAACATTCAACAAACATACATTACATTTAAAAAAAAAGGGTTTGGCTTAATAGTTCATTAAAAAATTTTTAAAAGGAAGAAGAAAAAACCCTAAACTCCATGTGCATCCTCTCGGGTTGGGATCTAAACCAGAAGAAGGAGGTTTTCAGAAAATTTGCCTCTTCCTAGAATAATTCTGTAAGCTACTCTCTGATTGGCCTTCAATTTAATAGACTCAATACAATTGGTTGCCTTGGGAATCAGGGCTTCCTCGGCTTTATAATAGAAAAAATTAAATAAAAGAAGTTTTTATACAAATATATGGAGTGTTTATCTTAAATTGAATTCATAAATAAATCGTAACATACGATTTTAATAGATAATACATTTAGTTTTTATATGAGTTTGTATACTCTTGATTTATCATGCTTTTTTGGATTATAATAAATATTTATACAGAAATAATAGTTGTTTGTAATTCTACACATCGACTTCCTTTAGTATACATAATATATCCTTTATGAGTGAATTTTATATGATTCAACCGGTCATATGGGTTGATCGAATAATCAGCTGATTCGTTCAGTATTGGTTCTGATAATTATCGATTTATCCAAGATCGACTAATTCTTTTCAAAATGTAAACAAGTAACTCTAACCTCAATGTTCATGCATTTTATTATTATTATTTTTTTTTTTATAATCCGCCAATAATAAGTATGCCGCTTTATAATTTTTTGATCTTGCCAATGGGTTCTCATAATTATTAAATCACAATAATACATGTTTTCTTATCGTTGTTGATAATGCTATTACTCCTAATCGCTAATAATACTTGCTTTGAGTTGATTTACTCTTTGGGTAGGTCTAACCTTCTTTCCAATTTTATAGTTCTATTACATTTCATTGGCTCATTTAAAAATATTTGGTGGTTTCAAATTACCACGTGACAATGTAATATTCGATTATTTCCTATTGCTAGTCCCTCAATTCATTAAGCTATCTTACCTTACTTGGATTTTGAATAGTTGTTTGATATCGTAACATATTACTCACCTGCAACATAGAATGAGCACAAACTAACATTTCAAAGGACATTGCATATCGTAATACTGTACATCGGTGCAATTTATAAGATTTTCTTTCTCATTATATTTTGTACATAAAAACGTTAATGTCTACAATAAGTGTTAGATATATATCCCCTAAATTACACCTTCCACTAAATTCACATCAGTAACAAAACTGAAAACAGTGAATCCAAACATTACGAATCTTCCCCAATCACTGTCCAACAACCCAACTACAGGTGCAGGGTGCAGCATATACTTTGAGCATTACAACAACCAAACAAAATAATCATGTATCTGTAATAATTTAGCGAAAGTAGCGCAACGAGCAGACTCTAATTTCGAGTGGAGATTTGGCAACTACGCTCTCAGAAAACAACCTGCACTTCGGGTGCCACTACCACCTAGGATGACAGCATTGGTTGCATGGGAATCACTCATCTTATTCATAAGTGAAGCTGACAGATTCAAGTGAATCTCGCTGGTCCTAGGCTAGGTTACAGAATCATTGATTACTGTTCATTTCACACAGCGTAACTAGAAAAAAGATTTGTTCGATTTATTACCACATCCAAGGCAAGGCCATTCTCAGATTGAGATTCTTTTCATTGTCAGCATTGTTTAAATGGGAAGCATTGATGTTACAAATAGGTAAAGCTGACAGTTTGTAGTGAATCTCATTGCAGTCTGTGGATGATGGAGCTCACAGAATCGAGACCCATTCACACACTACTCAACCCAACTCAGATAGTTTACCTATATATAGTTTTATATTTAATAGCCTAGCTATAGATTGTAAATCTGGTAGTGTAGATAGTATACCGATATCTATTTTATATTTGATAGCCATGCTATGTATTCTATGATGATAGCATACCTAGATGACCAGTCAAGTAATTCAAGAACTGTAATAGATCTTCTCTATTGATCTTCATTATTGCAAAATGACTTCGACACTTTGAAAGAGATCTGCTGAAAGTGATTTCATGCCTAATTCTGAGATGGAATCCTATACTAGAACAGTGAAATCAGGGATAATTTAATCATAATGGAAGTACGTAGAATTCTAACATTATAAAAGTTGATGAAGTTTGTAGAGTGAAGTTAGATTCGATGTTGTGGAGCTTTTCCATAATTGAGACTTGAGATTTTGTCAATATTCCACTTCATTTCAATAGAAAATATTATTCAATTTCTTTTGAATTAAAGTGGAATATTGACAACACCTCAAGTCTCTTCAATTACAGAAGTTCCAAGTTAGTACAAATTCATCACTTGATGTGAGGAATTTGAGCATGGAGAAGGTGGAAAAACTTGGATTCAGGTTGGATTGAATGAACAGGAAGCTTTAGCAAACTATTTACCTCAGAAGTTCATAAGAATTGACACAAATTTGGATTTCTTTCAATTTAGTCGACTGACATCACAGAGATACATAAATGTTTACATATATATTGACACTGCTTTGAAATTTACTAGGATAAGAAAGCCGAAAGATCTTTTAAATTCAAAACTCACCCTCACACACAGACCTACAGTCATCATCATCATCTTCACTTCAGGGATTAGGTTTATTAATCAACCTGTTCCGGTACCCATCTCTTTCTTGGCCTTTCTACATCTCTTTTTCCAGTAGGTTTGTAGTTTTGGACTTGTAGGGATATTGATACTGTTAAAATTGATTGTAAAGTGCATTTAGGAGAATAAAAAGTTATTTGATTTAGACTCATACATAGAAGTGCAATTTGACAAAATAATCTTCCAATTTAACGTTACCAAACAAACAAGACCTTACGACAATCTATAATCATGCAACTGAGTTATTGAAGCTAGGGCTACAAGAGTATTGAGTGTCAAGTCATGTTCAAAGAGTGACAAGTGTAGTACAGAGATCTGGAATCAAGTCCCAAATTCGTAGAGCATTGGCAATAGTCATAATATCACTGCTAGATGTTGCAATAGTAAACATAAATATTTTTGAATAGGTTACTAAGCTAGTCCTGAGAAAGAGAAGCACTGAATAGTGTAGCCGTGACCTTTACGTTGTGGCCGTTTGAACGTGGAACTCTCGCGCCCAGAGTTCATCACCAATTTTCCCATCATCGTTATCGAACGAAATACGATGTTGCTGCGCCTATAAAGCACTCAACTTGTCCATAATATTTTGACAAGGCGAATCGTTACATTATAATAATGATCACAGAAAGGCAGGGCAGAGAGAGGAGATGAATAAGAGGAAAAGAGGAAGAAGGAAAAGAGAGGGAAAGAGAGGAGGAGAATAGGGAGAGGAATTCGCGATATCGGAAATTACTAGGATGAGAGAGAATAGGAAAGAGAAATAAGGAGGAGAATGAGGAGAACGATAGAGAAGAGTGGAAATTTAATGGAAGAAGTATGGAGAAGGGAGGACAAAGGAGAAGTGGAAAAATAACAGACAAAACTAAGAAGAATAAGACAAACAAAAAATGATTAGAAGGAAAAGAAGATATCAACTAAGAAAAAGAAGGAGAGCCTGATAATAGAATAGGGGAAGGGGAAACCATATGGAGACTGAAGAAATGAAAAGTTGAGACAGGAAAAGCTTAGTTTCACGTATCGGAAGAACGAAAATAGGAGGATCAGCGATAAAAAAGGCAAAAGGAATAATACTAAGAGGGGAAGTTGGAAGATAAAGATAGAGGAAGTTGAGGAGAGAAACCTACGAGACGGGAATAACACGAACAATCGAACAATGGGAATGGAAGGGATTTGAAGAATTAGATGAACAAATGAGATGAAAGATGTGAAGTAGGAGGAATGGAAGATACGGACGAAAAGCTGGAAGAGAGAAAGAAATCAAGGATTTGAAGCATAAAAAGTTTTGTAATTTCTGGAAGCTATTAGATCCAATCCTGGTATGAAAGCAGAACTACTTTATCATGTAGGTTACCGTCATTCCAAATTAAAATAACATCGACAGTCAAATTCAAATTCATCGTTGATAATCAAATTTATATAATTCACAAGAAGGGCTCTGTTTGGCTGTAAGCAACCAGGTGAGGAATGGGATGTTGGTATAGGGTAGAAACTCCTGGACCTTGTAAAGGACACGGGAGTTGGTTTGCCTAACTAACATACTTTTGGGACACACAATAAGCTTCGGTTGACGTGTGGGGTTCTTTGAACCTTTGGATCTTTGAATCCGTCCCTTCAAAACATAAACATATATAATTCAGCGCCAACATTCTTGAAATCATTAACTCATCTAAGCAGTCAAATTCATCGTGAATAGTCAAATTTATGACATTCATTGCCAAAATCACAAATGCTGCAATGCGATGATCTAACTGCAAACTTGACTGGTTGAGTTATGAAGGTCGAACGCGTGCTGATGGACGGAGCATGCAGGCATGAGTCAAGTCAATGCAGGTCAAAGAAGTTGAACGATTACAGAGCAGAGGGCAGCTGGACTGATACACGACCTACAATGATGCCACTGCTATCAAATATTTTGTCTGCCATTTTCCATCAAATTCCTCAGACTAGCTAGAACGGTCGGTTTTATCGTGAATCCTTCTCCTACATGTTCCTTCTTCAGTCTCCTGTTATTGCTCCAAATCTGTTCATTTTTTTCCATTATCGCAGTTTATTCATTTGCTACATATCATATTTTATCTTCATCTTCCATGAAGTCACCTCTTCATGGAAATAGAGTCTTCAAAGGTATGTGACTTAATGAAGACTCAGTCTTCAAATGAACTTAATGAGTCTCTAATGAGACTTCAATGGAGTCTCATGAAGACTAGTATTGTTCCTCCATCTTCTTCACTTTCATCTTATTTATATTCTTCTTTCTTCTGGAAAGTTTCTCATTCATTCATCATATGATAATATATCATGACATCTTCATTTTTGGTGAGTTTTCACCATCATTTCCATTATCCCTTCAAATTATCAATACAGCTGTGCTTAGTGAGAGAAGTTGTGTGTTTTTTGGGTTCAAAATTTTATAAAATAACTTGATTAATTTAATATGAAGTGATAATCAAGTGTTATATTTAAATATAGTTTGGTGTTTAAATTTCTCTAAATTCAAAATGTTTAGCTAAATATATATTTGGACGAAAATTGAACTTGAACGTTTTAAAGTAGAAACTTAACCTATTTTTTGGAAATTTTATTAATTTATCAGAATTTGGGAATGGAATAGATTTGGGCCAAGCCTGTTGTTCCTTCCTAATCATATTTATATGATTTGTGATTCTGTCCACGAATAAATAAATAAATAAATTGTCCTTGATCTTATCATATCACAAAAAAGGATTGGGAGAAAATCACAGAGCTAGCTCATTTACAAAATGCAAACATCTTGTTCTAAAGTACAACAAAACAGCATGAGCCTGATCCTTATTCAATTATCGATTCTAATGTACGAATTCTACAGAATTGTCGAATTGTCAAAATTTGCCTTTAATCTTAATTGTATACTTTTATATTTATAACTGTAGTGTGCTTTGTGTGAAATAAAACTCATTAAAATTAATTTATTTAGTACAGTATAGTAATACACAAATATACAAGAATACGAATTATGTCTGATAGTCTGTACTATAGTTAGTATTGGATTCAATACTAAGCAATAATTAAACATGAGAAGGTACATGAATGTTTCATTCACATTTTCGAGCTGTGAATCATTTAGTTATCTTGCATCTGTTACTATTTGAATTTATAAGTTGAATTTGCAATCAAAAATTGCACAAAGAACATCTAAGAACTTGAATACACGAGAAATAATCCCGTCAAAACACTTTACATAACAAAGGATATCCTTCAACTGACGGCAATTTTTCACTTGACACAACCTTATTTGTAGAGAATGTCAGAAATATCCGCATCATTATTAATGAATTTTAATTTTCTGACAATTTCCTCTCATCTCACAGTTTCCACTAGGGTGAGATTCACTTCCAACTGACAGCATTCTTTGTATAAAACATCAATGCTTCCCATTCAACCAATGCTGACAGCCTGAAGTGGATCTGACAATAGCAGCATGACGTGACCTTGGCGTCTCTGCAGTTGTTTATTATTCCATTATTTCTCTGCAACAAGCGCCGTCATAAATAAAATTCTTCACAATCCAAATCCGACTTTCATAGTAATCGCCCAGGAATTCGCTATTCTCTGATGTAATTTCAAACTAGGTTATTTGTGCTGTGGGCTAATTCGTTGCTGATATACTTTCATAAAGCTAGGATTTCCGTTTGAGAGGAGATTTCAACAATTTAAAATTATGATGCAATTAAACGTAACGAATCTGAATTGAGTTTATGCGGTTTGGTCGTTATTATTATTGCGTTGCACTGAACGTGATGCTGGATAATCTACAACAGATCCGGGATGTTTCCTTGCAGACAGAAAACTACGTAAATTATACACAGATTCGTATTTGTGTTAGAATTATAACAGTAAACTAATTGAGCTTTGTCTGTCTACTGGAAGAATGTACTAGTGTTACAGGTTCGTTCTGCAGAGTGAAGAAGTTTTATATTACTGATTAATATGTTGTCTGTAATATTACTGATTATTAGTTTTATATTAGTCTTTTTTTGGACAGATCTGAATATCAAGTGGAAGATTCAAATTGGAACATTGAGACGCAACAAAATATAGAAAATATTAGAATGCAAAATTCATAAGTGGAAAAGAATAACGTCAATGCAATATTACTTTTTGTGTTGTTGAGAAGTTATGTTGTGGTAATTATTCATATTGAATGAAAAAGACTAAGAAATTGTCAAAAAACCACTGATTTATTGATAAATTCATTCAGTCTTTTTCATTCAATGCTATATTACTTTTCCTAGATTGAAATTAATCACAAGCATGGGCTTGATCATGGGAATGATTAGTGGAGATGAATCGTTTCAGAAGTATAATCGTCAGTTATGTGAAAATTGATACCATATTGCAACTATTCCTTCAGTGAAGATAATTATTTGTAACTCTGAGTCAAATTGACGATACTCGAGTTTCTTCAAATGTATACAACACTTGTAAGCAGAGTAAATTACTCTTGTCAGCAAAAATTTGAACTCAGAGACACAGAAACTGGAAGATCTACAGAAGTAGTATCATATTATTATTTTCACAGTCTACTTTCTAGCTAATGAACACATCATCCATGTGTTATATTATTAAGGAAAACAAAAGACTGTTCATCTCAAGATTGTCGTGGATTTGGTCGTGATCCAGTCTTAAGAACAAATTCTCTCCCGTACACAAGAGCTATCTTTTCAATAACTTTACATTCCTCATGCCTACTTAATTTCCCCATGCCTACTTGGTTCTTACTAATATTAACCTATAAGCACAAAAAAGAACAACCGTCTTCATAAAGTACTTCTGAATAAAGAAGATTACTTTTTTGAGTTGATGAATAAATAAAAAATAGGTAATAAATAAAAATACAAAAATTTTTTTTCAACAAATGAACTTGGATTAATGTGAATAGAACACTACTATATCTCTGGATATTTATCTGAATATGGAATCTTGAATAATAGAATTCTCTACTATTCACAATATCTATCCTCACAATAACTTCATAATTTTCCCAGGTCCTCTAGCACTTATGGACCAAGTATACTTATACAACCAGTTCCCATACTACCTATAAGTACCCATATTACCTTATACCATACTATCATACCACCCACAATACTTGTAATATTTCAAAGTGTAAAAATAAAAACAATTATCTATGTATCTAATAGCTTCTACTACCCTTACTACTACCACCTATAAAATATCAAACTCACCAACTATTAAGAGCAGTAAATACATTTTCAGCAGCCTCAAGGAAACCATAAAACCTTTGAACACTGTTGCTCATCAAAATTGATCCCACACCCACTTAAATCATTTTAGTTGCAGCGAAAGTGATCATACAGCTACCGAGAGCAACTAGCAAGGTCATTTGTTAACGGAGATTGCACTATTTATTACCCACACAACATGCTGTAATACACCAGCCGGTACATAATAATTTATTTAATAAAAGCGTGCTAACTTACTATCATGCTAAACACGGCTATCTAAACTGTGTATTCGTGCACTTGTTCTGTGGTAAGTTTCACTTCAGACTGGCAGTATAGCTTGAATGGTGAACACTGATGTTAAACTTATAGAGTTCTGACATTAATTTTTTGTTGAGAGAGTACTGAGATTCACTTTAGACTGTCAGGATTGGTTGAATGGGAGGTATTGGTGTTATACATAGGGAGTTCTGCCAGTTGAATGTGAATTTCACTATAGGCCTGAATCAACGGCGACTTAAATGATGCTTAGCGCTTATCTCATACTTCAAGTATCAAGTGCGACCGGCTTGATTTGAAGGTTGACTTTGTGTACCACAGAGCAAGAGGGTAAAGGAGAGACAGCGACTTAAAATAAGTGCATTATGACTACTTGACTGCACTTATTTATTAAGTAGAATGCCGTGCAACAGGATCGCTGTGAGTACAGCTACAGCTAGGTCAAGGAGTGGGAGGTCATTTCGTATCTAAGTCTTTCACTAACAACCTGTAATTTAGTCTTTCCTCCTCATTGAACACAGCTTGGTGCAGTAAATTGTAGGGTACAAGTAGTATGCAAAATGAATCCTAAGCAACTTAACAAAACATAATATGCAAAATAGATCCTATGCACCTAACCAATAAGAAGTAGCCTGATATGCAGCATGAATACTCTAAATTTCGAGTAAATTTCAATGTGCAAGGTTATAGATCAATGAAAATCAAGTATAATAAAATGGACCGCTCAAACCAACAGGCTACTATCTATTAGTAAAACAAACTTATAGATTGAAAAAAAAATACGATGTACAAATTAGCATCGAAGAAAGGAAGACGATTTGAAAAACCCAGATACAAAAAGAAATTCGACAAAAGAAATACAAATACAAAAGAGAATTGAGATAAAATTTGAAAACTGCTCAAAATATAGGATAAGTGGTGAGTTGAATCCTAATTGAATTGAATTAAAACTGAGCATGCAGTTAGTTCCAAAAATCTAGACTAGTAGAAATCCTAAAATTGGAAATAGTTGTTTCGATAAGTTATCAAATTGAAAACCACAGATAACTTACATAAAGATATTTATATGGAGCTTAGGAGGTAATTCTAAAGGTGCGTACAGATATACGCGCCGCGAACATGAGCAATTCACATTTAATCAGCTGACTATATCTGTATTTTTACAGAAAATGTAAGATACAGATATAAAAAGCTTGGCATCAGCTGATTAAAAGTGAATTGCTCATGTTCGCGGCGCGTATATCTGTACGCACCTTTATCTTTGCTAAAAGGTGTAAACTAATCAAGTGTAGAACTTATCACAAGAATTCAACATTTCAGGATTTCACAGATTGTAAATGAAGAAAATGGAGAACGAGGGTACGATTCTGCTTATAGATACAATACATGTGGTCAATCGTGAACATTATTGATCATAGTGTGATATTATGCAGCAGTTTCTTCATTCCGCGTTTGAGTAAGAGTTAGATTTTTACAGTTACCCAATATCGAGAAAATCAGTGTTACAAAAATATTCAACCATAAGAGTTTGTAAGATGGAAATCGCAGTTATTTCGTCTTCTCAACGGGAACTAACCACTGAGCTGACCAGAATCTTTCGTTTACCTCTTCACAGGTACACAAAATGACCCAAGTATTACGTGGACCGAGTTGAAAAACTAAATAATATTACGTTTCACCAAAAACACAGAAAACCGGCATGAAACATGTTACGTAGCCCTACAATGTGGAGCAACGAGTTGGCCAAGGTTATCAGTAACATGTGGAGAGATCACATTACGATTACTTCGGCCACTTTTTTCCAGCTCCACCCACAAAACGGTAAAATGAATTGAACTTGTTCAAATAAAAATCTAGCCCGCAAACAGACGTTACCAAAAAAACCAGGGCACACTTCAGATCTCGAACTGTGGAGGGAAATATAATAATAAAATTGGTGTATAGTACGAACCAGAGCACACTCCAGATCATGAATATTCTAAGACTATGAAAAAATGTTATCATTGAGTGCAAAACTCTGTGAACATTACTATGCGGTTTAACCGAATTTGTTTTGGTTGACCAATAGCAAACTATGAAAGAAGTGCGAAATGTATCAATAGGTATTGGCGAGACAAGAGTCGAAGAAAACTGTGACACGGATCGACAAAGTAGAATATTCCGCAGACCTCTCTGTGAAAAACCATCCGTACATTTTCCACAACGGAAAATAACAGTTAAATTACAGCAGTGATCCCATTTTTGTGACAAAGCAGCGGCCGGAACAAAATTTGTCCCACTTTGCTGTGAAAATTGATTTAGCATAGACATTCGGGGAACATTCATAGAACATTATTGCCGCGGATGATACGCAAGAATTGAAGCGGTTATTGATAATTACAAGGTTGGGCACCAATATTACGCGATTTGGTTTTTCCTGAGCTGGCTATTGTTTTTAAACTCGATTTATTCACCCATTTTTTCCAATGACATGATTACATGTTTCCTTCCTCGTAAATCGAACACTGTAGGTGTTTATACGAAACAACCAACAACAGTTAGTAACCAAAAAACCAATTCGAATTTATCAATTTTTTGTAGCCTACTTGTAACTACTATCAAGGGAATTCAATGTGACAATTTTCTGCTAATCTAGGAGATTATTTGCTGGTTTTATCAGCATGATGCAGGATATACCTCATAACATTTTGTAAAAACGATCATGTTGTGTATTATTATGACTGAATCTAATTAACGTCTGAGGCTGAATGATTTAGATAGTAATTGTTGGACTGCAGAATTTATTAAATTGGATTAATATTTTACTGAACAAACTAGTATTGATAATACTAGATTTTCCTAGATGAATTTTTCTATTCTATTGTTCTATTACACATAACATCCTACACTTCAATCATCTCAATCAAAGGAACTACTCGATGAATTCTAATCATTTCAATCCAATAATGGAATTGAACTCTGATTCGCAACAGGGTTCATGCTATAAAATACAGGTTTAGAGAGTGCTCATAATATAGATTCTTCAAACAAAACTCATCCTCCAGAATTTATCTCAATCATCAAATCTACCAATGCTTTTGGGATCCAGTTTTCACTGACTTCAAATCCCAACAAAACCTTGTTCAACAGCATCCAAAAAGCGATCAGGCTACTTCAGTTAGATTAACAGGATTCACCAGTTTCGTTTCGAATATTGACGAAATCAAGTTAGAGCCGATGACGGCGCAAGAAAGCGTCGTAATTAATCGACAAGAAAGGGCAAATTCTCAAGGCTTTTCATCAAATGAGTAATGACAACGATGACATGATACCAGAGTCGATCCTAAAAAGAATCAGAGACAAGGTTACCAACCTGTTCCTCAACTACCAGAGACTAGACTACTGTCGTTACTTTATTTTGGATCCGGGAGATTTCCGAATACCGTGTTTTGACTGTTACTTTTGTCTGTCTAAATTTTTTCAGTCACTCCTTTTGTCAGTTGGGCATTTCAAATATGTCGTATGGAGCACCGCGCACCATGACAAGTTCAGATTGAATCCGAAATATTTCAGATGAAATTTGAAAAATTGCAACTGAAATATTTAGGTTTGATCGTGTAATATTCAAGTTTGCATCTGAAATATTGGTGATTATTTTGGAATTGGCGTGCATATGGTTGCAATCTTGCACCACTTTTGAGAGGAATTCCAGGGGTTGTTATTTTCCTACACAATATTTTCCCATTATTTTCAGTTGTATGGTATCTATTGTAATTAATGTAAGAGTATTTTTTTGAAAGAATAAATTTCAATTTCAATTAATCCCCCCCTACAAAGCCAGTAAACGCTAGTAACAAGTTAATAATTATAACTTTGATTACCGTATTCTTATAGTGTCCCTATTTCTCGAGTTCAATGTAGTAAAACATCTTAGTTTAGATTTATTTGGTTGTTAAAAGTTAGTACTGAGAAACTTTATCAAATTCTGAAACCGAAGAAGTACATTGATGTGATAATTCAAGATGGAATGTTTGTTATTGAATTTGAAACACACAAAAAAAGCTCAGCTCTTCATGAAAGAGTGATATTAAATGAAATTAGAAATTAAAAGGAGACTAGCAATGGGATAGAATCATATAGGAATTTATGGTAATTTCAAAAATACAAAACGTAATGAATAAGAGTAGTGTATACTGTTTATAGTTAGAAAGGAATCTATGTGAATGGTTCACAAGTATATTAATTAAAATAATATTTTTTAACCATAGGGTGAAGGAGATATATTACATTAAAATGTCGTATATTACTACATATAACATGATTGAAAACCATTTAAAAAGCAGCAATGCAGTCACTCGATCTTCAATAAATATCGTTAACAAGAAATATCGGTTCAACCAGCAATAAAAAATCAATAAAATTTAATTGGATGTGGGAGTAACAGCCATAGCAATGCACCAAGTTAATAACTGAGAGGCCTTGAAATAACTCGAATCGGATACCTTTTCTCTATCTGCTAATTTATCAAGGTTACAAGAAATGCATGCATTCCTCAGCACAGGTCCACATTCGACATCCTACTTGGATGTAACTGACATTTGTGAAATTATACGCTTCGGAATTTCTTAAATTGATGCCTTTCACGATGCTGAGTTGCAAGTAGGTTAGTAACAAGTAAGTGTAATTGCGGGAAAACTGAAGATAGTTCTTTTTTCAGGTGCCAAGAGGGCGGTTCGCAGTAATCACCTCTGCCTATCATTTCATACTGTCAGCATTTCTTATGTAAAGCTTCAATGCTTCCCGTGCAACCCAATGCTGACGGTATAAAGTGAACCTCACTATGGTCCAGCACACGTTTTGTAGGTAGACGACTTCCATAATTAGGCAGCTTGCGTGAATTGAAAATCATGACGCCATTTGGGGAGCTAATGTTGTCAGACGTGTGTGCAATTCAACCGAGTATCAAATTGTGATCAACGAATGATGTTGGGTTCACATACTTCTATTCAGAATAGGTTATCTCATGATGGAATCTATTATCTCTGAAAATCTCTCTGTGGAACTCTATTATGGAAGAAAAAATCTATTACACATTGACAACTCCAAGTTTTTCAGCAATGGACAGCAATCTCGTGGCTGAACTAAAACATTTTTTAAATAACTGTACTTCTATTTTTAACAATATATAAAAACTTCATCTGAAAAAAGTACAGTAGCCTAAATCACTGAAAATTTAGTACTTTTTCAAAAGTGAACTCAGATCATTGTTTTGACCTCTACCTCGACTTAACTCTCACATAGGTACACATAATCACATAGGTAATCTGTAATATACAGTAAAATATTAATAATTTATTGATACATCGCAAGAATTGATGAGATGCAACTCAGAAACGGTAGCTTCGGAACTAATGTCAATCAAACTTCTCTCGATTATGACTTATCAGAAGCTGATTTCTGGTTATAAAATACTCATATTATAAAAACTCGACTGAGTCACTGTCGATATAAGTGTGTTTTTATTTCATTACTCATATTATTCCAAACAGCATTATATTTTGATCCAATTTCTCGCGTTGCATAATTTTCTGCTATAATCCCTTTCCATCTCATGACATCATTTTGATTTCTGACAGAAAAATGAATCTCTCAAGAACACTTGATCTTTATAAAGCTTTGGCTGACCTTATTTCCATAAATTTTATAATTGAAGATTTTGAATATGAGTTCATTATATGATTGAATTGACTGATAAAATTACTAATGAGGAAGTATTTCAAAGGGTTGAGGAAAAGCGATCTCTTTTGCGTATTTTAAAGGACAGACGGCATTCTTGGCTTGGCCATGTATTTAGACACAACGAATTCATGTTAAGAATACTGGAAGGTAAGATAATTGAACAAAGGGCTCGTGGAAGACCCCGGCTACAATATTTGAAGCAAGTAACCAAAGATCTAGGGATCCAGAGCTACATCCAACTGAAAAGTACAGCTCTGGACAGAAAACGATGGAAAGCTGTCTACCAATCAAATGATTGAAGCTAAAGAAGATATGATTGAATATAATAATGAATTATGGAGAAATATAATCACAGTTTCCCATAGATCTGAATAGAAATTTATTGACAAACTATATAAATTAGTCACTCATACTGGATCCCAATTCTAAAGATCACTGACCATTTCAAAACGCCCAATAGTCGCTCAAGTATCATATTGTTCAACCTATCAAGCACCTCTCATACAATTCTCTCCACCTCTGGATCATAAATTACACAGACACTAGACGTGTTGTAGATAAAAACGGCGTAATTCGAAAATTACCTCCACCACCCACTGATGGCAGCCTGAATCTTTACTACACATTAATGTCAAAAATTACCTTTTAAAATGAAATACCGATTTGGAACAAAGAAAAAGCGGTAGCTGACTAGAATCTATTTGGATGAAAAAATAATATATTGCTTGATACCAGACACTGAAGAAGAGTGAGGAGAAACAATTTCTTTTTTCTGTGTTTACAGCACCTGATGGAATTCTAAACGAGATGAGCGGAGGAGATTTCGCCCCCAAGGGAGGGAGCATAAATTCGACTCTCACACAGACTATTACTTTTTTCTAGACTCTAGAGAGCATAAATTATTTATTATTCGTGTCTGTTGTTCTAGGTAGGGTAACTATCCCAAACATTTTACAACTGAACATTGTTACATGTCTTAACTGGAGTTAACATTGAAGTATTTTTACTTTTGAGTAGTCAAATAACAACATAGCAGTCTGATTTTAAAATAAAAAAGCAGTTCGTAATGAAAAGATACATTGAAGAGAAGTATTTTTGATGAATTAACATGAAAAAGATGAACAGCGGAAAACATAATTTAGCAAGGCTATGGTACATGATATGGTAAGGAGAATGGGGAAAGACATTCAGATAATCACCACCATCAAATGCAAAAAGATCCAGTATCTGGAACATGTAATGAGAAACGACGTAAGATATTCTCTATTACAGGTGATTCTCCAAGAAAAGATTTTTGGAAAGAGGGAACAGGTAGAAGAAGAATTTCTTGGCTAAACAACATCCGATCCTGGTGTGGAAAAAGCTCCATAGAAATATTTCATATTGCCGTGGATAAATTGAAAATCACCATGTTGATCGCCCACGTTCGTAGCGGACAGGCACAATAAGAAGAAGAAGATGGTACATGAATGAGACATAAATTCAATAATTAATTATAATCAAAATACCTGAATACTGTATAATGACAAAGTTGATTTTAGTATCATTTTGAAATTAATTTAGAATATTGATATTAGAAACAGCAATTCATTAAAAAAAAATAATTGGAATTAATTTGTTTCGATTTTAGAGTCAGTTTACAAGTACTTGCGAATTATGTATAGTTGATTTGAGACTTTGGAAAGAATTCGAAAAACCGACCAGAGAAATAATATCTTGTCAAGTGAAATGTTGAGATCTGGCCAACTCGTTCCAATAATACCGCATCAGTAATAGAGAGCCAGCGGTCAACACTTGTGGTTAAAATACGCACTGGGAGGAGCTAGCAGTTGACTAATGAGGAGAAGTGAAAAACGGAACTAAGCACAGGATTTGCTACACAATGAAATTGAATAAAAAATAATGGATTCAAGAACAGTTTCCATTTATGAACTTCGATGCCAAAAGATAATTTAAAACATACATTTCGACGAAAAGGTCTATATTGTGAACGAGAGACATCAAATAATGTTCCAAGAATAGTCATTTATTGAAGACATGGAGAATAGAGATAGTTGATAATACAATACAAAATTCAAAAATCTGAGATTAATTAGGACAGAGCAATACGTAATCAGGATGATTTAAACAATACTTCACCCCACCTGATAAATGGAATACATTCAACACTGTTGTCAGAAATGTTGTTCAATTAATCAATCATAAAATACATTTGATTCTCAAATCTGAATAGTACAAGAAAAAATCATACCCTCAATGGGAACTGGTATTATGTATGACTGGTCTTTATTTCTTTATTCATTTATATTTTTTACAAAGAAACACTGATTGGGAGAGAAAAACTAAGAATACTCCTTGTACTATTCCTCTCCCAAATTTAGATAACATTTTAAAAGCCCAAAATAGGGTTATGATTTCACTTTACTAAAATTTAGTCTTATTTTACATGAATCATACGTTCTTCAGTGATGTGATATGACAAAGTGATAGGCCCGGTTGCACAAAAGCCGGTTAAATATTAACTGTGATTAACTTACGAGAACCAATCTGAGAAGGCGTTTTTGTAAACAGTATCAGAAAGTTCAGAAACCTTTAATTTACTTTGCTCTTCAATCTGAATCCATTAACAATACTTATCGTCACCTAATTTATCATTTTACGCGACAGACGAACTTGACATTGAATCGGAATATTCTTTAGAACCAGTTCTCATGTCAAAAGCAATCATTGTTGCCTTTGAATCGAATCAACAATCAAAATGTAAACACTTTGTTATCTGAAGTGCAGGCGGGAGAAAAAAGCCTTGCAAAGTACAGAACACCCACTTAATCAGATCAGGGTGTGTCGTTTACAGACTCAACGGATCAAAGGTTTTTATAAACTACAAGCCTCACCCTTTAACCTCTTGAGTGCTAAATTAAACAACACACACACACACACACAAACACACACAACTTTGAGTATTTCACGGTCATCTTGTACCGTGAACACTCTCACAAATTATCACCGTATTTAAATCTAGCTCAAGAGCACTCATGACTGAAGAAAGTGTCATTGACGACAATTTAAACCGTTTTGTGTTGGGTTCGTTGAAAATATTTACTATCCTAATAAATCATATCTGCGATCATTTTAAATTTCAAATGATGACATTGATATGCACCTATTTATGGTAGTTGACAATAGATGTCAGGAAATATTGTGAGTCATTAGTGGCGTACCTCAAACTTGACCTTTCCCCTTTCACTGAACACTATCGATATTCATGGATACTATCGACCTTAGCATCGACTGGTAATTAGTCGGAATTTTCAATTGACCCAGTTCAAGTATCCATGTCGAACAACAATTAGGATTGCTAATTAAGCCTGACATCTAGTCTCAATGTAGCGGTGTTATTTTTCGACTGTCGGTTGTGTCTGATTCAAATGGTAGTGCTTGATTCCCAAGCTAATTAATATTTTGAAATTTGTTACTCAACACCAATTATTGAATTTAATAAGGACATTTTATTAGTATCGATTTGCCTGGCTACTAATACATCCCTAAACTTGAGATGACAGCACTACTATTTTTCTTTTGTTTCTTATAATTATATGTTTAAACTAATTTTTCACAGGTCATTTGAAAATCTGCAAGCAGAAGCTATGAAAGCTGTATTTATGAAAATATAAGATGGGAATGGCTTGGAATTCTGCAAGCAGAAGCTGTAAAAGCTGTATTTATGAAAATATAAGATGGGAATGGCTTGGAATTCTGCAAGCAGAAGCTGTAAAAGCTGTATTTATGAAAAATATCGGGGCACCGAGCTTCGCTCGTTATTTTTATTTATTGACAAACAGAACACAATCCTCTAAAATGATCGTTTTTATATTTTACAGCTGGCTATACGTCAGCTTATGAATTTCGGGGATGAGATATTTTGATTTTCCACAGACCGAGTGCGTCTCACTCACTTTTTTACTATCCACAGACGACGAAAGTCTCAGCTGTTCTTCCAAGGATGAATTATCATTTTAATGTCGTTCAGCGAGTTTTCCCAGGGATGAGACCTAGTGCAATCGAATTTTTATATCATAAACCTACTATGTTCCAAATTTCGTGAAAATTGTTAGAGCTGTTTCGAGATCCGTTGAACATGATAACCATAAATAAATATAACCAATAAATATAAATATAAATAAATATGAAATATATTCAGATATACAGAAATTGATCGCTTAATATAATAGGATATAATATGGGAATGGCTTGGTTGTTCTCATTCCTTCACATTGCAAGTTTTATTCAAACAATAGATTATGAGAAAAACATCATATTGCATCTTTTCACAAGTAGTAAAATAATATGAAACCAAGTCTTGAGAATTATTCGACGATGAAGAAGATAGTTTATATAATCAACTATGAACACTATGAATATATAATGTGAAAGTGGAATAAATAATGACGAATTTATACAGAACAATGATGATAGGACAAACGAATTTCCTGTCTTGGAGCAGGATCATGACTTTTATACAAAGTAATATAAGGAACTAGAAAACGAAATCTAAATATTTTATATACTCTGAAGATAGAACTAAAACATGCATTATAAGTGGTGCATTATAACACCTACACCCTACCTTCTACATAACTTCGTGAAATTCTACCCAGAAGTTCTTGGAAGGAATGAATATTCAGTCGAACGTTCCAAATTCCCCATCATAACATGCAATTTTGTAGACGAATACCGGGAAAACAAGCAAAGTCATGCTGCATATTTGAAGTCCAACGTTGTAATTAGAGGTGAAGAACAGTCCAGGAAAAAAGCCGAAGTATTGATTGGTGGGTTGGGGTACTGTCGATCAGCCAATTACAACACAGACATTGATGAGCTAAGTTTCTTCCGCAGGTAAAAGGAAGTGTTCTTCAGTGTTCCTCCTCTTCCTCTATCCTATAGTAATACCATTACTCCATCTCTTTCTTTGTTTGTTTGATTACTCTTTTATTCCTTCTCATCACAATTTTTCTTCAATTTAATTTTTTCCCTAGAATTCCAATTTATATTTATTCACCTTTATCTTCAGCTCACTCTATACTTCACTCTGCTTTTCATTGAGGATTTTGATCATCCTTCTTCATCAGAATATTTATCCAATACTTCATCTTTTACAATTTTTCACTAGTTTTTGTTGAGTATTCATCTTTTGTTCTCCCTCATTTTTTCTAATATTTTGGTTTTTTGCCTCTTTGATCTGCTTCTTTGATGATAATATTCATCTACTTCTTTCCATTATAAATTTTCGATCACCTCATTTGCGTCAAATATCTTCTCTTCCTCTCGTACATATCCAACTTCTTCTTTCAGAATTCCTGATTTTGAATCCTCTCCCATTTCTGAATCTTATTAATCGACTTCCCTCTTTGTTAGTACTGTATTTCTTTTGAATTTTGCTCTTCTTTCCCAGAATCTCCTTCTAATCTGAGCGATCTGATCCTTCGAAACCTCTTATTCTCTAATTTATCTTCCCCTATCTTATTCTTATTCTTCATCTTCTCCTTCAGCATCTGTTAATCTGTTACATTATTGTTTTCTTCTACCTCTTCCTTCCATCTCCTGCTTCCTTACTTCTCATTCCATCAATATATCTCTTTCATCTCCTATACTAAATTCATCTATGATTTTGCTGTATTGTAAGCTATTGGATATAAGTGTAAAATCCAGTATATATTGTAATCTACATAAATAAAGTACTCAATCAATCACTCAATCAATACCACTTACAAATCATTCCTACTCTAAAGCTCTATCACCAGCACACATTTGCCTCTCATCATCGTCTCCTCCTGCTCCTCCTTCTCTTTCTTATTCTTCTTCTTTTACTTCATCTTCATCTTCTTCATCATCATCATCATCATCATCATCATCATCATCATCATCATCATCATCATCATCATCATCATCATCATCATCAACATCATCATCATCATCATCATCATCATCATCATCATCATCATCATCATCATCATCATCATTATCATCATCATCATCATCATCATCATCATCATCATCATCATCATCATCATCATCATCATCATCATCATCATCTTCTTCTTCTTCTTCTTTCTTCTTCTTCTTCTTCTTCTTCTTCTTCTTCTTCTTCTTCTTCTTCTTCTTCTTCTTCTTCTCTTCTTCTTCTTCTTCTTCTTCTTCTTCTCATCCTTCTACTTCTTATTCTCCTCCTTCTCCTCCTACTCCTCCTCCTTCCTCTTCACCTCCATCTTCATTCCAAAACTCACTTCATTTCCAGGTATCGACAGCAAGATATCAACCAAACCCCTACCCATACATACCCTTATTATAGACTCCCGACATCAGGAACCTTAAAATGGATATCCGATAGAGAAGAGAGATGAGATGGAGATGGGAGAATATAGGAGTACTTAATAGTGCGACAGAGAAGGTAGATAGAGAAAAGCCACGCCAATAGTCGTGATCGTGACCTGCCTGACGCATTTAGGCGCGTATAAATCCGTCCATCTCACAACTCTACTCTACTCTTAAAAGCTTCGAGAGAGAAATCGAAACGTGAGAAGCGTAATCGAGCGGGAAGGGAAGGAATTGAACCCCCCTGTATCCCCTTCAATGGTTAGAGTTACAGCAGACTCTGTAATGCAAAGGAAGACAACACTGTTCCTATTACAAATCAGTTGAAATAACACCTCTCAAGTTATAGCTTCTGTGTTACAGAGCAAGTATCAATCAGATACAGATTCATTACAATTGAAGTCTTGAAAAAAGTACATTAAAAGCGGATTCACACATATCAGTATTAGTATATGTGACCGGTTCAATGGAGATATTATTCCTATAGTGAAGTCCACGTTATAA
This sequence comes from Nilaparvata lugens, assembly GCF_014356525.2. Classification (NCBI taxonomy): domain Eukaryota; kingdom Metazoa; phylum Arthropoda; class Insecta; order Hemiptera; family Delphacidae; genus Nilaparvata; species Nilaparvata lugens. The sequence goes on from NC_052510.1 coordinate 13,612,964, forward strand.
TGGCAGTGTACGATTGACAATACTGTTGCAGTCCTTTTCTATCATACAACAAAACAGATAGTGCTATCTCTCTCTCTCGCTTTGCAATGTTGTCAGTTTGACAGAATATTTTATTTTTACTTTTGACAGTGACTGTTCAAAAGTAAACAAACAATTCTCAGCCACCATTTTTTTTCTTCATTCTATCAAAATACTTGAGTACACAAGTCGTATAATTAATTGATTAGAAATGTATTTTTGGAACAATTAAATAATTTTTAGACATTACCGTATGAGAAACACAAATAAAAATACCTGAAATAACATTTTAAAAGTTGATAACTAAACATTCCTAGACTTCATCCATGCTTCAGTTAGCCTTTACGTAAAGGTTAGACCTACTCGTACCGGTATAGATAATATTGAAAGGTTATTTTAGAATTATTTCCATTGAAATTACTTATTTTGAAAAGGATTTCTATTTTTCTATTATTTTTTAAAGAAATTGGAATAGAATTACTATCAAATAACTTAATTTCTGTTGTTTTGAAATTCAGATTGTTGTATCACAGCTTTTTAAATTAGCCGCCATTTCAGGTTTGTATAGAAATAAAAATCTGATCTCATTATAAAAGCAAATTTTTAATCAAATTATGAAAAAATATATTTTCTTGATCAATTTGACATTGAATCGATTATTTGATCAAGGAAATGATAATTTTTATCAGATCAAATTTAATGGGATGAATTGAGTAACAGCTGTGTACACTCAGTGGCAAAATGGAGAGACCAAAGACCTTAAAGACCTTATCTCTTTAAGGTCTTTGGGAGAGACTTCGCAACGTTTTTCTCCTATGTTTCTTCACTGCCATTATAACGTGGACCTCACTATAGGAGTTCTGAAGGTACTATTTCCACTCTTCCCGGTTCAACGTGTATGAATACTCCCATTAGATCTCACGTAAATAATATTTTCACTGTATCAGATACGTACACTGATACGGATAGGAAATCCAGTACGTCCAACGTCCTAATAGAAAATTATATTATTTAAGATGACTTTTAATAGGAAATCAACTTAAATCTATGAAAGATGAATCAATAATATCATTATCAATTGATTGGTAGCTAGCTTACTAGGCAGCGCTTCCCCATTCACTAAGGAAATTAAGGATTATTTTAATGGATCATTTAAAGGCTCATATCTGTCGATCAGGCTCTATCTGGCATTCCGCCTTCTTTTATGATTTTATGAGAAACGTCAAATGTAGGAAATAGCTGTACAATAACTAGCAATTAAGTAATTGAAAAACATCCGTATCTTTGCTAAGTGACAACTGTAACTACAATAATTAATTTTATCTTTGGCTTGCTCTGATTGTGGTAACGTCAGGAGCTCCAGTGTCTGTGCAAAGGCTAAAAATAAACTTTCTACTGGTGATATTTTTCCAAGTTTATCGATTTTATACTATCAAACTATCAAAATGAAAAAGTTTTCTTATGAAAACATTTTTTTTCCAATCATTACTTTTTAAGATATGAGCGCCTAAAGTTTAAATTTTTGGGACAGAACATTTCAAGTTCGATAAGAGATAAATCCATGGGATTTAGATGATAGATTCTTCATGATATTGTTGATCTAGTAAAACAAAACTTTTCTGAAAATATCAATTTTTGAGAAAGTTATTCAATTTACCAAAAATTACCGAAAATAACTCAACTGAAAGTTTTTTTTTGGTAATTATTAGTAAATTGAATAACTTTCTCAAAAATTGATACTTTCAAAAAAGTTTTGTTTTACTAGATCAACAATACCATGAAGAGAATCTATCGTCTGGAATCCCATGGATTTATCTCTCACCGAACTTGAAATGTTCTGTCACAAAAATTTAAATTTTAGGCGCTCATATCTCAAAAAGTAATGATCGGAAAAAAAAATGTTTTCCTGATAAAACTTTTTTATTTAGATAGCTTGATAGTATAAAAATCGAAAAACTTTAAAAATATCACTAGTAGAGAGTTTATTTTTTAGCTTTTGCACAGCCTTAAGTAATTGAACAACATCCGTAGCTTTGCTAAGTGACAATAATTGTAAATTTCTACAATAATTAATTTTATCTTAGGCTTGCACTGAGTGTAGTAACGTCATGAGCTCCAGTGTCTCAACACTATAACTGGAATCCTGTATCAAGGAAATGCATTTCTGTACCACGAATGCAATTTCAAAGGCATCAACAAACTGGACCACAGAAGAGAGACATTCCTGAATTCTCTCCCCACAAGAAAGTGCCACAAACTACATAATTCCACCAGGAATCTGTCCACAGATTGGAGATGACATCGTTCTCACCCAGATGTGTCCACTTGTCAGGCTTTCTGATGTAGTCCTGTTTTTCCAGTGAGATTCACTACAAATTGTCAGCATCTGTTGAATTGGAAGGATTGATGTTACATAAAGAAGGTTGCTGCCAGTTTAAAGTCAATCCCAAACTGTCAGCATAAGTTGAATGGGAAACATTTGCGTTATATGTGAGGAATGGTGACAGTTTAAAATGAATCTCAGAAAAGACATCTCCAGCTGTCCAGCCATTCCTGCAAATAAATTCGTCACAGACGGCGTCACGCCACAAGGACCGCTTCCACATTTAGCAACAAGTGGCTGGCAAAAACATAATGACCATCTGACCGTCATCACCGTGTCTATTGGGCCGCCTATTGTCTCCCAGTGTGACAAATCAATTGTACAAATTGCACTGACATACTAACTGTCACCCGACTACCATCACCCACAAATCTGGAATAGTGTGTCTTCCTCATAGATAGTATGATAGCACCTCCAAATCTAATCACTGATAAAGCTCGAGTGCCTTTGATCAGATTCCCTAAACGCTAGAATGCTTCTTTCAATAATATTATTTATATTTCCTTCATAGCTTCTTACACAAAAAATCGTCACAATACCTATATTAGTGATCTATGGTTTCCCTTCCCTTCATGGAGGGTTAAGTTTAAGAGAGGGCCGACTGCGCCCTAACTTCGCCCTCCTATGTCAAAAATAAAGGCAATCATTTTATTCTATTCTATTCCACATTGAAAAAATGTTTCTAGTACCTGTAATGTTTCGACACTTTTCTACTTCTGATTTGTTTCAAAAGTGTTTTTTAATTCTCCAAGATTTTAACACTGTTTATTAGTTCTGTGAGGTTTCGATTAGTTTATGATTCATGTAACATTTTAGAGTTCATTTCAACTTCGGTTTCAAGTTCAATAATGGGTTGAAACAATTTTCAATTGGATTTTTGTTTTATCCAGTTTTTAACACAGTTTTAACTTCGGTGAGGTTTTTAATACTGTTTTTGTCTTCTATAGGATTCTAAGGGCCGTTTGCACAGTCAGAGCTTAAACTGAATTTAATTAGCTGTTGGCTTAAACTCGAAATGAAACACATTATAACAAACGATACTTGATACGGATTTAACCCAGTTTGAAATGAAATTAAGTTTAAAGTGTTACTGTGCAAACGGCCCTTACAGTGTTTTCATGTTCATTGTAACATCGCTTCTATGTTACAAAATAAGGGATTAAAACAATGAGTTCAATAATGTGTTTGCACATGCTTCAACTGGTTTTTTTTTTCTTCTAGGTCTTTCATACTGTTTTTAACCTCTGTGAGGGTTATTATACTGTTTTTGTCTTCTATAGAGTTACAGTGTTTTATGTGAATTGTCACATCGCTTCTATGTTATTGAATCAAACAATAATCAAGTGAAAACTGGAATTATTTTATATCAAGTTAATTTTCAAGATGCTACTATCTCTGAATTGAACTATCAGAACCCAACTTCTCTTAAATCCATAAAAACCAAATTTAGAAAAGGCTGAAAACATACTAGGTAATATCATAACATTCACGAGCATGATCTTGTACTCACACCAAACCTGAACTAAACGTTGAAGTATTAAATCAAAAACTGTAACCATGATTTGAAATTCAAATAAGGTCCCTGAATTGAAATAAATCAAGAATAAAATGACACAATGATCCACTTAATCATGCTCACCAATCAAAATATCAACTACTTGTTATGTGGTAATCAAGTGAATACTGTTGCCGACCAAATTTGATCCAATTTTGCCACACTACTAGTAATCTGCAAGCCTACCGTCTGAAGTCGTTAACTTGGAAAAAATTAAAAAATTGTAAAAAAACGTCACCGTTTCCGGCGAAAGAAGAAAATCAACTTGATAGGCTGGCTACCAGTTAAAAGTTTTATTGATAGAAGAATACTAAGAGCATACTAACGAGGAATAAATTCCGTCAGAATTGGATGGAATACATTAAATCTGAGAAAACTGGAAAATGACCATAATTGGATTCAGGACAAGCCCTTTACTATACACCGAGTAAACGGTCTGTGATTGACATAAAAATGGAACTAATAAAAAGCAAGACGGTCCTGTTACGTTTAACGACCAACTAAGTGTCAACACTCTAGCTACTGTGAATGCATTATCAACTCAAAGGAAAAATGATGGTATGCGACTCAAAAATAAACAACAATATCACAGGAGGAATGTGTGAAATGGGAAATTGCTTTAAAAAAATTAACATATTCATGAAAAAGGATCATGATCACATTTGATTGTTGATATAGTTATTGAGAGCACCAGTGAATAATTAATTTCTTTGGTTTGAAGCATAAATAAATAATTTGAAAAATATATAGATAATTTTTACTTTTTGTGTAGTTGAGAAGTTGATATTGTGGTAATTATTCATATTGAATGAAAAAGACTAAGAAATTGTCAAAAACCACGGATTTATTGATACTTAGAAAGACCGGTTTCGGTTTTGTATTTAGTTTTAGTTTATCAGAGATTGACAATGGTGTAATAACCGAAACCGATCTTTCTAAGTATCAATAAATCTGTGGTTTTTGACAATTTCTTAGTCTTTTTCATTCAAGATAATTTTTAGATCTATGGAGAGATATGTATCTTTTAAATTAACTCATTAATACATAGAGGATACAATGAGAACTACCATCAAAGTTACTCAGAACATGAAATAGATTAAAAACTAGAATTGAGGATATGTACTGTTATAACCATATATATTTTATATATATATGTATAAACTATATTATATAATACTCACAAACAGTAAATACAACGGCTCACACTTACCTGAAACAAAGATAAAATTCTATAAATACATTTTTCATGTGAAACATTTTTTAATAAACTTGGAGAGAATTCTGATAATTGCAGTGTGAAACGATGCTGGAACTATTCTGTATCCAGATATAGAATATTTTGAATACTAGAAATTGTCATTCATAATTTTATATCGTCTTATCACATTATTAAAATAATTTAATTACATTAAATTAGAGGAGAAAATACAATCTTCCAAATAAGGGGATGTTACAAAATGAGTGAAATTCTATACGGAACACAAGATAATAAATATGAGGGAAAGTATTACATGACACACCTTTTCCAAGTAAATTTTCTATCATATAGAAGAAATCCATTAATACAAGAATTTGAAATCAATCCAAATCACTTATTCAATTACCATTTATTCAATTGAATTAACAGTATTTATTTGTCTTATTGTTTGTAAATAAACTGTCATGAATTAATAATCAAGTCATCACTGTCGCAATGAATTTGCATGGCAGCAGTTACAAAAAATAACTGTTATCTCGTGATCACTCTATTATCTACTTTATTTGTTATTTTTCAAATTGATATTTTTGAACCAAATCAATTCAAATCACTGTTTCAATTGCCAATTATTCAATTGAATAGATAATACTTGATTATTTATAATTAGCAAATAAGCCGTGATGCATTAATTATTGAGCCATCAAAGTTGAAATAACCATGGCATCAGTTACAAAAAAAACAGTAATCTTGTGATCACTCTATTATCAACTCATGAATAAACATGAACACAATCTCACAGTGTATAATCAGATATTTTAATTAAATTCGACCTTTACTCTTAGCTAGTGATATGTATTATTTGATTGAGTAGGTGTCCACACCAACTGAAAATGTCAACAGCTTGTTTGTAATTATAATTATTGTCTCCTATCGGACAAATTGAAAGGTGATTTGTTTATTGTACTCCCACTTGGTCCTGACCTGAGGATTGTCTGATCCGACCAGTTGAGAAAATGTTGAATTCATTTTCATAATCAATGAATGAAGATATATTTCAAATTTATTACTGTCAAAATAGAATTTTCTCTTTTGTTTATTCATAAGAAGGAATACTGAAGCTTGATGTAAAATATTGAATTTTGAATAATAATTCTATTTCTCATACTGTATTAATTCATGCGTGTGGAATTCTTTCGGTGTCTGGTAGTTCTGTATGATTAAAACTATCGTATGAGCAATATTGCAAATTTATCAATAACTTGTTATTTTATGTTAGTGTAGTTAGCAACTGTCTTTCTAATTCTATCGTTTTCTCTTTCATTTCTTTAAAATGATATATGGGATTACAAATAGGATGGGATGAACAATGTGTCTACATTACAGTGTCGACAATTAATCATAGAATAAAACAATCGTATAAGTTTTCTCTGAACCAATAAAGGAGTAGGACAGAGAATGTAGGATTATCTCTCGATGCATAATATTCTTCTTGAAGCTGAATCAGCTTGAAAACCATCTAAACCTTACCCAACAACCCCTGAAGACATTAACCAAAATACCAGTGAAGACTTATATGGGAAGGTGACAGACATTTTATAGAACAAATGACATTTAGACTCATACTTTCAGCTTTTGAATAAACATTTCACCAAGATGCTCCTATCCTGATCTCAAGTGACCTTGTACATACATAGAAACTAGCAACAGAGGTCAAAGTACAAAGTAGTAGTAAAAGCACATGAAACTCACACCAATTTGTATGCGGTTTCGTATTTATTGCAAAACTTTCTTCTACTATGTTTTCATTCAGTTCTGGAGATTGCAAACCAATTTGTTCAATCACTTTTGCTAAGAATGTGGGAGAGAATTGATGAGAAAAGTGATAACAGAGGAGAAAGACCGTATCAGAGAATGCAATAAAACGTCCAAGTTATGTCTGGAGTCCTTGCTAGCATTCACTTTTGAACTCAAATCAGCAATTACCATGTAAACCAAGAGCTGTAAACGAGAGGAGAAATAAACTATGAATAAAATTGGATTTATAAGGAGTGGATAGAAAGACATGGATTAGGGTGAGTGGTGTAGACAGTTACCTCCGAACTTTATGCGATTTATTTTATTTTATGGATTTTTATTGAGGAAGATAATCAACCAATAGAGGGGAACAATAAAAAAAGTGTAGGAAGTTCCCCTATTCGCCTCATGGAGAGTATTTTCTTTTTTTCTTTGATATAGTATCAAATACATAGATAACAGTCGAAACCCCATTTATGAATGAGTAATGAAACTTTTATAGTATTGTTGTATTGCTGTGCATTGTATTTCTCTTGATGATTCTACTTGTCTGTAATATATAATAATTCTTCATTTAACAGTTTTTCGTTTTCTGTTAATGTTCTACGGATTACTTTAATGTATCTGATCTCTAGACTAACACTAGGACTCAAGTTGTTTACAGCATCACTTTTCCATTTGTCCTATAAATAGATGTAGCTTTAATAACACGAATTTGACATCTTCAAAAGCTCTAAAAATAAAATGAAAGGGAAACTCTATTCAACTGATGGAAAATCGTTTTAGGGCAATATAAATACTATTTAGTTGCACATACAATATGCCTATTTATGGAAATTATCCAGTACGGAAATTAAATTTCACGGAAATTAAAATTTCGGAAAGTTACGGAAATTAAATTAATATTCCAGTATAGAAATTAAATTTCCATTAATTTCAATGTACAGTTACACTAGGGTTGATGAAACGTTTCTATTGGAACATCTGAAGAAGGCATAGTTCTTAGTTGAAATAAGAATAATGAATAAGTTTCATCAATTCGATAACAAACCAATTATTATCATTCTTCAAATCTCCTGATCCAAGAGTTTGAGGATAAATTAACAAATACTGTCTAGCAGATGTAATAAGAGCCGATACAGATGAACAGATAAATATATTACAGATGATACAGTAGCCTATTTCATTAATTGAACTACATAATGTACTAGGCTAGGAAGAAAATAGTATAACCGTACACAAATTTATTTAGGAAAGCTTCCAGAATTTGATTCTGCTATCAAACACACAGATCTTTATAGAGATTGAAACTGAAAAATAAATTTATGTTATTGTTTCATCCAAATTTTACTGTTTGTAGACCTCAGCGTAGATAAGATCATACAATTTAAAAATTCGGCAGGGGAATGCAACCGCTGATGTTCACCACAGACCAGAAAGTGCCATAAAAAAGACAAGATCATCAACACACTGTATTGAATTCTATTGAAACAGGTTCTGGTATCAATATCATCTGAAACTGCATCAATTTAGACTTTTATGGTTAGTGACAGAGTACTCGGATGTGCGATGGAAGGATTTGATAACTCGATTTCATTACATTCAAATACCGTAACACAAGCACATAACTTGATATTGATCTGTGGATTTTTACTACCGACATAAACAAAATTCTGTTGGAAAATTTGAAACTTTTGATGCAGCTCGCTGATAGGTAGAGGCTAATTAGCAAGCTTCTGGAATTTATCCATTATTTGTAAGATTAAATCTCAATATTATATCAGTGATTTTATGGTATGAGTTTAGTAATAATAGAGACAGTGAACGTAAATTTCCAAGAATAGATTCAATTTCCAGTCTTCATTCTTTGCAAAGGAAAAATTTCAAATTGGAATTATTCACGTCAATTCCATTCATATATTTGAATTACATCATATTTTCAAATATTCGATTATAGTACTCACTCAATCGCAGTAGCCTACAATATACTACTATATGCTTTATTATATCCTACAGTAGTTTGACATTCAGATTATTTTTTCCTTTTTCATTAAATATTACATTTAATTGGTATTATATTCCATTACATATTACAGACATAGATCTCTAAGCCTCAATACTCAATCTTCTATTGTAGTAATAAATATAGTTTTACATAGAAGTACAAATTTAATTTAAAATTAAAGAACAAAGAAATTGAAATGTAACATTAGCAAGATCTTAATAAATTCAACAGCCAGCCACAATATGATAACTCAAACAAGTTATGAGGAATACATTAGAATTGTGTACCCTATATTCTTGTATATTGAATATCACTATACAAGTGTAATTACTATAACATCGTAATAAATTGAAATTCTTGTATATTGTAAACTATTTTGAGGATTTTTCAATGAACTCCACAGGATACTAGTGTGTCTAATAGTAATCTTTATGATACGGATGCTACTCGGATGCATACGGTACTCATTGTAATATATTTTTATTAAATATCATAATTTATTCCAAAAGGCCTTGAATATCAGCTTCATCAACACAACAATCAACCGACTGAACAAAAAATCACCAATGGAATGAAATGAAATAAAATGAAATAATCCTTTAAGAGGAATAATTCTTCAACAGACAATAATTGAAAAGTGAATTAATTTGAGAAACACGACACACAGTACAAGGCTCACAAACTGTGGTCCGTTTTCACCAACGATTTCCTCATAGCAGATGTTTTACAGCCATTCAACTGAAGACTAAAGACGGAAGATTCAAGACAAATAGAAGACGGAAAGCATTGAATCCAGGACGAGCCAAACTGAACGAAACGGAAATCTCGTCATTGCAATGACCGCTTTCCCACTCATTACATACTTCCATCATAAAAATTATTCCCACTTTCACTCAGATATTTACTGACCAGCCTAGCACTCAAAACAAACCGGCAAAAACTACAAAACACTGTTTATTCACAAGATGGACAGTTAAATTCTGGGTGTTTACTGACTACTAAGATTTTAAAACTTGAATTTTATTATAAAATACCACTTGAGAGTTAATCAAAATCCATTTTTCTATTTCTTGGCTCACATTTCCTCACATGAAATTCGATTTCAACTTTTTTTTCACAAGATTGTTATTTTAGTTCCGTTAATTTTATTGTCTGCTGAATTCAAAAGTCTGCTAAACATTGCTCCAGTTTCAGTAATTTATTGAAGAGATTGTGATCGATTTTTCACCATCCATACACATTTTAAAGAAAGGAACAAAATTCTTAGGAATAATTTTACATTTTGATGGAACGATAATTCATCAATAGAGAAATTGATTATTAAATATTTGAGAAAAACAGAGAAATGTGATTTGTTGATTGTAATGTATATTAATATAATATGACTACAGAATATCGAATTCATTGAATTAGGATACACATAAACTGTAGAGAAACAAAAAATTATATTCACTTTCTTGTAATAGGGGCTACTTGTATCTACGTAAATAGTAAAAATCAAATTACTACCCCTATTTTAACATATATTTCTATTATTCACAACATATTTCATTTTTAAAGCCATTTTCAAGTGAATCCAAAATGACTTTAAAACTGAAACGTATCGTGGAAAATGAAAATATATGTTGAAAAAAGAGTTATTTGATTTTTAATTTTTATTTAAAAACGAATTACTACATTGGCTTGGCTTGAACTCGGAAGCAAACTACAGCAGCTCCCAGTCCTCAAGCATTATGAGTATCTCAATGAAAGGTGAATGGATGAGTTTCCAGAAGGAATTTTTTTGAACAATTCAACAATAAAATTTGATTAAGCCTAATTAAAACAAAACTCAAGAAAATATATCTTATTTTATTTCTATTCTTTGGGATCAGGTATAGAGAGTAAAGAATGTAATTCCATCATATCATAATTTTTAATTTGATTACACTATAGTCTTTGGGCCCAGGTCCACTTAGAATTGAAAGTATTCGTGGTAGGAAAAAGTTAAAAGCCAGACAAAAAAGTAGAGAAGACAGACTGGAGTGTGCGGTTGGAGAAACTTGATTATCGACGCCTATTATGAAAGGTGCATTTACGCATACCTTCATCTTCCATAAAGACTTTCTTTATGGTGAATGCTAAATACCAAACACCAAGACCTTGCCTGCTATTAATAAGCGACTTGCCGCTCCAGTTGGCTAACTAGAAACCGATTTTCTTGTCAGTTCCAATTCGAATTAGTAACGGCAATAACATTTGTAAATTTATGCTGTTATCCTGTTCTACGCCTATAAATAGCAGGTCTATTCATAGGCCTACACGAGAAGAACATGTTGATAACTTGTAAAAGATTCGAATAACGGAAACGTTAATCCTATTTCTTGCCTGGTGTGGGATTAGACTAGTTCAGATTAGATTTATTCTTTTTGTCGTAGAATAACACTTTTCCATAATTATTATTCAACTTTATTGTAAATTTCTACATTTTTCAAAGCGGTAAAGAGTGAATAATTTAAGAATTTTAAACAATTTTGGACTTAGGGAAGTAGAAGTGCCACAGAGTAATCAGGGGGTGATAAAATGATGAATCGATCAATCGTAACCGGTTTCCAGTGAATCTACCAATTTCTTTGTTAGCAATATTTCACCAATAAATTTTGAAAAATGAAAAAAACTGATATGAATAATTCTTTTATAATTGTCACCAAAACCACCCCTCAATTAATCATGATCTTTCAATAGTACATACTACACAATCAAAGTATTGATAAATTTTCCAAACCAATAAATTTCCATTCAGATTAGAATCTAATCACAGATTGCTTTCGGTGGAACATCGACTAGAACCCTACACCGACAGAGCATCTATCAGAACGCGAAGTGATTGTCTCTCACAACCAAGAGTCACAAACAGACTGGAGCCACCGGTCTCCGCTCTCCGCTGTGGCGCAAAGGTATGTTGATCAATCGCCAAGACGTCTTGCTTGTCTCTATATCGGGCCGCACAAATAAAGCACGTGGCATGCCGCAAAATAGCGCAGACATGAGTCAGTCAGGCAAGGATTCACTGCAAGGCGACATCAGCTCATCTATTTCAACAGGTGCATTCTAGTCAACTTGTCCTTAGCCGGCATGATCTGCTGCAATGCGGCGATCTAGGTACTGTTTTATCTGCAATGTCATGATGCCAAACATGACCTTGAGGCATTACTGCACAATCAAAGTGTTATTGCATCGATTGAAGAGTTTTCATTGATTGAGAAATTTGTCAGCTTGGAGATGAGTTTTGTGATCTTGTCTTCTGACACCTGTACAATGTGTTTGATAATTTATTCGGAATGTCTAGTCAATCATGACCTTGGAACAGTACTAAGACGATCAAATTATTCTTACACAATAAGCCTACATACATTATTGATTGAGATAACTAAATGCAGTACTAACTAATCTGATTGAACTTTATTAGATCATTTTCCAATATGAAGGTGATCTTTGTAAACTTGTCCTTCGACATCTGCAATAATATGACTTATATTATATTATTAATATACTATTGTATTATTATTATTGACAATAATATGCCAAACAAGTATGGCAATGTCAAGGCAATCATAACCCTAAAACAATACTACCCAATCAAATAAGTATTGGAATATCTCAACTGATTAAACTTGATGGTTTTGGAGATCTTGTCCTTTGTCAACCACATGCGATTTTGAAGTTGATTGGCAATGTCATTATCTGTTAATAGTACCATAGATGATAAAACATAGGTACACTCTATTCTTAGTTTGTGATAGTACTACAACTTCACAATCATGTATTTATGTGGAAATTTTTATTCTATAGACTATCTATTCTTATTCTACGACAGCACTACAATCTACAAATAAATGTATTCATAAGGAGATTTTTCAACATGGAGATTGAAGATGGTTCTTGTGATCTTAAGCTGTGACAATTGCATGCGATTTGACATTGATTGGCAATGTCTCATCACCTTGTAATATGAGATTGCACAATTGAAATTTGTTCAATGTGGAAACTTATTCATCAAATAAGGTATGAAAAGAGAAGGATGCTCAAGTTGTTCAACTTTTTTGCGATGTTGAAGTGATGTTCAAGCGAAAGGAAACTATTGAAGGCTGAATAATGAAAAATGGGTTGGAAATATAAAATGAAAGAACTAGACGAGATGAATTGATGGGACAATCGTTTTAAATGAAAAATGATCATAATAAAAATAGGTGAAGGTCACAAACTAAATCTTGTACAGTGCGTTTATCTGCAGGATTTTCCAACAAACTATACAGACTGAGGACGATAATTTAAAAATTATATTTTTTAATTGTTACATTACATGTGGGATTTTATGTTGGGAGGGATGATGGAATAAACATCGCAAGATAATGACAGCACACAATAGAAATACTTTCTGATAAACATAACAAATAATTGCTCAATTACCCATTACAACTAAATATTTAAAAGTTCCAGGTGAATAGAACAAATTATGAAAGATCAACTTTATTTCTCATTGCTGACCTATTTTGAAATTTTATGAATTCATTTTTTCAAGAGATATACTGAGATTACTTTTTATTGTCAGCATTAAATTTGATGCAGAATAATAATTCCAGAAAATGAAATATTTGCACTGAAATACTCACTTCTTACGTGAACTCTTGCAATAAAGATTTGCACAAGAATAACTTTCTTCATTGCCATTGTAGGATTTATGATTACTTTAATGTTCTGCTATGAGAAGATGAGAGCTGAAGGGTACAGCTACAGCTATTTTGTGGAATGAATTCATGCACATCTGAATTAATGGCGCCCTTCCCAACAAGTTAAATACACCTACTAAATTAGCAAAACTCATTAAATTCCTAACAATCCCAATAAATTTACAAAACTCATGAGCCCGTATCAGGAACACATACCTACCTATGTATAGATTCAAAGTCAGGGATGCTACAGAAATATTTGGCACAGGTGCAAAGCCAGTAATTTATTTCGAGATTAAGATGTTACATCCTTACAGCGAACAATTCTAAACCAATACGAATTTAGAACAAAAACATTCCTGTCGATCTGACAGAGACGTACCGAAATACTGCTTTCTAAATTTAACTGCACCAGTCACTTTTTCCACGCTCACCTTTCGCGGCAGATAACTTTACTACGTTCTTATCAGCTCGTATTTTCAAGCGCCAGAAAAAGATCACAAGAATAGACACTCTTGCATAACAGCAAACTACATAATGAGTCTTGTAAGCAGCGGCCAGACTGAGTGATTAAGATTAATAGCTTATCACTGACCACCTCAAGTCCTCTTCAGAATCTTCTCAATGATTTTTAGTTGGCAACAATACCAACAATGCATTGATTTAGATGCTACATCCTAATTGCAATGAGATACTCTCCAATTATGGAGTTTCTCATCAATAATGCACTGTATCCTATATTCAAGGAGCTATCACATATTTTTCAAGGTTATGGTAGCCTTCTTGAAATATAAACAATTGATGAATAATTTTTGAAGTACTGTTTACAAGTGTTCAGTTTCATAATAAAACTCTCATCACAATCCTTTTCAAGTTTTTATTTTATTTGTATGATTGATCGATCTCACAGAGGAAATAAAATCCATATTCTGTATTTTCAACCGGGTTTCTATTTATTGGTAGCTATATCAGTTCCAGTTGAATACATATCAAATCAAATCAAATCTTATTTTATTCACCAATTGAAAACAGTTTTACATGAAAATGAATAAATAATTTGTAGTTGAATAATTGGCGTGGCTAGAAAAAGAAATCTTGTGCTCTAGCCACGAGTTCAAAACATTTCTTACCTATATTTTAACATGATTTTAGAATTAATACAGCTCTTTATAATATAATCCAGACCAGTACAATACAGATAGACAAATAAGAAAAATCATATACTTAATGTAATATAATTAATCATATATAATATAACCAAGATACTTCAAATATTTTAAATAGCACTAGAATTTCAAAATAGACTAGAGGACATTTGCATACTTCAATAAACATTAGTCTATTAATAACATTATACATACGGTATTTAAGAAAAATTGAAAAATATATTTTGTTTATCAATTGGGAATTTTAAAGGTAATAATTTATTTTCACCCATTCCTTTATTGAATTAAGTTTAGTTCTGGTTATTTTTGTATTAATAAAGTTTTCCGGGATTTTATTCATCAATTTACTTCTTTGATACTCAAATTGGCGTTTGCACGATGTTAATGCTGTAAAATCTATATTAAAAGTGTTAACTACTGTAGGACGTATATTATAAGGAACAGTTCGAGGAGTAAAAAGATGATTATTTTTGTTCAGGAATAAGATTAAATTTGTTAATTATGAAGATATATAACTTGATTTTCAATCAATCATTTTTCATGTTAATATTCTCAACCTCTTCCAGGTTACGGTATTTGAGTACTGTAAAAGTAAGGTATTGAGTTTTGTTATAACTGTGATTCTGAAATTATTATGCTACTGTCTAATTTTTTACTCAACTATTTTCATTTTCCAATGCATGATTTATTTCACGGAACTCAGTTTCGAATCACATAAAACTATTGTCCTAAAAACATTAGCAATATTATTATTAACGTCAGTAACTCAAGACTCTCAAATAGTAAATTGAATTTCTAAATACCTATAAATCCTAAATTGAAAAATATAAAATTGACTATAAAATGACAACACCTGTGAAGAGCTCGATTTGTTCATCTGGAACGGAATTCAGTAGCATTGAAAAGATAATAATGGACACTAATAATTATTATTAACACATTTCGGAAAAATAATTACAAAAATAATGGACACTGTTGAAAGTACTTACATTAAAATTGATGCGGTTGGCTGATAGTTGTGGCAACAACTTCCCTGTAACAATAAACAGGTAACTGTTAATGGAAAGCAAATAAACAGAAAAGTTTGCAACTAAATATGGAATAACGAGTCGACTGCTAGACGGGTACCTTAAAAAGGACAGGAGGTCATTACGCAACACACTTGCAATATCTCAATTGCTGCCGTCTGCTGGGTCAAATTCTTTGTAAACTTTGACAACAGTCAAACTCTGTAACTGGAGGTGAAAATGGAAACCAGTTAATGCTGGTTGAAACGGCAGACGGTTGGAAAAAATTAGGAAACTGACTGAAACGGGCAATATTGAGTAGGGAACAAAATTTGAGAAAAAAGTTTTATATGATATATAAATACTGATTCATCTATTTTACATTCCATGTAACATATTGATGTTAGTAATAAGCCTGATGTCAATTGTGAGACATTTTATTAGTATTTATCATAATTTATAGAATGAGAAATGGGACATTATGAGAAAGGTATAATGAAACTTGGTTAGAAAACTGTGAAATGGAAATATACCGACAAATGATGATATTTATGTGAAAATCTGTCCTACACTTAATATTGCTAGTGACATGACATGGAAAAACTTATATCTTTCAATAAAAAATATAATCTACTGGACTCGTATCCTTTATGATTATATTCATACGATATTACCTTATATATCTTAGAATAATATAGTTACTCTATGCTGATAAATTAGAACTTCAACAACCTAACATACTTATTACAAAGAACATGACGCTAATTAACTAGAATTAAATATCAAGTGATATCTCTGGCAGTGAAAGTAATAAATTCATACACCTAATTGGAAATACAGTAAAATGACTTGAATAACGAATCATTGCAGTATTATGAAAAAAGCTTTGTACTTAAGCATTGGAATTGATAATTAAAACTGCACAAGTTGGAAATAGTTATTAAACTATAATTCAGATTTCAATTCAAAAATAATAATTACTAGTTGATTGTGCAGCAAATAAACTTTCAATTGCAAAGCCATAGCTGAGGAAAAACCTAGACAAAGCAATAAAGTTTTTAATTGCACTTGGCAATCAAACAAAAAAGCACCATTAGGCTACTATCTAATTCAAGGTTATATTATGGGCGTTACTATTTTGAACAATAGATGATTGATTGCTAAATATGCAAAAAGCTAATAAGGCATTATTAATCCTCTGGTTTGTAGTTTGTAGAAGAAAAACTAGGGAAACTGCCTCGATTAGCTGGGAAAGTATTACATTATCTTCTTACAATCGTCAATGTTTTGAGTTCTACTAGTCCTGAACAATTACATCTAGTTTTCTTTTGATGAAAAACCAATCCAGTAGTCACTAAACAGTACATAATTAACCAGATTTATCTCACAGGGAAAGCGTTCCACCTTTTTCCTTCTGATTAACCAATTGTTAAATCCCACAAGTTCTGAACAATAGTATCCAGTTTTTTCTCCATCAAACAACAATCCAATAATCTTTGAACTGTACAGATTCAAACCCAATCAACGATAAACAACTTCCTGATTTTTCTCCAAAGATGCCCACACCAAGTTTAACAGACCGAGTTAATTGTTGAGCAGGAATTAACAGCGGTCAGTTGCATAACTTCAATCTGGGTAACAACTGAACAGGGTAACGGTGAGTGAGTGAGTGAGTGGAGAAAGACGACTCAAGAGTGAGTTGCTGTTTACACTTTAACAACCAACAAAGCACATCGCACTAGTTTCGTTTAAAAAAAGAACACTCCGGAGTACGTCCACCAATTTACTTGGTCGCCTTTCACTTATAGAAGTTAACTTCTAGTTGTACAGTACACGGTTGGTTCTCTTCCGTTAGTTACGATTGTTAGTTACTCCAGACTCTGACATTTGGTTGTTGTGCACCAGAAGTGTTTTGGGACATTATTCAACCCTACACAAAAGACTACGTTTCCGGACTCCACTGATTTATCCTCGGTAACAGCATCCTTACAAATTATAAGAACTCCAGTACCGGTAGACATGGAGACCAAGAAGCACAAAACATCAATGATAAAGAAGCCCTACAACGCCTATCAGAATGTATTATATTAACTGGGTAAAATCAACTGGATAAACTGGGTGAAATTGTAATTTTATTCAATTGTTTGTAGTTTAACACTTCCATATACTCCATTAGTTTCTCATTACAGAAAATGACTATAATTTGTAATGACTTGAGTTTGTAGTTGAACGCTTCCATTTACTCTATTTGTTTCTCATTACAGAAAATGGCCATATTTTATTTTGTAATGACTTGAGCATCGCTAAGGAGATGATGAATAATGAAAAAGATGTCAATCAAATTGAGAATAGAACCCATGCTCGCAGAAGCACTTTATTAATCCCATTTTTATTGGGATCGCATTATTATTGCATATAGCACATTATTAATTCCATATTACTTCATTTATTTATTTATGTACAGGGAATCTTGTTTAGAAATCACGCAGATAGTTTGTATGCGGAAGATGTAGGAGCAGCACTCAGCTCTATGAATTGCCCTCACTATAGAGAATTAAATCCCAATTTCAAGATGGGTGAGCAGCTTGGATTCCAAATGCCCATTGTCAAAGTCCGTTGTATCACTCAATTGCGAATGGCCACTAATGTATCTATATACTTGTATGTTAATAATAGAGGTACAAAAATGTACCTCTATTACCTCTATTAGAGGTACAAATGTACCTCTATAGAGGTACAAATGTACCTCTATTGTATGTCGAATTGTCCTATTTGTAATATTCGTGAAAGAGAAGATATAGAACATTTCTTAGTACGCTGTCCAATGTATAACTCTATTCGTTCCTACTTTCTTGGCGAATTCATCCAAAATGTTGTGTCAGATGCCGACAAAGTAATGGTACTTCTATCAAATTTGAGTGAGAGGAAAATAAATAGAGTATTCCTTTATGTAGTAAAAGTAATTGATATTCGCTTCTTGATTTGTAGTGTTGATACTTGAGTACGTTATTTCGCAAGTGGGATTTCCTGTAACTCATATAAAAAGGGTGTGATGATTGCTATTGCATGCCCCAAGCAAATTAATCACATTTTGTTTGGCTTGAAAAATTGAATTTCCACCCAAGTTTAGTGTAGTCTTATAATTCTGACTTAACTACCATCATTATGCTCATTAGAATGCCTGTAAGTTTAATCAATAGCATGAAATCTTGTAGTTAAAATTATTAAGTAATGTACCTGTCCTAAAGTACCTGTACCAATCCAAAGTAGTATTATAATGTAATGTTAATGTTCCTGTAAATTTTGGTAATATGCTATGAAGTATTGTTGTGTTATTCAAGTATTTATTTAAATTTAATTATAATTATTCCATTGATGTCTTGATACAATATTTCATGTTATAAATTTTCAGTTATGAAGTAATATTCTATAAGTCTTGATTGTTTGATAATCCACATGGAGTGGAGACATTTATAACAGACATAGAGAGTGAAATCGTGCTCTCTCACGAACTGACACTTTACTATAGAATTCATTTCTATTGGAGGTTATTGTTGGAATTATAGAATAATTGTGCATGTATCTCTATTTAACTGTATTTCTGTATTTGTATGGCTGGTCCGTGAACAAATAAAATGATTATTTATTTATTTATTTACAATGCAAATGGAACTAATAACATTGGCAGATAAAAAAATAAGGTAGTCCTTGTGCTATTTTTCTTCCAAATTTATAGGTGACAGTCTAAGATAAGGTTGAAATTTCACGTGTACAATTTTTAAAAATTGTAGTACAAAATAAACATGAAAACTATCAATTTTGAATTTAGATGGCTTGATTTGATAAATTAATTTAATTAATTACTTGGAAGGGAGATTCTAAACACAATTTTTCTAGACCTGAGTTAGATTTTCTGACTAATCCCTGAATACACTATTTCTGAGTTGGATTTGAAGAATAAGCTCTAATAAGTGAAAGTGATAATAAGAGTGAAATATACCCTTCATCATGACTAGTTCTTACTCAGCAATCTCGTGTACTGAAGTTAAAAAATAGAGTCTACTGATAAACAATAAAAATCTAATCCTGAGTAAGAATTTCTGACGAGTCCCTGAATACACTATTTCTGATTTGGATTTGAAAAATAAGTTCAAATAACTAAAAGTGATAATCAGAGTGGAATAAATAACTCCTTCATCAGGACTAGTTACTCAGCCTTCTCTTATACTAAAGTTAATGAATAGAGCCAACTAATAATCAATAAAAATCCAATTTATGCAATTCAAGTTCATCATAAATTAATGATGAAAATACATAGAATGATAATATATCATTTGAAATCATAGAATGATTGGGGATAAAAAAACTGCGTTACTGTAGTAAGATACTAATTTTATGCATCTTTTACAGCTGAATTTATTCTTTCACTGCAGCTTCAAAAATCTTGGATGCATTTTAGTCGCATAAACAAACCACTACCATTACCATGTTTTTCAGTCTGAACCACCCCTACTATAGGCCTTTTAGTCGTAAACCCATCAGTCTCCAATAATGAGATTCAAACCATCTTCAGCCGAACTAAACACTATTGGTACAGACTACAGCCATTCATCTATCTTCACTTGATGGCATCATTTGGAATGACGTTTAGGTCTTCATAAATCTTTCAAAGTGGTCTCTTCCTCCCTTTCAACCTCTCCTTGGCATTCCACATTCTTCCACCCTTCTTTCGAATGCTATCTTGGTTCAGTGTTAGTTTATTCATTAAATTATTTTTTACAGAAGACACATGTGTTGAAAGTCGTATCCGTTTTGGGATTCGACTCAATCATTAAAAACACTGCTTCTTTTTGCTAGAACAGAGTAGCCATGAGAAAAAATTGTAGATAAATGTAGACGTTACTCATAACATGTATTGTTGCTAGCAATAAAATTATATTCATAAAATAGTATTATAGTAGGCCTAACCCTTTTAAATTAATAAAATGGTAGATTGCAAAATGCAAATTATTATTTTATTAATTTCGAAAAAGGGAACTATAATTCTACTTTATAAAAATGACAATAAGTAGCCCTGATTAAATACATTTTAAAATTATATTCATTTATTTATGATAGTGAATAATGAATAAATCTATTTATCGCTTTCATACAGTATATTATTACATAATTTTGAAAATGAACAGTAAAATACAGTTTCTACAGGACAAAAACGAAGCAAAATGTATTATTCTCTCTTCTCATCATAAACAGTCGAAAGTAGTATTATTAGCATGACAACAACAGTCCATCATGACAAACATGACAATCTGATAACACTTATGATCTTGATCACTACATTTCACATACTCAAATCAATCAATCAGAAATTCTTTATTGGTTCTTCATGACAATATACAAGAAGAAAAAACTTTCAGCAAAAATATAAGAAACCAATCGCCTGCAATGAAAATCCTATGCGCAGGTGAGAGTTGCTAATACAAATTCAATATGAGTCATTTTACAAAAGATGAAATAAGAAATTATATAATATAATATTAATAAAAGAAGATGATGAATAAGTGGAATACTCGTATGCAACTGAAGACATCCTTCATTTCCGGAACAGTAGATAGTAAGTGAATGATGGAACCAATCAACCAATGATGATTCTGATGAACCCAAATTTTGAGGCTAGTTTCTTACTACAGAAAAGTTATTTTTCATCAATTAATAGTATGTAATAATACTGTGATGTTTTCCTTACACGTTACTCCCAACTCCTTCGATGAGGAAGATAATATATAAAATAGAATTATAGTTCCCTTTGAAATTAAAAAATAAAATAAAAATATATAAATTGTATTTTTATTCTCTTATTCTATTAATTTCAAAGGGTAATATAATTCTGTTTTATATATACTGCATGCATGTTCACTTTTCACCATTTAAACATCATTATTAAATTTTCAACTCTAATTGGAGCTTAATTTTCAACTCTAATTTAGATTATAATGTAATATAATCTATCATGAATTCTCAGCTTTGATACTCGGTGTGGCTCCATATGGCCATACAGCTGATGTTACAATGTTTTTCAAATGATCTTGTTTGTCTTGTGCATGCATGCAGTACGAAAATAATTAATTTCTCTGGTATTCTTTGACCAATCTTAATGAATAAGGTATCCTTGAAATCTGTAAATTTGATAACTTTTTGTCTCTTGTAAATTTTCTGTAAAGTGAACGGTTTTCGTGCAATTTTCCATCAAAAATTTAAAATGGCCGCCATTTTGAAAATTTACATCTAAATTATTCTATTTTAATTTTTATAGTTGAGTCTTTATAGCATAAATATTCATGCCAAATTTCAGATCAATACAATAAATATTTCGTTCTTGAGATAAAAATTCCTAAGTGAAAAAAAAACAAAATGGCAGCTACAAGGATAACCGCTGAGTTTTGGACACTTTGGACACTACGACATTATTTTGTACTCTCCTATCATCCAGGAACAATACCCTAAAGTGTTCGAAACTACTTCTGTAACACCCTGTATATTGTAGATTTTGCAAGTAATTCTTCAATTATTAATGTTTATTTTACAAATTCTTTTATAAACTGTATTGAATTCTAGATCCACAACAATAGTCTACCAACTTTTCGCAATAATTTGTAGCTGGCAACGAAACCTAACGGCACATTAAATGAATGATGAAATCGTGAAGAGAAACTGTGAGTTACATTCACACGTATTCTGGCCCAAGACCGAAAACAGTGAGCTCCAACTTGCAACTCACTGTCGAGACTTTGGTTCGTCTGAATTTGGAAACAGGAGATGCAATTAGGCTGTCGCGGCTTGGCTAAATTAGAGGCATTGTATGCTAATCCTAATGCGCTGCTTCGTTTTCTGCTGAATTTTCGATACCCCAAACATCTGGCCTCGATCGGATGGCGAGAGAAGGAGAAAGAAGGAGTGGAGAAACGAGAAGGAGAAGTGGAGGGGAGGAAGAAGAGTGGAAGAGGACACAGTAAAACAAATTTTATAGAAAGAGGTATTTTCTGATCCTTGAAACTTCCAAAATTCAGTTATACTATTGGAAATTCAAATAACAAAATAATCTAACAAATTATCAATTTTTCAGTCCATAATAGTCACAAGAAACTCTTAAAGTTAATAATTTGGGCTCATTATCAGTATATAATCCATAAATACTCATGGATATTCCTCTAAATTAGAATGCCTGAAGACCGTTTCCTATTGAATGCCCTACTCCACAAGCCAATAGGCAGAAGAAGTATTGGTAGACCGAGGAAGAGATGGACGCCGGAACAGGCTTGAAAAGCCTAATCCATGACGATGATGATGATGATGATGATGATATTCCTCTAAATCCTCATAGGATCAACATAAATGCAGTCATTTGATTCAATTCTGAATACATTACATTCTCTTTCATTCATCACGCCTTCTCTACTTCAATCTTTACAATACACCTTCCTCAATCAGTTTTATCAAACTGAGTTTGTACCAGATACTTTGAGAACTCTTTGACTCTCCTAACTCACCACTTATGTTGTTATTTTTAAACAGGCAGGAACTAAAGAAAATTCTCAATGTGAAACTGAGGTTGGGATACACTAGTTTTAGAAGAAAATATACTTGTTACCTTGAAGGGAGTATACAGATATTGAAGGTATCTAAAAATGCCAACTCTTGCATTGTTTATTTGCACTCTTGTAGAGGGTATAAGATGTTAATACAATTTATATCAAAATTTTGGAACAGAAACAGTTTTGGGCTTAAGCATGATGTTCCTTTTCCAATCATTCATAACTAGTAGTTCTGTGAACAGTAGACCTCACGCAGTATTCTCATCCACAAGTACCTGATTGAAACTATAGACCTTATGGAAATACAGCAATAGACTGGTTTCTCAACACATCTGTGTAATCACTCTTGTCAGCTGATTTATGATGAATAATTCTATAGTCTGATATTTACTCTAATATTGGCGTATGAAGGAGGCTCCTTTTTCCTTTTATATTATCCTTCAAATGCAAAATTTCCAAAAACCTTGTATATACGTCGACGTGCAATTAAAAAAGGAACATACGTGTCAAATTTCATGAAAATCTATTACCGCGTTTCGCTGTAAATGTGCAACATATAAACATTTAAACATTCAAACATTTAATCATTAAAAGAAATGCTAAACCGTCGACTTGAATCTTAGTCCTCACTTCGCTCGGTCAATGAGTTATCAAGAATATTGTATCTATGAATGTATGTATGAATATAGAATTAAATAACACCTCTTATATTTCTAGAATTTTCTCTCTGTTATTATCTATTTTCTAAACAGCATCACTCTGTTCACTTCCCTCATTTTACAGTCATTGAAGTCCAAGGAGCCTTCACAACAAACGATTACCATACTACTACACAATCATCAAGTGCAAGAAAATGAGAGAACAAATAACAAAATAACAAATAAATGCAATCCAATAAAAAAGTGTTATTGTCGAGATTGTTGCAACCTTGAACGCCTGCTGCTAAAAGAGTGTCTGATTAGGTGAGACTGTAATGGAGTACCTCAATAAAGTACCTACCAACAATGAATGTAACAACATCCAACACTATTACATACAATAGCTCTTTGAAAATGGCCAGTGTGATTAATAGTCGAATGCATACTGTATATGGTAAGAAAGCAAGCCAGTGACACAAAACCAAAGAACTATACTCTGGTAAGAAGCGACACGAGTTTGTATAAGTAACAAGCTAAAATCCTCATATGTATGTCGTTTCTACAAGAGTATAGAGACTGGTTAGACTGGAGGATTATGAATGCATTCCAGAGACTCTAAATCCAACCATAGTTATCTAGTCATAAAGGATTGTTGTACAGTATTCAGCTCCAAAGTATGTCTCATGTCTGTACTCTGTACTTTCATAATAGGAGTATGGAGGAGAAGAATAATTATTCTCAGAAAGAGAGGTGGAATAGTTTTGAGAGATCTCAATGGAGACAGCACAATAAAGTACAAGAGGAATTCTGCAATTTTTGTTAGGTGTATTCAGTTATCTGGTTGGCCCTCAAATCACCGAAGTCAATGGAAAATTCAAGTGAGAAAAACTTATTTAATCAATATATTTGTTACCATTTGGGTGAAACGTTTTGTAAGGACGTGATAGAAGACATGCTAAACTTATTACCAACTAGGTTTATATGGAGAATGAATAATGGATAATGAATTTATTGCCAAATACAACAAATATTTTTACAAATAAAATATTCATTAAATTACAATAGTTTTTGGCGTGACTGGAAAAAGAAGCATGGGCTCCAGCCACGAGTTCTAAAAATAAGAAATACATTATTTGTTTAATCTAATAACAGCAGTACAAATGATACAATTCTGTTGATGGATGATAATCTATGGATGTTGAATTTTAACAATAATCAAGTACTTGATAAACAAAATATAGATGCACAGAAGAATAATATAAAAATTGTCGATTTTTATCATTTTTACACAATTAATATTGCCAAAAATTGGTGATTCAGCCAATTCAATTCTCAATTTTAAAATAATCAAGAGTATAAATCCAAGAGTATATTAATAATTCAAGAAACTTGTCTGCGTCCGAAAAAAAAAGAATTCCAAGTGTTGAATGAAATTTTCTGATTGAAACACTTCCTGTTGTTGACTTCCTTTCAAGTAAGAATTATTTTACTTGAAATTTAAAGCAAAACTCTCATATTGATTCGCAAATACTTGAAGGTAGATAAATTTTTTCATACTCTATCAGTACTTTCTTGGAACAAATTCAATGGGTGCTGATCGGAAGATACAGTATAGAAACTGAGCCTTTCTTTGAGATAAGGAAGTACAAAATGGACTGGCACTAGCACACCAGTACCGTTCAGCACGACAATTTGCAGCAGTGTTTAGTGCACGTCTCAGACCATCAAACGGCCTATCCAATCCCATCCCACATTGTGCTGTGAAGTGTTTGGCGCCCATTTCCTGACAATTTCCCGCTCAAATGCAATCGAACAAGACGAAGAAGGAGTGAATAAAGAAGAAGGCAAAGATACGAGTTGAAAGAAGAGATAGAAGATAGAAGGATAATCAAAAGGAGGAGAAGGAGAACAGGAAAAATAAGAACAAATATGAACAAAAAGAAGGAGAAGAAGAAGAAGAAGTAGAAGAAATTTAAAGAGTGATAGACGTTGTTGGAGAAGAATAAGATGAAGGAGAAAAGTAATATGGTGGAGAAAACGGAGAAGACGAACTAGGTGGAGGAGACGAAGGAAATAGAGAAGACGAAGAAAAAGAGGAGAGGAAGATGAAGGAAAAGAAAACGAAGAAGGAGAAGAAGAATAAGACGAAAAGGAAGAAAATGGTGGAGGAGAAAAAGGCAAACACAGTGGAGGAGAAGAATATGACAAAGAAGAAGAGGAGAAGAATATGATAAAGAAGAAGAGGAGAAAGAAGTGAAGAACAAAATGAGACGATAGAGGAGAAGTAGGAGATGAGAAGAAGGAGGAGGAAGAAGAAGAGAAGGAAATAAATTGGTGAAAGATGATGGAGAGGAATGAAAATAACATTGGAAACTAGTACAAATCAAAATCGAGAATTTAAAGTACTAAAGATTGAGTAAAGAGCAGAAAAATCACAGCTTGTTACTATCAAAAAGACATCAACCGCTGTGACATTGTAATTGCCCGGGCGTTATACCAGAGACAAGAAATATAGTTTATCTCATTTCTGTATAGGGCTACTTTTAATATAAATATAAAGAAAATAAAAATCTCAGTACCCTTTTTTTGAAATATTTTATAACAAATTGTTTCGGACATTTATGCCATTTTCAAGTGATATGAAGTAAATAAATAAATACTTTATATTTAAGAAATATAGTGCTTATCATATCCTTATGCTTATCCTTTATCTATGGTTATACCTATCTACAGCAATAGACCGGCTATAAGGATGCTCCAATGCATCTAAAATAGTACTCTACCTGCAATAACTATAGAACTACATACATGGTACTATAGTGATATGCACTTTATACTGTCAACATCCCTTACAAATAACACCAAAACTTCCAATTCTACAGTGCTGACATTTTACACTGAATCTTACTATAGGCAATTTAAACGTTGAAACGTTGCACGCCGTGTCTTCCAATTGAATTGCGATTCTTCGCTAACATCTCAAACAGCTGCCATGTACCAAAGAGTAAAGACTGTTTAAAGATACCTGGATTATCTGGCTCTGCATGTACTTACTCTCCAGAGACTATGCTCAAATACTCCAGCTTGAAATGTCTCACGAACATGCCGGAGACTTCTGGGTTTTTGTTCTCATCCCTCTCAACCCCACTCACATACTCACTCGCTCACTTACTCTCACACACTCTCACTCTTTCTCTCTAACTCTCTCACTCTTTCTCTCTAACTCTCTCACTATCTCTTTCTCTCACTCTATCTCACTCTTGCAATAGTTTTCCGTGTACCTGTGTCTCTGTCAAGTGTTTGCTCCTTTCACATCTATTCGCGGTTTTTCTCGTTAAGGCGCTAATTTGTTGTCTTTAAAACGCACCTTAGGCTCGTGGGAATATTGGAATTGGTAGTAGACCAACTAGAAGCCGAGTTGTATACTTAGAGGTTCATTTAGTAGAGATGGCTCTTCTAGTGCGAAATACAGTACTAGTGCGAAAAGGACTCTTTCTTTGCGAAATACAGTGCACTACTCATGATGACAATTACACTAATGATCCATTATCCAGGTTTATAGTATCTCATGAGTAGAGAATATTTTACCAAGTTAACTCATATCTTGTGTTGAAGTTTATTCATATTCCCTATGGTTATGGAAGCCATCGATTCCTGAAGATTAGATTGAGATTTTCCCATGTAAAAAGAGTTTCAGAATATAATACATTCTCGTCAATCGACTTTGATCAGAGACAAGTAATCTATTTTGAATAATAATTGAATATCTTATTCTATGCTTGGATCCAACACTTGTTCCAACTTGTATATAACCTAGACCAAATAATTACGAATCTGGTTATTATTCTTTGTACTTTTCCACCTTTTCATTTCAGTTACAAATTTATTACATCTGGAGGATCATTATTTAAAATTTAGATCCTGAAGTTATTATTCACCTACTTGGTTAAGAAGTTACATGATATTTTTGTCATTATTTAATGCATTTAGTATTATCCAAGGTATTGGAATCCTATACTATTAAACGAGCAGCTTCTGTTTTTTATGTTTATATGTTAAGATGTTTATATGTTTGTATTTCATCGGATCTCGAAAACGGCTCTAACGATTCTCAAGAAATTCAGAAAATAGTAGGTTTATAATATAAAGATTCAATTGAACTAGGTCTCAACCCTTGGAAAACTCGCTGAAGGAAATTAAAAGGATAATTATTATTCATCCTTGGAAAAGCAGCTGATAATAATTATTTCGTCGCCTGTTGGTGATAGAAGTGAGTGAGCGAGTTCATATGTGGTGGACTGTGTAAAAATTATGACAGCTGTAGAACTTTTGTAATCATTCAATGAGGTACTAAGTGCCGGTTGCAAAAAAGCCGGGTTATTTCCAATCCTGATTAATTCCAGTTGATCCATCTTTTTGAAATGGTCTTCTCTGATTTGGTTCACGTGAAGTTAATCAGGATTAAAATCTAACCGGCTTTTGTGCAACTGGTCCTTTGTGAGGGAAATTTTTGCCTTCCCTTTGGGAATTAATCTGAATTTACTGTGATTAGATAGAACATTTCTGTATGGATGTTATTATAATTTCTTCTTTCGTAATTCATTTTTTATGCTTTTGTAATCTGAGCGAAGCTCGGTCCCCGATATTGTATTCTAATTCTAGGTATTGTAGGTACATTAGTTGTATCTGCTGATGCACCTCATTACTGAAACACATGCAATAGACCCTCCTAGTCTCTATATAAGCTGATATGAAAGCTTTCAACGTCATCTTACAATATTTCCATGCATGAGGCAAGAATTGATTCCTATTTCTCATCCATGTGCCAACGTTAATACTGTAGGAGTACAGAGTACTTGAATCTGTTATTCAAAATTTCCCCGAAATCAAATTCTTGCATCAGCATTTAACCATAACCATACCCTCCCCGTAGTCATGAAACACAAAAGAACTTTGAAAAAAATTCTCCTAAACCGTTATTTTTTATTACACTTGATCCAGTCCAATAAATTACATTGTTGCCTAGTGACCTTGCAATTTATGGAAGAAAAATAATTCAATTATGTTTTTATGACTTGCTTTCATACCATGAATATAAACATAATTTGGATTAATGGGTGGAACGAATTACATTATGATCAATCGCATTATAATATGATAGCGGACCAGGTGTAATTGGCACTTTTGATTGATCCTTCAGATAGCTTACTATAGCTCACGATAGCTATAGCTTACTATAATAGCTCACTTCAGTCAGCATTACTTGAATGGGAGGCAATGTTGTTATCTTATGAGGTATACTGACAGTTTAAAGTGAGTTACAATGTAATCACACCAGTGAGTACCAAGTAGTAAGAGGTAACAAAGCATGGGTGTAGTTACCTGTAGGGCATGCTTATTTATCTGCCAAGGTCATCTAATGTAAATTCTAGAGCAATATTCAAATTTTCCAATAGCCCCAAGTACGACACGAATGCTTGATGTGGAAACACCTCTAGGCGCCATTCATTTACATCAACAATTTGATCAATTTATTGATTGGAAGTTTCGAATTGGTTCTATGAATATGAGTCCATATTCAGAACAAAGATATTCCTAGAAAAAATGTTGATTTTCAAGTTACAACACATTTTTGTTGTTACGATGAGGGTGTTCCAAGTATAAGACAAAAGCATCATTAGAATGTAGGCTGATCAACAAGATAATGAGAGTTGATCAAAAAAATAATCAACAAGATAATGAGAGAGTGGAGCGATGTATTCCAATGAATTTTCCTCCAGGAACATTGTCAGAGTATATTGAAGATTCTATCTGTTTAGCAGAAAGAGCAAGTTGCACAGATCTACTAGATCTATCTGATCTATCTGTGCAACATGTTGCACAGAGTATGATTCTGTCAAAGAATATGTCTAAATATTGAAGATTGAATTCAATGTCTTACATGAATGTTATAGATGTTGTATGTATAAATGATTATCAATGAATGTCTCTGAAGTAGTGTTAGTAATCATTATTATTAAACGAAAATCCAAATTAAATGCTGTAAATTTGAATAAATGTAATTTCTCATTGATTTCCATCTGTAGTGTTAGTGATCTTTATTGTTAGTGATCTTGACTCTTTCAAGTTTTAAAACGTGTTGTGCTGCAGAGAAAAACTACTGTTTTAGCAACACGAGGGGAATTAATTCTCAAATCCTATCCACTTACTACATGACATACATTCAATTCAAAAAAATAAAAATCATGGTAGACGGTTCTCTCACTTCCTTGATGCTAGTGTACAACTAATTTCATCTGGAATTTTATGTAATCGGCTCAACTTAATTGAATAAAACCAAGTAATAGCAGACCTGTTTAAAGATTGGTCATTTTTGCAGCGTGAAGGTAGTCATGCAAACTAATAAAAACAAAATGATAGGGAAGCGAAATGCGCTTGAAGCATGTCAGTGAGAGCTGTGATTTTTTAAGAGAGTCTATTTCATTATAGTCCTACATTGGGCTTTTATTAGCATTAGTATGGAGCAAGTAGCAAGATATGATTGCATGAACTTTATATGTAAACATAATAAACATGCAAACTCGGTTCGGACGATTCAACTCTTGATCTCTGAAAATAAGTGTAGGTCTACAAAACACAGGTGAGATAAGACACAAGTATACATTTAGGAGTGCACAGCATCTTATAGCCACACCTGCACTAATAAAAAGAAAGATAACAGGATTATTACATAAGATTTGAGCTTGCAACCAGAGATACCAACAGGAAACGAAAAGGCGTGTCATAAAATGAATTGCAGTCGACTCATTACTGTTCATAAAAGTTGAGATTGAGAAGAAACAAAATGAAGATTTCTTGAAGAAAAGTGAGATATTGATAACATCAGATGACCAGAATATTAAAATAACACATTCCAAACAACTAAGAGCCATAATGTCTTACCTAAACTCGAATCAGTTAATAAAGGCATAGTAGCATTTAAAAGATAGAACCTTATTATTTAAGGGTGAACTGTATTGTTCTATTGTTTTGGCTTTTATATGTTATCAGTATCATCAAAGAATCTAGCTGTTACACGAGTATTCATATTTTTGATGCAGTTTTTCATACAGCTTTTCTTGTATAGGGAAAAATGAGGCAACTGGTGAAAACAAATTATAATTAAATAGGTAAATGTATTTGATTTAAACAAGTTATTCAAACAAGTTGATTGAAAAAACAATTACACAATTAAAATTGATTTTTTTCGCAATATGTTCTCCTACCACTGTATAGCCTACACTAGAGTTCATTTAGTTCATTGATTGCTAGCAAAGTTCCAAATATACATAAAACGATGTAAGCTTGAAAAACAGAAATAGTAGAATAGAAATAAAGAAAGATGATGGATAAGTGAGAATAATAAATTTGCAAATAATGCAAGGAGAGAAAAATTTAATCCAAATAAATCAGGGATAGTAGAATAGAAATAAAAAATATGATGAAATTGTAACGAAACTTCAATTGTCAAATGATAATCCTTCGTTATACTGCCTACACGAGAGTTCATTTAGTTCATTGATTGCTTGCAAAGTTCCAAATATACATAAAACTATAAAAGCTTGAAAAACAGGAATAGTAGAATAGAAATAAATAAAGATGATGAATAAGTGAGAATAATAAATTTGTAAATTATGCAAGGAGAGAAAATTGATTTATCAAAATAAATCAGGGATAGTAGAATAGACATTTTGAAATAAATATGATGAAATTGTAACGGAAATTCAATTATCGAAATGATAATCCTTCATTATACAGAAGCAATCTCTATTTGACAACTTGTATTCATAAAAGATTATGCTACATTCCGGCCAAATGTCATCCAGTTCCAAGTAGCATATAAACATGCAATTCAATTGTCCAATAACATGCAAATTATTCTTGTGCTAAATTCAGTCCTAAAGAAGGCAATGATGGCATGCGGTCGCTCAAATAATCAACAAGTCATGAATCTCATCTCTGACTTAAATCAGAAGGAAGCTGAGGCTGATTCCATGATAAGCATTGGATGCATTTAGATGACACATCAGATCTGAAAGCTGCAACATTTTCAGCGCACTTTTAGCACGTGATATTCAAATGCATGATTACAAAATTATTCCTTCATATTTGAAGTGGGCGCTTGACCCTTTCAGCTGTGCATTTATTTCTACATTATCCGCTAGCAGGATAAGACAACATACGCAAGTCATCCTCCTTCAGTCAGGATTCACTGAAACATTGCTTAAATGGGAAGCATTCATGTTACAATGCTGACAGTTATAACTGAATCCAACAATATCAGGATAAGCATCTCAATCACGCCATCACATTCCTTCATCCTTTATTCCTTTTTTCCATCCTTGTTGCACCTCCCATTGTCAGCCAATTAATTCAGTTTTAATAGAAAACCGTTCAACCGCTTCACAACAATTGCCATTGCATAACTGCGACGAAATTTTCTTCACACAGAATATCTGACACAATAACTTGAAAGTTTCACGTATGGAGAAAGTTGTTCGGAAAAAGTTGCACGTATGCTGATCATGTATGCAGGTTTGTGGGTGGTTGATGAATACAATGACACGTACATAATTAAGTATTAGCAATGTGGAATTTAATCGGAATCCATTTTCTAGAATACATTAATTTGAATAATAATTCAAAGTTTATGTAATAATAAGATCTGTTCGATAATTTAGATCGTGCAGTAGTGATGAGGATAAAATAAATATCTCAAATTATTTCTATTTTCCAAGCGAAAATTCAGTTTCAAGAAACTAGAAAGATGTGACCAATAATTATTGTGAGCATATGGAAAATCTTGAACAAGCTTATTTATTTTACTTGAAAATTATAAAACTCAATAGTGATAAGCTAAACTCGAATGGTGAAATAGACTTAAAATAGTATTATGAGATTAATATTTTCAAAACTTGATAGATATTGCAAGAGACATTGTTGACCGAGCGAAGTGAGGTCTAAGATTCAAGTCGACGGTTTGGCATTTCTCTTAATGTTTAAATGTTTATATGTTGCGCATCTACGGCGAAACACGGTAATAGATTTTCATGAAATTTGACACGTATGTTCCTTTTTTAATTGCGCGTCGACGTATATACAAGGTTTTTGGAAATTTTGCATTTAAAAGAAAATATAAAAGGAAAAAGGAGCCTCCTTCATACGCCAATATTAGAGTAAAAATCAGACTATAGAATTATTCATCATAAATCAGCTGACAAGTGATTACACAGATGTGTGGAGAAGCCAGTCTATTGCTGTATTTCAATAAGGTCTATAGTTTCAATCAGGTACTTGTGGATGAGAATACTGCGTGAGGTCTACTGTTCACAGAACTACTGGTAATATGTAAAGTCTAAAGCTAGGTTTACACTAAGTAGCAGAACTACATGTAGCACAGCTATATAGCTCTGCTACAAGTTCAAAAAATGATACTGGAGATCTGCTATATAGCAGTTTAAAGCCTATTTTCTCAGCTATATAGACTAGCAGAAAATAAGCTATCCAAATATTTCGGTAAACATCAAAAAGATCAATATGTAAAGTCCACTATATGTAAGACCACTTTCCTGTCTTACTTTTATTGGTAGAAATAGTTTCTTCTTAACAACTTAAATAATCATTCACTCAAGCAACAAGGGAAGTTCAATGTGAAATAAATGAAAATAATTATTATGTGAAGTAAGTCCCATGATTAAATGGAATAAATTAATGACAGATTTCTTATTAGCTATGAAAGCAAAAATATTCCATCAGTAACACTTCTAAAAAAGTGCAATGCTTAAGCAAGTCTGTAATCAAAGTCTGGAGTTTGGAATTTTAGAATTCTGCAATATTAAATTAGATGAAACTGAAAATAAAGAATGTGGTGATAATTCCCCTTCACCACTGTGAAAAAAAATCAATTTTGAAGAATTCCAAACATGTCAAAAAATTTAAATCGTGCAAATACCATGAATGCATCAGCAAGCATGGAGGATTAATCAGTAGTGAAACAGAAATTCATTTATCTCAAATTCCACCAGTAGAAGAAATAGCTTCAGACGCTACTTGAAAAAATTAGGTAATAAGATTAACAGAATGGAAAGTTGTAGACTAATCGAAATTCTAAAGGTTAATTGGCAATATTTATAGAAGAAATATTGAATTTCAGCTCAACTGATGTGTTTGAAAAACGTTATCTTACTAAAGGCTGGAAAAAACTAATTCACTCAGAAAAACACCTCGCGTTTTACTGTAGATCTCTGTTTGATGCGATTAATTAGACTGGTTTAATTTTATCAATTCCCCCAGAATAATTAATAAGTTTACAAAATTTATTCAAAATCCAGTTTCTGTTATGTTATATTAGGGAATCAAATGCGATTGCTGAATCATATATAACTTTCTTCTTGTGAATTTTAGCTCAATCACGAAAAAAATCTTTATAATTAGGCATAAGCCCTTTGAGCTTCCAATCACGAAGAAACCTCACAATATTTTCAATAAACCAGAAATCATTTTCAACTGAATCGAAAAGCCATATTATGCACTATAAAATAAATTTAAAACAAATAAATTTTGGTGTTATACATATTTTACAACTTTCAACAGATACAATAAAGAGCTGAACCGTGATAGGTCAACAAACAGCCAATCATATGACTTCATTCACACCATATATTCTGCTGTTAGAGTTTTTAGCTCTCAGTACTAGATAATGATGTAACAACGAAACTAGTTTTTAAAAAAAATATTCCAAAAAAAGAGGCTGTGATAATTCCAGGGAAAGTATTTTTATTCAATAGAAATATCACCTTTGTTTAAGATTAGTAGCAAGCAAACAAGAAATTAGAAATATACCTAACAAAATCTAGATTACACAGCATAAAAATATAAAGTAAAATACGGTACATTATGATTATGTATAAGACAATATTCAATACAGAATAGAACTCTGAATTTTATTCAATTTCTCAGCACCCTGGATTATTGGTATCTCATGATGATGGAAGAGTAGTGGATGATGATTTTTATTTTTTCGACTTTAATATAACCTCATTTCCTATCGTTTCTAAGTAGCTTAGAAGAAAGTTTACACACAGATTACTCGAGAATGAAAATTAATGATAAAGGAATGAAAATGAAATCAGGTAACTCGAGCATATAAGCTCATAGCTCATGTAAGAAAAAATATTTGAAGCAGCACTTCAAAAGATAGCTAAAAGGCACATTAGGTGGTAGCCTACAGTACTCTATACATTCGAAAATGTCAAGTGACTTACGGCGGTTGAGGAAGTGGAACACGAATTCTTTGTTCATTAATAGAAGAGAGAAAAAATAAATTCACGGTCCTAATCTGAGAGGCGTGCCTTAATATTATAAAGCCTACACCTCCACATATTATACAGTACACTGATTGCCTTCAAGTGAAAGCTTATGTCGTTTGGGATCCTAATTGCCTGGTTGAAAACATTTTTATTTTTACAGTTCTTACAATGGTTACAAATATTGTGGGTGATAAAAATGGGAGAGACAATAAGCTGAAGAGTGTGAAGAGTGAGAGATAGTATG
This sequence comes from Nilaparvata lugens, assembly GCF_014356525.2. Taxonomy (NCBI): domain Eukaryota; kingdom Metazoa; phylum Arthropoda; class Insecta; order Hemiptera; family Delphacidae; genus Nilaparvata; species Nilaparvata lugens. The sequence goes on from NC_052510.1 coordinate 13,648,621, forward strand.
TGTGTGAGAGAGAGAATGAGGGAGATAGAGTGACAAAAAGAAAATATTTTTATCTAAATAGTTTCGAAGTAACCCCATTACACAGCAAATTACTATTCTAAGCTCAAACATTTTTGTGAGAAGCCTGGAAAAATAGCCACTTGAGCTAGGAAAAAAGGTGAATACACAAGGATAATCAAGAATGAACAAAGAGCAAGATGAAGTGAAGGGAATTGAAAGAGACAAAGAAAAGATGCAGGAAGTAATAGTAGATTGATTGGACCTACAGCAGGCGAATCAGTGTGACTCTAATTACTTTCAGTAAAAAATTTCAACAACATACCTGACTACTGTTTCTTTAGTAGGATTAAGTTTAATTCACCTGCAAATTACTTGTTTCTTGTACCGTATTAAATAATCAAGTTGACTAATCATACCTGCCATTGCAGATTACAGAATTATCCAAGAATGTATATAGTAGCAAGTGAAAATTTTGTCTTACTAGAAAATTTTATCAGTTTTTTCGTATATCATGATGATGGAAGAGTAGTGGATGATGATTTTTATTTTTTCGACTTTAATATAACCTCATTTCCTATCGTTTCTAAGTAGCTTAGAAGAAAGTTTACATACAGATTACTCGAGAATGAAAAAGGAATGAAAATGAAATCAGGTAACTCGAGCATATAAGCTCATAGCTCATGTAAGAAAAAATATTTGAAGCAGCACTTCAAAAGATAGCTAAAGGCACATTAGGTGGTAGCCTACAGTACTCTATACATTCGAAAATGTCAAGTGACTTACGGCGGTTGAGGAAGTGGAACACGAATTCTTTGTTCATTAATAGAAGAGAGAAAAAAACTAAATTCACGGTCCTAATCTGAGAGGCGTGCCTCAATATTATAAAGCCTACACCTCCACATATTATACAGTTCACTGATTGCCTTCAAGTGAAAGCTTAATATGTCGTTTGGGATCCTAATTGCCTGGTTGAAAACATTTTTATTTTTACAGTTCTTACAATGGTTAAAAAAATATTGTGGGTGATAAAAATGGGAGAGACAATAAGCTGAGAGAGTGTGAAAGATTGAGAGATAGTATGTGTGTGAGAGAGAGAATGAGGGAGATAGAGTGACAAAAAGAAAATATTTTTATCTAAATAGTTTTCAAGTAACCCCATTACACAGCAAATTACTATTCTAAGCTCAAACATTTGTGAGAAGCCTGGAAAAATAGCCACTTGAGCTAGGAAAAAAGGTGAAAACACAAGGATAATCAAGAATGAACAAAGAGCAAGATGAAGTGAAGGGGATTGAAAGAGACAAAGAAAAGATGCAGGAAGTAATAGTAGATTGATTGGACCTACAGCAGGCGAATCAGTGTGACTCTAATTACTTTCAGTAAAAAATTTCAACAACATACCTGACTACTGTTTCTTTAGTAGGATTAAGTTTAATTCACCTGCAAATTACTTGTTTCTTGTACCGTATTAAATAATCAAGTTGACTAATCATACCTGCCATTGCAGATTACAGAATTATCCAAGAATGTATATAGTAGCAAGTGGAAATTTTGTCTTACTAGAAAATTCTATCATTTTTTTCCTATGATTAAGTAGCATCTAGATGCTAGACAAATTGAGTTGTATGTTTCGCTATTTATTAATGGGTTTACGAGTAGGCTTACTAATGGACAGTAAAGCTCTTCATCGTTTCTCACAGCCTAATTAAGAGAAAAAGCAGTTTTCCCAGCTATGATAATACGCAACATGTAACAGAAAATTTCTTCTGTATCATAACTCCACCGTTTTCGTAGATTCCTCAGAGGTTTCATGCAGTGATATAATAGGAAAATAGAACTGTATTCACCTTTCAAATTCCACTCAAATAAACAAAGAGTAGCGTTTTTATTCTTGTAACTCGAAAATATTAAGTATTGTTGTTACGCTTCTGGGTAATTCAGTGGTTCTCAAACCATTTTTTTCATATTAAAAATTGAAAACCCTTCTCTTATTCTTTGTACTGTGTATGAGCCTGGGAGTTGGAGAGTTCTTATGCTGAAGAAGGAAAAATTGAGAAAAACAAATGGTCATCACCGAGCATTCATACTATAGTAGATTTTCGAACAAACATGTGTAAGTTTTCTCTTGTAAATAGAACCTTGTTTTATATTTCCTGCCTCCAAATTGACGATAACCGTTTCGCAACATCCTCAGCTTCTCACAGGTAGCTTGTAACAGTTTAAAGTGAATCTCTCTGGGAGATATACGTATTTTGAACGGCATTAATCTTAATTTACGATTTCCGCCAAATCTGGCTCCACTCTGCAATGCGAAACGACCAACTGAAAAACATGGGGCAAACTTTTTTAAAAAGGCGCTATGCTCGATGGCAAATTAAAGTCGATCTATCAAAGTTGCTTGACCCGTTGCTAGTGCAGAATTGAAATGGGGGTAATAATGATAATAAATTAGGATAATGATGTGGTTGCCAGTCCCTCCCAGCCACAGGTTGGTGTGATTTATTAGCTCAGTTACAAGGTCTCGTTTTTTCAATAGCTCTTCTTCATGTTTATGGTTTGCTTCCTTTTCTGTCATGCGCATTAAGGTCGGATGCGTTGAAGAATTCAAATGCCGATTCACTGGTTCCGATTCACACAACATCAACATCAACATATAATCATTCCAAACATAAAACGCTTCAGGCTGGCACTCGATTAATATTCTCAATTTAATTCGAATTTAACTCCCGACTGAATTGTCTTTTCCATGTTTCCTCAATTTGGCTGGATTTCATGTGGGCCTCAGGCTTTTTTATCAGAGGGCCCACTCGCTGGGAAACGAAAATGATGTAACACGAATTCTTGATAATGATGTATTGTGTGGTGCAAAGTGAATATTATAGTTCATCTTAGTTTTAAAAAAATAGCTGCAAAAAGTAACGCTCAACCTGTTTTCCCACACGTTATGATCATAGTTTTTACAAATATCTAGTCATTAACTTACATTTTCGAGGCGTCAGTTGAGATTTTTTTGTGGAAATATCTTTGAAATAAACAGATTGCCTATTGCAGGGAACCATATTTCTAAGTACAGAGAGCATATTTTAATGCTGGGAACATGGTTCCACGTAGATAATAAGAAGAATGGAGATTCATAAAATTGGGATAAATAAGTCACATACGTAATTTGAGAAGCTAACTTTGTTTTTTATAATTGAAGAGACTTGAAATATTGTCAAAGAATCCACTCTATTGACAATTGTTTTTCTAGTTCAATTTAAACTCATTCATAAAATAGAACATGTTCTAAATGGTGATTGTGATGTAGCAAGACACTATAAACTTGAGAATATAGGGAGAGTAAGTCTGCTATAGAAATATGATGAAATTCACCATGAATTAATACAATAAATTATGAATCGTTCATATAAGAGACGAATACCATAACTACTTGAAAGAATCTGTATCATGATTAAACTCTCAACTCATCTAAATCTAAATGTTTCTGCCATATAGACTTATTAACTTTTATTCAAGCAGAACATTCTCAAGGTAAATTTAGTCTCCTGATCATTCCAAACTCAAATGATTTCACTCATCTTTCAAGTATGTAGAGCCATACTTGCCATACCTCCTTCCCTGAGGGAAGGAATGCGCGGGGAAGGCTGGAGTACATCGAACAACTGAAGAAGGATGTGAGATGTGCCAACTACAGAGACCTCAGAAGGATGGCGGATGATTTATTGATTGAGTACTTTATTCATGTAGATTACAATATATACTGGCTTATACACTTATATACAATAGCTTACAATACAGCAAAATTATAGATGAATTTACATAATATAGACTAAGAAAATAATTATTGAACTGTATATGATTTGAAAAACTAATCTGTCATCAAATTGATGACAGAGAGGCATGGAGAGTTGCTGCCAACCAGCCCAACAAATGTTAACCAGAGAATAAATAACCATACAAATTTTCTTCTAATCTTTACTTAATAATTTGTATATTTTGTACACTTTGTTATATTGCTTAGAACCAAACATACTAATAAACAAATTCATTTTGTAGGTGTATTTATTATATATTTCTCATAGTTGCTCCTGAATCGTTATTCTTCTAGATAGCATCATACACATTTTTAAGGTGCGTACAGATATACGCGCCGCGAACATGAGCAATTCACTTTTAATCAGCTGATTATATCAATAAAGAAGGGTGCTAAACCATAACGTTGCAAGTGCCAAATAACAAATTGTTCAGGAGAAGCAAAAAACTGAAACAAGCCATTGTACTCAACATGCAAGGAATATGTTCCAGAGATATGATGCATATGAATAAATAACAGATGAAAATGTGTATTAAGACATTTTATTGATTAGAAAAACATCTCAAATAATATGAAAAAATATTTACATTTACTTAGATACTATAGAAGGAGTAAAATAAAATGTGACTGGACTTGAAACGTTGTGGCGTTTCTAGAATTTCAGTTGCAAATTCCTCCACTAGGAGCACTGATATCAATTCCTTGTTGATACACAACGTGAGAAATGGCACTTCCAACGTTATGACGTTGAAATCTGAAGTTTCTAAATTTTGGCACTTACAACGTTATGGTTTGGCACCCTAATTCTGTATTTTTACAGAAACGGTAAGATACAGATATAAAAAGCTTGGCATCAGCTGATTAAAAGTGAATTGCTCATGTTCGCGGCGCGTAAATCTGTACGCACCTTTAGATGTACTACTTATTCAATTCAAATCAACGGTTTTCCATTTTGTCTGTTTCTTTTACAATTTTTAGAACATCTTTCACAATTCCTAGAGCATCTTTCACATAGAAACATTCAATATTCGAGCTACAAACCAATAAATTCTCCTCTGATTTCAGAGAAGTGGTTCAAAATCATGACAAAGATGGCGACTGGTATCGCGTAATAAAGACGCAGCTCTGACCGAATGATGCGTGGTCAATTATAAGGGACCAGAGCAGAGGAATAGTGCTGTGTCAAGCACTGGCAATCACTCTTTCTACCGTTTTGTCCTCTTGCTGGAAGGAGAATAAATGAGATAAGGAGAGAAAATGAACAAGTACGATAGTAGAGAAGGAGGCAGTATCAGATAGTGATGAGGAAAGAAGAAGAATAAAGATATTGGTGAGGAGAAGGTACGAGAATCTTGAAGAGTTCTAGGTAGAGCTAGTGGTAGTTGGCGAAGAGGTGGAGGTGGAGCAGAATAAGATGAAGATGGAGAGAAAGAGAAAATGTATGAAAAACAGGAGAAAAATGGGAGGCGAAACTATGAAGAGAAGGGAGAGAAGAAAAAAGAAGATGAATATGAAAAGGTGAGCTGAAGAAAGAGGAGAAGAAATAGGAGGAGGAGAAGGGAGGCATGGAAAAGAGAAGAAGACGGAGAAGAAGAGAAGAAGATGGAGAAAAGGAATGAGAAGGAAGAGGAATAAGGAGGAGGAGAAAGATGATGAGGAGAAGGTGAGGGAAAGGAGGAGGAGGAAGAAGAGAACGAAGAGGAGGGAAAGGAGGAGAAGATGATGGAGAAAAGAACGAGAAGAAGATGTGTGATAAAGAGGAGGTGGAATTATGAGATGGAGAAGTAGGAGAAGGGAAAAGGAGATAGATATAAAAAGAGAATCTAAAGAAGAGAAGAAGGGAAAAGGCTCAGACGGGAAAGCAGGAGGAGGAAGAAGAGAACGATGAGGAGGGAAAGGAGGAGGAGAAGATGATGGAGAAAAGAACGAGAAGAAGATGTGTGATAAAGAGGAGGTGGAATTATGAGAGGGAGAAGTAAGAGAAGGAAAAAGGAGATAGATATAAAAAGAGAAGCTAAAGAAGAGGAGAAGGGAAAAGGCTCAGACGGGAAAGCAGGAGGAGAAGGGAGATAATAAAAAGATAGGAAGATAAAGAATAGAAGGAAGGAGAATGAGAAGGAAGACGAATAATATGGAAGAGAAAGGTGTATGAGATAGGGGAGGAAGAGGAGAAGGAGTATAAGGAAGAGAAAGAAGAGGATGAGGAGGAGGGGGTGAAGGAGGATGTTGAGGAGGATAGGGGAGGAGGAGAAGGAGGAGGAGGATGAGGAGGAGGGGGTGGAGGAGGATGTTGAGGAGGATAGGGGAGGAGGAGAAGGAGGAGGAGGATGAGGAGGAGGAGAAGAAGAAGAAGAAGAAGAAGAAGAGAAGAAGAAGAAGAAGAAGAAGAAGAGAAGAAGAAGAAGAAAAGGAAGAAGGCCTAGGAGAATGATGATGACAAGAAAAACTATACGAAGAAGGAGGCATAGATGAAGTGGTTGGGAGAGAAAGAAATGAAAAAGGAACTATAGGAAGATTAGAGGCGAAGATGGATGGATTCAGTCCACATGTAATAATTATTGTCAGGATGAGACCGCATTCCATTGGTTGTTGGCAGTTGCGTATTGAGCCGATAACCTATTTAATAACACTGTATATCTATGTAGGTGAAAATACCCATTCCGATATTACCTATCATCTACTGAACACATATACCTATGGTAGGTATTACCTATATAATATGACGGTATAAGATGACCGAGAAAACATCAACCCGACCCGAATGAATCGGCAGTTGACAATACAGACAGCATTGCAATAGCTCGCATTATCAATTGAAACCATACTGCTGGAGCTTCTCCTTAGTTCATCCAAGTCTTCTTACCGTTGTGGAAGTTGGCATGGAACTAGGGGGAGATTCACTTCAAACTGTCAGCATTGGTTCAATAGGAGGCATCCATGTTACTTATAGAAAATGCTGAATGGAGTGAATATTACTAAATCCTCTACCACTAAACAACTACAGTGAATCAACCAGAGTAAAATTAGATCAACGATATCAAATAATGTATCTCCAGTAACACTGTTATCTGGTGACTTTTCTTCTTGACCAGAGTTACTGTTATCCAGACCTGAGTTTATCAAGAAATAATATTGGTTAGTAAAAGTTAGATTTGGAAAAATCAAGAATAAATTAATACTTGTTAAATATTTGTTGAGTACACATTTCGGCTAATGCATTTTTCTAGAAGTAATTACCCGAATATCCTATTAAAAGTAATGCTGATTACATTTAGTAGTTGTGAATTTTGTTTCACTGGACTCAAAAACAAAGTCTCATGTTAGAAAACAGATTATAAGCTGTCAAGTACTTATATGTACAAAGACTGAAGTTAGTCAGTAGTAGAAAATATGCTACTAAGGGCCATTTGCACAGTCACAGCTTAAACTGAATTCAATCAGCTGGTGGCTTAAACTGAAACAAATGATAACAAACGAGACTTGGTACGGATTCAATCCAGTTTAAAATTAAATTTAGTTTAAGCTGTCACTGTGCAAACGGCCCTTAGAATGTCTCCTGCAAAAATGACTTGAAATACTATAGTAATGACTTGATCATAGAGAAAATATAGCATAAGAAGATATGCCATTGTATAGGTCGTTTATGCTCCAAATTTCAAGCCGATTTTTCTCAATTCAAGCCGATTACTGTCGACTACTGTCTATTATTAGAGTGAGAGTGTAAGAACGACACAGTATGAGAGATTACCAGCGTCACATAGCTTCACGAAGAGGAAATATCGGGACTATCGAGTTTAGTTAACATTGAAAATTGGAACATAAACGCCCTCCTATACAACCATAGGGTATCTTCCTGTGCTTTCTTTTCTCTATGGCCTCATTTTTACTAATATTTTCATATTAGAGGTTGAGGGATTAAGAGCGATCATATTAAGGGATTAATATTATTATGGATTGAGAGCACTTTTTGCTTGAGACATTAGACTTGACCTATTCAATGACAAGGACAAAGGATGAAAGATAATGATACCAAAAGATTTTTCCCAGAAAGAAAGATTCTCATCAAACAAATGAGATGAAAGAATGCAAATCAGAGCAAAAAATTTGCTCATAAGCAAAGAGGAAAGTTTAGTGAACGACCTTGAAATTAAACGTTCAGTGACAGAGAACAAACATCTTGATAAAGACACATGAAGGACCACATAGCACGGCCGCTTTGATCTCCCACTGGCATCTTAATTCTTGTCATTTCCTTGACACAGAGAGGACACTGAAGACTACACCGGACTACAGGACAGAAATACCACATCTCAAAGAATAAGAGGAAAGAAAAACGTCTAAATGCTAAGATCAAACATGAAAGAAAACTAGCCTATTTCGCCATCTTAGTAGAAATCATAAAAAACTGGATGAACAGCATTGTATACCTACTGAACATCTTTGGGTTCAAACTATCTCAGATCCAATATAAAATGATATTAAAGTCTATCTCCAGTTATCTCTTCTTTCTTGTATCTATGGTACCACTTACTATATATCTTTACAGTTTACAGTCAATTTCTTAATATACAGCTCTATATCATAGAGAAAAAAATAGCATAAGTACATATCCCTTTGGTCGATCATGTTCCAAATTTCAAGCCAATTTTTCGTTAACTCAAGCCGATTACTGTTGACTATGTTTATTATTACTGTTTTTACGGGATGAGAATGTAAGAACGTCAAGGGATGGGAGACTACCAGCGTCACATACCTTAAATAAACAAAATTAATATGAATTTCTAATGAGATATACCCTGCTCAATTTTTCAAATAGCATGTTAGGCTATAAAAAATTAGCTCATTAGTCTAGACTGGATGTCTATAGTGTTGACGAAAAACAGCTTCACGAAAAAGAAATACTAGGACTATGGGCTTGAGTTAACAGTGAAATTTGGAGCATAAACTCCCAATACCATGAGATTATCTTTTTATGCTATTCTTTCTTTATGGCTTATAGCATTTATGATGAATATCATTTTTAGTTTGTATAATATATGGCTTATAGTATGGATGATAGTATATATGATAGACTACATGATACTATATTATGAAAGATTATATTTATATGTTATATGAAAAGATAACCCGGCTACAGTTTGCATCCTGTGAAAAATACTTATTATTACTATATAGACTGAATGAAGTATATATTTTTATAGCCAGAAGCTGAGATGCACTTGAACTGAAGGAGAAACGAAGCTTCTGATTGGTCAGTGAAATACTTCACGCTTCTCGAGATATAGAAGGCAGCGGTGTATCGTAATCAATTTGCTTGTTGTGGATTGGAAATAGTTTCCAAGCCACTTACCTATAGCATTAGCTGTAGTGGAATTCACTTAAAACCGTCAGCATTGTTCAAATGGTGAGTATTGATGTTATTTATAAGGTATGCAGTCAGTTTGAAGATGTTCTCACTATAGGAATCGCACTATGTCGGCCAACAAAATTATACAAAATTGGAGTAAAAAATTGGAATTCACACATAGCCAACCAAACCAATAACCAAAAGAAGGATTTTCTGAAGGAATCAGGGATAACGGATTTGGTTATTTGTTGTGAACGAATTACTGTTGCAAGCTCTGATTTTATAGATTGAATTATGGGAAGCCGAAAGTGACCAGGAAAATTTCTTCCATATCTGCATTGTTAATTTTCCACACCAAACTGTGAATTTTATAGAAAATGTTCATATTCGATTTACTGTTCAGTACAGAATCTTCATATTCGATTCACAGGATGTAAATTGAATTTATCGAATGTATTCGATTCGTTCAGAATGTTGATAGTATTCGATTCACTTCTATTCAAGATTCATTTTTCATGCTGAACCTCACAGATTGACCAATTTGATTGCATCTATTGAATAAATGATATATTTAAAATCTACAGAATCTTCATATTCGATTCACAGGATGTAAATTCTATTTATCGAATGTATTCGATTCGTTCAGAATGTTGATAGTATTCGATTTACTTCTATTCACGATTCATTTTTCATGCTGAACCTCACAGATTGACCAATTTGATTGCATTTATTGAATAAATGAAATATTTAAAATCTACAATATCCCCGAGAAATTTTGAGCATGCATATTTGGTTGAGAAATCACAAAAAGAGATTGCTTAGAATGAATTTGGTGATATCCATGGTTGACTGGAATAATTGGTAGGTGTCTAATAGTAAAAATTAGGGGAACCAAATCACTACCTGGACTAAAATAATTATTGCTCTTATAATAATATTTTCTTGTACTTACAGATATTTTGGAGAAGCCTATCAGACTAGGCTAGTTGTTGATCTGAAACAAAATGGAAAACAATTAAAAATATTGACTATAAATGAAACTTGTTGACAGTGGGATGAGAAAATTTTAAGATTTTATTATAATCAAAACATCTCCACGTCATTCTAAAAATCTGACATCAAGCATTGTGTGAAATCATTACAAACTTTAAGTTTAGTATGAATTTAGTGATTTGAAATGCTTCAAGCTGAAACATTAGTAGCCTACATTCATATTAGAATGATAAATCACTTGAATACAGCGAAATCGATTGAGTAATGGAAAATAGCCACATATCAGAGCTATAATAGTGATAATTTATGATGGAAAAATTATAACCCAATTAGGGTGATGACCATAATATAGTCATAAAATATATAGCAGGCGTTGATCGATTATATATATTATATCAATATTGGTTAATCTATATGATTCATTAGTCGTAAATAATCAATACTCTGATAAGATTTAGTTCAAAAGTGACGTAGAAAACATTCCAAACTGATTTCTAAACAAAATCAAGCACCGGGAATGACAGATTAGTGAAAGTATTACTAAATTTATTAAGAAGATTGCAACTGTCGGGATTATCAAGTTACATCAATTGAACGATTTATTAGTTCTCCATCTTTCTCTATGATATCTTAGGTCCTGCTCCACAGAGGTCAGAGGTTGGCCAATTATTTTGAATTGCTGCCATTCGCAATAAATATTACAAATTACGCTAGCCATGAACCGCAGATAACAGCTTCAGAAAAACGATAATTCAGTGAGTAATGTCGCCGGGCAGGTGGATTTACTTTCCATTCTGCATTTCGCTCCAGGTGAAAGAACAAGCAATGAATATGGAATGGAGGAAACAATTGGAAACAGGAACAGAGAAGAAGGATTGCTGATAAACATTTGGATAGTGTAAATCAATAAAGCAAAATGTGAAGCAAATACTATAAAATTCATATTTTGTAATTTCATTTTCAGAATCTATTTTCCCAAAAAATAGACGTTCTATGTACTGCAGCAAGTAAAAAATATTCGTTATTTATTTTGAAAAATAATAGTGACCGGATATTCTACTGATGAATAGCTTAATTTGTCGTTTGTCCAACAAGAGAATTATGAACATTTATTTCATATTCCGATATTCGTTTGCCGTTGCAACCTAAATAAAAGTAATTGACAAGTCAGGGAATCCAGTACTTCTATTGAAGTTAGAATCATAGAACTGCAAAGTAAAATATCGAGAGATTTTTTGTTATTTTAGAAACTACAGATTGGAATTGAAGAAGTAGGTAGTTGGGGGGAGGGGGATTGAGAGGACGTGGAGGAAAATGAAAAGGTGTGGTTGGAAGATGTGGTAAAGGATGAAAAATTGGAGGATTAGGAGAAACAGAAGCAGAAGAAGAAGGAGGAGAAGAATAAGAAGATAAAAAGAAGAAGAGAAAGAAGGAGGAAGGATTCTTCTTCTTAAGGAAGAAGAATATAAAGAGGAAGAAAAGATGGTGGACTAGGAAGAGGAGGAGAAGAATTCGGCGAAGATGAAGTAGGAGGAAGAGAGAAAGGAAGAAGAGAAGGAAAGATTTTTCAAAAGAGAAATAGTATGATGAGAATGAGGAGCAGGAGAAGGATAATAGAGAAGAGGATGTTATAAATCGGAGAACAGTGAAAAATGACAAGAGTAACCAAAAAACGAAAAATTGAAATAATAATTGAAACAGCTCACTATCTACGACCAGCAATAGAAATAGATAACATAGACGTAAATGCTGCAAGTAAATGGAATCGTCGATTCTATTTTAGCCGACAGCTAGAATAGATGCAAAGTGCTGTATTTCCGACCAAGAAACAATGAGTCGATTACGAAATAGATACCTTTCCGAATACGAAACAAGAAAGAGCAAAACAAATAGGCGTATTAAATTTCTCACGTCATAAGATAATACTCAAGGCCTTCCCTACAACAGTGATAACACTATATCTATATAGCCTGCTTTATATGTAAATCGATAGTAGACAGTGATATATATAGCAGGCGGTTCATTTGAATACGAGAAATTGGTTGGAAATTTATTTCAATTATTTGTGTTTTAATAGCTTGTTTGGAATGCAACTCGCCAGAAGCACAACTACTGTAAAGGTTAATTAAGTTATTCGGGCTTTACTTGCAGAGGTACAAAGTTGTTAAAACGAAAGTTAAATGTCAAAAGTTAAAACGCAGCCTCCAAATCCGTTATAGAATAGTGAACTGATGTAACGGCCTGCAACCCAGCAACGAATTTTACGCAACGAAAATCACTACGAGATCTACTATCCCATTTTTCAAATCACGCACAACTAATCAATCTTTCCCCTAGTCCAGGCGCTGGCTTACATTGAGCATACATGAGAGAGGCAGAGAATTTGACTTCGGATTATTGTTAGGGGGTCTTTAGTGTATATGAAACTCGATGTCGTCACGTCCCAGGGTGGTCGACAGATTGGGGGGGAGGGGGGAAAGTTGTAAAAAACGCGCGCTTATAAAATCACCTGTCCTGCAGTTACTATTCATAGTACAGCTTTGAATTTTTTCTCAATATTATGTACACATAACTGGCTTTCAATGTGGTTCTCTACATTTTTGCGATAAACCGCATAGTTTTTCCGTAAAAAAATAAAATATCTCGAAAAATGTATTTTTTTATTATGGACTTTTTATTATTTCTCGAATATTCAAGTCGTTGCCGACTTAGAGGAAAAGGTTCTCAATAAACGTTGTAGGCCGTTTCTTCCTGAATCCAATGATATATATAGTTTGGGGGTTACGATCATAGATGCGGCGGTGGGAGGGGGATAAGTAGCACTGTTACGCTGCGGCGCGGTCCTCCCCATGATTAATGCGCGTAGTGGCCTGTCTATCGCATCGCTCCTACTAGTCTATGCATTCAAATTATGTATTTCAGGAACGCTATCTTATGTATTTTCGGTCGCTGAACACGATTTTTCAACTCTCAAGCCTCAATAATTAATAATTCTCATCATAATATACAAATTATGGTCAAAATTACATACTTTATTATTTATAATTACATTGTAATGAAGAACCATCTTTTTAGGAATCCTATATGTGTTTCTCAGTCGATAAAAAACTAATATTTCATGAAGAGACAATAATTATTCGATTTAGTTCAATTATCACTTTGGAATTGCGAAAGTCAATTAATGGAGTAAGTTAAACAAATTATATAGGCTACCCCATATAGAGCACCGTGTAACAGCAGTAAAATATTTTCTTCATATAATTTATAGTTGAATCACAAATAATGCTAATTATTCCCATGTGATATGACTAAATATTTGATTTCAAAGAAGATACAACTCTCTATCAACTGATTTCTCTAACTCAAAGACCTTAAAGAGATATAGACCCACAATGCCTATGCCTTCCCAATGATAGCTCTTACTTGAAATTGAAGGCTGCCATTTCAGCACGAGATATTATATATTATTTATTTGTAATACTATAGATCACAAAGGCATTGGTGGCATTGGTATGTAATAATCTTATGGGTTGCCCCCTCAATGGCGGATTTCAATTCCAAGTACGACACTAGCGCTGCATGTGAGTCTATGCATCTTTAAGGTCTTTGCTCTAACTTATATCTACGAATAGATACTTTTCATCTGGCTGAGTTTGACTGATTGTCTTGGGATGGTACTTGAATGAAAGTTGAATTGAAGATATCTTTGTTGAATCTGGAATATTTTTGGAGAGAATACTGTTAGAAATCTATTGAGGGGAGATCAGTATGATCAAGGTGTGAGAGCAAGCAATCAATTCAATGAAACAACTACAAGAAGGACTCATGAACGGTTCAAATATGAGAGATTGTCAACGTATATTTGAAAGAAGTCTGAAGCTATTTGTGGAGTTTTTTTAGAATCACAATGCAAAATAAATGACTACTTGAAATTTATGACTGATTATTGTAACATAGTTTGAATTATCTTTAATTGTATTCGTGCTCTTAAGGAAGGACTCTGGTATTGCACATAGAAACTGGTCGAGAAAAGATCCCATACTTTTTTCATTCAATCACACAAACTATGCAATGGAGTCTGTGTTATATCTAGAAAATATGAAAAAATACCCATAGAAGTAGAAAATCATTTCCAATAAGGAAACATTAACTCTATACAGTCAATACATTGACTCTCTGTCAAAAGGAAACCTTGAAGATGTAATAATGTGACAACCGTTCATGCTTTGGAACAAACCCTCATTCGATCATCTAAAACTCATAGGTGAGTGATTGGAATACCTAGTTCTTCAAAGGCTTTCCTAAAATGGCTGCTACTATATAAATAAATCTTCCATCAAAGATATTCTGTTCAAGTATGTTGACATCATTATGGATATCACTGGAGGGTGTGAAGAAAGTCATCGAAGGAAGTAAAACAATAATAATGAGAGATGAGAATGATTTCCAGAAGCATAACCTTCTCACGAGAACATTACATTTTTCTTCAAGACTCTGATGGAAAACAGAATCTGCATAATGTTATCAATGGTCTGGAAGCAAGTGAAGAAATGTGTGATTCTCTTTTGAATGTAAAAAGAAATAGTTATTCGGTCTCCAACGATTTTTATCTCAACATAGTTGTGGCAAATTGTAAAAGTGTATTCTCACCTATAAAAAAACAGAGCTCTGTCATTCTCCACGATGCACTTAAACAAAAAATCCTAGTTTTAGTTCATTCTAGAACAAAAAGATCTGATCTCTGTATTTTTACTAGGTAGCTGTTTAAAGATAATTCAACATTGAAGTTTTAGTGCAGCATGCATTTTTACAATAACCGCAATCTCTGTCAACATCTGATGGATATTTGAAAAAAAACTATTAATCTCACTTGGCCCATGAAATTGTAAGTGGAACTAGTTGTGGATTTGACTAAATCCCTAAATATCGTTGACAAATTCTCGTAATGATAACATGGCTCTCCTGAATTCAACTCCAACTTCACTTTTCAAAACTTTCAATACGCTGCAAGATTATAGAAACTTTGTGATGAGAAGAATCATGAAAATTCTCAATGAAGATGGAGTGATACAGGTGGACATTGTTTTTCATGTCTATGGTCTAAATTCAAACAAAAGTAGTGAACATACTAGAAGCAGCAAAGTAAAAGAATCACTCCAATAATAGGCTCTCCAAACCATCGAGACTTGATTTCTAAATCTGTGGCAAAGATTTGCACGTTAACATACGTTAGCTACGTGCAGGAATACATTCATTCATTCATTTGTGGATTGAATTACAAATCATATAAATATTATGTTTGAGAAAGAATCACAGGCATGGCCCAAAACTATTCTATTCCCAACTTTTGATACTGAATAACTTGTTACTATTTCAAAACAGTCTGAACGGGAATACCATAATGGATGAATCAATCAAAAGTTAGTGAAATACCATTATAATAATACTGTTAGAAATAATTTGAATGAATATTAAAATTTTCATTTCATTTTGATTTGACACATATATATTATTATAATTTATTGGATATAATTTCTCGAAAGTTCACGACAAACTGAAGATTCATGAAAGATAATAACTTTCATACTAAACATAATTATTATTATGATAAAAAATGAATGATGAATTCCATATCCATCTTTAAGAACTAAGAAATTCCACAAACACTTCTTGGAAATTAACTGACCACACTATATCAAGTAAGCGTGGCCAGTGTGTAATTAATAATTTAGCCTGCAGCGCATCACAATAAATGACTTTGAAATAAAAACAATAAAACACAAACACATATTAATATTTTCATTATTCTATCTTAATATATTCCTTGAAACCCAAGTTTCGTTTTTTCAAACAGTCATTTCTTAGTTTCCTTGCAGAATGAGATGAAGTTTGTAATTTTGACCATAATTTGTATATTATGATGAGAATTATTAATTATTGAGGCTTGAGAGTTGAAAAATCGTGTTCAGCGACCGAAAATACATAAGATAGCGTTCCTGAAATACATAATTTGAATGCATAGACTAGTAGGAGCGATGCGATAGACAGGCCACTACGCGCATTAATCATGGGGAGGACCGCGCCGCAGCGTAACAGTGCTACTTATCCCCCTCCCACCGCCGCATCTATGATCGTAACCCCCAAACTATATATATCATTGGATTCAGGAAGAAACGGCCTACAACGTTTATTGAGAACCTTTTCCTCTAAGTCGGCCAACGACTTAAATATTCGAAAAATAATAAAAAGTCCATAATAAAAAAATACATTTTTCGAGATATTTTATTTTTTTACGGAAAAACTATGCGGTTTATCGCAAAAATGTAGAGGACCACATTGAAAGCCAGTTATGTGTACATAATATTGAGAAAAAATTCAAAGCTGTACTATGAATAGTAACTGCAGGACAGGTGATTTTATAAGCGCGCGTTTTTTACAACTTTCCCCCCTCCCCCCCAATCTGTCGACCACCCTGGGACGTGACGACATCGAGTTTCATATACACTAAATACCCCCTAACAATAATCCGGAGTCAAATTCTCTGCCTCTCTCATGTATGCTCAATGTAAGCCAGCGCCTGGACTACCCGGCTTTTCTTGTCCGCTTTTCTACTCCTCCATCCTCTTCTACTCAATCTTTAAACTTGTTCTACATCATCTGCCTCTTTTATCTCTCTTGTTTTTCACTTCAGCTTCTTCTAAAACTTATTTTTCTCCTCCTCCTCCTTATTGTTCTTCTCATTATTTATCATCAGCATATTTTTTCTTTTACTTCATCTTCATCATCATCATCTTCTTCTTCTTCTTCTTCTTCTTCTTCTTCTTCTACTTCTTCTCTTCTTCTTCTTCTTCTTCTTCTTCTTCTTCTTCTTCTTCTTCTTCTTCTTCTTCTTCTTCTTCTTCTTCTTCTTCTTCTTCTTCTTCTTCTCCTTCTTCCTCTCCGCTCCACCTTCTGATTTGTATTCTATTTCCCTCACCTCCTGTTATTCCTTCCTCTCCTCTCTTCTTACTACTTATATTCTCAACACTGTTTTCTTTTCTTGACATTCCTCTACATCTTCTTCTCCGACTTGCGCTTTTCCTACTTCATCTTCTTGTTCACCATCACCCTTTACATTATCATCTCTGCTTTACCTCTTCTGCTCCTTCTTCACGAGCTTTGTATTCAATTTCTCTTATCAGCTGCCAATTCATCTTCACCACGCTTACCTCGTCTCCCTTCATCACTTTTTCTTCTCTTGCTTTTCCTTTTCATTTTTTTCACCATCTTCTAATCGTTCCCCCTCATCTACAATTCTCTCACCTTTTTCCTCCCATTGGATTTCCTCTCGCTTCCCACCTGTTTTTTTATCTTCCATTTACTTTTCTTCTTCTTCTCTTGATTAGTATCCTTTCTCGTTCCTGTCGTTTTCAATTTTTTTCCCATTAGATCTCCCTGTACTTCTCCATCATATCTAGTCTTTCTTGACTTTTCATATGTTTTCTTATCCAACCCTTTCATCCACCATCTATTGCTCTCATCTTCATTTTTTTCTATTCTCGAATTCTTTTTCTTCTTCTCTTCTTCTTCCACCGAAAATCTGGGTTCCTTTATATCAATAATTCTCTATATTCTACATCCTTGCCCCTCACCTAGCCTTAATATCCCCCCACTTGTACCTTTCATATTTTCCACTCTCCTGTAGATTCAGCAGATTTAATCACCCATCATTTTCATTTTCAGCATGCATTTTCAAAAAATATGTTATTATGTACTATTATTGTAATTTATTTTCACTTTCCTTGCCCTATTTCCGAAAAAAAATTAAGGTATCCCAATTTCTAAATTTCTATACGTTTCAAGGTCCCCTGAGTCCAAAAAAGTGGTTTTTGGGTATTGGTCTGTATGTGTGTGTGTGTGTGTATGTATGAGTGTATGTGTGTCTGTGTACAAGTCAACGGAATGACTTGAAATTTGGAACTTAAGGTCCTTAGAATATAAGGATCCGACACAAACAATTTCGATCAAATGCAATAATTCAAGATGGCGGCTAAAATGGCGAAAATGTTGTCAAAAACAGGGTTTTTTCGATTTTCTCGAAAACGGCCTCAACGATTTTGATCAAATTTAAACTTAAAATAGTCATTGATAAACTCTATCAACTGCCACAAATCCCATATCTGTAAAAATTCCAGGAGTTCCGCCCCGTCTATGCAAAGTTTGATTTTAGATTCTCAATTATCGGGCTTCAGATGCAATTTAAGCAAAAAATTCCAAGCGGAAAAGATTGAGCATGAAAATCTCCACAATTAATGTCTAATAACATTTTGCACCTAAAATTGGAAATAAGCTCGAAATTCGGAAAAATGTTATTATTCCAATTGCAAACTGTTGATACTATTAAATCATTCACTATGAAGAGATAGCAGATATCGTGTGTCTCCAGCGTTATTGTCCTGTCACCAGCTGGCTCAGATATTTGAATAGTAGACTCTTATGCGCGTGAACACTAGCGTCAGGTGATCAATTTTCATAACGGCAAGGAAAATTGTGGGAGAGCGCCACACCAGATTTTTTTATCATAGACGTAGTATTATTTTGTTTATTATTACACAGTGTTTGTCAAAGGTCTTGTCAGACCTGGCAATGTTAGATGTATTAAATTAATATCAAATATCTTCTTCTTCTCCTTTTTCTTCTTATTTTTCTTCTTATTTTTCTTCTTCTTCTTCTTCTTCTTCTTCTTCTTCTTCTTCTTCTTCTTCTTCTTCTTCTTCTTGTACTGTTCTTATTATTCTCCTTCTTTCTTCTTCTGCTTTGTACGTCACCTTATTCTCACCTCCTGCTATTTCTTCCTCGTCTTCTTATCCTTCTCAATCTCTCTCTTCTTTTTTACCTCAATGCAGAGAGGAAGCATGTAATCGGACTGCTAGTTTTGGCACTTGACAGGCAGTTATCTAATTGCCAGACTACTATTTCACACCTCACACCTCCGTTCGCAAATCAGTTGTCAGTAGCTGCCCAGTAATGACACGCCATAAGTAGTAGTAACTAGTAACTAGTAATCGTAATAGTTGACTCAATCTCAATTAGTGGTAATGGCCGAGTTTTTTTGTGGTGCTCAGTCTGCCTTTAAACAGCTTCAACTACATGAGAAACCTGTAAAGCTTATATGCGGGTAGATAGGGGCCTTGAAAGTGTGAAAAATACTGGAAATGGTGTTAAGTAGGACCACACGAGTAACCCAATAATAATTAGTGGGCTGAGAGCTGAGATTGTTTAGGAGGCCCCTACCATGGATCAGGTTTACAAGCCTGGACACTTTTCACTCTATAAAATACTAGCCGTCAGGCTCGCTTCGCTTGCCATACCCCCGGCTTGATCGTCCAACAATGAGATCAGCGGGCTCGCTTCGCTCGCCTGCATGTAGACCTCAGCGGAACCTCTGTACCGAATTTGAACGTATTATGTCAATTTGATCACGAAAAACACCTGTTACTATATCGGCGTATCTTTGGCGAACAAAATTCTTCCACCTCAGCTAAACCTGTGTACTGAATTATTTTATATATATTACCATCAGTTATTGAAAAAGGTGAGGAAACGCAGAAAAGCTGAGAAAACGCTAATTTTGGCTAATTGGATAAATTGGTATTTAGGAGGCCCTGGATAAATGCATTTCAATTTTCAACTTGGTGCCAACCTAACAAAGTCAACTCAACTTAATGCCAACCAGACAAAATTTTTAATTTAGTTACCAGAACAACTGTTTCGAAGAGGTACTCTCTCTAGATTACAGTTCTATATTAACATATGGTATGGACATTTCAATTATAATAATTTTAAGATATTGGAATAAGAAGAATATACATGCTAAAAGAACTTTAAACCCTTAAAAACCACCCTTAGAGTTAAAATATCGCCAAAAGATTTCTTAGTGCGCCTCTAAAGGGCCAACTGAACATACCTACCAAATTTGAACGTTTTTGGTCCGGTACATTTTTAGTTCTGCGAGTGAGTGAGTCAGTCAGTGAGTGAGTGCCATTTCGCTTTTATATTTATATAGATATCTCTCAAATACTATCTAAAAAAAATCTGGTGTGGCGCATTCCTTGCCGTTATGAAAATTGATCACCTGACGCTAGTGTCCACGGGCATGAGTCTACTATTCAAAATATCTGAGCCAGCTGGTGACAGCACAATAACGCTGGAGACACACGATATCTGCTATCTCTTCATAGTGAATAATTTAATAGAATCAACAGTTGCCAACAGTTTGCAATTGGATAATCACATTTTCTCGAATTTCGAGCTTATTTTCAATTTTAGATGAAAATGTTACTAAACATTAATTGTAGATCTTTTCCGCTTTGAATTTTTTGCTTAAATTGTATCTGAAGCCTGATAATTGGGAATCTGAAATCAAACTTTGCATAGACGGGGCGGAACTCCTGGAATTTTTACAGATATGGGACTTGTGGCAGTTGATAGAGCTTATCAATGACTATTTTAAGTGTAAATTTGATCAAAATCGTTGGAGCCGTTTTCGAGAAAATCGCAAAAAACCCTGTTTTTGACAACATTTTCGCCATTTTAGCCGCCATCTTGAATTGCATTTGATCGAAATTGTTTGTGTCAGATCCTTATATTCTAAGGACCTTAAGTTCCAAATTTCAAGTCATTCCGTTAGTTGGGAGATGAGATATCGTGTACACAGACACACATACACTCATACATACACACACCAAATACACTTCAAATACAGTACACAAACCAACACCCAAACAGTACATACAGACCAATACCCAAAAACCACTTTTTTGGACTCAGGGGACCTTGAAACGTATAGAAATTTAGAAATTGGGGTACCTTAATTTTTTTCGGAAAGCAATACTTTCCTTACCTATGGTAATAGGGCAAGGAGAGTAAAAATACTTCTCATTCTTATAAAACAATACTTCACATACAGTGCAACATACAACAAAATGATGTACAGTGCTACCTCGACGAGCAATGTAGAGTCTACACTACACAGCTTGAATATTGTGCTAAAATACAGCACTACTGCTATTTGAAAGTGTTTGATAAGATATTGACTTAAAGATATTAACTTCAATGAGAAAAACAACAATCTCAACAATAATTGTTGTGCTCTATTCCTCAATAAAGTATATGAGTAATATACTAGAAATTCTAATTTATCTAGGTAAATAAATTAATAACTTGAAAGAATGTCCTGAATTTGGAAGACTAGCAATAGGCTATTTATTGGCAAACATTTATTGCTAAAATTCTCTATGTTAACTACAGTCGCGAAGATAATAAAGCTACGTTTACACCAAAGTGATTAACAAAATGTTTATTTCTCCGTCTTTACTATTGGATTGAACATAACTTATCATACACATGATAAAAATATGTGTTTGTCAAGTTCCGTTCAATCTAACAGAATCTATAAGGACAGAAAAATAAACATTTTGTTAATAGCTTTGGTGTAAACGCACCTTAGGCCTATTGAATAAAATTGATGAGAATATGTATTTATAATCAATATGGGATGCATCCTTATACTAAACATGAAAAATTCCACAAAATATTATATGGATATAACATATTGTATTTCATATGTGTATTATGAAATGTAAATAAATAAATAACCGAAGCAAAATGCATCCCAATGCATTTTTGAAACCATTTACTCATAGTTATAGTTCCACTATTTCACATTAAACATGACTTATAAAATCAAAATTGTAGTAGAATGATTGATTTAAGTAACGACCATTAAAAAATGATCTGAATCCAGTATAACCAATCTGTAATGCATTCTCCACACCATTACTCACATTCTCAGCAACATTTAGTTATCACTCCACTGTTTCACATCAAACAGAGCAGCTAAAAATAAACTCGTAAAAAATTATTGACCCTTAGTATAATGAATACTTTATCAACTCTACATATTACATGGGTATAATTGTTCTGAAAAACATCGCCAATGCATTTTCAACACCATTAATCACATTTAGTTATCACACCACTATTTCACATCAAACAGAACTAATAAAAATAAAGTGGTTATAAAGATGACACAAACAGAACTATGAGAACTCATTAACCAACCATGAAGTGTTCTCCACTCGGGCCATGTGTGTGACAGCCATGTGATAATATTCTCAAGAAGTTACACTTGGCCATAAAAAGGTGACGAAACCCTAATTGCAGGCCAGATACAATGAAAACTCACTTACGGCTTATGGTAAGAACTGAGGATGACTGGATTTGCAAGAGTTTTAATGACGTTTGAAGAGCGCGACTGAACCGTTAACAGTGTGAAGTACCCTGCCAAACGCTGGACATAAACTGTCTGGCAATAATAATCGCACTGCTGCAGACTTCATTCAAAATAAACGTTGACTCATTGATGGAGGAAGCCACCACTCGAGGCTAGGAAAGGCAAATCGCAATCATGCCTGTAATAATCAGCGATGTTCAACACATCTGCCTGCAAGGCACGGTCCAATTAAGGTCAGTCAGGTCGAAGCCAGTCAACTGGTAGGCAATTCGGACAATATCGGACCAACCGATCACATGGAAATTTCATTTCATTTATTTATAGACAGATACAATGCAGGTAAAAACAACAGGCATTCGCCCAAAACTACTTTAAACCTTAATTTGGAATACACAGTCTAGAGGTTATGTAAATGATAACTTAATTCACACACTTTTTTGAGCCCAAAATATGTATGTACTACAATAATTTTGAATTTATCGGATTAATTAATTACAAAATACAAATCCAAACGAAAATCTTCCTTCACAATCACATAAAATATTAAAATTTCACTTAAATCCACAAATTATACTCATTCTAAAATTTCGAACGTCAAAACATCTCTATAACATCTATTTAAGTTAAATGGAAGTGTACTTAGGAAAATGGAAGAAATATAAATGGCTTTCTAGTGAATTGTGGAATGGAGAAAACTATTAAAGAATATCATCAAATCCTTTATGTAACTTATACAAACAATGCTAGTTTCTAGAATAATATTGGGGCACCAAGCTTCGCTCGTTATTTATTTATTGATAAACAGAACACAATTCTTTAAAATGATTGGGGATGGACTAATATGCACAGCCCAAAACGGTTTCTTTCCCGAATTTTGATTTATACTCCAAAAAGTATTTATAGTCAAAAAATTCAGGTCCAATTTCCAGTCCAAACATTTGAAAACAGAAAAGTTCCAATTTAGACTGTTTACAAACCAAATTGAATAACAAAATAACACTCAATAATCACTTAAAACTGTAATATCCTATTATATTAAGCGAGCAATTTCTGTATATATATATATATATAATATATATATATATATTATATATATATATATATGAATATGGTTATGTGGTTATCTTGTTACCTGGTTATGTGGTTATATGGGTATGTATTTTATATCCAATGGATCTCGAAAACGGCTTTAACGATTTTGATGAAATTTGCAACATAGTAGGTTTATGATATAAAAATTCGATTGCACTAGGTCTCATCCCTGGGAAAACACACTGAACGACATTATAAGGATAATTCATCCTTAGAAAAACAGCTGAGACTTTCGTCGTCTGTGGATCGTAAAAAGTGAGCGAGTGATTCTGTGGAAAATCAAAATATCGCATCCCAGAAATTCATAAGCTGACGTATATCCAGCTGTAAAATATAAACACGACCTAGAAGATAAAAAAACCGCAAAGGTAGACGCACACAGATTGTCATCGGACGGACAGCACGCATCGGACGGATCGGATTATTATATTTGATGCATCGTCATTATTTGATGACGATATGTGTGCGCCTACCTTAAGAGTTTGAAAGTTTATTAGCTTTGCACGAAAGTTTGAAACTTTATTAGCAGATGCACTCAGCTGCTGGGTGGCTCTTAATCAATCAGCTTATTTCACGAGAATAATATTATCTGGAAATTTTAATCAACTTGATCGAAATAATATCTGATTTGTTGACATGACATGGTATAACATTCATTTTGGTATATCATTCTAAATCAAAGTATATCATAATTTTCAAAGATAATCAATAATATCGGGGCACCGAGCTTCGCTCGTTATTTATTTATCGATAAACAGAACATAATTCTTTAAAATTATTGGGGAAGTACTAACAGGCACAGCCCAAAACGGTTTCTAAACAAAATAACACTTACTAATCACTTAAAACTGTAAAATAATGATTAACTTTGAAAATTCTAATTTACTTTGATTTAGAATGATATACCATGTCATGTCAACAAATCGGATATTTTGATCAAGTTGATTGAAATTTGTAGATAATATTTCTCGTGAGATAAGCTTTTTGATTGAGAGACCCCCAGCAGATGAATGCATCTGCTGAAAAAAGTTATAGTGTTGAAGGATTGAAAGAAAAATTAACTTTTTAGATGAATTAAGAAACATTGCGAAAATATGTTTTTATTTTAAATATGATAATTATTTTCCATCAATAAATTATGAATAATTTTACCTTTCAAATCCTTTAGGTTTATTTATCTTTTAGGTCGTGTTTATATTTTACAGCTGGCTATACGTCAGCTTATGAATTTCATGGATGAGATATTTTCATTTTCCACAGGCGACGAAAGTCTCAGCTGTTTTTCCATGGATAAATTATCCTTTTAATGTCGTTCAGCGAGTTTTCCCAGGGATGAGACCTAGTGCAATCGAATTTTTATAACATAAACCTACTATGTTGCAAATTGCATCAAAAACGTTAGAACCGTTTTCGAGATCCGTTGGATATAAATACATACTCATATAACCATATAACTATATTCATACAGAAATTGCTCGCTTAATATAATAGGATTGGAGACAAAAAGTGTTTATGATGAAGCTAATATCATACGCAAATTTCATTATTATTTTGCGTGATTCTAGCTTCCTTGGCTGACTGTTCCCATCAGTGTTGCATTTTGTTGCATGTCGAATGATACAGTATCATGTTTGCTGCCAGCGCTATCTAGCGTGACATTCTAGACTACATTAAGCTTTTCTCTACTCGATTTTCCGTCGTTACAAATTTGATCACGTCTTTTCATCAAATTTGGGGATGAGTTTTGCAAATTTTACTATCAAGAAACCTTCTTTGATGCGTGCAGAACTTACTTAATGAATTTCAATGCAATTGGTGCAGAATATATCACTGTAACTGACTTTATAGGTGCTGCCTCTCGCCAGAGTTTTGTGCAAATGTTTGTATGGAAAAGAACTTTATTCATTTCGAAAATAAGGTCAAGCCGTTAAGGTCAATAACGGTCAATTTTTTTGGAGGATCATCGTGATTTAGAGTAAAACAAAATTACTTTCACGATGATTCCATACCTCAATCAATGTAAGTCTCTTTTCTTAACTTATCAATAATATTAACATTGAATGAGCGTTAGTGAGTTGATTACTTTGAACTTTCTCACTTTCGATTACTCTGAACAAGGGCAAGGCAGGCCGGGACACATATAACCGCACCGAGCCCGCGCCGACGTATGGCCGGTATTACGCCAATACCTTCTATTACTTAGGTGAGAAATAGTAGGTGTTGACAGCCTGCGACACAGCGATTGTGGTAGGAGAACACACATATCCGTGCGACAGCCGAGCGGCAGCAGTGTCTCAGTTCTATAGTGCTACTGTGCTCTGATTTCTGAATAATTATGTACTATTGTAAATATAACACTATTAAAATCTTGTTACATCTGATTTAAATTTATTTATATTTGTCATTTTTAAACTAATTACCTGTAGACACGGAATATGAGAATCATAGTGCTGGTATATATTTCGGTGCACAACAATACCATCATTAGTCATGTATCGTAAATATATCAGCAATAAAATTTTTATCTTCTGCATCTACACGTAATAAGTTTTAAGTTTGAAATTTAAGACAGTCACGGATTCCTTCTTTAATACTTTTTGTTGTTTATTATTTTATTATTTATTATATTATGGCTTTATTATTTATTTATTATATTATTTTTTCGTTCAACTATATTCCTCATCACTTTGATCGTACAAAACTGGAAAATTCCGTATCTCTTCAAGAAGTCTTTCACTTCTTTCACATGTCTTTCACATGTCAAGAAGTCTTTCACTTCACAGTCTTTCACATGTTAAACGAGGCCGCACCGTCACCGTCAAAAACACACACACACACATACACATAATTTTTTTGGAAAGCAATACTTTCCTTACATATGGTAATAGGGCAAGGAAATTGAAAAAGGGTACTTAGATTTTTATTTTTTATTTCAATAATACTACTAGTGATAGCAGTTGCTATGACGTAAACAAATTTGCTATGAAATTTTTTTGTCCAGTGTTAAATTTTTTCAGTAGAAGCTACTATTAGTGTTCACTAACACTTGATTATTCATTGAAGGTACTCATTTATTTCATTTTTGTATGATTTAAATTAGTATATTTAAATATTGAGATCATTGAAATGGTTTGAGATATCGATGTGCGAGTTAATTTTCTTTTGAAATCATGTGTCACATGACCACGTTCCCATTTGAAAAAATGAAGTTGGATTCAAAATGAAGTGGGATCCATATGACGGATTCAGGATGGCCGACAAAAGTTTTGAAGTGACAGTAATTTCTTTTTCAATTGGAATAGGATCCTTATGGAACCTAATGTCATATCATACTTGTAAAAGAGAAGAGATATTTAACTTTTTCAATTGGAATAGGATCCTTATGGAACCTAATGTCATATCATACTTGTAAAAGAGAAGAGATATTTAACTTTTTCAATTGGAATAGGATCCTTATGGAACCTAATGTCATATCATACTTGTAAAAGAGAAGAGATATTTAACTTTTTCAATTGGAATAGGATCCTTATGGAACCTAATGTCATATCATACTTGTAAAAGAGAAGAGATATTTAACTTTTTCAATTGGAATAGGATCCTTATGGAACCTAATGTCATATCATACTTGTAAAAGAGAAGAGATATTTAACTTTTTCAATTGGAATAGGATCCTTATGGAACCTAATGTCATATCATACTTGTAAAAGAGAAGAGATATTTAACTTTTTCAATTGGAATAGGATCCTTATGGAACCTAATATCATATCATACTTGTAAAAGAGAAGAGATATTTAACTGTTTCCATAATAATTCTCACCAACTCTGTATAATTACAAGATGCATATTTCAGAGATCAATACAACAGTTGAGACGTTTCCTAACATGATTACTTTTATCAGTTGTTTTTCACTAACTATCTAGACGGAGTATTGAGGTTGATTTTATTTTATTATTTGTTCTATTGATTTCAATATTCTGTTGATTGTTCTTCTTACTCATCCATAATCACATCTTTTCTTTTGCAATTATATGCAAGCAGCGTTTCACAGTTCATGAGCGAGTTCTTCAACCCAGGGGGTCGCTAGTACAGTCATAGATTGGTTATTATAGAAAATTATATAGAAGGTCGATAGTGAGCTGAAATCCACATATCGAACGGACTGTTCTGTTTGTACCCGTTCTTTTCTGTTCGTGAAGTACACCCTGACAACATCACCACCACCATCTACAACCGTGACTTGATCTGACCGTGCCCGTACAAATCCATCCCTAATCCAATCCCCCGGACAGGATCTACAGCTGTACATTCCTCACACAAAGACTTGGCCACAATTCGATTGGCAAACATCCAATCGCAAAGAAACACTTCTAGATGCTACAAATGCTGTCTCTTCTCCAAAAATAGGCAGATGAGTGACAGATTTATAAGGCAAGAGTCGGCGAAGCATCTTCCATTCAGCCAGGAGCCAGCACACTCCACCCGCCCACAATTTCACCATTTCTAAGACCAGGAAGCTGTGGCTGTGGCTGTCACGTGTCACCTAACCTATAAAACCATCACCCATTACTGGAAACACTATCATAACATCCACTATCAGCATTGGTTTAATGGTAAGCATTTATGTTATCTACAAGGAATGCTGACGGTTTAAAATGAATCTCACAATAAAACTACTGAACAGATCCACGGCTATCTTTGCTATTATTGCGAGGTGGGCGTCAACTTCCAATACACAAGTACTTTACCGTACAACATTATGATGCAAATTGATTATTTTACATGATACAATGTGCAGTGGTGTACAGTTAGGTACTCAAGTGAGAGATGAAAGCCACATAGAATTTTGCCATTCAAGAATGAGGTACCACTCTTCAAATACAGTTCACTTGTGTAGTGGAAATTCCATTCATGAATCGAGGTACCCACTTCAAATACAGTTCACTTTTGTTATATGTAGTGGAAACGCCATTCAGAAATCTGGGTACCACACTTGAAATACAGTACATTTTTTGTTACATCTAGTGGAAATGTGTGGTCAGTCATTCATTCAAAGTTCTGAAGCTATTAAACTTTATTGTGATGCTTCCCTTGCTAGGTACTTCAACTTCCCTCATTGCTATTCAACATTCATTGACCCTGATCTTGCTTTGAGATCGAGTAGGAGTGGAGGCACTTGCTGAGTAGGTGCTATGCTAATGGGGCTGCAATGGGGGTCATTCTTATCCAACAAATATTCGTATATCAACTGAAAGTTATCATGATATCTGATCCAGTTTAAAGATTTTCATTTACCCAGTACCAGATATTTCATTGCTGAGATGTGAGATTTTCCAGTCAGGTGGGACTCCCTTAAAATAATATAATATCAGAGACAACTGATACAAGTATCTATTCTCTATGATAATATCAAATGATTTTCAAAGCCGATACATTTTTCAATCCAAGTTGAATCACTTGACGGACATCATTTCAAGTGATAAGAGTAGATCAGTAGAACATGGGTTGATTACATAGAAATCAAAATACATAGGAGTGAGCTTCAAGTTGTTTATTCGTATTTGAAATAGTATTCCATGATTGTTTTAACACCAATCTCCATTGAGTTGAATTCACTTCATAGTAAACTCAACAAAATATCTGATTGAGATTGAGATGCGATGGAAAACTAATTGATAAAATTATATAGTTATCAACAGAAAAGCACAAAGGTCTCACTACTTACGATGTGACGTGAAACTATGCATTTAATCAAGATTACAGTATGAGAACGTCGCTTTAAAACGTAGAATCCCTGAAGAAATGTTAGTTGGATAATGTTTTTCCAAAAATCATGAGAAACCGTGAAATTGCCGATGTGGAAGCGATCTTATTACAGAGGAATTTGGTGGTGATTATGAATTCGATCATTGACTCCATCGGCTGTGTAATTTCGGCCATGTATTTGGGAGGTGAGTGGTCGGCATTATAGCCCCCCAAAAGCTTTGGATTATACTGATCTGATTGATTATATATCTGTATATTTTTGGATTTAGAATGGATTCGCTGGGAGTGTATATATGTGTATAGAAGCTATGAAGTTGTTCTGCTTGCTATGTGGCTGTGGTAGGCTGAGTTTTAGTTGATTTGATTATAGATAGACTAGTGATCTTTGAGGAGGAGGAGGAGTAGTTGGGGAACGAAGAGTGGATAGTCGTGATTTAGCTCAGCCATGTTTCCAAACTATAATTACCACTATCCAATGAATTATTGCTAGGAGTCTATTGTACGCCTGGAAGCAGACATATTGAAGGAACAGGTCTTTCATCGTTACTTGAATTTAAAGTTTGCTGCAGTAGCTAACAATTTATAATCCTAACTCCAAAGCTATGCAGACTCTAGACTTCCAGATATGATGTTGAACCTTTTAGCAATCTGCTCATGATTTAGACAATCGTTTTAGTATAATAGAGTTTTCAAGTGCCTAGCAGTAGAGCCCAGTATTCAAATTTTCTTCAAGAGTTTAATGATTCTGTATGTGGCAAACTTATCAAGTTACTAACTTTTTAAACAGCAAACTTATTTGTTTTGTATAATGAAGTATATTGTATTGTATTTTGAAATAAAAAGGCCCGGTTGCACAAAACCCGGTTAAAATTTAACCGTGATTAATTTCACTAAAACCAATTATTAGAGAAGGCCTTTTTGATAAGACGGCTTCTAGTATTGTATAGTATATTGAATATGTGATTGTATTCTAGAGGGAGGCCTACATAATCACAATATATGAAATATTATACAGAAATTTCCAACAAGTGGCAATACTTATATGATATTCTTTCATTGATTGTATTAAATAAAGAGAATCGAGTACGCGACTTGAAAGTCCAAAGGTAAATAAATAGATTATTTCTCTACTAATGAAGTTTTGAAGCTCTACTCATCGAATTAATTCCTTCAATAGATTCATCTATAATAAAGAAAAGAATCGGCTTTCGGCTTACACATGTAGAGAATAGGAAATTCACGAATGACGCATCATCACGTCTGAGCTACTAAACTGATCAACTTGAAATTTTACATATAGATTCTCAATTTACCGAGCATGGTTAAAGGCCTCTTTTCAATTCTTTAAGTTTTCAGTTTGTCAAGTTTAATTAGACCCTTGCGAAGCACGGGTTACCTGCTAGTTTGAAATACAGTACTAGACGATTTCGAAATAATTCTGATATTATGACATTTATAATGAAGATTAAATCAACCTGTAAGTTAATACATTTGCAAGAGAATACAAATCTCGAATTAAATTACAGTAATATCTTGGCTTCCAACTGACAAAATTGAAACTTGCACAGATTGTTTAACAGCAACAATTTAGAGAAAATAGATCCTACCGCTTCCTAGATCACGATAATCTAACATCTGTTCTGTTACGAAAAGATATCCAACGTCCAACGTTTCCACTGATAAGAATATTACCAGCTTGCTTGAACACATTAGAGAAGAGAAATTACGATCAGATTACGTACGTTTCTCCAATTGCTGCTTCCGACTTCTACTCTATTGTATTTAAATGGACTCTATGTACAGTTCAGCACCAGATCATCCCATATACAACAAAAATTGCGTGTGGAATTCGTAATTTTCAACGATTGAGAGGCCACGATACCGAAAACTGAAGATGATTGTTTTTTCACTTTTCCAGGATTGAAAGTAAAATTACTGTGTTTATCTTATTTTTTCCTGATGAAAAATCACTACTCTAATCGCAGTCCGATTGGTTTCGATTCACTTCAACAGCAGATTGGAACTGAGACGTTGAGTTTGCGGTTCACACAAAAACAACCAATTTTGTAATCATTCTTAGTTTGGATACCTTCAAAATTTTCAGTGTCGGTTGCTGGACGTACCTTACCGGGGTCTCTTGTTACCCATCATCAGTTTTCCTTTTTTTGTTGGTTTTCCTGCAAGATTCGTTTTCTTTCCATCGTTTGTCAAGATGTTTTCTTACCTCTCCACTCAATCAGTTTCAATTTCTAAAACAGTTTTTGTTACCTGTGTAACTGATAGGTTGGTATTCACAAGAAATTAACTTTTATTATAGTGGGGTATCATAATCAGGACTAAGTTTATTATTAGCAACTTTTGTATGTATATTGTAATAATTATGTAGCACATAACAGAAAACACTTAAAAGTTTTATAATATAAATTAAAACAGGAGACACACGACAAAGATAGATTAAAAACACTTAAAAACTTACATTATAATCGGAAATTTTCGAGGAACTGAGTCCCCTTTCTCGACCGAGCAGAGATTACCGAAAATTTCTGATTATAATGTAAGTTTTCAAGTGTTTTTAATCTATCTTTGTCGTGTGTCTCCTGTAATAATTATGTATATGTTTTGTCAGTAAACTCCTCTGGTTGCAGTTGATTGGCAATCAGAGAAATTATTATTATTATTTTGTTCTCTACATTTTCTTATATTAGTTCTCAATTGTTATTACTTTCTGTATTTCTTTTTACAGGTATTTATTTAGCGTATGGCAGTATACACAACACATTTATGATCACAAAATTCGAAAAAAAAGAAAACAATAGAAAATTCATATATAAATCGAATGAAAATATCTTAGTCACTTTTGACCTGGAAATTAGAGGCATGCTTCCAGGGTATTTAAGTAGGCTATTGATGCTGGTTTAGCCACCAGGAAATCTTCATGTGCACCTGTGTATGCTGATCTGGGACATTCCTCCACTATGTGTCTCACAGTCTGGACTGCTCCACACTCACAGAAAGGGGAGTCAGCCTTCCCCCACTTATGCATCAGATAGGCACATCTACCATGATGAGTTCGTACCCTATTCAATGCCGACCATGTTTTACGAGGCAAATCGAAGCCTGGTGGCCTTTTGGTTACAAATGGGATGTCAATGTTCTGCTTTGCTGACCACGCTTGTTGCCAGGCCTCAGTTATACGGAAACCTGAATCTAAGGCTGTAATTGCCGTCCTAACCGGTGGCTTACGAGATTGCAGACGTCTCTGATTGGCATCTTGTATATCCTCATGTATTGGCAGGCTTCGATTTTCCTGTATCTTCTTGTACTCTCTAGTAAGGGCATTCATGCGTCGAAGATTTGGGGTGGGATGTGACTCAACACCGGGAGCCATTCCACAGGGGTAGATTTTAGAACACCACCTATCATTCTCATTGAGTTATTTAGCTGAACATCAACCCTATGAACATGAGAGCTATTCATCCAGACTGGAGCACAGTACTCAGCAGCTGAAAAGACAAGGCTTAGGGCTGTAGAGCGTAATGTAGATGCTGAAGCTCCCCATGATGTTCCGCAAAGTTTTTGCATAATATTGTTTCGGGTTTTTAGTTTTTCTGCTGTCTTTGTTAGGTGCTCTTTGAATGAAAGTGTCCTATCAAGTATCAGGCCCAAATATTTTGGAGCCTTATTGTGTTTAAGGCTTCTATTCTCGAATTGAATTCTTAGCTCTCTGTTAGCTTCTCTATTGTTCAGGTGGAAGCATGCAACTTCTGTTTTACTGGCATTTGGTTGGAGACGCCATCTTCGAAAGTACCTACCCATCTCTCTCAAGTCATCTGTAAGAATTTCCTCTGACTCTTCAAATGATTTACACTGTGTCGATAATACCCAGTCATCAGCATAGCCATGTTTTCTAGTCAAGGTTTCTGGCATGTCAGCAATATACAGACTGAACAAGAGAGGGGCAAGAACTGAGCCCTGAGGCAGACCATTCTTAAGTTTCCTTTGTGAGCTTATATCAGATCCAATGATGACTTTGAAAGTTCTATCACTCAGCATATTATTCACAAGACGAGCTGTTATTTTACACTTGATCACTTTTAGGAGCTTATAGATCATACCTTCTCTCCAAACAGTGTCATAAGCTGCTGATAGATCGATAAAGGCAGCAGATGTTTTCAATTTCTTCTGGAAACCAGCTTCAATGCATGTTGTAAGTGATAGAACTTGATCAACACAGCTCCTGTTTGGTCTGAACCCAGCCTGCTCAACAGGTATGATTTCAAATATTTTCTGGCATACTCTATTATAGATTAGCCTCTCCAGTAGTTTATACACCACCGACAGTAATGCAATTGGTCTATAGTTTTTTGCTGAGTTTGCTGGTTTTCCTGGTTTCAAAATTGCTATAATCTTTGACTGCCTCAGCTCTTTGGGTACATTGCCAGTTTGCATAACATCAGTGAAGAATTTAGCCAGCCATACCTTTGCATATTTTCCACATTTAACTAGAAATTCTGGGTTTACACTATCAAATCCTGGTGCTTTTCCAGAAGCTACATGCTTGAGAGCTGATGCGATTTCTTCTGGGGTGAAAGGTAGACTGAATTCACTCTCTGTTGCCTGTCTCTTAAGTTGGCTCAGCTCATGTTTTATTTTGGTCGAGTGTTCTCTGTCCACTTGTGCTCTGGATGTTTCCACTATGTGAGATGCTATTGAGTTTGCAGAGACACCTGCTTTTTGTCTTTCCATGGGTGCTCCACTGCAATTTCCTTAGAAGAGCCCATGCTTGTAGACTTGAGGTTTGGAAGTTCATGTTCTCAGCCACATTCATCCATTTCTGTTTTCTTGCCTCATCAAGACTATGAAGGAGTTCATCTGCCACCTCTTGCTCACCCGTCTCCAAGAAGGTTTGATAAAGTTCATCACTATTCTGGGACCAGCCTGGAATATATTCTCTGCGATATCCTCTTGGGATGCACAATTGTTACAGGTATGATAACTAATTATCAAATATTATGTATTCATCTGGATATGCATTGATTAATTACACCAATAAATGATCAATTATAATTTTCCCAGTTTCCATCTTACAGAATCGCTCATGACTGCCAGCTACATAGCTAATGAAACAACTTCTCATATTATGTGAGAGTAGAGTCTGATCCTTCGATTTCGGAATTATATACTATTTCATCCATATTCCAAGAATAAGAATCTATTTCATCCATTGGAAATACTACTTGAGTTTCAATTTTTGATACAGATAAAAGTGATGATAAGATTCATTGAGGAAATATGACTATCAAAGTTATCATTATATTATAGAAAGATTCAACTCACAAAGTAAATCACGTGATCAGTAAGAAGGTTCCCATTGCATGATAGCATACCTGAAACATCAATAATTGAATTAAATGATAATTCATATTCATGAAAAATAGAAGAACTACCAGCATTACAATAATGAACTTTCGAATTTTTAATTTTTCTCAAGTGAATTGATTTGAAAAACGCTATAAACTGGAGACATGCATATCAACAAAAATATATGCAATTTGATTAAAAACAGTATTTCACCTTATCGACTCCTATCATGGGAAATACTGAATGATGTAAGGAAATGAGAACAGAGACAAAAAATGAAATGAAAATTTTGCACATTTTATTTTATCACATCAACTTGACACAGCAGAGTAAATATTGTTCAAGAATACATTTCAAATTCGGTAAGAGATAAATCCATGAGATTTAAACTCAGCTAGAAGTTATTTTTTGGTCATTTTTAGTAAATTGAATAAATTTCTCAAAAATTGATATTTTCAGAAAATTTTTGTTTTACTAGATCAACAATACCATGAAGAAAGAATCTATCCTCTAAATCTCATGGATTTATCTCTTACCGAACTTGAAATGTTCTCTCCCAAAAATTTAAAATTAAGGCGCTCGTATCTCAAAAAATAATCATCGAAAAAACATTTTTCCTGAGAAAACTTTTTCATTTTGATAGCTTGATGGTATACGAATCGAAAAAAATTGAAAAATATCACCAGTAGAAACTTTATTTTAGCCTTAAGATCAGAATATAGTATCAAGAAAATAGTATCAAACTATAAAATACTATCGAAAGAACTATTTAACCATATTAATTGTATTGGTTAAGTCACACACATCGATTTTTAGACGTAAGACTTTTTGCAGTCCTCATGAATTCCACAAGATTGAACGGAGCTTGACAAACATCATCTGTTTAATCTAAAGCTGCGTACACATATACGCGCTTCCAACCCGCACCGAGCACGCTCCGCCCTCGTACCGCCCTCGTTCCTCCATCGAACCACAGTCGCTCCTCCCCCGCACCCATCATGAACGTTACGGAAGATGTTAGATCTTCTCGCGTTCCCCGGTCGAACCACTGTTGCTCCCCGGTCGATCATCAATCGCTCTGCTGGAGTGACGTTCGGTTGAAAGTCTGTACGCACCTTAATAGAATTTATAAGGACGGCAAAAAATTGTACGTACAAAAATCGACGTGTGTGTAGCTAGTAGCCTTACACACGAGTGCGAACAGGGAACGAACATATGCAGAAGGGTACATAAAGGTACCAATACGACACAAATTATAAGTTTTGTTTGTGTGTTTCTCTTGTGAGGAACGATCAATGTCATAAACAATACAATTTTCCTTGGAACTAACTACCACTCCAACTCAAAACACGAAGCTAAAAACCTTCACAATTTCATCTCAAGATATAATTCCAAAATAGGCTACAGATTTACCCTATACCTCACTACTGCTCCACCTTACATCATAGAGTTCTAGTTTCCATTGTTTCAGTTCTTTTGTCATTATCATTTCCACCTCATCATAATCTACTGCCTTCAATCGGAAAATAGAAACAGGTAACAATAATAGACAAGAATGATGCTGCAGTGGATATTAATAGATAGCACAATAGAGATAGATACGTGGGAATACAATAATAACGGTGGTAAGAATAAGAATTCCCACCACTTGTGTAAGTCCACAGTGATATTCATTTCAAAATGTCAGAATTATTCGAATGAGAAGCATTTGTGTGATTTGAAAGAAATGCTGACAATCTACCTCCATCCTAATAAACACTTAAAGCTGTCAGCATTAGTTGAATGGAAAGTGTAGGGAACTATTTATAAAGAATCCTGACAGTTTGAAGTGAATCTCAGCATAAATTTCATGGATTTATCTCTTACCGAACTTGAAATGTTCTCTCCCAAAAATTTAAAATTAAGGCGCTCGTATCTCAAAAAATAATCATCGAAAAAACATTTTTCCTGAGAAAACTTTTTCATTTTGATAGCTTGATTGTATACGAATCGAAAAAAATTGAAAAATATCACCAGTAGAAACTTTATTTTTAGCCTTTGCACAGCCTTAAGATCAGAATATAGTATCAAGAAAATAGTATCAAACTATAAAATACTATCGAAAGTACTGATTAACCATATTAATTGTATTGGTTAAGCCATACACATCGATTTGTAGACGTAAGATTTTTTGTAGTCCTCATGAATTCTACTAGATTAAACGGATCTTGACAAACATCATCTGTTTAATCTAAAGCTGCGTACACATATACGCGCTTCCAACCCGCACCGAGCACGCTCCGCCCTCGTACCGCCCTCGTTCCTCCATCGAACCACAGTCGCTCCTCCCCCGCACCCATCATGAACGTTACGGAAGATGTTAGATCTTCTCGCGTTCCCCGGTCGAACCACTGTTGCTCCCCGGTCGATCATCAATCGCTCTGCTGGAGTGACGTTCGGTTGAAAGTCTGTACGCACCTTAATAGAATTTATAAGGACGGCAAAAAATTGTACGTACAAAAATCGACGTGTGTGTAGCTAGCCTTACACACGAGTGCGAACAGGGAACGAACATATGCAGAAGGGTACATAAAGGTACCCTTACGACATAAATTATAAGTTTTGTTTGTGTGTTTCTCTTGTGAGGAACGATCAATGTCATAAACAATACAATTTTCCTTGGAACTAACTACCACTCCAACTCAAAACACGAAGCTAAAAACCTTCACAATTTCATCTCAAGATATAATTCCAAAATAGGCTACAGATTTACCCTATACCTCACTACTGCTCCACCTTACATCATAGAGTTCTAGTTTCCATTGTTTCAGTTCTTTTGTCATTATCATTTCCACCTCATCATAATCTACTGCCTTCAATCGGAAAATAGAAACAGGTAACAATAATAGACAAGAATGATGCTGCAGTGGATATTAATAGATAGCACAATAGAGATGGATACGTGGGAATACAATAATAACGGTGGTAAGAATAAGAATTCCCACCACTTGCGTAAGTCCACAGTGATATTCATTTCAAACTGTCAGAGTTATTTGAATGAGAAGCATTTGTGTGATTTGGAAGAAATGCTGACAATCTACCTCCATCCTAATAAACAGTTAAAGCTGTCAGCATTGGTTGGATGGCAAGTGTTGGAGTTATTTATAAAGAATCCTGACAGTTAGCAGTGAACAGACACCAAATAATGGAAATGGATAAAAGGATGGACGCTCCTTCATCGATGTATCACTTCTCAAATTAAAGGTCATTCGCCATATATGTTGCACCTTGAATACAATACTGAAAACATTTTCCAGATGTATTCAGTCAATCACAAGAGACTGTCTATCAACTCTCATAAGTATGATAAATAATTTCAATGACTCCTATCAACAAGGTTATATAGTTATCTGTGCCAGGAACAAAATATAATAAAATGTACAGATAAGTGGGAAAACATTGGTAGAACAAAATAGTACTGCAAGTCAGTATCTACTGCAAAGCAGTACTTTATTCATTCATACAATAAGTAGGCTACATTATCACAATGATAGGAGAGGAAAAATAAGGTAACCTTGTGCTATTCCTCTCCAAAATTTAGATAACACATAGTCCGAAATAGGTTATAGTCTTGTAGTTCTTCAATTCATACATTTTCAGAATCGAAAACAATATTTTTTGTTTGAAAAATTAAAAAAAAAAAACAAAAAGCAAATTTTTTATTTACATTTGAAGAATCGAAGTAGCTTTTAAATGATCCTAATTACAAATCATTCTTCACTTAAATAAAAATAAAAATCTCAGTCCCCTTTTTTGAATTATTTAATCACAATTCAAAAATTAAAAAGGTACTAAGATTTTTATTTACATTTATATTACAAGTAGCCCTATACAGGAAAATAGACATTCTTCACTTTATTACAAAAAATAAATAAGCTAATCCTTTCATGACTGAAGTGCAAAAAATAAATAAGCTAATCCTTTCATAACTGAAGTGCAAAAAATAAATAAGCTAATCCTTTCATAACTGAAGTGCAAAATAATGTATCTTATTTTCCTCTTCCTCATAAGTTTTTAATATAATTTAGAAGAAGAAATGTGAGGTGAATGCTGGTTAATGCATAATGCTAATGATGAAGCCATACTTTCAATTCTTGAGACAACGCTGCTGATGATGATTAGGCCTACTGTGAGTGGATTTTCCGCATCAATTTCTTCAACTAAAATTTTTCACAATGATTATTGTGATTCTAAGTTCAGGAAATCTTTGCAAGCAATTCGTTTAAAAAGATACTCAATAATTTGACAATTACAAACCAACATTTTGGTAAAAATACCTGAAATCCATAGGAAACTTCCCATGATTTGAAAGTTGTTAATTTTTGAATAACTGTACAAACTTGATAAATGCTTCATCCTATAGAGCAATAGAACATTAACTGTTATTTTTAGAGAGAATTTATTCAAAATAAATGAAATTCGCATGAGAGCCATATTGAACATCGATTTGAACACAGGGTCGGATCCACGTGACATCAGCCTTAAAGGCATATTAATTATTCCAAATCATTAGGAAGATTAGTGATTATTTAATCAGAATATTAACAGAATCTGTTAATTGCACGTTGACAGACATGTTTCTTCTGATGAGAATTTTCTGATAATAAATCTTCTACCGCATAACTTAGTCATGTCTAATCGTTGCAACAACAGCCAGGAAAACTGTCTATAATTATCCTGCTTGCGAAAGGTATTACAAGTTGTGACAGACACTGGTGAACAATAGGCTGAGAATAGAGTATGAGAAAAATAAAATTCCTTTCAAGATTCAAGCAAAATAGACGAGAATTCATGAATATCTTGGCCATTTCTCAAGAAGCTACTTGGTGTGAAAAATGGTGGAGTCTCAATGCTACTGCATTGATTTAAATCTTCTCAATTTCTAAACGTATTATTATAAATCACTCCAACTTCATTCTATTTATCATAATGAGTTTTATTGAGAACAGACATTGCTGTGATCTCCCACACGTAAAATAACTTATGTTGGTGATCTAAATATATTCTCTTGAGTGAAACATTTCTCAAATATCTTTGAAACGAACAGTAAATCTTCATTTTGCGTTCCACTCAAAAGTATTCAGATCGTTTTTCAAAAATATGTAAGACTTGATTATAAATAGAGGACTGTACATTAAATCAAGGATGTTATTGTCAATGATTCTACTTTGTTATGAATCAGCACTGAGAAAAACTAAATATGTAATCCCTCCAAAACTTTGACATAAGAGTAGCTTAGTATTCTACTCATCCTATTGTGTAGGAATAAGATGAGTTTTTAATTGTCAAATGACTTGTTTCAAAAAATTAGAAAATGATGAATTTGAAAAATTTCAATGCAGATTCGTGAAAACGAGTCATGCCATAAATCAAAATTAAGTGAAATCGTACACAAAAAACATTGATAAATAGATAAAATAAAACATATAATTGGATTATGTCAAAATTTTGGGATATAATATACAAAAAATGAACAGTGATATACTGGTGACATTGCCTGTCATATTCAAATCATATTGATTGAAAAACGTTTTCTATGAAGATCAATGTCAACTTCCTGATGCCAAAAAACCTTAACCAACAATGCGGACTATCTGGCAAAGTATCAGTGGAGAGAGAGGCACAAATGGGCAAGCGAGATCCTTCAAATTGCAGCCGAATAGTGACTAGATATCATCTTTCATCGAGTGGAAAGTAAATACAGCAATCTGCCTAATAGAGTTTGACATGATTGTGATAAATCGACAAAAAGAACCATGAAGTGTCCAAGTCGAAACGCTCCTAATTTGGCTGTTAGCTATGTATACAAGCTAGGTATCACTATGCATCAGATACAAGTAAACACAACGTGTATATAGATATCAGGTGGAATAGAGGACCTTGAATATGGGAAGATGAGATGAAACAAGGACGCAATGAAACCGGCCTTACGTATTGTTGTAGTGAGAAGAAAAGGTGGGCTGAAGGCGTCTATTATCAACGAAATAAGTGTTGAACTTGGAGTTTGCATCTTAAAAAAGAAGGAATAAACGGTGTTGAGTGTCAAACATTTCATATTGAACTGTAAATATGGTTGTGGGCGAACAAAGGTCATGTTCAAATTTAGAGCTGAGTGTTTTCAACAGTTTGTAATCATGTTATTTCCTTTCAATCTTTATGTTATACTGGAATGTGTACCTGAAAAACTGTTAAAATTATAGGCTATTTTTCAATGTGATTTTTGTAAATTTCAGTTCTGGAGCCGATAGTCTAAAGGTGCGTACAGATATACGCGCCGCGAACATGAGCAATTCACTTTTAATCAGCTGACTATATCTGTATTTTTACAGATACGGTAAGATACAGATATAAAAAGCTTGGAATCAGCTGATTAAAAGTGAATTGCTCATGTTCGCGGCGCGTATATTATCTGTACGCACCTTTGGAGAGTTTGGAGACACAAAATTAGATAAGATTTTTTCGTCAACATTATAATGGAAAGATACAAATAATACGTTCTTGATAACAAAGATCAATAAAAACACCATCTCTTATGAATTTTGAGTATCTTCAAATAGAAATCCGTTTCAAAAGACATTCAATTTGGAATTTTTCAAGATGATATGAACATAATATGAATAATGTTAATACAATTTAAAAAGGGATAATCCATTGTCAATCGAAAATTCATATTCAGTTGGAATAATTGGATGACCAAACATAAAAAACAGAAGTTCAATGATTATTTAATAATATTAATTTGGAATATATTAAATTTTTTCAAAATTATTGTCTGCACGATTGAGGGGAATATTATGTTTTACTTCAAGCATCTTTTGAATTTTATGCTGCAATGTTCAAAAACATTTGAAACTATTATTCTACTCTTGAAGATATTCAAAACATTCAGAATTCTTATATTCTCACAAAAATACGAATCATATTATTTTATTATGATTAGGGGAGATCAAAGGCTTGGCTTGATGATTCTTTGAATATTGTTCCTTTACTTTACAGGGTCCATTATAACACCGGATTCAACTGCAGTGGATTCTTGGCAGAGACCTGGATACTTGTCAGATCAACATGGTTCGTCTCGGCTCCAGCAAACAATATCAATGCACGACTTCTCTCGCTGAGCTCACTTTGGAAATGTCAACAACCCTCAATCATCCGGAAACAAATAACTGACACATAAACTCCATTAAAAGAGTACCTGTTGAAGGACACAGGTTCACTTGAAACTGTCAGCACAACACATTAATAACATCAATACTTTCCATTCTACCAGTACTGACAGTTTGAAACAAATCTCAAAATAGTGAGTTTTACTCTAAACTGACAGTATTGGTTGAATGGA
Organism: Nilaparvata lugens; assembly: GCF_014356525.2. Lineage (NCBI taxonomy): Eukaryota > Metazoa > Arthropoda > Insecta > Hemiptera > Delphacidae > Nilaparvata > Nilaparvata lugens. Next base: position 13,690,644 of record NC_052510.1, read on the forward strand.
AAGCATGAATCTTATTCTGTGAGGATTGCTGTCAGTCTGGAGTGAATCTCACTATAAAGCATCTTTGCTCCAAATAAAAAAGCGCGAATTGATTGCGCTGACATTTTAGCACAGATAACAAATGTCAAATGATTGCAAAGACAGTCCGCAACATCAGAGCTGGCATTTATATTTTTTACAATCAATATTTTGCACGACCTTGACTAAAGGCTACATATTTAATGACGCCCGGTCGGGAAGGTATTACGAGAGGATTTAGATTCAGTTTGGATTAAGATTCAGACTGCCAACCAAATTACTTCAAGTGCATCAGTTAATACGCTTTAACGATCCTCTGCCAAGGAAATGGTTCAATGAAATTGAAATGGAAAGTAACCAATGCCTTTCAAATCAGTTTGAGCTACAGAAATTGAATCCCATATCCTAAAAATTGAAAATCTATCCTCAAGACAACCCAGGTATTGTACTTGTAATTTTATCAATCCTGGTTTTACTTGAAAATTTACCAAGTAAACAGCAAGCATATTTAATATGTGTTATTTCGAACATAAATAGTTTATTCACATGTCACAGAGGGTTGAAATCAGTGAAATATCGCAGATATTAAAGTGAATCTATGTTTCTTATAGAGAAAATTCCTGTGATATGAAAATCTGACTTAGCAGAATTAATCAGATTCTGAATCTCAGAGTAATTATCTTGTGCTAGATTGAAACCAACCGTGAATAACTATTAAATCAGAACACGAACTTAGTTCAGTAATTAAGTCTGGATCATATCTGATCTAACTTGATGCAAACATTGAAATTTGATGCATCTTAAATGTAATGTTAAAGAATTTAATGCATGCATTTGATGTATGCATAATTTAATGTTACAGATTCTCTGCCTTGAACAAACTGAATTCAAATTCAGTAGAATTGAAATTATTTCTACAAAACGTATTTCTAAGATGAAATCGGAATAGAAAAATACAAGTAAAATTAGTACAAGTTGAACTAACAACTAAAATTTGAAAAAACACTACACAGAATTTGGTCCTTGAAACATGATTTTAAACCACCTGACTAGTTTTTTTATAAACTTCACTTTTACCTCAACATTTTATTGAACTCATTGTCCACCGATGACTCAGAGCAAATCGAATTAAAACCGCCCGCCACAACAATCACTTCTGTAGCCAATGATTCTGGGGACAATCACTGCTCTGTAATCATCCTGAAAAATTTACATCGTAAAATGTTTATTTGCGCTTTTTTATTGAGCTCTTCTGGCAAATCGCAACTCGAACGACTGGAAACTAGGTTTATTGCATCCTGTGGGCCGAGTGCAATGAAAGCGAGTTACAACTCTATTACGAGAGTATACTACAGTGTTATAAAAGATGAAAGGAGAATGGGTGATAGAGAAAAACACTTAAAATAACGAAGGGGAAATCTATTGGAGAGGAAGAGGGGGAATTATTCAAAGGATGAATGAATAAAGTAAGTATAATTATAAATTTGGGGTAGAGAAGGATGATTATTACGAAAATTCTGTAAAGTTTTTCTTTAGTTGAACAGTAGGAATTTCAAGATATTTGATGTGACGCCATTAATATTGCAATTTCAATATAATAGTGGTACAGGCATCAAAGTATGAATTGATATAGATGAAATGAAATAATTTGATGAATGAGAGAATGATACTTTAGAATTATGAGAGAATGATCACTAGGCTCTAAATGGCTTGGAATAAGGTAATAGTAATGATAGAGGAGAAAGTTATAAAAATATAAAAACTTGGACTTTAATAAGATTTCAAGTATAAGATTGAGAAAGAGGAGAAATTATCTGCATATTATATGAGAGATGCATTGATAGAAATGCATAATGTATGGAAACTGAGAAAATATTCAACACAATAATCAATGCAATGATGCATTGAAAGATGCATCTTCACAACAGGGAAGAAAATAAGATGCATGGAAAAATGAAAGTGAATTTGGGAGAAAATCAGACGGATGAGCAAGAAAAGAGAAATTCATGATCCAGTTGCAACAACAAGAATAAAACTGGAAATTGAAATATTATTTTTATAGCAAAAGATAATTTGAAAAGAGATGAATGAACGTAGGAATAAGATGGTTGATAAAGCAATGTGAGTAACAAAGAGAAGGACCATAAAAGTGAAGAGAAACATAATTTTGTGAGAGTTTAATAGCGGTCAACTAAAATAATTTGCTGGAAAATAGCTTACTGATGGATGAACCACGACGCAAGACCATTTTTAATTAAACAATTTCCGTTGCTAATAGAAAATGGAGTAATGATCCTGCGCACTGAAAAATAGAATTACATTTGGGTTAACGTTTCACTTCTTTTATGAATGGCAACGAGAGTAGATTCACTTCTGTCAGCATTGTTTCAATGGGAAGCGCTGATGTTATATATAAGGAATGCTGACAGTTAGAAATGTGTCTCGAATAACTCCAAGGAGTACAGGAACGAGATACTGTTCATTGGAACGGTTTATGCTGAAGAATGAAGTCTGGTGCTCTATTATGAGTAAACTTAGTCTATCTTCAGTTGCTAACCAGGTCAACTTGCTTCACAAATTCATTATTATAATTGTTGCCAGGAAGGCATACAATTTGGTGAAAGCTTGATGCAATCACTATCAGAGTATTGAACCTCTTAAAATATTTTGAAATGTGACTGTTGGATAAGACGAGGTAATTCTTGATGTTCGATTTTTTGCACTGAAGTACAATCAACAATGTAATCATTGAATCTGCAATTGCAATGATTTTCTGTATTCATATTTCCACAGGCATCACTGAGGGAAGAGATGTATTGGTCTCATTCATGTTCGTAACGTTGTTCGAATTGATTGACAATATTGAAAAAATCTGGTGTGGCGCACTCACACAACTTTCCTTGCCGTTATGAAAGTTTATCACCTGACGCTAGTGTACACGCGCATCTCAAGTCTACTATTCAAAGATTCAAGCCAGCTGGTGACAGGACAATAACGCTGGAGACACACGAAGTCTGCTATCTCTTCATAGTGAATGATTTAATAGAATCAACAGTTGCCTACAGTTTGCAATTGAAATAATAACATTTTCTCGAATTTCGAGCTTATTTTAAATTTTAGGTGAAAATGTTACTGAACATTAATTGTAGAGATTCTCATGCTCAATCTTTTCCACTCTGAATTTTTTGTTTAAATTGTATCTGAAGCCTGATAATTGGGAATCTAAAATCAAACTTTGCATAGATGGGGCGGAGCTCCTGGAATTTTTACAGATATGTGACTTGTGGCAGTTGATAGAGCTTATCAATGACTATTTTAGGTATAAATTTGATCAAAATCGTTGAAGCCGTTTTCGAGAAAATCGCGAAAAACCCTGTTTTTGACATAATTTTCGCCATTTTAGCCGCCATCTTGAATTGTATTAGATCGAAATTGTTCGTGTCGGATCCTTATATTGTAAGGACCTTAAGTTCCAAATTTCAAGTCATTCCGTTAATTGGGAGATGAGATATCGTGTACACAGACGCATATACACTCATACACACACACACACACACACACACACACACACACACACACACAACACACACACACACACACACACACACACACACACACACACAAAAAAAAAGCCAAAAACCAAAAAACACATTTTTTGACTCAGGGGACCTTGAAACGTATAGAAATTTAGAAATTGGGGTACCTTAATTTTTTCGGAAAGCAATACTTTCCTTACCTATGGTAATAGGGCAAGGAAAGTAAAAAGTCAAAGAAAAGCCAAAGTATTGGATTTCATGATTACAGCCACTACTTGTCTTTCAAATACTTGACTAACCTTGACTTCCATATAACTTAAAAGTTGTTGCATTTCGTTCATCAAATTTACATCGATATTGGTTTCAAGTGCAGAGCTCAGGATAATCATCACTGGTTCCTGTTATCCATCTAATTTCAGACATAAAACGAATCAAAAATAAAATGTGCGGTTCCTAAAAGACCTGAGGGAGTCCTTGTTTGAGAATATTGTGTTTAAACCCCTCAATATTTCACTTGCAACTGAACAATGTGATTTATTATATCCAGAATTAATTCTATGAAGCCATAAATTCTATTAAGACTCCCAATCCCCATCTGAATCCCTCTTCGCTGGGCCACTTGTGCAACCTACTTTCTTATCAGTTTCAAATCTCAATTTCTCAGTAGCTTCCCAACGAAATTGACCCAGATAATCACAACAATGCTCCCTGCAAAAAAACACATTTTTTCAAAAGTGTACCAAAGTTATATCATAAAGTAAGTGAGTCCGGAAGTCAATCTCCAATCCGCCCAACCAACTTTCATTGTGATTTGTGAACAACAATAATAATTGATAACGGATTGTGTTTGTATGAGACAAGAAGTAGTCTATAGTCAGTACTATGGAAGGCCATTGCTTTACTCCTATTAATTTTACTTCTTCTCCTTCCTATTTTTCATTTATTATCTCATTTTCCAACTGCTTTCCTTCTTCCCTTTGTTCTGCAGCTTCTTCTTTTTCTGTTTATTCATTGTTCCATTACAACTTAACTTCTTCTTCCTACGTCTTCTACTTATTTTCTCTTTCTAAATTTCTTCATCTTCTCTTTTCTCCTCTTGGATTTCCATCGCCTTCTTCTATTGTTCTTCTCCTCACAGATTCTTCTTCAACTACTTCTTCATTCTTCTTTCTTCCCCTCCTTCTTCTTTCTCATTTTCATAATCATTATCTACTCTTTCTTTTTCTTTACCTTTACTTTCCTTTTTCTTCGCCATCTTTTTCTCAACCATCGTCATTTTCTCCTCTTCCTTCTTCATCTTGATCATCATCGAATCACGTTTGCTTCTTCTTCTTTTTTCTGCTTTTCATTCTTCTTCTGCCTCATCTCCTGCTACTTCTTCTTTGTCTTGTTCATCTTCTCATTTCTGTCCCTATTTTAATATTTTTAATTTATTGATTTTGTTCATTAACTTCTTCCCCTACATCGCTCCATCTTCTACTTGTTCTACTCCACAAGAATTATCCATTACTTTCTTATCTTCTTCATCCACTTCCTTATAATTTTCTCATTTTCATTTTTATTTCAAACTTCCTCCTTATATTTGTTCATTTCTCTCTTATTCCTCCTTATCTATATTTCCAGTTTCTGCTGTTCTTCTTCTTATTATTATTATTAATCTCCACCATCTTCTACCAGTTCTAAATCATGTTCTCCTACACCTCCTCCTTCTTTTCTTCTTCTTTTTCTTCTTTCTCATCCTCTTTACTATCTTCTACTTGGTTTACACCATATTTTCCTACACCTCCTTCTAGTTTACCATCATCTTCTACTAACTTGTTCTACATCATCTTCTCCCACATCTCCTCCTCTTCCTCCATCACTCTTCCTCTTCCTCCTCTTCCAACATTACCTCCTCATCCTTTGTTATTGTTCGTACAACGGTACGTGGCTCAAAACAAAGCGCTCGGCGGTTAGTATTCATGACCTTGTTCTGTAGCTTCGGGTGGCGGCCAGGCAAGCATCCACACTTTTTATTTATTGACAATGTGCCACTCTCTATGCGAGAGCAAAAGAGAACGAACACCAAACAGAGCGAGAAGGAAATAAGTGAATAAGTGAAGGCGTGGCTCATCACCGATTTATAGTTGCAGGTCTTTTGACCCGCCTTACCTAATGCCTTCTTCTGCATCAAGGTCTTACAGCAGGACCAAAGCCAGTCATTACTCTCTTTTTAGACCAGAATTCAGTTCGGACTCACCCAGATGCTGTGTTGCCGGCACCGGTAATAGCTATGTAGCTCAGTAGTAGAAGCTCACTGAATTAGGTGAATTCGAAAATTACGAATTGTAGACTGTGAACTCCTTGGTAATAGCATGCCGCGATTTAGTTTAGTAGTGGCAGCTGAGAGAATTGGGTGAATCCGAAAATTACCAATGTTAGACTGTGAACTTGTCACTAATGGCAAAGAGGATAAGAAAGAGGAATGATTGATACTTCTTATCCCCTTTGCTAATAGTAAGCCGTAATTTAGCTCACAGAATTTCATTAATTCGAAAATTACTAAGGCCTCTTTAAGCATGATTTTTGAGCATAGTAATTCTGGAATCAACTTAATCGAAAATAGTTTTTACATAATTATATTGAATAAAACTTCTAGTATCATGGCAACTGTTACCTGTAAACTTGTTAGGCATGGTCAAATTAGAGAAAGAACTTGGTGACCGAATCACTCACTACCTATGCTTATCTATGTCCGGTGACTTTTTGAAATGTTGAGAAATAAACCAGCAAGTGTAAAAGGATTTGAAGATTCAAAGGTATTTTTGTAGGAAAAATGCAATCAACGTTATAGCAGTCTGGATATGACAATTGTTGTTTTTCATAATGATCTCCACACATTCCACATGATAACTGGAAGGGCGTCAGTTTTAACAATGAAACTTGTCAAAATGAATTCACTTATAGTTTTAAAATACGGTAGTAAAGTAAATCAATGAACTTACATACATTTACAAATGTATGGCAAATCAATCCTGTAGGATTTCATCTGAGAACCTTTCTGTTTCTACGAGCGATTTCTATTAGAATTCAGCTATAATAAACATGGTGCAGTATTTTCTAGTTAGTGGGAACGCTACAGTGTCAGTCTATCAGTCAGTTTAAAACTCTTAGTATGCGGACTATTTAAATAACTAGGTAACTAGATGTATTCAAACGCGTCTAGTATTTCAGTTTATGACATATTTCAACACAAGCACTTACCATGGATTCACAAAATAGGTAGCACATATTTATTCATGATATATTTCAGCATACAATTACGATGGGTTCACAAAAAACACATACTTCAGCACACATACTAATTCATGACATATTTAAAAACACATATTTATTTATGACATATTCCATCACACAATTACGTTGGATTCACAAAACAACACATAGAAAAACTAAGATTTTCAATTCATATCTCCTCTGTACCAATGTCAAATAAACACAACAACCTCAACACTTCCCAGGCTTTCAGTGTCGGATACACAACACTATAAAAACGTGAGAGGTACCGACCTCTCCGTTAACTCTTATAAAATTTTCTTCTAATCCTGATCAACATTCATGTCTACGCTCCAATTTGCATTGCTAACATCAGGTTATCCAACGTTAGTTAACTATTATGACGACGTGTAATAGTAAGAACGCTTCTAGAATATCAGCTTCCAAGACCGCAACAGCATTCCTCTATCTATATATACGTGAACACATATATATATGGCTCACATATACATGAATAAAGTCGTGCATTGGTATTTCTATGTATGAAGCTATCTCAGATAGTGGTATACCTATATAATGTGAAGCTATATCAAATAGTGGTCGACATTCTCAGGTAAAGTGTTACTATAGATAGTGTTGTATAGATATATTAGCTGTTGGTATCAGATAGTGGTTGTGGGCAAAAACTAACTTGACTTTAGCCAAGAACGGGCACTTGGGTTTCCAGGAATATTGTGGGGTGTCCTGGTGGGGGGCGGCTAAGGGGGGAACTACTAGCTTTGAGGACGTAGTAGAAGAAAAAAGGAAGAATGTCACTTTGTAGAAGGAGCGACAAACGTAGGAAGATAAAATTCTGCGTAATCGTGGAGTAACAACGTAGCTACTGTCGACGATTACAACGATTCAGCGTCGTAGAGAAAAGTTGAGGATAGGAGGGAAAGGCAATGAGAGAAATGGTGAGGAGTGAGAAGATATTGGATAGAAAGTGGGGAAGATATTATAGATAGAAGAGAAAATCGAGGAAAATGTGAGAAAAAAGTGTAATGAAGAGTAAATATTGAGTGGAAGGTGGGAATATGAAGAAGAAAATTGATGAGAAAATGGAGAAAAATATTATAGGGAGAAGATTAAATGAAGTAAAATGTGTGAAAAATATCATAGGAAGAAGAGAAACTCAAGGAAAATGTGAGAAAAAAGTGTAAATATTGAGTGGAAGGTGAGAATATGAAGAAGATTGATGAGAAAAATATTGTAGTGGGAAGAGAAAATAAAGGAAAATGTGAGAAAAAAGTGTAATTAGGTGTAAATATTGAGTGGAAGGTGGGCATATGAAGAAGAAAATTGAAGGTGTAATATGAAGGGGGAGGGAAAGTAGAAGGAAGTGGGAGAAGAAGAAGAAGAAGAAGAAGAAGAAGAAGAAAGAAAAATCAATTCTATAGAATCAAAGTGATAAAGATCAACGATAGAAACATTTCAAAAAGAATAGAATGAGGTGGAAAGATGCTCCTGAGTTTTCACTAGCTATAGATACAAAGAAAATGGTACAGACCATAAAAACAACGAAGAATGAGCCTATGAGGAAGAGTACGAGAAAATGAATTGAAAGGAGGTGAGAGGAAGGAATTGCAGTAAAAATGAGTATGGAAGGAATACAGAAAAGAAATACAGGAGAAAGTTGATGAGAATGTGAGGGAACTGAAGAGGAGAGAAAATAAGAATGGAAAAGATGAAAGAAAAACAGATTAAAAGAGCTTGGAGAAAAGTCCAAAGAAAGCTGAAGATTGTAAACTGAGAGATAAAAGAAGAATGATATAGGAAGAGACACTGAGAAGAACAATAAGATAAAGATTGAAGTTGAATAAAAAGGATAAAAAAAGAATAAATGTGAAGAAATTGAGAAGAAGAAGATGGATGAGAGAAACAAGTGAGAAGAAAAGGATGAAGAATAACAATATTCAAATGATTACGAATACGCAGATGAAGAGAAGGAGAAGGAGAAGAGAGGGAGAAGAGAAGGGGAAGAAGGTGGAAGGGGAGGCGATGGAGGAGCGGGAGTTGATGAATGAGGAAGAGGAGGAGGAGGATAAAGAATAAAGATGTGGAGGAGTAAAGAGACGAGGAGTAACAAAATGATGCGGAAGAAGAGAAGCAGAAGAGGTGATAGTACGCGTAATTCTTTTTACGGTGATAATCCTATAAGAACGGCAACCGGTCGAGAGTTTGTTGTAGGTACCGTTTTCTGAGCAAGATGAAAAATATGAAGAAAAAGAAGAAGAAGAGAAGATACCATCTCCACTAGTCACTCGTCTGCAGAAATGATAACACCAGTATGACGGTTTTTTGTGTTGCAGGACCGGGAAACGAAGAGCGACACCTAAACGCCTTCAGCTGCATCAGACCACCATGTCGGCATAATGTCAAATTACCGTTTTATCGACGAAAAAATATAGGAGACGTTTCTAATGTTATAATGCCCACAACAAACTCACACTGCATTACAGAATCCAAGTCGTACATGGACTTGAGAAATGTGTGCCCTAATCTTTGAATTTATTTGGGTATATACATTAGTGGGGGTACAGGTTAGTAAAGTGAGAATTGGAAAAGTTTAACAGAAAGCAACAGATAAACGTTGAAAGTCCAACAGACAATTGAGAAATGTACAAATTATTCTTTGATACTTGATAAATATGAAGTAGTAGTTACAGGTAAATATAAGTAAGATTATATAAAATAGAATTATAGTACCCTTTAAGATTAATAAAATAATAAAAAATATAATTTGTATTATTGTTTTATTATTTTATTAATTTTAAAGGGTACTATAATTTTCTATTTTATAAATACAAGAAAGTAGCCCTAAATTCATACATTTAATAAGTAAGATTAATATGAGTTTACCATATAGTACTGGATCAGCAACCAACAGCAAAGTTTCTCTTACCTGTAAAGAGAGAGAATAATTATTAATATGTGTCACTGATAAGATAAAACACAAAAATCAATATGCAAAGCTATACATTCAGCAATGTATTGAATAAATACAAATCCTTCCCTTATTATCAATAATTATTACTTAAGTTAGCTGTTAATCATCTAAAAAAAAGCTAGATAGTTAAATATGAGTTAATAAGCTTATTAAAAATAGCAAATGACTGGAGCAACCATTTTAAAAATACAATTCTGTTATCAAATCATTGTTTTCAACGACTACTGCCAGGACAGTGATTTATCTTATTAGCACAAGTATGTAGATTGTATTTATTGACAAAACTAGCAGGCAGGGTTAATGAAACCATTCATTCATCAAGCTTCAACTTCTATTGATTTTGAAGAATCTATATCAATAATAAATGAATTTATCAACTTTTTCAAAAATTGCAATACAAGTAAAATGCAGAAATTATCAAGGGAGGCACTTACTAAGATTAAATCATTAGGAGATGGATCCAAAAAGCAAGATATCAAAACACTAAAACTAAGAACTTGTCACCACAATAACCGAAACTGTACTAAACAGCAAGATGAGTTGTCCGTTATTTCAAAATTCAAACTCAAGAAAAACACCAATGACAGTTGCGGTCTCTAAATTTAGACAAAATTGGCTCATCTCATCTGCCACTCCTACTAATTTAACGTTCATCTTTGTCTGAGTTCGTGCACTTCATTCAACAGACAGCTGCTCGAAAGCGGAGAATATTATTTGATTAGATGAATAAGCATGATTAGTCATGCAAATCTGCATTGCTTAAAAATTCCATAATTCATAAATTGGAGAAGTATGTAACCAGTTAAAGACATTGATGATAAACTTGTCACTTGAAGAAAAGTTACATATTATGAGATAGTAGTCCTAACATTCCAAGTTATTCCATAGTCCATAACATTCACCTTTCTTCTATTCAATCAAAATCATAGCCTGATAATCTAATTTCAATATAAGAAAATATTTCATACTAGATTATTGAAAGATTATTGAAATATCAGTTAATTCTTGCAGATGTATCTATAAGAAATGTTATGTTTGAAAATCTCTATCTTTAATAAAATTTTTCATAAAATAATGAATTGATCTGAGATCAATAATACAGCACTATAATATCAATTAATTGATGTAATGTAACCAGTGTTTAGTATGATAAAGGATGAAATTAATTTTGGTATTATCTGATCAGCAGGCCACTACTTACTGAATATGAACATTTTATATAATACTTCGTCAATCAAATGATAAGCTATTTGATTAGCTTACACACAAAAATAAATTTACTCACAAAATTAATGAACATCACTAAGTTATAGTTAACAAATAACAAATCTAAACACTCATTATTTGCAGAGTGATTCTTAATTATGGTAAAATAATTTAATATGTGATAGTATAGGTAAAAATAAGAAAAAAGTTCTTTTAAACATATATCCATAAACGCTTCATTAGCGAGCTATACAGAGTGAAAGATTTCAGCTAGTTTATTAGTTCTCTCCTCATAAAACAGCAAATTTTTGTGGTGTAATGTACTATATAAGAATACATTTTATTCAAATTTAGTTTACATAGCTTAGCTTACATAATACTTTTCAGAATTATATTCTCTACAATTTTTATTGCAAAAAATTATTTGTTTACTGGTCATTGAAGAAAGTTATGGGCATCAAACGTAGAAGTCTGTGTTTTTCTACTTTGATTTTTTGCACACTTCAACTTTTTTCAAAAACTACTACACTACAGCTTCCAGACTAGTTTTATTCAATTTTTCAGATATTTTTCCATATGAATCCAGCATAAGTTTTTCAAAAACTACCTAGTCTCCAAACAAATCAGCATCGGTGTATTTCACCAGAGGAGCTGAATTCCGGGCGAAATCTTTCACTCTGTATAGCTCGCTAATGAAGCGTTTATAAATATATGTTTATCAGAACTTTTTTTCCTATTTTTACCTCTACTATCACGTATTAAATTATTTCACCAAAATTAAGAATCACCCTGTATAATAGAACAATAACTTTCTTCCACACAAAACTCGAAACAGAAAAACCTCTGTTGTAAACAATGATCACCCACGTTGCATTGCCGGACAACAATGTGTCAGTCTGACATAAACACAAAAACTGAAATCAGCTGAAGTGGATGGCAGATTGTTGCTTGTAAGGCAGCGCCACAACAGTGCAGCGGATATTTGACGAACTATTGCAACACGGCCGGTTTCAAACATCGCTCTTGGCAATGAAAAGTTGACCGTCACCTTGAAGATTTGTGTCATCATCATATCAAAATATACGATTATTATGTCATGGAAATGATGATTAATATTGGAATTTATCATTGAAGACACAACCTAGCCGGACATATAGTTTAGGAAATCAATAGTCTAATGAACCCTCAAATAACATGAATGATAAATTAATTCAACACTAATTGCAAAACTGTCAGTGTGTTGATAACATAAATTAATTTACAACCCAAAACATCATGTAGCTTACTACAATATATATTTTTGCATTCATTCCATACATTGATATGAACAGAAAGTGTCTTGTCATCACGTTGTGGGACATGAAACCATATTCTTTCATTGGGCCAACCATACAAGGTGCATTTCCGTTTGTGCGTAAATTTCCGCAGTCGACGACGACAAGCATTGTTGACATTCATATTGTCAAGTGTGCTAAAACAGCTGTTCAAATAACTTTTCATCTTTTGTCTTTATTATTAAAAAATAAAAAAATTCTAATAATATTTTTTTATAATTGCATTTACGCACAAACCACAAACGAAAAGCCAGCTTAAGAGAATGTCTTTGAGAAATTCGTTACAGACAAATATAACACAAATTCAAGTCAATAAGCAGAAGCTAATTTTGATACATACAAACTATCTATAAAAAATCCTGCATGAAGGAAGCAATTTGATAAAATCATCTTCTTATAAAGATAGTTCAGATAATAAATGATATTTTGTTTATTATATTCACTTATACTGTACAAAAATTACCAATTTCTTTGAGACAGTACTAATATTTAATCTAGTCTGAAAAGGACCGTTTGTAAGTTCTATTCATGAGAAATCACCAATAGTTGTCATAAAAATAACATGTCTTATTGTTTTGTTTGTTAGAATACTGGATACTGAGATACCAAAACGCACTCTTCATTTCAAAATTGTTTCCAGATAGTTGATAACCTTATCTTGGACTTTGTCATCATCTATAAATTTGGAAGAAAAATAGCACAAGGACTACCTTATTATTTTATATAGCAATGTTATTACATTAGTATAATTTGCATTGTAAATAAATAAATAAAATTTAGAATAAAGGTGGATTCGCAGGCAACAGTGACAGTGAACAGTGAAAATTTAATTCCTAAGAGTTCTAATTAGACTATTCCCAGTCAGCCAGGCAAAGTGAGTATGAATGATACCATTAGAACTTATGTGAATTATATTTTCACTGTCACCGTTGTGTGCGAATCCAACATAAGTCCATCATAATAAGTGAAATATACTGACAGACCATCAACTACGAAAAACTATGGAACTACAATAACAATTATTTATCTACTCATCCAAACTTTACCATCGCTGAATCACATGTCTTTCGATCAATGATACCTTACCAATCTCTCCACCTACGATTGTCAAATGTCACGTAAAATATTGCACGATACAAACAATGTAGTAGTGCTCTTCTAAAAAGAGTAGGAGTGAAAACATTCTCTGGACCACTTCAATAATGTTATTAAAGAAAGCCGAACCCCCGCACCACATCTATATAGGCTGCCTATTATCAAGGATAGTATATAGCTATTATATAGTCTATATACTATTCTTGGGCTATTATAACAATCTCTCTATGACTCATTTACGTCTATTGGTCTCTCTGTCTTTTCTCCAACTTCAAACAGTTCATCTCTCTTTTTATTACAGAGTTGAGAAGTCGATTAGGAGTGCATGCGTGGGATGAATCCCAATTACCGCTCATATGCAAGACAATTTTCTCTCCAAAGCCAATTAAGTAGAGCTAAAATTGGCCTCACATCAAGTGGGTTGAAATTCAACTCAAGTATCAATGGTCTGATAGTAGAATTGCATCTGTATTTTTGAACGAGCGAAGTGAGGTCTAAGATTCAAGTTGACGGTTTGGCATTTCTCTTAAATGTTTATATATTGCGCATTTACGGCGAAACGCGGTAATAGATTTTCATGAAATTTGACAGTTATGTTCCTTTTTTAATTGCGCGTCGACGTATAAACAAGGTTTTTTGAAATTTTGCATTTCAAGGATAATATAAAAGGAAAAAGGAGCCTCCTTCATACGTCAATATTAGAGTAAAACCAGACTATATAGAATTATTCATCATAAATCAGCTGACAAGTGATTACACAGATGTGTGGAGAAGCCAGTCTATTGCTGTATTTCCATAAGGTCTATAGTTTCTTTCAGGTACTTGTGGATGAGAATACTGCGTGAGGTCTACTGTTCACAGAACTACTAGTGGTATTGGTGGATCAATTATAGAAAAATGTTAATGTCTTCTTCTGAAAGAGATTATTCGTCAACATGAAGGTGGTGGATTGAATATCAAATAGAAAACACTAGCTTACCTCATACTTGACTTGAAATTATATTGGAAAAGGAAATTGGTATTTGAAAATGAGAGTTCTTGTTTAAAATAGAGATTGGTGTAGATAGATTGAAAATGCAATTCCTTACAAAAAAGACAATGATCTGAGAATAACCAAACCTAATTACATGAAATGAATACTCCGCAATGGCTTTAGAAAAACTCATAGTTAATCTTTGATTTATTGGAGAAAGTAGTAAGGCATTGGAAAATACAGTCAATAATGCCTGAACTAAAAAGAAAAACCGAGTGGATGATAATCATATAGTGGTGTGGTCAAATACCATAGAAATAACAAGTGAAAATCACAGAGAACAACAATAATTAGTAATAACCTCTTATTTCACAAATAAGTTAACAAAAGACTACTTTCATAACTAATTTATCATCTCAGTTCAGGCAGATGGTAGTAGGCCTGGTCTTAATCTGATAAAAATCATCTAGAATATCCACGAAACGGATCTTGTTCACGAAAGCACGTAGTGAACTTACCACTTACCACCCAGCTACAATATTTGAAGATACAATGGAGCATATAATGAACAATTAGCTGAACCATATAATCAAGCCTGAGAGATTCCAGACTGTTTCGATGGAGATCAGATTAATACTGTTAATTAGAGAGTTACATGATTACATTGTTGATGAGTTAATTTTTTATCAAGAGGCAACAGTTTTGGAACTGGATCTTGAAACAAGACCTGCTTTCATCTGGGGTTAAAAACGTGGAAAGTGAAATTTGTGGAAAACATATTATTCATGTAGAAAATTATCAGTTTGAATACGTGATAAGATGATTCACTAGACTTGAATCTTGAGATGAGTATACAATGGTGATTCGTGGACTAAATTTATTATCGTCAAGTGAATATGAGAGTAGTCTAGTAATATTAAGTATTGTGAATGAAATTAAGTATTTTATTGGTGATCTTGTGTCGAAAATCCATTGTAGTTGCTAGATGGTATGGATTAGTCTACATGAACCATACCGGTACTTTAGATGATTTGGAAATAGAGAATATTATTAGACTACTAAGCTAAAGGAAATAAAATATTTGCTCTGTTAGTAGTAACAAGAATTTTTTCTTTTAAATCAAGAAAAGTCCTTCTTTTAAATCAGAAAATAATAAATACTGGATCAGATTCATTGGTTTCACTGATTTGATTTTGTCAACAGAAATTTTATGAAATATTCAGATTCGATCAACTTCAGAATAAAAGAGAGTTATTATTTGTATTTTTCGCATAATAATTATGTAATAAGTTGTACCTGAATGATATTGTACTATATTTCCCCCACTTATCCAAAGAGAAAAAATATTTTGGCGATATAGGAAGAGAATTCAGTTACATAAAAAGAAAGTTAAATTTAGCAAAAATGTGTTTCAAGGTATGAATTAATTGAGGAATCTGTCAATTACTTACTGCGTGGACAAATTACTTCCTCAATATTGAAACGTTCTGTTTGCACACGTTTTGTAGGTTGGAAAGGAAGGCACGCATCCTCAATGGACAGGAAAGAGAAAGAAGTAACGAGAAATAAGGAAGGAATGAGGGAGATTGAGTGAAAGAAATATGACAGAGATGAGACATTCGCTGGTTTCATGTAATGACGTGCAATGGTTACTGTCTGTTAAGAAAAACACGAGTCACTGTGAGTTATTTCGAAAATTACAATAATTTACAAAATCATAGTCGTTCTCGCTGAAGACATGCAATATAAAGATATCTTGTTGATTCGTACATGGCTTACATTTACAAGGATGTAGTTATGTTTTTTACACCCGAACGACATCTGAGAAATATCTCAATTTTAATCATTTGAAAAATTACTGACATCCGTATAGAAAAAAATTAGTGAAGATCGGGTGAAAACATTGCCGTGAGATAGAGCATTAACAGCAGTCATGCTAAGCTAAGATGTGCTAAATTTCCAGTTGGTATGTTGAGGATAATCAAATGGATATTAGACAATTTGGAGTTGGAGAAATTTTATTTGAAGTTTCAACTTATGGGTAGGAGATGAAGATGATGAAAAAGGGTTAGATGGAATAAGAGAAAGTGAAAAGAATTCTATAATTTCTCCTGGTTGCTAATTCAATACACCTTTTTATTTTGAACTTTGGATTTTTTCAAGAGAATTCAAATCTAGAATAATTCAATTTATATTAAAAACACCAGTCCTTAATATATAATTCTAATTCTATAATTAGATATTTTAACAATGCAAAAATCAAATACATGATTAGGTAAGGACCAACAGGCCTAGTCCAAAACTGTTCCCTTTCGGAATTTTGATAGTAGTAAGCCAATGTCTAAAAGGTAGGATCTACGGTATTGTTTTCTAGAAAATTAAATAATACAAAGAAATTCAATTTTGTAATAGAATTGCTTGTAATTTTGTTAATTTGTCTTATCGTTTGTGAAGATTGATATATAAACTAGTTTCCGAAATTTTAGTGGTTTGAATAAGCTCTATTTTCTATTGACATGTTTGCTGTACCTAGTTGTTCGAACTCACTGCCGGCGCACAAGTTGTTCTTTGCCGGTAGTGCCATTTTGTAAGTTAGAATATTTATTTTATCGATATGTATTACTTTATGGCAAAATAAATGAATTCGAATTTCTTTGAAAAACATCAGTACTGTATATTTTACAGAAAATGTAGAGCATGTAGCCTACTATCAGCCTCAGTCAAAATAATTATTTCCCACGTATGTTGGCGAATGTTATTAGAGTATTATTATAAAGTTATTGATTCAACACCACTGGAACGTCACACCAATTTAAGCCCAAACTCTGTTGATTTTCTATCCATTCTTCAAACTTGCATTATTGAATATCATCTGAAAAACTGAACAGTACTAGAATTGCGTAATGATTGAACGTTTTGGAATAGAAACATAACCTATTTTTTGGACATGTTAATCATTATCAAAATTTAAGAATGGAATAGTTTTGGGCCAAGCCTGTTGTTCCTTTCTAATTATATTTATATGATTTGTGACTGTATCCACGAATTGTAAACACTTTAGGCTCATGTGACCTAATTAATTTTGTCATTTACACGTTATTAAAAATGTTATTTGATGTTTAAAATGTAACTCTACTGAATAGGACTTCATTTCAGGCTCAAATCCATTGATTTTGTCTCATCACATCCATTCCACATTTATTTGAAAATTTAAAATTATTCTACTAGAATGTCTCTGATATAACATGACAGCAGTCTAGTGCCCAACTTGTTCCCTAGTCAACCCATCAACCATCAATGACTATCATCTAAAAATAGTAGTGAACATGTTCAGAAAGTTGATCCGCTTCCTACTTTTATTGACAGGATCAAGAAAAATGTTAACGGTGTAGACATAGGAGGAGGAATGCGCCTGGCTGGCATTCTATTGCGAAGCCCCTCAACTGAAAATGCCTGTGTCATTGCACAGATACCAAGCAAGTGCACGGCCCACCTCAGCTAACCACACAGGCCTGTGGGCCCAGTTATCAGCTTACCTCGTGCATGCAAAACATCAGCTGAATATCGAATTGACAGGCCTAGGCATTACATCAGCCGCATAAACATAAAAATAAAGATAGAGCTGAAATAATCTTGTTTGTCCATTATGACACCTTGGCACACACTCATAAACATAAGAGAATCTCGTATGAGATGTGTATCAAATAGGATATAATAGGTGCTCTTACACCCAGACGCACAAATGAAGCCAACGATGAAGCCATCACACAATCAATTTTATTATAAAAACATTTTTATATTGTTGGGTCCTGCTAAACCCGTGGGTTTTTCAGCAAGTGCCAGATCAAAACAAAATTATTCACAATGTTGAATTAAAATTCAGTATAAATAAAATAAATTTGTCGTGAATATACAAGAAATGAAATAAAAATATTACAATCATAATGAGAAATTATAAAAAACATATTAATTAGAATAAAAAGAAATAGAGCTAATAAATGACATCAAATTCAAATTTTCACATCAGAAGTCAAATTTTTCCAAATTCAAATTTATAAATTTTTTTTTAGTATTTGGTCATAAAAGAATAGATTTGCACACTTCTCACAAGTAGTAGAGTATAATATGTTGGACTCTGGAATCAATAAAATGACATAACAGAGATTATTCACTTGATTTTTGTCATTGAGTTTTGGAAGTTCAATAAGATTCAATCAATACATAAGTTAATCAATTTTAGCTCAAAATTCAAGTTTACTTGACATTTCAGCAATTATTTCGAGATTTTAAAAGTAAATGTAATGACTGGTATACATACTATTGAGTACATGTACATAAAATTGTAAAAGTTCTTTGGAACAGAAAATATACAACAGACATAACCCCGCAATCTCAGAGACATGGAATGTTTGTTACAAGAGCCTCACAAGTAGTGCTCTATCAAGGGGAAGCTGAAGACAAAATTGAAGAGCAAGAAGAAGAGATATTGAGGAGTGTAAGAACAGAGAAAAACAAAGAGAGAAGTAGAGGATGGATAAGTGTGATAGAGGAATATCTTCACGGTGCCACTTCATAACAAGAAAGCAACAGAAGAGAAGAGAAAATTATAAGGCAGTGAAAAAGAGTAGCGCGATACCTCATTCAATGAAATTTGTCATGCCATGGTTTGTTTTGCTATAATGATTCGAAAACAAGATTGCCTTTCAAGCACTGTCCACTGTGTACTGTCCCACAAAACATTGGACCAAACATTGTACAGTCGTTGTTACAGACATCAGACATGTACTACTCTGTACTTCTAGCTTCTACTGTAATGAGATTCACTTTTAACTGACAGCATTATTCGGATGGGAAGCATAAATGTTATTTGTAAGGAATGATGACAGCAGAAAGTGATTCGGAAAATACAGTTCTTAGCAGTTGGTATGCATGATCCTGATACTGAACCCAAACATACCATCATTCAATTATTTACAAATTGTGAAATGAAAAATATTTGAGTATATGAAGCCAGTTTCACACACATTGATTTTTGGACGTCCGATTTTTTGCTATCCTCATAAATTCTAAATTCATAACTAGTCCAGACAGTGAATGCTTGGAAAATAGTGTAGAAGGAGAAGTTTGCAAGACAATAATTATTATTGACACCCCAGTTCTATTTAGGGTAGTGAAGAGGTAAACATACCAAAAGTCCCCACCGGGCAAACACATGATGTCTATCTGCACACATAATGTTGAGTTTCCTTTGCGTTGCCATGTTGCAAATCTGGAGTGCAGGAAAATTTTTTCCCGCACTAGAGCGGAAATGTGATTCTTTGCGTTCTGTAATCAGTGCAGCAATGGCCACTTTTCACGTAACTGTAGGAAAAATATTAGTAGGACTACATCAAAAAGGTAGTAGAAAGATTGTTAGTTAATAAGGAATGATTGGCGGATTCTCTGTGAGATAAATTGTGTGTGTGGGTTGTGTCTTAAATTGTCCAATTATTATGTAGGTTATGTCCATTTCAATTTATACACCAAATCATCAATCTGAATATAAAAATCAGGATGAAACAAACAAAATACGATAAATGATCGAAAACAAATGAATAAAATATATTCTTCAACCCGAATTAAACAGCAATCACAAACAATCAGAAATGAAGACACAAGACAACTTGCATAGCATTCATCGAATGTATCATTGGCAGTGCACTGCACATGTATTGTCACCAACAATAATGGATGAAAATAATGTATTGTTGGCCACAGCGGAGGGTAGACGGAAAGGACACGTAAGGATGTCATCAACCTCTCCTCAAGGATAAAAAGAAGGATTCCAGCGGGAGAGGAGAATGGACCACAAGAGACGTGGCTTATAAAGTGTGAAGGATAAAGGATGCCAGTGACAATGGAAGGAGACAGCCACATCACGGCATGAGGGCACATTCAACATTCTATCGTTACATACAGAGTGTACATGAAGTCACTATCACATCACACTAATGCCAGTAGGCCTATCTTCAATAAATAGTTTCAATTATATTTTAGGTATCAGCATCTTAGTATTTTTGATATAAATATTTCGATTCATAAACTATCCACTACTATAGTGAGGTCCACGTTATAATGGCAGTGGAGAAAGATAGCAGAACAACGTTGCCGAACCTCTGTCTTGTCAATGCCTAGATCGTATGCCTAGATGCCAATGTCTTGTCTAGATGGTAGCTGATACAGGTTTATTGATGTAATATAACTGTTCATTCTCATTTAAAATAATCAATTATATTTTATTAAGTAAGAAATTATATTTTTCAATAATTTCATAATAAATTTACAGAATTAAGATGAAATATTTTGTTAATTAATTATTAAATCTACGATCTGGCAACAGAGCAAAGCGAGAAAGAGATAGCGCTATCCGTTTTGTTGAATGGTAGACAAGGATAGCAATACCATTGCTAATCAAACACTGCCATTATAACGTGGACCTCACTATAGACTATCCACTACTAGACCACTATCATGAAACAAACCAAGTTCACTCTTATTGAATCTATAAAATCTCGATTTTTTTAGCATAAATATTTCATGATTCTTCAATATTCTATACTTTGAGATCTCAGACGGGTTATCTATTATTATTTCACATATTGTTGAGGTTTGACGTGGTAATAATGGCTAGAAGTGTGGCATGCTTGAAAGAAGTTTATAAAATCCTGGAAATTGAAGCACGAAAAGTCGGACTGGTTGTAAATGAGAACAAGAGTAAATATCTGTGTGTGTCAGCAATCAAGTCCAGAGTACCAAGAAATATCTACGTGAATAACAAAAGTTTGCAGGTGTAGAGAACTTCAAGTATCTAGGATGCCCAATAAATGCCACAGGTAATAATGCTTTTATAAAAGAAAGGATTCAAGCAGCTAATAGGGCCTACTATGCCAATGTTAGATTATTTAAAAGTAAGTTGGTCGGCAGGAGCACCAAGATAACAATATATAGAACATTGGTGCGTCCAGTGGCAACATATGCGGCAGAAACTTGGGTGATGAATATGGCTGACGAAAATGCATTAAAAATCTTTGAAAGATCCATACTAAGAAGAATTTACGGTCCCGTTCAGATTAATGAGCAGCAATGGCGAATAAGAAAAAATGAGGAAATAGAAGCATTAATAAAAGGAGAAAATATAGTACGCTTCATTAAAGCCCAAAGAATAAGGTGGTTGGGGCATGTGATGAGGATGAGTGAGGCTAGAATGCCGAAAATAGTTTTTAATAGCAAGTTGCACAGCAGAAGAAAGAAAGGTAGGCCAAGGAACAGGTGGGTGGACCAAGTGATGGATGACCTGAGAAAGATGGGGGTAAGAGGATGGAAGGAAAGAGCCATGAACAGGGAAGAATGGAGGTGTGTTGTGAAGGAGGCAGAGCTCACCTAGGGCTGTAGCGCCGGATAAAGAAAAAAGAAAGATATTGTTGTCGGTGATAGTTGATGTTCTAACCCTATATGGTGTCAAAGGAGTTGATTTATTTATTACAAAAAATATTATTCATAATTTAAAATCATATTAAAATATTCAATTATTTTGATATAGAAAATAAGCATAATATAGTGAAGCAAATTCTCCAAGCAATTGAAATCGAAAGATGCTACTTCAATCTTAAGCTGGGTTTTCGTTTGTTCGTCGACCACGAAAGGGTGAGGATCTCAGATTGGGTAGATTTCAATTTGTCTAAATAACCTAAAAGACTCCTAGAGATATAGGAGTGACCGTAGTCGAGTGGATCAGATGCTGGCTTTATGATTCAGAGGCCCGGGTTCAAATCCCGGCCCGGGCAAGATATTTATCTCGGGCCACTCCCGTGTTTCGGATGGACACGTTAAGAGCAATGTTATAATTCGAAAAAAGGGCTGAAACAGGCACTTCGTTCTAGCGTGTTTCGGACGCTATTTTCCAACCGATAATCATGAAAATGGTACCAAATTGTTCAGAAAGATTTGGACATCTGGCGCCGTACCGCCAAATTCCAATTTTCCAACTATAAAATGACTTTAAAATTCGATGAACTTGGAGAAAATTTGGCAAAGTTTGACGTTCAATAGGAAAAAATTGATGAGTGATATCAAAATTTGGCGGTACGGCGCCAGATGTCCAAATCTTTCTGAACAATTTGGTACCATTTTCATGATTATCGGTTGGAAAATAGCGTCCGAAACACGCTAGAACGAAGTACCTGCAAAGAACTCGCAATCGAGAAAGCTTCAATTCCCTACTAGCCTTTCGAAAAAGTGTGGTCGAACTCACTAACACAGTCCCAACTGCTATGATATACAGTACACACACTCACACCGGAAAACTGGTTTTCAGTTGTCGAAACAATTGATTGTTTTTGTTCAATGAGATATTGCCCGTCTTCTTGTCTGCGCTATTGTGTTTTATGTTATATACTATATTCATATAATATGCTCTATTATTCTATATGTTTATACAGTAGTTTGACATTTATATTATTATTTATTCCCATTTCATTTCAATATCACATGAAATCTGTACTATATTCTATTTGTACAGCTATTTTGGAGACATGGTTCATTCTTCTCTCATCGAATTCTTTATTACCCATGTTGGGCCATGCATGGCAATTCAAATTCAACCAAGAACTTTACATGATACTACCCGGGAAAAATTTAGTTTTGGAGAGATCAAGTTTTACATGTTTTTTTCTTATACTGTAATTATAAAACAACCAATCATTCCTAAATTCTCGAGAAAAAGTAAGTTATTGGATAATATGAATGAATAATAGTTCATGCTTCAACGAAAATTTCTGCAATAAAAAAATAATTTTAGTATACTGCAAGATAAGCCAATTCTCTGTTCACTTTTTTTCATTTACATTTACTCTCTTTGAAGTAGTAATAGGTTACAAGTATTCAATTGGAAGAAAGGTGAAATGCAAAAACTAATGTACAGTATGACACTGTACAGGATTGGTAATGTTGGGGGGGGGGAGATTGCGCAGACTGCGTCCTTGTCATTGTAGTGAGGGGGGGTTTCCAATAGGGTCAATATTGTAACGACTGACGATCTTCTTCTTTGGAATGTTTTCTGAATCGTGCAGAATCACAAATACTTTGCTTCTGAATAGAATTATGCTTATATGAATCATAAATTTTTGGGTTTAGGCGCCTGCTGGCGCCTGCGCGGTAGATTCTATTAAATTCATAATTGACCAGAAATGAATTCGATTGTTTATAAAATAGAAAAATAGACAGTTATCAACTGTCCATTGTTCAGTTGTTTACAGGCCGTTGTACATGGTGATCTGCACTTGTTTTGGTGAATCAGGAATTAGGTACTTCTCGTAATATTTGCTACCGTATATTAGCCCAGTTCTGAATCATGCTAAAGCCGCGTTTACACCGAAGTTTCAAACAAAAAGTTGCAAACTTTTATTGCAAACAGCAGTTGCAAACAGTAGTTTCAAATAAAAGTTTGCAACTTTTATTTCATGGTTTTATTTCCATGTTTCATGAAAATGTTTTCAACCTTGATTATGACTCGCCTATGTTCTGGTTCCTGGGATCAGTCCTTCCGAGGATGTCAAGTGTCGAGGATGTCATTTTAGCCGCGGCGGCGTGTGTCGTGTTGTCAAAGCAACGTAGGCCGAGACGATACTGGGTGAGGCCGTCTCTGAATTCCAGAGCTACGTACAGTGGAAACGACCTGTTGGACGATTCAAATAGAGATGATGTCGACCCTCTATCAGGTGAACTGAGAACGGACAGAAGTTTTAAAAACTTTGTAAGAATGACCAGTGAGGATTTTGAATATATAACTTTAATGATTGGTCACAAAATTTCGAAAATGGATACGAATTACCGAAAGGCTATTTCTGTAACTGATTGATTGATTGAGTACTTTATTTATGTAGATTACAATATATACTGGCTTATACACTTATATACAATAGCTTACAATACAGCAAAGTTATAGATGAATTTGCATAATATAGACTAAGAAAATAACTATTGAACTGTATATGATATGAAAAAGCAATTTGTAATATAATAACTATAGATAATAATCATATTGTTATGCATCTACATAAATTGGCGGAGCTTTGGACATATCAATGTCCATTCTTTGGGAAGAATATTAGAAATATCCTCCCCACTAACTCTCTACCAAAACGTTAATTTTGTTATTTAAACTAAGGATTTATTTATTAATGGAAATACTGTAAAAGTTTTAATCAATATGAATATTGAAGAGAAAAAAAAAACAGAAAATTGATAAAGTAAAATAATTATACAGGTAGATAAGATCAAATAATTGATTAATAAAATGAAGTAGGCTGAAAGTAGATCAGGGTTATCAAATTTCAGTAATATACAGCAGTATGCAGTGGATAATATTGAAATAACATGAATTTATATATAATATATATATATATTATATATATATATATATATATATATATATATATATAATTCGTTCTATAACATGGTTTAAAGGTTTATATTGGTGGAATGGGTGAGGGATGGTTGTCATGTGATCGTTCTAGGGCCGGACAGTTTCAGTCATTTGTTCCAAAATATGTTTTTTTAAAGTCAGGTTGAAGCTCGCTCGGCTCTCGATAGACCTGATAGAAACAGGAAGTGTATTCCATGCACGACAGGCACTGACTAAGAAGGATTTATAACTGAGTGAGAGTGGAGGTGGCAGCGTAGGGGATGGCGGGGAAATGTTTCTGTTTCGTGTTTCAACGGCACATAGTGACCGAAACTAGTGTTGCAAACAAAAGTTTGCAACTCCCTTTGATCTTTACCGACTTCAGGTGGAAACAAAAATTTCTGTTGCAAACACTGAAAAACTGTTTCCAACAGCGAAATGTTTCGTCTAAAAATGCGCGTTTTTAGAGATGTTTGCAACTTCTGTTTGCAACTCGTGTTTCAAACTCCGGTGTAAACGCGCCTTAATACAGTCACAAGTACTTTTCTTCTGAATAAAACTATGCTTATGAATCATTGTAGCGTTATAATATTTAGCGTTGTATGATTTGAATTTTTGTGCCCTGTTAATTATTTATTTATTTATTAGATTACCACAAACAATATAATGATCGGGAAGAAAAAACAGGCTATTGCCCAAAACTTTTTCAATTTCATAATTCAGTTTCAAATTGTGCAAATATTATACATAGGTTATGTCCATTTCAATTTTCTACACCAAATCACAATCTGAGAGTATAGGTTAGAATAAAACAAACAATTTCAAATTTTGATAGATTGATAGTAAAACTTTTGTAAAAACATAAAAAAACGTTAAATTCACAAAATAGAGAATAAAACACTTAAATTTTGAGCTCGAAAATATAACGTTCACCTTAGCTATATAACAGCTGTTTCATATTATCATGGATAATAAAAACCAGTTTGATTTGATTTATTATATTATTGGAATCATTTTTTGTGCCAAAACTGCCAAAAAATGTGAAAACTTAATGCCAAATGTGACAAAATTTTTAATTTAGTTACCAGAAGAACTCTGTGGGTAGATGACACAAGTTGATAAGTCACATTTTGAACATATTGAGTTATGCATATGGTTGTGTTCAGAAAATTAGATCTATAAGATGGTACTATCTATATAATAAGAGAGAGTAGGGTTGTGTTTGTTCATGTGTTCGTTTGTTCGCATCAAAACATGTCAACTTGTGGATTGCATACCGGAAAAACGGGAATGATTTAGATTTCCAAATTTTGCACATAGATTCTAAAAATATCAATCTCGTGCACCTGGAAGCCCAAATTTTAATTTTCTTTTTAGATTTTTCAGAATAATGTTTAAATTTCATTAATGGTACATTCGATTTCATTAAAAAATCACCAAATCATATATGGTCGAAATTAAAAAAGGTACATCTGTTTCTATATTGCTTTCTACCTGAAAAACATATTTTGAAACTTCGTTTTCCTGATGCAATGTTTAGGCCTACACGTGGCATGGATTATTAAATTTTCAGCTAGAACAATTCTTGAGACAAATGCTAAATAAACGTCTACAGTTTCATCAATGCTGTATCGGCAATATGAAAACGCATGCAGGTTTTTCAATGAAGGTGTTGTTATTCAGATAAAGAAATAATATTCTTCCAGTTTTATTAATTAAAATTTCAAAATTATTCGAGCCCTGATAGAATGACTGACTCACTGTACATAGGCCTATTTTGAATTCTTCTAGATTTCATTACGTCAAGTTTTAAGAAAGACCCTTGCGAAGCACGGGTTACCTGCTAGTAATTAATATGTTGTATCTCTTTAAATAGCTGAGATATAGGCCTTGCTCAAGCCTGATAGAGCATTTTCTTCCAAACCCCAAGTTGACAAATATTGATAAGTAGGCCTACATATATCTCAACACTCTTCTACCGGTTTGTATTATAATCCAATTATCAAAAGATGGCAAAATTTGATAAGTGTATGTACTGGTAGGCTATTATAAAATCTGAAAATCAATAACCTCTATTGAGAACTACATAACCCATTCAACTTTGCAAACAGTTCAAGTTTGTTTAACTTGATCAATACTTGTAAATAATATTAATTAATTGTTGAAAAATATATTCAAATTTCTAAATAATCGATTTTTAAGATATTTCCTATACTGTTACATTGTGATTTGAAACATTTGGCAGATGGCAAAACATGATATCTCTGACATCACTAGCAAAAATCCTCAATTAAATAAATTCAATCCTCAATTTAAATAATTGTTTTATTCCTTGATATTTTATATTTAAATAGTCAATGATCAGCTGATTATATTAGTGTAAAATGGGTAAGAAAAAATATGATAGATAATTTTTGCAGCTATGCCAAACTTTCAAATTGCTCTCCTGAAAAGTTTACAAATCAGCTTGTGTCATCTTCCCACAGAACTGTTTCGAAGAGGTACTCTCTCTAGATTATAGTTCTATATTAACATATGGTATGGACATTTCAATTATAATTTTAAGATATTGGAATAAGAAGATTATACATACTAAAATTCGAACTTTAAACCCTTAAAAACCACCCTTAGAGTTAAAATATCGCCAATAGATTTCTTAGTGAGCCTCTAAAGGGCCAACTGAACATACCTACCAAATTTGAACGTTTTTGGTCCGGTAGATTTTTAGTTCTGCGAGTGAGTGAGTGAGTGAGTAAGTCAGTCAGTGAGTGCCATTTCGCTTTTATATATATATATGGATAGTGCACTCATATATTAATGAACTTGTATGTCGATTTAGAAGAATTAGTCAAATGAAGTGTTCTTTGATAACACTGTTGAAGCAATAGAATACAATCTATAGCCAGGCTACTCAAAAGCAGATCAGTCATGTTAGAACAGCCGCAGAATGAGTAGACAATGCAGTGTATAATAATAATAATAATAATAATGGACTTTTCTAGGAAGAGAAGACTGATGTGAAAGTGAGTGCGCGTGTCAATTGTGATAGTGGTGCTACTGAAGTAATGAACTTCTTTCTCTGGAAAGAGAAGACTGATGTGTGAGAGAGCGCATCGATTGAGAGAGAGTAGAGCTATGAAGACCGATGTTTGTGGGCCAGCATGCTTTTTCACTCCGCTCCCCATCTCATCAGTTAAATTACCTAGTACTACACTTTTTGAACAGCCTTCCTAGACATGCCCCTTAAGCCGCTGCCTAAAAAGCACTCGTTAGGTCATGTCAGAGGCCCTGAAATTGATCAGCTGCGACCTGAAAACTCTGACACCAGACTGAGCCAACCAGTTCACTCGATATTATTATTATTATTATTACCTAAAAGATTATGTTCAATTATGTTTCAATGGGGTGGTTGAGTTTATACTTTTAAATGGCAATATATTGATATTATTAGAAATGTTTGATTCTTGAATAATAAACACAAATAATGAAAAGTTATTTGATCAGATGTTGTAGCACACAAGAAATTTGGAAAATATGAATGTCAACAATGCTTGTCGTCGTCGACTGCGGAAATTTACGCACAAACCGCACAATCCACCTTAAAGCGTTTATTCGTTATTGTTGTTTTCTACTTATTCTTCTCTCCTTTCTCTTCTCAATCTTCATTTTCTACTTCTTTCCCATCTTTTTCATATTCTTCTCCTTTTTCTTCAAGAAGTAGACACTTACTTTTTATTTTTCCTTCCATTTCCAATCATATTTTCCCAATGACCCTCCTGTCTCACACCGCCTGATGAGTTGTCAATTTAGTTTTTTATATTAATTTCCTCAACTCTCATTGGAATGAGTTCTTGTAAAAATGGCCGCAAGCCACAAGTGAGAACAATTTAATCTAATGACACAGCAAGAATAGCAAGTATTTATTGAACTATTACTGATTGACATTGAAAACAAAATAGAATTCCTCCATTCAGTTACATTCTCTTCATTTGGAGTTTCCCAAGTTTGATGTCATTCATTATCAGCCGAGGTCTACGTGAATGACAGACGTGACAAACATCATTTACAACTTTCACTAATTGCCTATTGATTATTGAATTGCAAGTAAAAGGGTGTATTATTGAACAAAGTGGGTCACACATTCCAATGAAAGGAAAATCTTTTCTTTCAATGAATTGCTTCAATCAAACCACAATATTGCGTTCATTGATTGATAAATTGCAGAGAAAACAGGTGGTATGGTATCAGAATGGATAGGCCTACTATAATCTGTGGTCAGTACTGTAATTCTATTTATCAGGCCTTCTACCTCTTGTTTCTTATGATAACAAATCTTAAGATAATGCAGATAATGTTATTGAAATATAATTTTGTTGGGCACTATACTAGTGAGGATTAATTCCAAATATCAGCATCCCTTATAAATATCAATATCGGGGCACCGAGCTTCGCTCGTTATTTATTTATAAACTATTGATAAACAGAACACAATTCTTTAAAATGATTGGGGAAGAACTAACAGCCACACCCCAAAACTGTTTCTTCCTCGAATTTTGATTCATACACTATAAATAGTCCAGAAAGTAGGTTATGTTCCATACACTTGAATTCAGGCTCAATTTTTAGTCCAAACATTTAAATACAAAAAGTTCTAATTTAGATTATTTACAAACCAAATTTAATAACAAAATAACACTCACTAATCACTTAAAATTGTCAAATAATGAATAACTTTGAAAATTATGATATACCTACTCTAGTTTAGAATGATTATCATGTCATGTCAACAAATCAGATTATTTTGATCAAGTCGATTAAAATTTCTAGATAATATTTCTCGCTGATTGATTACACAGCTGGAAAAAACCGTCTCTCTCCCACACACGCATCTTCTGTTTCGACAGACGACGAAATTATCTTCAGTTTTTCCAAGGATGAATAATACATTGTTATCCTTTTCATGTCCTTCAGCGAGTTTTCACAGAGATGAGACCTAGTGCAATCGAATTTTTTATATCATAAACATATTATGTTCCAAATTTCGTGAAAATCGTTAGAGCCTTTTTCGAGATCCGTTGAACATAAATAACCAGATATAAAAATATAAACAGATATACAGAAATTGCTCGCTTAATATAATAGGATTAATGATTCCCATTCACATTTAAACAATGTTGCCATGTTGATAGTGGATAGATAAACCAGAGTTTGCTATTCTGTGATACTAGTTAACTCAATATATGAATAGTTATCACAATATAACTAACACAGTGTATATTTTGTTGACAAAATTGACACAAACCTCTGTTGACACTTTTAATCTTAGTTCTTAAACTGCGAAAAACAACACTGTTAATCAGATTCAAATCTTAATTCCCGAGTAGAAGAGTAAAGATGCGTGAATACTCATGTTACCCAGTGTTGGTTAACACTTAAAGCGATTAGGTTTGAGACAAAAAACGAAAGATTTAGAGATGTATCAGATTTCGGAATCGTGTGAAGAGGTCCTATACATCCTGACTTACTACATCCTAGAACGAAAATCAACATGTCACTGAACAGATGTCATCCTGCTCCTCCTCCTCATCCTTCTCAGCATCCACAAGGATTTAACACCCTACATGAGTTATGTTTTAAATCTCTCATTTTCTCAAGTTGTAATACGTCAAAATGACATTTCATTAAACTTCATCTGACAACGATTTCTGTTGACAAGTTCCTGAGTGAATATTTTGTAGAACTGAAGTTGGCCACTTCATTGATAAGAGTATTTAATGACACATCACATTTAAATTCAATGCACGGTAGGGAAATTGTCAGAGAACCTATGAAAATCATCGTAAGTATCCTGAAAATCATCAGAGAGAACCTGATATTCATCAGAATTGTGTTCATATAGACTACAACTTGAGCCCTGCACACACACATCGATTTTTGTTCGTACGATATTTTGCCGTCTTTATAAATTCTATTAGATTAAACGGAACATCATCTGTTTGAAATCATCTGTTCAATCTAATAGAATTTATAAGGACGGCAAAATATCGTACGAACAAAAATCGATGAGTGTGTAGCTAGGCTTACTCGCTACACACACATCAAATTTTTGTTCGAACGATTTTTTGCCGTCCTTATAAATTCTATTGGATTGAACAGATGATTTCAAACAGATGATGTTCCGTTTAATCTAATATAATTTATAAGGACGGCAAAATATCGTACGATCAAATCGATGTGTGTGCACGTGCAGGGCTTAAGGCAGTGCAGTGATAACTACTACGTTTATTAAGATCATCTCTCTAATTCCAATACTACTGATTCCAAACTATGTCAAAATATGTTTGGTTGATACTCCATTTCTTTAGGTCTTTACGCCGTTAGGATGCGTCTTTTTTCTTAAGGGCTACTTTTAATATAAATTAAAAGGGTACTGAGATTTATATTTTTATTTATGTCAAAATAATATTACATATCAATTCATTTCATTGACAATTTCTACACATTTCAAGATACTTCACTAAATCCCTGTAATCTTGAAATCTTGAATGTGCAAGCAGCACATAAATTACTACGTAATATTATTTTATTGAAACAAGTCTCCAACCAACAAGTTGTTCCGTTTTACCTTTTTTGGAGTCATTTTCTCGGCGCAAGTAAGGCATTCCACGTTCAACATTGCGTAATTTATACACATATGCTACAGTACACCTACTATCACTCTTTTTGAACTTTATCACTTTAGTCTATCCTTCCTCTCCGTTATTTGAAAGAAGACAAACATAGGTAAAAGAGAGAAAGGCCTGCCATTTCGTATTCACCATGACCTGAATCACGCAATTGTCTAAAAAGAAATGAGAGAGTAGAGGTTTGGCATTGGTAGATCTGGACAAATCGAATAAGCACAGATAGATTCGAAATAATCTACAAATCGACTATCAACACTAACAATACGATAGTAATGTCCACAGAATATGATTTATCGGTTTCACAGGGTACTTACATTATCGTTCTATCTTAATGCACCATAGGCACAATAGCCAATAGCACAGCCTCACACAATTCAGTTAGATTTCAGCCTTGATAACGTCATTTCTCTGAACGGCGGAGAGATTTGAGAGAGGCAAATGGTTTAGATGCTGTGAATACTGGTATGATAAGTGGCATAGATCAGAGATGATGAAATATTAAATAATCCTACTCAAGGTGAGGACATTTGCTGGAAAGGTGAGTGACCACTGACTATTTTCTACCAAGTACAAGTATACTGTCTACTCAGTATGTGTGTTCTACTTAGTAAACTGTCTCTTACTCAGTACAAATTTGACCTTTATCTGAAATCAAATAGTTAATACTATGATGAAAGTGTGACTGGATCTAGTCTACATCTCATTCGAACTAGATTGATTGAAAGATGAGATGCAGATGTTGTAAGAGCCAAATCTGTTATCATTATTATGATTGTGAAGCCTGAAATTCAACATCTCACTACAAATGATCTGATGGATTGAATGGAGTGAATTGATCCATTCATCTCTGATGATTTATGGTTGATTTGAATGAATCTACTTATTAACAAAATGTCAAATATGCTTATAGTGGGGTTCACGTTTTAATGACAGTAGAGAAACAAAGAAGAATAGTGCTGCCGAATTTCGGTATTGCCACTGCCTTCTATATAAGATAGCTGATTCCAGTATATCAAATGTGATATTAAGTGTCCTTTCTTGTTAAAAGTAATGATTTATATTAAATATGTTAAGAAAATCTATGTTTCAATGATTTAATAATCTATTTTCATAATTGAGATTTAATATTATGTTAATAAATAATATTCCTACATTGTTGAAAAAGATTTGGCAACGTTGCGAAGCAAAACAAGAATAGCGCCATCTGCTTCGTCGAATGATACACAAGGATAGTAACATCAATGTTAATCAAATACTGTCATTTTAACGTGGACCTTACTATAGAATAACAAAATAACTTACTTGATCAAATGCCAGTTAAATATTGATCCCATTTCATTTGTCACATACCTGCAACAAGACAAAAATACATTATTAAAAAACTATAAATAACAACAATGAACTTAATCCAACAAAATCCAAGAGAAAAATTACAAACAAGGGATAACAATTAACATGGAAGATTTCAAGGCACGATTAGTGCCGAACTTATGACTGGAAAGTATCATAAGATTAATATTACATACCTATCTACCTTACATTACCAGAAGCTATCCACCATTGATGAGTTCCATGTCATTTTGTGTTGTTATTAGAGTTTATGTTGATTTTTAAGATTTATGAAACAAAACAGCTCGTTTAATAAGAGAATCAAATATCTCGTTTACTCTTCACAATCGACCAAAACCTACGTTCAAATGAATGTCTATGAATTATCTTCTTGTTCTATCTTGTGCTGTTCCCCTTAAATAATAATTATAACAATTTCTTGGACGTTCAGAGTAAGGCGTATTTATTAATTCTCAATTCTACAAACTTTATTGTGTATCATTAATAACAATTTCTTGGACGTTCAAAGTAAGACGTATTTATTTATTCTCAATTATTCTACAAACTATATTGTCTTATTCCTTAAAATGTTCAAGATCTATTCTCAATCAAACAAACTCGGTTATTATTTTCATCTTCTTTATATTTTCGACACTCCATCCTGCTCCGTTCGACAGTGAACCAGAGCTCCGTTGAATGTGGCATGAAACGCC
Organism: Nilaparvata lugens; assembly: GCF_014356525.2. Lineage (NCBI taxonomy): Eukaryota > Metazoa > Arthropoda > Insecta > Hemiptera > Delphacidae > Nilaparvata > Nilaparvata lugens. The sequence goes on from NC_052510.1 coordinate 13,724,219, forward strand.
ATGCCACAAGCATCAGGCATCTGCCACAGGCATCAGCCACCGAGATACTGCGTTTCTGCGTCGTTACACGATCCGCAAAACGCTATAAAGCCAATGGAGCAGATAATCGTCCCACCGCTGCCCATTTCAGATGTGGCTTTTTCAGTTCCCCCTAAATGTATACCACAATTTCCACAGACTCTATACCTATATCTTGGATATTTTCTACCACTGCTTGCTGTTCCCCCAGATAAATACTACAATTTCTACAGATTGTATACCTATATCTTGGGCATTTCCTAGCACTGCTTGCCGCTTCCCCCAGATATATACCACAATTTCCAGAGATTCTAATAACTATATATTGGACATTTTCTACCACTGCTTGCTGTTCCCCTCAGTTATATACCACAATTTTCACAAATTCTATAACTATATATTGTGCTGTTTCTACCACTGCTTTCTGGTTCCACCATATATATAGCACAACAATTAGCATAGATTTTATATCTATCTCTCTATCTTGGTCTGCTACTATCATGAACATAGCACATTTCCCACTGATTCTATATCTGTATCTTGGGATGTTTCTACTACTGCTTGCTGCTAGCTCCTCCATATTATACATAACACAATACCTCCATAGTCTCTATATCTATATATTTCTCTAGCTTGAGCTGCTCCTATTACAAACATAGCATACAATTTTCCACAGACTCTATACTGTATCACGTGCTTTTCCTACCACTGTTTTCTGATTCCTTCATATACTTATACATAACACAATAATTCCACAGTCTCTATATATACCTCTTTATCTTATGCTGCTACTATTACAAACATAGCACAAAATTTTCCACTGATTCTATACATGTATCTTAGGATGTTTCTACTACTGCTTGCAGCTAGCTCCTCCATATACATAGCTCAATAATTTTCACAATCTCTATATCTATCTCTCTATCTTATGCTGCTACTATTACAAACATAGCACAACATTTTCCACTGATTCTATACCTGTATCTTGGGATGCAGCTACTACTGCTTGCTTGCTGGTTCCTCCCTATACATAGCACAATTATTTCTATCTCTATCTTGGGCTGTTACTATCAGAAACATAGCACAAAATTTTCCACAGTCTCTATATATCTATATCTACCTTGGGCTGTTACTATCAGAAACATAGCACAACATTTTCCACTGATTCTATACATGTATCTTAGGATGTTTCTACTACTGCTTGCTTGCTGGTTCCTCCCTATACATAGCACAATTATTTCTATCCCTACCTTGGGCTGTTACTATCAGAAACATAGCACAACATTTTCCACAGTCTCTATATATCTATATCTACCTTGGGCTGTTACTATCAGAAACATAGCACAAAATTTTCCACAGTCTCTATATATCTATCCCTACCTTGGGCTGTTACTATCAGAAACATAGCACAACATTTTCCACAGTCTCTATATATCTATATCTACCTTGGGCTGTTACTATCAGAAACATAGCACAACATTTTCCACTGATTCTATACCTGTATCTTGGGATGTTTCTACAACTGCTTGCTGCTAGTTCCTCCATATACATAGCTCAATAATTTTAACAATCTCTATATCTATCTCTCTATCTTGGGCTGCTACTATTATAAACATAGCAAACAATTTTCCACAGACTATATCTGTATCATATGCTTTTCCTATCACTGTTTGCTGATTCCTCCATATACATAACACAATAATTCCACAGTCTCTATATATCTATCTCTATCTTGAGCTGCTACTATCATAAACATAGCACAAAATTTTACATTGACTCTATACCAGTATCTAAGGATGTTTCTACCACTAATTCTTGGTTCCTAGCACAACAATTTCTACAGATTCTATACCTATATCTTGAGGTATTTCCACCACTGTTTGGTGGTCCTCCATATACATAGCACAACAATTTCCACAAAATGTATATCTATCTCTCTATCTTGGGCTGTTACAATACACATAGCACAAACATTTCCACAGTTTCTATACCTGTATCTAGATTCGTTCTCAACAGAGCATCGAAACTTCGACCGCATATTACAGTTGTACTGATGCTTCCTACCGCAGAGATTCACATCAAACTGTCAGCATTGCCTGATAAATAGCATCAATACTTCCTATTCAATCAATGCTGACAGTTTGAAGATGGAGGATGATCATGATACATGATGGTTGTTTTGTAATGGAGCAAAAATGACAGATCAATCCGGAAATCGAAGACTATTACTACTGGATATTGTGTGGCTTGTGGAGGTGGATACAGGATAATAGCTTGGCTATTGGCTTGGATGCATTGTGATGGGTCATTGAATTATCGAGTTATCAAACCAGATGGACTTGCTATGAAGTCACTGAGGGTTTTTGTGATCGGAGCATTTGGTATAGTGTTTGTTTGGAAGGCAACTTGTATTCGTATCATCAAACCTGAAACTAGTGGTAGAAATGACATTCAAGAAAAGTGTCCAGAAGCAGAAACTTCCATAAAAATGAAGAGAGACAATACTATGTTTATGGATGATTATTTCTTACTGCACCAAGAATAGTATCACCCCATGTATTGATTATTTATTTCATTTATTGTACAAGACACTATAATCATGATATAATTATGACCATGGAGGAAAAACTAGGCTGAGCCTGTACCATTTCTCTACAAAAATTTTGATAAAAAGTTAATGTCAAAAGTATTATTATGTTATGATAGGAGATTTTGGAATGTGCTCCAGAAAGAAGTGTATTCATGTTGTTTAATGTATTCAATATTTTTCTTTCAAAGTTTTTTTTCAGTTGAAAGTTCAGCAGTACGAACCTAATATGAGGGGTGTTTCTAGTTATTCATAGAAACTAAGACTACAAGAGTCAATGAACTGAAATTATAAATAGGCTTTATAAGAAGACTAGCTTTATCAGACTAGCAACGGAACTGCAATACAATTGAGTATAATATCAATGGAATATCCCAGTCCATTGTGAAAAATTACAATTCATGAAAATTTTATTCCTGGTTTGCTCGGTTACAATCTTCAGGGGTCAGAAGTTCTAATTACGCAACAGTTTGTGATAGTAATCTAACTCAGAATTTTGCCAGTAGCCGGCAGCAAATCCTGTGTATTATTTCCAACTCCGCCCTACTCTCTCCTGATTGGCTGACAGTTTCCAAACTAACGCGGAACTCTACTAATAGAGGGCAGCACCGGTTGGGTTATATATCAAACTCCGCCTACTCTCTAATGTGATTGGTCGAGCGTTAGTATTGTAACGAATGAGCTTCTAAACTCCGGCAATAGGTAGCAACATTTGCTGGGTCATGACTTCAAATAATACAGTGGAAGGATTGTCGGTTCACTTTTTCAATTTATTTAGAGATCTGAATACATATGGAAAAAGAAGATTAACTAGCGCTTTACATCTAACGCTTTTATAATGTATGAAGTGAGATATGTGATTCAATGGTCGTGGATATTTGTGAAACTTGTGAATACATATTTATACGAATACAAAAATATTTTTTTTTCCATTTCACTGATATCCAATTTGTTCTCTTCCAAAATTTTGATGTAACTTCGATAACTTTATATTTATAATTTTATTACACTTCATTCATGTATCGAGAAGAGCACGATATGTAAGAATAAATCAATAAAAGCCTCGTATTTAATGAAATACAAATGCTCGATCCTTCACGAAGAATAGCGCCTCCACATTATTCCGAGATGATTGAAAAATCCATCATTAATTTATTTGTTAAGAAACCTTTTAAATCATTGTTTACAATGATACATGATAAACGTACAGATAATTCTACATGAAAAAATATAATTATTAATTTCTTATATTTTGATTTTTTCTCTAATATTGTCGGTGGGAGGATGTCAGAAGCATAGCCTGCTCCAATTTGAAAGTGAGCTCTATTGAATTTGTAAACAATTACAAGTCAAAAGTAGAATTAATTGAGAAGAAATAAACATAGCTAGTGAACTGAAACAGGTAAGGCAATGCTGCTTTCATCATTGATGAAAGCCAAAAATTCTGATGATCCCGATGATTATGATGATGACTTGGATGATGCAAAATGTCACGGACTGTCATCTGCTGGCGATTGTACGTAGAACATTGGCGATCGTGCGTAAAGTGGACGATAAAGTGAGATGAAGAGATTCAGTTATGAATAAGATGAAGTGAAAAAGAAGATTACAAGATGCGATGAATTCAGGCACTTGTCCATCTTCCGCAGAAGCTACCGTTGTATTTTGAGCCTGCAGGAAGAACATTCTTACGGTAGCTATCCTGCGTCAAATCTTAGATCCTTTATTACTCTCTAATCCTTCACTCCATCAAACTCTCTACCCAACTTCATACACCCCACAAATATTCCCTTTCCTTCTCAATAAACCAAAAAGAGACTTCAAATCACAAGTGTGCAAGTTCTTCAACAACTACAAAGCACACGGATTTGAATTTACATTTTGAAAACGGTTGATACATCGCAGCTCGGGATTGATCGAGAAAATCATCATCAGTATAAATTCTGCTGCTCTTGTATTTAGTTTTAGTTTATCAGAGATTGACAATGGTGTAATAACCGAAACCGGTCTTTCTAAGTATCAATAAATCTGTAGTTTTTGACAATTTCTCAGTCTTTTTCATTCAAAATCATCATCATCTCTAACAAAAACTTCATCATCATGTACAACATTATCGACAGTACTGTTGTATAACAGTATCGCAACCAATATTATTGTATTAGCTATATTTTAATTGAATTGTGTGTTGTATGCCGTTTTTGGCACAATATACTAATTTGACAGTAGGTAATTGACAGTATACTAATTGTGACAGTAGGTAACTAGTCTACTTCTAACTAGTTGGCAATAAAGAGGAACTGCATAATTATTGAAATGGATGTATTCATGACGCGTTATCATTTTCGCATATATTTTTCCATAGAAGACAATTTTTGTGAACAGTATTAATCTAGTGAACGACTTTTCATCTTTCATTACGGATGAAAATTATTCAACATCATTTTTTATCCATGGCTCACAGAAGAGAAGAATGTTTGGTTTGTATATTTTACGTTCCACAATTCTATTAAAAATAAATTCATGTAATAACTATAGAAGTTCTTTCTAAGTTCTATTATAACTAGAACTATATACTACTATGGAGCTACTTTCATAGAAATAGAAAGAAAATAAAAATCTTAGAAATACAAATTTTTATTTACTTCATATCACTTAAAAATGGCATCAATGTCCGAAACATGTTGTGATTGAATATTTCAAAAAGGGTACTAAGATTTCTATTTTCTTTCTATTACTACTATGGAACTATAAATAGTTTAGCTTTCCTAGAAGATACATTACTGTACTTGCATTCCTGTCTGGTGTAGATATTGGAATATAGATATTATTAAAATTTTGGAATGGAGTGGTAGCATAACATCAATTGCACTTCCAGAGATTCTTGGAGAGACTCTTCCTATAACAATAAAATTGATATTTTTCCAAAAGGAATGAAGACTTTATGACGCTCTTAGCTGAAAGGCTTGATTTCAAATACATAGCCTACCGCAATTATTATAACACACAAGACAACCGAAAAAACTGGGTTGATGCCTTCTGTTAAATGATATCCTGTTATAAAATAGCTGCCTACTTGTCAGAAAAACCAGAGATGTGCTCTTCAGCTGGCATATTGGTATTTTAAAAGGTTTGTACTGTTTGAGGTTAAACAGAACGCGCTATACTGAGCGGCAGGACAGGTAACATAACAATGGAATGTGCTCTTTTGTACACCGTTAGTTATACTGAAAAATCTAGATATTTCTCAGTGGCCTACATATCTCATTGCTCCAAATGGAATGCCATCTACTCAAACACGTGTTATGTACATGTACATTCATGTTGTGCTCTATTTATTTACTAGCCTAGTGGTATTTAAATACTACATTTTTGATGCATGACTGAAAATATTATTTTCTAGGAAATAGAAAAGTGATCCTGATAAGTTATTTCATTATAAAAGAAATTGAATAATTAAAATTTTTACACTTTCAAGATTGAGCACAATTTCAAATGTCTAAAGAAGACGTGTCTCAAGAGGGAAAAACTCAATTTGGAAAATTGGAGTTTATTGGCTTTGGTTGCGTATTGACAAGTTTCAGTTTACTTGAAGATTGTTGCAGCATAGATCCACTGAAATTCAATGTCCCTGTTTAGTATTCTTAAAACAATGAGTAGTATTTTGAGAAAATCATTTCTAATTCAACTAAAAAATAAAGATACATGAAATTTTCAAACATGATATCACTGCAAATATTAAGTACGTATTATCTACAACTTACCACATTGAGTAATTTGAATGGAATATTTCAACAATATTATTGTCTTAGCAATAAAAGTTATCATACAAACATTATGATCAACTTTCAGTTTTTAACAGCTTCAACAAGAATTCAGCATTGAACAAATAACATTAACATGACAATAGTAATGGAATAAACTTTCAAGGAAATGTAACTGCAATCAATGTATTGAGTTGAATCCTATATTGGTAGCCATAATAATTATTGCATTGAAATGCCACATGCTGAATAAAAGAGGACATTTAGAAATCGAAGGTGGAATATCAATTTAGTCAGGTTATAAATACACTGAATGTTATTCAATGGACAGAATATGCCACTTTCTATTCAATAGAAACGTCACATTCAGTTTGGATCGTCTTAGTCAATTATGATTCAACACTAGAAACAGAGAAACTAAAACTACTGTTGATGAGGAACGATTGAAGATACTAATAATAAATACTATATACTAATTATAGTGACAAATACTATATACTAATCATAATAATAGATACTTATAATAATTATGGTAATAAATACTATATACTAAATGGCATTAGTAGCCGAAACATGTAGTAACAAAATAATTTATAAGGGATTAATATTTTTATTTATACTATATTCTAATTATAGTAATAAATACTATACTAATAGAAGTTTGATGTAAGTTAGCTTGAAGTAGGCCTAATGATGATAATTAATTCCTTATGCTATAAAATTTTACAAAATATTTCAGAAACTAATTTTCATGTCAGAATAAGCATAATTATCTCAAACTACAATGGATGATGTAAAAACTACAATGTCAAACTACACGAAATTCTCCACATCAGAATGAAACGCAAAAGATCATCGTCACTTTGATGCATAAATACATGAATATTTCGCTCCTTTCCATCTGAATGACGACCATAGCGTGTCTAGGCATTGCTTCTAGTGCTTTCGTTAGAAGAAAAGCTCATGAATATGTGAACCCAATTGCAAGTGCATTAAAACCATCTCTGTCTATCTCATTCCGTCTCATTCCTCCATCTCTTGCTAGTTATCTTGCTAGTTATCCACCGAGCTTCGAAGATCTCACTTTTCAGACGTCGCACTGATTTCGTAATGCGCATCTTTCGCTAATTTATTCAATTACATAACAATTGCAATTTCAATCGCACTGCCGAATTAATTGCGAATTCGTTCACTGCGCATGCGTAGATTAATAAAAAACACATCTTGCTCAAGTTTAGAGGAAGGAGCTTTCATTTTTTATTGAGACGCAGTGGGCTGCGAGTATGATAAAATGGAAACGGAATTAATGCTGCTTTCGTCATACATTTACAACATTCATGACTCTTGAGTGCCAGACTGACTCGGAAATGAACGAGCTAGCACGCTAGATTTCATTATAATTTGGATCTTGGCCAATGTTTTGGCAATATTTGTCTTAGTTTTAAACAAGTCTGTTTTTCTTTTGATTAGGTACTGTAATGCATGTAGAAATAATGATTGATTATTTCTAGAAATATTGATTGTTTTTGTATCTTCTATCAAACAAAATAGAAAATGAATCACCAAAAATTTAGGAAACGAGTACAGTAAAGTACAACTGGGACAAGTCAGGTTCCTCAATGTAAGAAAGTAATTACAAGTTTCCTCATAAAGAAATTTGTGGAGTGATTGGATTATGAATTATGGAATAGGTAGGTACCGCCGGTACTATCAATGAGCAATAATCTACGAGGCCAAGTTCGGCATACTTTGAGGTATATTCATTCATTGAGAATGCGAACATTTTTCGAGTATTCTATTTTGAAAATATGAAACAACTGCTATTACGTTATTAGTATCGTTGTTAGTTCTATTTCACATTGGAACTATCTTTTAATTACTTTTCTGCACGATTTAGTAACAAGTACAAATCCGTTTCATTATTCCTACATCCATACCCAAGCCACAACAAAGAGTGTTCCTCTCCTTCTCCAAAATAGAACTTAAATTTCAATCCTGGTGTTCCCTGTTTTTTATTGTCACTCGACTCCCAAGAACACAGGAGAGAACAGCTGCACTGTGCATCCTGTTCACATAAATAGAACGACCACAATAAAGGAGAGAAGATAAACAACCGAGAAAGATACGCAACAAAGAGAGATAGAACGAAAGAGAGGGGATGTAAAACAGAGATAGGATAAAGAAGAGCTCTGTTTTTTGGATAAGTATCATTGGTTTCGAGTTTGAATTTTGTCTGGCGTTCTAAATTTACCATGATGGTTATGTAGCCCATTTCAAATTCTTTACGATTTCAGTAAGCTACGTCAAGTTTCAGTTTGTCGAGTTTTTATTTGACCTTTTGCGATCATTGACCTGATAGTAATCTTCTTCTTCTTCTTCTTTTCCTTCCCCTTATGCCGCTAAGCGTCGGGTGCCTCCAGCCATTTCTTATATTGCACTCTATCCTGGGCCATCCTCCTAACGTCCGTCATTGTCTTTCCCTTTCCAGCCGCGATACTCGCCACATACTCGCTCCATTCCATCCGTGGTCGTCCCCTGCCTCGACGTCCCTCCGGTCTTGCTTCCATTACCATCCTTGCTTTTCTTTCCTCCCTCATTCGTGTGACATGTCCATACCAACCTAAAGCTTTTCGTTGGACAGAAATGATCAGCTCTTCCTCCTTTAGAGTATCTCTGATCACTCCATTTCTCACTCTGTCTCTCCTTGTCTTTCCAACGACTTTTCTTAAATATCTCATTTCTGAGGAGGTAATTCTACTTTTATGTTTATCTAGGAGTGTCAGGCATTCTGTTCCATACATTAGGATGGGCTTAAAAACTGCTTGATAGATTTTCATTTTTGTTCCCTGGCTTATCTCTCTTTTCCCAAGTAGTGTCCTGCTTATTTGGTAGTATACCTGGTTAGCTTTCCTTACCCTATTATTGATTTCTTCATCAACCTTTCCATCTGTGGAGATGACCGTTCCCAAATATTCAAAGTTATTCACTCTTTCCATAGATTTTCCATTCCACTTTATTTCCATTTCTGCATTTCCCTGCATCTTAGATATCACCATTACCTTACTCTTATCTGTATTTACTATCATTCCCTTGTCTCTTATTGCACTACACCATTCCGTGACAGAATTCTGAAGGTCTCTTTTGTTTGTTGATATCAATGCAATGTCATCCGCATAGATAAGTGCTTGAACATACACAGGACGGAGCTGATGATTTCCGACTTTACTTCTACTTGTTCTTCTTTTACATATTTTCAATATTTGGTCCATCAGCACTATGAATAACAGAGGGCTGAGGCTGTCTCCCTGCTTGACGCCTTTATCCATTTTAAACTCTCCGGACACAGCACCTCCTATTCTCACAACTCCGGTTACATTCTTGTACAGGCTCTTGATCCTTTTCATTATTTCATAAGATGCCCCCGCCTCCCTCAAGGCTGACCACAGGTACTCTCTAGGAACAGTATCAAATGCTGCTTTCAAATCCAGGAAGGCCAAGTAGGTGTCACCAGCGCGGCTCAGTCTTTTGTCCATGACTTGTCTGATAGTAAATATATGATCACTGGTCTGACGATCTCTTCTAAACGCCGCCTGTTCCTCCTCCAGTCCCTCCTCCACCTCTACTCTAAGTCGTCTTTCTAGTATCCGGGAATAGATCTTCAATACTACTGATGATAAGCATATGGCTCTGTAGTTCTCACATTGAACTGAACTACCTTTTTTATGTATGGGAACAATCACATTTTTCTCCCATTCTGATGGAATTTTGGCATACTGCCAGACATCTTTACACAACTTCCATATCCAGTTAGCTACTCTTTCCCCTCCATATTTAATGAGTTCGGGTGTTATACCATCATATCCAGCTGCTTTTCCCAATTTCATGCACTCTATGGCATTTTGAACTTCTTGAAAGGATATCTGCATTTGCTCTTCTACTTGATCTTCTTCATTAGCACCATCAATAGGTCTTACCTCCTCCTGAAATGCCTTTTCATAGTAATTTCTCCACACCTGCAATACATCTTTCAGTTCTGATTTCATCCTTCCCTCCTCATCAATCACACTTCTCACACGCTTTCCATACTTTCCTCGTAGGGCTCGAACTGTGTGCCAAAATTTATTACTCATTGCTTGACTGTTTTCCTCAATTTCCCTTCCAAACTCCTCCCATGACTCCAACTTAGCCTTTCTTACTTCTTGTTTGGATTCTCTTCGTCTTTGTACATATTCAGTCCAATCATCTGCATTTTTAGTTCTGAGAAACTTTTTCCATGCCTCCTTCTTCAGTCGAACCTTCTCTTTCACCAAATCGTTCCACCACTTGGTTCTTTTTACATGCTCTCCCACTACTGTCTTTCCACACACTTCCTCTGCAACTCTCAACAGCGACTTCTTCAGTAGGCACCATCTCTTCTCAATATTCTCTTCTGAGCTTCCATCAATTTCTTCCTCCTTCCTCAAGAGCTCCTCAGTTATCAGCCTTTGATATTCTCTTCTGTTCTCTGCCTTCTTCAATTCCATTATCTTTATTTTCTCATACTTGACAGATTTATACTTCTTTGGAGGTCTAATTTGTGTGTCCATAATCAATAGTTTGTGCTCTGTACTGAGCTCCGCACTCCTGTACACCCTCACATCCGTTACCGCATATCTGAAGTGCCTTGAGTATACAAAATAGTCAATTGCACTTTTGACTCCTCTGTTGGGTGATTCGAATGTGATTTTATGGATACTTTTATGGGGGAAGAAGGAATTTCCAACTAACAGATCGTTATCCACACAGAACTCCAGCATTCTCTTGCCACTACCATTCATTACCGACTCTGCTCCATGCTTTCCTAGGCATCCATGTCCTATTGTGATATCATTGCCTACCCTCGCATTCCAGTCACCCATGATTATTATGTGCTTTGCATACTGTCGGGCCTTATCAACTGTTTCCTGTAAGGCTGAGTAAAATGTCTCTTTCTCTAGTTCAGCCGAGTCATCTGTGGGAGCATATATTTGTATTAGTGACACCCTTTCAGCAAACTCTAAATCTGCAGAAATAATTCTAGAGTTTACTGCCGTCCAGCTCACCATTTTTCTTTGGCACTCATCACTTAGTATAATGCCCACTCCTTCCTTTGCTCTAGCTTTCATTTCCACCCCTGAATATAGAAATGTGTATCCCTTATCTAAAGCCATCTCACCACATCCTTTCTTTTTGGTTTCACTAATGCCCATCAATTTCAATCCATATTTCTCCATCTCCTCGACCACCTCACACTCCTTTCCAGCAATAGACGTAACGTTCCATGTTCCAAATTTCATAAAATTGCATTTCCGTTTTTTATTCCTTAAGTCCGGTCCTGTTCCGAGGCTCGTTAGTCTTCTCTGAATCCGAGTTTATCCAGCGTGTGGGGGATTAGCCCAACGACGCCTTCTTTGGAGTACTTCTTTGTCTGCCTCCTACCCTTCGACCTGTCCGGCTTGGGTGGCCCTGCTGGTAGTTACACTACCGCCGGCATAGCTCTCTGGGTCACAGGAGGACGCAAGCCCCTCCACCAACGACAAGGTGTTGTACTCCCCAGGAGGGGTTTGTTCAAATTGAGTACATTATAATGAAGTTAATTATTTCACAAATTGAGAACATTCTAAGAGACAATTTTCATCACTACGAGACAATCATAGTATAGAGACAATTTTCTCACAAATAGGAAATTCTATAAAGACAATAATTGTTTAACAAATTGATAAAATTCTTTAGATGTGATTCATTCATTATTACAGTACTGTATTACAATAATACATTCCAAACTTCTATGAACGATCTTCTACAAATAGTTATACTATTTGTGAATAGAGATTACGTGATGAACTGAAAACTCAAATTCTGTGGAGATACTATCTCTTCTTATCGATGAGCCTTCAATAATTAATTACTTTCCCACCGCTGGAATGCAGTATCACATGCAGTATGACACGAATCCGACACGACATGGGTTACAAATTGAAATTCAGACAACGGCGTTGTTCACACTGCGCCCTCCCTATATGGGCTTCCTGCTAGATGATGGCTTTTCAACTTTTTATTGCAAGCCGACTGCCTATGACAAAAGCAGCGTGAGTGCAGTTGTCACACCAAATGACACATATCCTTTACAAGACAATAATTACGACCGGCTTACAGAATGCAATTCAATTTTCTGCATTCCGCGGTGCAGCGACTGGAAACTGATGCTGTTCAAATAATACTGCATCCAACGAAGCCTAATATGGGAGAATATAATGAATTGGTGTATCAATTTTTAAATTTTGATTTCTAATTATAATGAAGGAATAGCGGTGCATCAGTTGAGGCGGAATTATTTCTGTAAAATACGTTGATAATTTTGAACTGTTTTAAGGTAGGCGCACACAGATCGTCATCGGACGGATGGCACGGATCAGACGATTAGATTTGATGCATTGTCTTCAATTTGAGTGCGCATACCTATACGATGCGGATAGGTATGCGCACTCAAATTGAAAACAATGCATCAAATCTAATCGTCTGATCCGTGCCATCCGTCCGATGACGATCTGTGTGCGCCTACCTTAAATGTTGAGTTTAATTTTGACTCAGAGAGTCAAATTCAATTAAAAATGAAAATGAAAAAAATTCTTTATACAATTATTCAATACATGATGTCCATTTTTCTTTAAATCTGAAGGACTACAGTTTTGATTTCAGTTTTTGTAGTGATTTCTGATCTAATTCTATTCTATTCATAATCTCTCTATTGATCCATTCATGAAATCATCACAAATAGAAACGTGTACTGTATTATCATTCATCCCCTCATCACCTGGGGGCTTGAAATACTTGTGAAGAATTGTCTTTGCAGATGAACAAATAAAAATCTGGTGTAGCGCACTCACACAACTCTCCTTGCCGTTATGAACATTGATCACCTGACGCTAGTGTTCCCGCGCATCTCAAGTCTACTATTCACAGATCAGAGCCAGCTTTTAGGTGAAAATGCTACTGAACAGTAATCGTAGAGATTTTCATGCTCAATCTTTATCACTTGAATTTTGTTCAAATTGTATCTGAAGCCTGATAATTGGGAATCTAAAATCAAACTTTGCATAGATAGGGCGGAGCTCCTTCAATTTTTACAGATAAATGGGACTTGTGGCATAGAGCTTATCAATGATTATTTTAGGTATAAATTTGATCAAAATCGTTGAAGCCGTTTTCGAGAAAATCGCGAAAAACCCTGTTTTTGACAACATTTTTGCCATTTTAGCCGCCATCTTGAATTGCATTTGTTCGAAATTGTTCGTGTTGGATCCTCATAGTGTGAGGACCTTAAGTTCCAAATTTCAAGTCATTCCGTTAATTGGGAGATGAGATATCGTGTACACAGACACACATACACTCATACACACACACACACACACACACACACACACACACACACACACACACACACACACACACACACACACACACACACAGCTTTAGATTTCTATTTTTATTTATATTCAAGAGTAGCCCTAACGGGGAAAAACAATAAATAAATAAATAAAAAAGAAACAATTATTTAATCACAACATGTTTCGGACATTGATGCCATTTTCAAGTCTTGAAAATGGCATCAATGTCCGAAACATGTTGTGATTAAATAATTCAAAAAGGGTACTGAGATTTTTATTTTTATTTTTATTACAACTAGCCCTATACAGAAAAGAGATAAATAAATAAGTATAACACCGTCTCTTCCAGAATCACTTGACACAAGTCAAGGACTTATGAGGGCCACCCTCTTTCCAGCTTTTCAAATGGCAAAACTCAAAAACATTACTGTATTTCAGCTTTTCAAATGGCAAGATCGTAAAATATATTTTATATTCTTGCTATTCACAAACAGTAGTTCCTAATCAGATAAACTAAATCCTTTGGACTAAAGAATGAACCTCATCTCTAACACTATAATGTATAGTGTTATAGTATATTGAAGATGCGCTTTTGTTAAATCCCGAAAGTAGTTACAGTTGCTCAACTTTGAAGAGGCAGAGTGTGAAATGTGATATAATCAAACTCTAATATAACTGGATATGAGAAATAAACGAGGAATATCGTGACATACTCTATTGGGTGCTAGAATCAATTAATTTCATGAAACAGTACTACATACTGTTGGTTATAGGTGTTTTTATCACGATTTCATTACCGGTATATGTGCCACGAGGAGAAAGGAGAGTTATCATCATCATCATCATCATCATCATCATTATTAGCGATATTTTACTCAATGGACTATCAAAACTCCCATGTGCCAATTATTGAAATTGAACATTGCTAATATCTCTGGACTCCCATGTGCTTTGCAACACCTGCAAGTATTAGCAAATACGTTGAGATTAATAGAAATGATAAATTACTATTTGAATAAATTCGTGACATGATTGATTGAGAATAATATTTTATGGATTTGTAGGAATGCTGAGTTCAACTAGTCTGGTATTACTTTAGGGTAAATTACTCTAAGTTTGGTTGAGAAATATGGTGAGTACTAGAGTATCTAGAATTACTAGTTTTCTCTGACAATTATAGATCTATCCCAATAGTTATAATGAATTCCAAATACTTAACAGTCAAAAGTCTAAAAGTATCGATTGTTTAATTCAACTACAGTACCTTCCTACAGTCTACATCCTAAAGTCTGAAAGAATTAATTTTATAATATTCAACTACATTACCTTCGTACATGCTAAATCCTAGTCTGAAATTATTGATTTTTTAATTCAATTACATTACCTTCCTACATTTTATATCTCAGAGTATGAGAGCATTGATTTTTACTTTCCTTGCCCCATAGGTAAGGAAAGTATTGCTTTCCGAAAAAATTAAGGTACCCCAATTTCTAAATTTCTATACGTTTCAAGGTCCCCTGAGTCCAAAAAAGTGGTTTTTGGGTATTGTCGTAATAATATATATATATATATATATATATATATATATATATATATATATATATATATGTGTGTGTGTGTGTGTGTGTGTGTGTGTGTGTGTGTGTGTGTGTGTGTGTGTGTGTGTGTGTGGTGTGTGTGTGTGTGTGTGTGTGTGTGTGTGTGTGTTGTGTGTGTGTGTGTGTGTGTGTGTGTGGTGTGTGTGTGTGTGTGTGTGTGTGTGTGTGTGTGTGTGTGTGTGTGTGTGTTTTTAATCTTGCTATTCACAAACAGTAGTTCCTAATCAGATAAACTAAATCCTTTGGACTAAAGATTGTTTATACAATTATTCAATACATGATGTCAATTTTTCTTTACATCTGAACCCAAGGAGAATGAATGTAGTTTTGATTTCAGTTATTGTAGTGATTTATGATCCATTTATATTCTATACATAATCTCTCTATTGATCCGATCATGAAATCATCACAAACAGAAACAAGTACTGTGTTGTCATTCCTCCCCCCATCACCTGGGGGCTTGAAATACTTGTTTTTGTGCAATATACTTGAAATACTTGAATGTTTTTGAAAATACTTGAAAAAGTGCAATTTTCATATATATGAGTGTATGTGCGTCTGTGTACACGATATCCCATCTCCCAATTAACGGAATAACTTGAAATTTGGAACTCAAGGTCCTTACACTATAAGGATCCGACACAAACAATTTCGATCAAATGCAATTAAAGATGGCGGCTAAAATGGCGAAAATGTTGTCAAAAACATGGTTTTTCGCAATTTTCTCGAAAACGGCTCCAACGATTTTGATCAAATTTATACCTAATATAGTCATTGATAAGCTCTATCAACTACCATAAGTCCCATATCTGTAAAAATTTCAGGAGCTGCGCCCCATTCATGCAAAGTTTGATTTTAGATTCCCAATTATCAGGCTTCAGGTACAGTTTAAACAAAAAATTTCAAGTGGAAAAGATTGAGCTGAAAATCTCTACAAATTAATGTTCAGTAACATTTTCACCTAAAATTGAAAATAAGCTCGAAGTTCGAGAAAATAAGATTATTAAATAGCAAACTGTTGGCAACTGTTGATTCTATTAAATCATTCACTATGAAGAGATAGCAAACTTCGTGTGTCTGCAGCGTTATTTTCCTGTCACCAGCTGGCTTAGATCTTTAAATAGTAGACTAGACTTGAGTTGCGCGGGAACACTAGCGTCAGTTGATCAATTTTCATAACGGCAAGGAAAGTTGTGTGAGTGCGCCACACCAGATTTTTCTATTTAACTACAGAAACTACATACATTCTACTGTGTATTTAATGAAAGAATGATAGCTTCCTATAAGTTACTTGCTATATTTTAGTTATATTATGTAGTACAATTTTCTGCCACAATTAATGATAATTGAAGATTATTGTGACACAAAATAAACTTTTATTTTTCCTATAAAATTCCTATAAGTACATTATCAAAATGATAGGGAGAGGAAAAAAAGTTATCCTTGTGCTATTCCTCTCCCAAATTTAGATAGCACATAGTCCGAAATAGGTTAAGTCTTGTAGTTCTTCAATTCACAAAATTTTCAGTCCTCAAGTATTTTCACAAAAATGGATTTTCAAATTTAGATGCTTCAAAACTAAAATTAGAAGAAATATTTCACATTATTATAACTAAAATAGGAGATATTCACATAATAAAAATATAATTTTGAAGAATTACCGAAAAAGGGTTTTGTCCTAATAAGGGTTTTGTCGTCCGAGTATGTTGACTCAATCACTTATCTGATAATACTTGTTACAAGGTGCTAATACTTAATCAAACTGTATCATACCATGATTACATACCATAATAAAGTATTCTATTCAATATGGATAACTGCCACAATATCACCTTCATAGCTATTCAGAAAAAAGGTTCACATCTTCTGCAACTACTCATTTAAGGGCATTAAGGTACCACGGACTCTGAACGCCTCTAATAAGGTATTCTCTAAATAGACAGATTTAATTCTTTTGCTATCGGACCATACAGTCATCAGCAACGTCAGTAAAATATTCATAACACTTAATTAAAAAGAATGTGTGAAAAACTCCTCAAAAGAATAGAAGGGGTTTGCACGCAGAAGATCAAATAGTGATTCGCTGAACAGAGAGACTGGATAGTTTTTCATTGAAAAATCAATGCATTCAACCACTAAATAACTTCTAAATAGAGGAAATATATAAGGGCCTTAAAGTATCAATAAAATATTCATAACACTTAATTTTAAAAAATGTGTAAAACTCCTTCAAAGAATAGAAGGGGTTTGCACGCAGAACATCAAATAGTGATTTGCTGAGCAAAGAGACTGGATAATTTTTCATTGAAAAATCAATGCATTCAAACACTAAATAACTTCTAAATAGATAAAATATAAGAAGGCCTTAAGGTATGAAGGCCTCTAAAAGCCTCCAATAAGCTATTCTCTAAATGCATTCAAACACTAAATACCTCCTAAATAGAAAAAAGTCATACATCTCAAGGATATTTTGAATATTCCAAGTAGTAGAATACTCAGTGGAATAAAAATAATTATGGAAGAAGCTACGAGGTTGTACTCGTGATAAGAGAGATTCATCCTAATGAAATTCAGCCTAAAGGATGGAACAAAGGCATGCAATATTATGAATGGACGATTTTCCTGCATCCTTGACAGTTCAATGGCTGATAATATGGTGAGATTCATTCCAAACTGACAGCATTCCTTATGAATAACATCAGTACTTCCCATTCAACCAATGCTGACAGTTTGGAGTAATTGCGAGAGCCCGAGGCTAGAGGCACGCATCGTTCTCATAATTAAAGTTGAAAAATCAAGATTTTTGACACCTGATGCCACAAAAATGATAATCACGACCTCGCTTAAAAAATAGAGAACAATTAGAGTGAAATTAATTGCGGTGAAATCGAGAACGAATGATCAAATCAAGACTCCGCCAACCTTCTTTCAACAGTGCTAGATGGAGACAAGGCTACAATCCAGACAACCTCTTCGTAAGTGAGGCAATAGTACAACAAACTGTCAAATATGTTGAAAGTCCCCTTCCCAGAACACAGCATAGAGCATTAACGTGCAGTATAGAGGCTGTTATAAAGGCAGAAACTGTCCCTTTCAAGCGAAGATTCAACTTTAAAAAAGCAAAATGGGACATGTTTGCTCAAGATTTGGACAGAGAGATAATAAAGCTAGAACCAATTCCCAAATCTTATGAAGCTTTTGTGAACATGGTGAAGTGGATATCCAGAAAACACATTCCAAGAGGATGCCAAGTAAACTACATTGCTGGCCTCGACCATGACTCTCTGGTAGCTCTTAATAACTATGGGAAACTGTTTGATGAGGACCCCTTTTCAGATGAGACTATAAACACCGGTGAACAGCTACTGTCTCTCATAGCAGAATCAAGAAGAGAAAGATGGTGCAACCTACTTGAACAGCTAGATATGAAGAGAAACAGCCGCCGAGCCTGGAAGCTACTGAAGAATATAAGCAACGACCCAACCACAAATAAATCGAACATTGGTGATGTCACAGCGAACCAAATTGCTCATCAGCTCCTCTTGAATGGCAAAACTACAGGAAGAAACATGAGAACAAGGATTGAGCGAGAACAGGAAAGTGAAAACCACTCTTTGGACACCCCATTCACAATGCAAGAGCTGCAAGTGGCTATCAAACAGATGAAAGAGCACAAGGCGGCAGGTGTTGATGACTTGAGAACTGAGCAAATAAAACAGTTTGGACCAACAACAAGAACTTGGCTTCTGGACTTCATCAATAACTGTGTCAACACTTTGCAAATTCCAAAAGAGTGGAGGAAAGCACGAGTGATAGCACTCTTGAAGCCTGGGAAAGAGCCAAACAATTGTAAAAACTACAGGCCTGTATCTCTACTTTGCCACCTTTTCAAGTGCATGGAGAGGATGGTATTCAACAGGATCTCTGAAAAAATCGACCAGTCCTTGATTCCCGAGCAGGCTGGTTTCAGGACTGGCAGATCATGCTGTGGGCAAATTCTCAATCTGACACAGCACATAGAGGATGGTTATGAGAGGGGTCAGGTGACAGGAGTTGCATTCATTGATTTAAGTGCAGCTTACGACACCATCAATCATAGAAAGCTGACCCATAAGCTGTATAACCTCACCAAAGATTACAAGCTGACAAGGTTTATTGAATGCACTCTGCAGAATAGAAGATTCTATGTAACGCTGCAGGGAAAGAATAGCCGGTGGAGACAACAGAAAAACGGTTTGGCACAGGGAAGTGTTCTGGCGCCCCTATTATATAACATCTACACAAATGACCAACCAAACAGTCCCAAGGTGAAACGATTCATTTATGCTGACGACACAGCAGTGGCTGTACAAGCAAAAACCTTTGACAAGGTGGAGGAAGAGCTTAGCCAGTACCTTGAAAATCTTGGTGTGTACTACAAACTTAATAACCTCAAGCCCAATCCATCTAAGACTCAGGTGTGCGCTTTCCATCTCAGAAATAAAGAGGCCAAAAGAAAACTTAGAGTAAACTGGATGCAACAAGAACTTGAGCATTGTGAGTGGCCTAAGTACCTTGGTGTCAAGCTGGATCGAACGCTGTCATACAGAGCACACTGTCAAGACACAAAGATGAAGGTGGCTGCTAGAAATAACATAATACGTAAATTGACAGGTACAACATGGGGGGCTAACCCCAGTGTTCTACGTACATCAGCCATTGCACTATGCCTTTCCACTGCAGAATATGCTGCCCCAGTTTGGACAAACTCTGTACATGCCAGACATGTTGATACGGCGGTCAATGAGACTGGGAGAATAATCTCAGGCTGTCTCAAGCCCACACCCATTGGTAAAATTTTCCCAATCATAGGAATAGCTCCACCACCCATTCGCAGAACTGTTGCAGCAGAAGTGGAACGGAAGAAGCAAATCAGCGACCCAAGACACCCTCTGTTTCACCATCAACCAACGGCAACAAGGCTCAAGTCAAGAAGGAGCTTTATCCAGTCAACAGTACCTCTTACCACAACTCCTGAACAACGAAGGTTGGATCTATGGCAGGAGGAACTGCAAAATCCGCTCCTGGAACTGAAAGAAAGTGCTAGCTGTGGTAGTGAACTCTCTTTCACAACTTGGAAGTCTTTAAACCGACTACGCACAGGAGTCACAAGGTGCAAATCGAATCTACTACGCTGGGGTTACATTCAGGACGATGCTGCCTGCGACTGCGGCCTGGAACAAAACTACACTCACCTATTGCAGTGCGAGTTGCTTGACACAAACTGTTCTCACGACGACCTCCTCCAAAGCAACGACAAAGCCCTCCGGGTGGCTAAATTTTGGGAGCGAAATATATAGAAAAATAGAAGACTGGTGATCCTGGACTCGGAAAGTAAAGTAAGTAAGAGTGATAAGAGGAAGAAGGAGAAGAAAAATTCGAGGGACGAGGAATTAGACGAAAGAAAAAATGATGAAAATAATAAAAGGAAGAATAAGAAGAAGAAGAAGAGAAGAAGAAGAAGAAGAGAAGAAGAAGAAGAGAAGAAGAAGAAGAGAAGAAGAAGAAGAGAAGAAGAAGAAGAGAAGAAGAAGAAGAAGAAGAGAAGAAGAAGAAGAAGAAGAGAAGAAGAAGAAGAGAAGAAGAAGAAGAGAAGAAGAAGAAGAAGAGAAGAAGAAGAAGAAGAAGAAGAAGAGAAGAAGAAGAAGAAGAAGAAGAAGAGAAGAAGAAGAAGAGAAGAAGAAGAAGAGAAGAAGAAGAAGAGAAGAAGAAGAAGAGAAGAAGAAGAAGAGAAGAAGAAGAAGAAGAGAAGAAGAAGAAGAAGAAGAAGAAGAAGAGAAGAAGAAGAAGAAGAGAAGAAGAAGAAGAGAAGAAGAAGAAGAAGAGAAGAAGAAGAAGAAGAAGAGAAGAAGAAGAAGAAGAGAAGAAGAAGAAGAAGAAGAAGAAGAAGAAGAAGAAGAAGAAGAGAAGAAGAAGAAGAAGAGAAGAAGAAGAAGAAGAAGAAGAGAAGAAGAAGAAGAAGAAGAAGAAGAAGAGAAGAAGAAGAAGAAGAAGAAGAAGAGAAGAAGAAGAAGAAGAAGAAGAAGAAGAGAAGAAGAAGAAGAAGAAGAAGAAGAAGAAGAAGAAGAAGAAGAAGAGAAGAAGAAGAAGAGAAGAAGAAGAAGAAGAAGAAGAAGAGAAGAAGAAGAAGAAGAAGAAGAAGAAGAAGAAGAGAAGAAGAAGAAGAGAAGAAGAAGAAGAAGAAGAAGAAGAGAAGAAGAAGAAGAAGAAGAGAAGAAGAAGAAGAGAAGAAGAAGAAGAGAAGAAGAAGAAGAAGAAGAAGAAGAAGAAGAGAAGAAGAAGAAGAGAAGAAGAAGAAGAAGAGAAGAAGAAGAAGAAGAAGAAGAAGAAGAAGAGAAGAAGAAGAAGAGAAGAAGAAGAAGAGAAGAAGAAGAAGAAGAAGAAGAAGAAGAAGAAGAAGAAGAAGAAGAGAAGAAGAAGAAGCCCGACAGAAATTCCATCAAGATATAATATGCACTAACAGATCAGCTTCCTTGAGCCGTATTAATTTTGCAAGCAACACCTTGCCAAATTTAGACGTTGAATTTATAATAAAACTTGTGTTTAAATTGTGATACGGCATGCAAATAATGCTCCACTTTTCAAAATAGCCATCTGATTGGATTCAATTTGCATTTTTTCAGCCTAAATAGGATGATGATTGCTAAGAAAACAAGTGGAAGATGAATATCAAGTTGATAAGTGGTGATTAGGCAGTCAGCACATGCCTAAATGGGCTAAAAGGCTAATAATGCTTGATTGATTCCCAAAAATGCTTAATAGTTTTGATTAAGAATGTTGTGAACTCAAACGATGATTAGGTTCATTTACAGATTTTAATAGCATAATTAAACTCTATTTATTTAGCGAGAGGTTAGTTGAAGATTTTTTTTCGAATTAGTTTCTGTATAGCTACGATAATAGTAACTGTTGTTTTGAGGTTTCCAACTATGCTCTCAGTATGGTTCTCTGATTTTCGAACAGCGAAAAATGAAAAGCGTTTTACACCTTTGTGCAAGGAAATCACTGGATAAGCTACCAATCTGAAATATATTCTTTGGTGTCTTGATATTAAGCTTTGATTAATTGCTTGGAAACTTCAGTTAGAGCTAATTATTTCCAAGCAACTTTTATTTGAGAGGCAAAGGCAATTTCAGTAAATTTTTACCCAACCGATTTAGAAATAAAAATTGAGAAATTAAAGCTACATGAGCCACTGAAAACTGGTTATTGCTATGCACCATTTGTTTCCATGAATAACAAATACCAGCATATCAGTGAATCAGTGTCAACCACAAGCTAATCTATTTGAAAATTATATTTTCAGATTCACTAATTTGGTAATGTCTTCATGAACTGGATACCATAAACCTGAATATCCTTTTAAACGAGGACAGTTCAACATGAGGATGGTACAATCAATTTTAAAATAAAATTTAATATGGCATATATATCTACAAGCCACCTCAATATCCACAATTTTTTGTTTTAATTCATGATTATACTGTAGTTATATTTGATTATTTATAACATATTATATTCTTGAAATAGTAGAGTAGTAAAGAGAAATTGAACAGTAACCATCCGAATATGTAATAATACTGAAATATCCACACAAAATATGTAATAATATGTTAATTTATCCTAATCACAAAAGAAAATCTTCTCGGTTGACACAGAAATACAAGTATCCTTCAAGTGATAAGAATTGGAAAAGGTTTGAAATTTTTTCTCTTAGTGAATTTTCCTTTGTATAGTTGAAGAATTTAGGTGAGAGAGATCTCCTATTCAAAATAATTACAGCAAACTATATAACTGGAATAGAGCATAGAAGATTACAACAAGCTTTAGGCCAATGTAATATAAGCATCACAAACTAGTCACATACATGACATATACTACATGACATGACATGTACTTAAGTTTAAATCTTAAGCATATTCACAGGAAATCCAGCGAGGAGCATTAGATTGATCCATCGCATCATAAACGTTGTATTTTTATTCTATTTAAATGTTAAGGTTAGCAAGTCACTGAAATCAATAAAGATTTTGGACCGGATTCAATTCTGGTTTGCAAATTAGGCTTGCATTACAAAATAATAAATAAGTATGCTTACTTATGATGTAAATAGCACATGTAAGAGGTGTCAGTACAGTATTATTACAAAAGCAAGGAACATTTATTCGTTATTGAAATATGCATAAATACTGATAGTTATCAGATAGGATGAGAACGAAATTATCATTACAACACACAGCACCTTCAATTACAAATTACCAATAAATTGACCAAGATAAGCCTAATGTCTAGATGGGTGAAGTTTAATAATATTCTATTCGTACTTTTTGATTAAGTTAAATATGACCTATGAATGACACAAGAGAGTATGCCAATGAAAACAAAAGGAATAAAGAATGCAGTGTCTAAACAACATTCAAGACTGGAATATCTTGACAAGTTGGTTGACAAAAATCACAATATCAAAATATCATATATTATTGACTTAATTCCAGACCATTCAATATAATAATCGAAATATTACGTAAAATGAAAACCAGGTGATCCAAGAATGATGTTTATTCACTTGATACTCAAGTGAAAGAACCAATAAATTTAGAAGAATCTGACTCAACCTTACTGATAAACTGGTACTGTTTTCACCTAACATATCTGACTCTATAATCTTTAATTGCTTCAAAAAGTGGCGAACAATGAATATACTTAATATTTGAATGGTGAACTGTATTTTAGATGGCATATTTTACTTATAAAAGATAGTATATTTTTTGAGAACGAGGAGAATATTTTAAAACAAGCATTTGAACCCACTTGTTGAACACAACTTTTAACGTCTCCTCTTCTACAATTTCAATCAAACCTTGACCGGTCATTTCAATCAAGAAAATTGAGTTCCATCTCAGTGTCCCTCAACATCTCTGGTCTACTTTGGAGATAAAATCCGGATACTTTACGACTTTTGCTGATAACATTGCCGTTGTTTTGGTCAGAGAACTGGGTAAGTATCCCATAAACTGGGACAATTTCTTCTTCAATTTACTGAACTGAACTTTGAAATTGTCTTTGTAAATTAGAGAGACTTGAATCGTCTAATAACAGACGACAAGCTAACATCAGTGCAGTGTGACCGCTTCATCATTTATTGCAGGACTTTGATGAAAATGAACTTGAACAATCAGAAAGTGTTTTGTCCACTTTCTTGTTTCTTCAATAAGGAAACTCCCAACCATCCCGCCATTATAGCTCACATTTCAATTTGATGAAAACAAACAATTTCTTCATTATTTAACTATAATTCTATTATAGAACTGTTATCTTCAATGCTACCAATTCCAATACAATAATACATTGTTTGTTCCAATATGCAATTTAAATTATTTAAATTTGGAAAAAAAGCTGCGATACATTATTTGTGCATTGAAAATTTTCACTTTAACTATTTCTAAATGATATATTACGATTGACTACATTTTATATTATTGTATACCTTATTTTTATATTGACATACTCTATCTGAAAATTTTAAACTAAATCATGAATAAATAAATTATGGTTTGATTGAGATGAAATACTGATGAATCAATTATAGTAAAATTATATTGAGTGACTATAATATTAATTCAACAACTATTAAACTAATACAGATTAATTCTGAAGAGAATATTATTTATAGATTGAATTAATTCTCAAATATGACATTTCCAGGACATTGGAAGGTATTTATTGAATGCTGGAAAGGAACTTACCAACTTATTTTGATTGAGAAGACTAGTTGATGAGTAACTCATACATACCTGGAACAAAAGAGATAAATCATTATATAAAGGGTGCATTAAAGCAAATTTGTTAAATCTATTCAACAAGTCACGAATATTGAAATTCTACGAGTTGTCTCGTAAGTAAAAGACTTATTAAAGAAACTTAAAATAATATTAAATCGAAAAGTGGCAAGAGATTTCTCAAAAATCAACATTAAAATGGAATTATAAGAAGATTTTTCATCACCAATGATACAACCAGCCGTGTTGGTCTAGAGGAGCATACAGATTTACGCGCCGCGAACACGTGCAATTCACTTTTCATCAGCTGATTATATCTGTATTTTTACAGAAACGGTAAGATACAGATATAAAAAGCTTGGCATCAGCTGATTGGGGGTGAATTGCTCATGTTCGCGGCGCGTAAATCTGTACGCACCTTAGTGGTTACAAACTTCGGTCTGCTAGCACCGCCTGGTTCGTGGGTTCGAATCCCGCCAATGGCATGGACGTTTGATCATCTCATCAATTCACCACTGCACTTTCCATAACCCACGCACAAGCGAAAAAACTCATGAGGGCATCATCCACAATAAATGAATAATATATTAAAGAAGATCAAATTTGAACTTTAATACAATACTTGAAAGAATTCATCAAACCCTAATTAAGATTTAAGCCAATCATAAACTATCAAAATACCGAATGCCTATCCGAATACCTCTGTCTTCCGCATTTCAATAACACTCCATCCTACCCAACAATAACACAAGCTCCTTGAGTAATTCTCTAATAATTCCCAGCAATTACAATGAACGAAACACAGCAATTGTAGAGACATCTCGGATTCGTAACGACATTTCAATAACAGCCTCACTCCGGCAGCTTTGATTCCTTCCTCCACAACTCAATTACCTGCATTTGGTTTACATTGTCTTTCACTTTGCATTGAAGAAGACAAGAGTCACTTTCTTCGGGTCCCACAATTGTTGTTCAACTCAACTTCCGACGGAAGAATTGGCTGCTCCACCATCCTCACAAAAAACGAGGAGGATTTTCACTTCCGGACCAGCACTAGACCCTTGTCTGTGAATTCATTCAAACCTGTCAGCATTGAATGAATGGGGAAGCATCAATGTTATCTACAAGGAATGCTGCCACTTCAAAGTAAATCTTAAACTGTCAGCATTGTTTGAATGGGAATCACTGATGTCATTCATAAGGAATGCTGACAGATCAAAGTGAATTCCAGTATATACACTACCCAGTATATAGACAGATGTATAATTCAGGTACTAACTATACTCAACTACTGGATTGTTAAGTTGATAGTTACATTTGGAAAGTTGATGTTTTTCGACAGCTTGCAATCGGAAGCTAGAGTAGTAAGTAATTGGAAACAGGATTAAAATCTGGTTAGAAGACAGCAGAAACTTTCAAGATTTGAGATGAAACTGGTGGATCAATGAAGGAAGTAATTTTGAACTCTGGAATAGTGCAATGAGATATGGAAAATCGAGAAAAGACGTAATAACTAAAAGGGCCGGTTTCCGAGCTCGGGATCTATAAGTTTTGGACTCGCAGAGTCCAGGACTAAAATAAGCTCTCGGGTCTAAATCAAATTTCTGAGTCACGGGTTTATGTTCAAAACTCCGGGGTCTATTAAGTT
Source organism: Nilaparvata lugens (assembly GCF_014356525.2). Taxonomy (NCBI): domain Eukaryota; kingdom Metazoa; phylum Arthropoda; class Insecta; order Hemiptera; family Delphacidae; genus Nilaparvata; species Nilaparvata lugens. The sequence continues at coordinate 13,751,055 of NC_052510.1, forward strand.
CTCGACTTATCTAAGTCCAGGACTTTAACGCAGTAAACATGAGGGAAATTCTCAATATTTTGCTGTTGTATTGTTGGCATTAGGCCTTTAGCAAAACAGCTGATTGCAGCGGGATAATCTAAATGCTCTCCAAACTATTTTGTAACAATTATGTTGTGAAATACGTTTCGATTTCTTTGTATGGTGTAGGTCAATAAATTCAAAGCAAAACCTAACCTTTTGAAACATGAATAAAAAATAAACATTTCATTTTACGTTATGCTATTATTTAACATTGATTTTGGAATAAAAATTTTAGTATGCTACGGTACCTATTGAGTTGGAAAACGTATTTGTTTTCAAAAATACAGGAATAATAATTTTTTATTGTTATATTATTATTAATAATATGTTGAATATGGCATTGATTAATAATATTCACATTGGGAGATCAAATTCCAAAGCAATCCGGCTTGTATTATTTTTCTTGAACCTTTTGTAGGTTCTGTCACAGCCGTAAAATGAGGTTAGTTTTTTACGCATAATATTATGAAGAACTTTATTCCAAAATAAACTTGCAAACTGTAAATTATGAATTTAGATGGACTAATTCAAATAATTTAGGTATTCCATGACATTTATTTGGCTATTCATCTACTCCAAAACAATAACTGGATTGTGTTTGCTCGGTTAAGTCTAGAACTTGAATTTAAACCCTACCCCAGTCGCGGGTTTAAAATCAGTTTTAAGCTCTGGACTTAACGATTTTTATAAATCCTTGACTCGGAAAGAGGCGAGAATCTGATTCAAGTCCTGGACTTATAAGCCCTTTACTCAGAAAGCGAAATTATAAACTCCAGGGTCTAACGTGATCTCTAAACTCCAGGGTCTATTTGAGTCCTCGACTACGTTAACGCTCTGACTCGGAAAGCCAATTTTCTGACTCCAAGTTTGAAGCCGGTTTAAGTCTAGAACTTAGCTAAATCCCGAGCTCGGAAACCGGCCCTAATTGTTTGATTATGAAGTTGAATGATTTGAACACAGTAATATGGCAAAATAAAGGCAAATTTATTAACAAAATGTCTTTTGCTGCTCGTCACATTGGGTTAAGACCAATTCGTCGAAGATACGTTATTATTTGGTCAATACTGTTAAATGTTTCATCAATATTAGTTTTCAAAGCTTTTCTGAATAAAACTAACCGATTACAAATCTCACAGGTTTCCCAGTAAAATGTTACAGGTTACTATCACTTGGATGTGTGTAATTTTGGAAGGATGTATTATGTTGAGCTTAAAATGTTGCAAATTTAGAGGTATAAATCGATAACCTTAAATCAAAAACCCACCATTTTCAGCTATACTTTCAGCGTAGCAACAACATTATCGTGACTAAATCGTCAATTTCGGAAAAGCGTGATTGATTATTTCCATGTCCAACCAAAGAAACATGCAGTTCTATTACAACATGAAATGCATCTCTTATCCCCGTAAACGTTCACATGCATTCAGCTCGTGAATAACTGTTTTTAATTGAATAAAGATGATGATACGATTGAAATCAGTATTGGATTTATTGCAATTCCTTTGTAGAACAATAAAAAGGTACACGAACAGTGTTCATTATAATGAATGTAATTAACCTGCGGTTTGAAGAGGGCTTCAATCATATCCTGATTATGATACAGATAGATGAGTTTATCAATAGGTAAAGTATAGCTACATGTATAGTTTGTGAAGAAGGTTGTAGTCCATAATTTGAACAGGTAACAGATATAGGTAGAAGTGCATCAAGTTATAGTGATTGCAATCATGGTTGCCAACATTAACCTAATCGGTTATGATCGATTTGCATAAAAGTAATAACGCCTAGATTAAAGTCACGATGACTAAACTAGATAATGGATTAGACACGTAATATCCTGCAACATGCTAGTATCACCTGCTAGTAGATTTAAATTTGAAAATGTAATTATATGACGTTACAGATCGTGTAAATATTCTTGGAAGAGTCTAGGAACGAATGAAGAGGAGTAGGTGTGATCAGAAAAAACATAAAGAATACAAGAAACAGTTTGAAGAAGGAAGAGAAAGAGGACGATGATGAGTAAAAGAAGGAGAAGGAAGAGAAGAAATGGCGAATGAATGAGCAGAAGAATACACAGCATATATGAAGAATTAAGAGTAGATGCATAAAAGCAGGAGCATAAATGTACTAGGATGAAGAGAATGTTGATGCAGTTTCAAAGTCTCAAAGAATTTTAAGGAATAGAACAAGAAAGAAAGAAGCTAAAGTGGAAGTTCTAAGAGGTTGGAAAAATGTGAGAATACGAAGGTCAAAAGAGAAAAAAGAAGAAGATGAAAACGAAAAAGGGTGAAGGAAGAAGAGTAAGAATATAATTGGAAGATGATGAAGGAACATTATAAATAAGAGAAAAACATGGTGGAGGAAACATGGAATTTCAGATGAGAATTGAGATGAAATTCAATAAAAATTCTGAAAAATGTACTGTGCACCATTAGAAATGAGAGGAATCAAGTATTCGAGAGAGAAGGATTCAAATGAGAGGTATTGGGGATTTTTACTAAGTGAATATTGTAGTCCCTAATAAATAAGTACACCAATTACACTCATTGTTTCGTTTGTGTAAGACACCGCAAATATTTGAGGAAAGAAGTGAATTTAGAGGGGCGCTCATCTTGAATAGGAACACGAATAGGAACACGAGACACGGTTAGAAACGCTTATCTTAACCAAAACAAGCACCCACATAGACTAAGTCCTTGAGTTCATGAGTGGTGGTGAAGTACAAAACTCAACTAATTTCCTATTTCTAATTTGATGTCTAACTGGAACTATAAAGCTTATAAAGCGTGGTGAGAAGCTTAATTCTCCAAAGAATAAACAGTGAACAAACTGTGTCGATGTACCAAACAGTGTTGGTACTTTACTCCCATACAAAATATCTTTCGAGAAAAGATACACAGAAAAAGACACATCACTGTCCAAGCAATCACGTCGCGGTTGAATGAAACGGAATTTTTAATTACAGTCGGCGACTAATTTTAAAAATAAATATGAATGTAATGAAATGAAATTCTAAAATATGTAAATTATAGAGAAACAGCAGATTTTCGACACGAAGAAGAAAGCAGTAGTTGGATGTGTATAAACTTTCTAACTAGTACAGCACGATGTTCCTTGCCAATGAAGAGTGCAGTGGACACTTTCGTTGGCTACAAATGTTTATTGTTGAAGCCATGATTCCTAGCAATATTCCTTATGTAGGGGAAAACATTTGTGTATCTTACTAGTCTAGTTGGAACCTGACATGAATAATATACTAATGTATAATAGTACACTATGTACACAGTATCTATACAACCATGGTTATAATTATATATAGTTACTGTAATATGTAGTCTAAGTGGTGTACTGATAGTAGTATAGTCATAGTAGTCTAGATATATTAGTAGAAATATGTAATTATTGAAAGCAATACAGCTTTAGTGAGGTCCACGTTATAATGGCAATGGATAAAGATAGAACAGCGATGCCGATTCTCTGCATTAATTAATTATATTTCTACACTGTCAAAAACATAATTGGCATCGTTGTGGACCTAGAAAAGGACAGTAACACCGGCTTTGTCGAATGATAGACAAGGATAGCAAAAACCAAAATTAATCAAATACTGTCATTATAACGTGGACCTCACTATATAGCAGTATCTGAGATATGAAGATTACAGAGAAACAGCAATCGTATTTGTAGTGCAGTATAGTAGTGAGTTGTGTATAGCAGGGAGACAAGTTTTTGGAAAAAATGTACTTATCAGAGGTTTGGAACCCTAGAAAATTGTATACAGTGAAGATAATGACCTGCAGAACATGATCTATTAGTAGGTAGTATTAAGTTTCACTACATGGTGTATCAATTGAATGTGAAGTTAATTGAAATGAAATAAAAGACTAATTAGAACTTCTCAGATGTTGGGAAACAACCCAAACCCAAACTACTAAGTTGATACATTTCAACAATACAGGAACTTTTGTTGTACTTTGGTAGGTAACTGTTGTAGTAAAGTATATAGTGTACATTCAGTGTAGTTTCTATAGTATATATGTGTATGAGAAGACTGCATTCTCAAGAGTTCTAGAACCGAGTACCACAGAAACATTGATTATTTTGCTCCATCTATTGGGCCCATTATAAAACTCAAAGACCTTGAAGAGATATAGACCCACAATTCCTATGCCTTCTCAATGATAGCTCTTACTTGAAATTGAAGGCCGCCATTGGGGTATTTTAGCACGAGATATTATATATTATTTATTTGTGATACTATAAATCACAAAGGCATTGGTGGCATTGGTATGTAATAATCTTATAGGTTGCCCCCTCAATGGCGGATTTCAATTCCAAGTACGACACTAGCGCTGCATGTGAGTCTGAGCATCTTTAAGGTCTTTGATGGAACTAATCAAATTTCATAATCATACTACGATAATTTACTACCACATTGATCATAGTCATATAGTTCAAAAGAGTGTTCTGGTCCAATGTCGAAGGACAAACATTACAAATAATAAACATTACAAATCCACTTAGATTGAGTTTGCTGCCTTATTAATCAGACTCATTAAATCAAGCACTGATGTACCTTTTGAATTCTCAGGAACCCCGATAAGATTGAGAAAAGACAATTCACTACTCTTCAAATCTAGTTACTAACAAGTCGAATAACTACTAAACTCCAGTTATACTGTAATTCTTATTACTCTACTAACTAAAGAGATTCTAATGAAAATCTGCAGCTTACATTCACAGTGGAGAAGAAAAATAAAAAGAATTCGCACGCACAACTCATCATAACCAGGTTGAATGCTATTAAGACCGTTAGTGAGAGCCCGTTATGAGCGTTGGAGACTCGAGGTGTAAGCTATAGTAGGCAGGTTGAAGGCAGCTAAGCTAGGAAAGCATCCATTGATGATAGGATGAAGACTGTTAAAATGTTATAAGGCCATAGAGAGGCCAAAGTAACTATCAAACTACACAAACTATTTGTATGGGGAAGGTAACTGAAGTTCTCAGACCAAGATCAATTATTACAATAATTTTCAGAGATCTGGATTATTTGTATACTTCATTGGAAGGAGGTATCTTTCTTTCAATGCAGACTTCACTATCAGCGACATCACTAGAATTAAGGTGGGCAATGAAAATAGTCAATAGTAGAGTAAATTTTGAATTGTGGGTAGTAATATAAATTTTCGGCTCTAAATTTATTAAATAAAAATACTAAGAAATTGTCAAAAACCACAGATTTATTGATACTTAGAAAGACCGGTTTCGTTTGTTACACCATTGTCAATCTCTGATAAACCGCGAGTAACAATAAATCTGCGGTTTTTGACAATTTCTTAGTATTTTTATTTAATATTAATAATTACCACAATATCAACTACAACTGCAATTTCTCAACTACACAAAAAGTCCAAATTTAATATTTTCTAAATTTGGCTTAGTGGTTTTGTGTTTTGCTTCGGTTTTGTATATGTTTGGACTTTTTAACATAAAAAAAATGTATTTCGAAGTGAAAAGTGTTAATTTAAAGTATTGTGCTTACTATAACCTTAGTGTCCGGTTTCCCATTAGAGAACTTCGGACTATATATGGCGAGTGGAACTACCCTTGGGCCTCCCCACCATTGAAAGCCATACGATAATAATAACAATTAGTTTGTATAATTGAATGCATTCTTTGTGAGTAAGTGAATAATTGTGATTGATTGTTCTATATCTATAGTATCTAGGATATTCATTATTCAGTTTCAAGATATAAGAACGAAAAATTAATACTCAGACCAAGTGGGTAGTTTTAATACGATTAACAAAAACTCTTTATTGATATGGACTGCTCCACGAAGATGAACTTTTGGGAAAATGACTTGAACTATTTTGAAAACAAATAACCATAAGAGAAACTAGAATATTATTACGAGACAATTTGATCAATGTATCATGAATGTTATGTGAAAATATGGAGGAAAAACAGTAGGAAGTAACAGCTTTTACAGAGGAAAAATATACCAGAAAAGAAGAGAGAGAAGACTGAATGATTACACAAATTGGAAGAAGAAAACAGTAACAGGAGAGGATGAAAGCTGGGAGATTCTACAATTGAGCATTCAAGACTTTTAGTTAGACACATTTCATTTGATTATGATGCTAATGAGATAAATATGAAAAAAACGACAAAAAGCATTAAAAATATATTTGAAAATTAGGGAGGAAACCATACATAAAGTGAATTGTATTGTTGCTCAAATTCAGAACGGCCTTGATGGAAAATAGAATAAAAACATCAAACAATTAAACCGATCATAAAACATTGTACACAAAAGACTACACACAACAACCCATATTCTAACCAAGGATGACCCTGACTTCATTGGCTCACCCCAAACAATAAAATCCCAAGAAGAAACGGATGTACAATTACAATATTTTACCCGGTTTTTATAGGCAAAGTGCAAACTTGGTAATGTTGCTCTAATGGTGCAGCCATAACTATTCCTGACCTGGCCTATAAACTTAATTTGAGTGGATTAAAGGTCAGCATTCTTCAATATTGCAGGCATCATCAAATGGTAGGCCAGCACTACAACAGTACTTTACTGTCTATAAAGTATGCCTGGACTTCAGTGAATAAGTACTCTAGGCTGCTAGATCAACCTGTTCCAATATTCCCACCTGTTCAGTCATTAAAGGTTGCCTTCCTCTCCTCTTTGTCCTTTTCACTCCTTCTTCCCCTTTTCATCCATCGCCCTCCCACCTAATCTTTATCTCTGATTGCGTCATTTAATCTGCTCGCTGTACTGTTAAGATCGAGGAATGCAAATGGCTGGCCTTAGAGAGAATGGAGTAAAAGTACAAGTACCGGTAACCTACTAAGTTATGCTTTTATTGGCCCTTCTTACATCAGGTTGATGATTCAAGTCTATTTACAGATTTAGAGCTTTACTTGACAAGAGACTTCACTAGAAGAGATTGCAATAAAAGTCTATCTAAAAACTAAATAGGCGATTCAGATATGCGTTGATTGAAATTTAAATTATCGAGTTCAAGTTGAACAATAATGAGGATATGAAATTCAAAAAATATTATCTGATGAATTGCGAATGGAAAATCTAAATGCTAATGAAAATCGGAGTAAAATTCCGTGATAAAGGTAGAATTTTCATGGGTAGGTCGACCTTTTAAGGTTAGAAGCAGAAATGCCCTAGTTCAAGTTGTTTTAGAATTAAACGGAAAATTGCAAAATTTGGTCCAATGATGACCAACAGCATACAAATGATTATCTCAAGTATAGTCTGAACACTCATCTTGAAATGTACAGCTGTCTTCATTTTTCTCCTGAGACCCAGCATGCACCTCTCATATAAATATAGATTAAGAGTGAGGTAACAATGTTCTATAAAATAACCAGATAATTTTGAATTTCTTAGAAGAATTTCAAGAAAAACGAACACTTTACACATACGTTATTAAAGAGAATTCATTCGTGATACAAGCTGGAAAAACGAAAAGCAATTATCACCACAGAACGGAAATAGAACACGAGCATCAAACTTATGATTGGTCAAGAAAATATCGCTATTTTTCAATAGACAATAGCACAAATTCACATATCGGAACCTTGAGGCTTGTCTGACAATACTTACAGACTTGATATCTGTTATGGAAGGGAGTGAAATTTGGTTTTATTACAGGTACCCCCCCCTTTCCACCACAAGTCCATGGACGCTCTCGTCAGTAGTCATTTTGAAACTCTGACCTGCTTTGGGACCCCCCTAAGATTTTATTTTGAGTCTCCTCCACAAGAATTTCAAGGATGCAGTCTGCATCCTAGCCACTGCCGGCACCCCTGCCTATTAGAAGATTGCTATTTTCCTATTGTTATTAGCTGATTACTTGTTTCCAGTTTCAATGATTAAATACAGCAATGGAAAGGAATCTATTTTAAAACTAATTAATTCAAGTCAATAAGAATATTATTGAAATTCAAGTGAAGCAAGAAGGGGAAGGAAAAAGGTGTCCTGTCATACTCACACACGCACAACTATCATTGACACCCATTCTCCTACAACACAAAGAACAAAAGCTCTGTTTCACCATTTGAATTACACGCTCCACTACCTCGAGCTCTCCTCTTCGTTCTAGTCCAGTAATAACGGTAGCTAAATGAACGAAGATGAGCCAGCAGCAATCAGCAATGAATGACAGCAAATGAAAGTCCCCAGCCCAAATAGACAATCACGAAAAAATGACCACTAATGCCGCAAATGTGGGCTAAATACCCACCACAATGACTTGTGCCCGGACTGATTAAGCAGCTTTTCAAACATATCGCCTTGACCTTGTGATGAATTGTCCGAGAAACCTTGGAGACCTAGAGAGTTTACAGGAAATGAGTGCTGAGTGTGATATAGACTAGCCTTAGCCTATAACCTATGTTTAACAAAGAATCAAGACACATCATCAAAACCATTGGCAAATCTACCCCTTAGCGAGTTACTGATAATTATTTTCAGAGTAGTTGAGAAGGTGATATTGTGGTAGTTATCCTATTATATTAAGCGAGCAATTTCTGTATTTCTGTTTATATTTTTATATCTGGTAATCTATGTGTAACGGATCTCGAAAACGGCTCTAATGATTTACATGAAATTTGGAACATAGTAGGATTATGATATAAAAATTTGATTGCACTAAGTCTCATCCTTGGGAAAACTCGCTGAACGACATTAAAACGATAATTCATCCTTGGCTGAAACAGCTGAGACTTTCGTCGTCTGTGGATAGTAAAAAGTGAGCGAGTGATTCTGTGGAAAATCAAAATATCGCATCCCCGGAATTCATAAGCTGACGTATAGACAGCTGTAAAATATGGACACAATCATTTTAGAGAATTGTGTTCTGTTTATCAATAAATAAAAATAACGAGCGATGCTCGGTGCCCCGATATTCCATACTGAATACAAATACTAGATATTGTCCAAACTCAGATTTATTAAAAAATCGAGATACCGATTTCGGTTGTTACAGCATTCTACCTGAGTTTACCAGAGATTGATAATGGTGTAACAACCTCGATTGTTGTATTTCGAAAGAATTCAAGGTGAATTGATGAAACTGTAGTTATTTATGAATATTTGATAAAAAGACTTGATATTGTCCAAACACAGATTTATCTTAAAAATCGAGATACCGGTTTCGGTTGTTACAGCATTATTAATCTCTGGTAAACTCCATTTTTTAAAGAATCTTTGGTGTGACAATATCAATTGTTTCCATTCAATATTGATAATAATGACTGCAGTGTCATTAATTGACCATGAATTCTCTGAAAACCCATACAAAAAAATGTATATTTATCAGTCGACAATAAAATATATGAGCTTTAGCAATGTGTATCAACCTGTATCTCCCTGGAAGATCGGGGTCAGGGTAGGTAGCTTGTCTCTCCTGCAATGCAATTTCAGAATGACATACCCATCTGAGGAACGGAACTCAGAGCATAAAAAATAATTGAATTTTTGAAATACAATCATACCGAGAAAAATCCCCCGTCTTCAACTGTGACAGGATGCTATAAATCTAATAAAAATAACACAGTCTGAAGTTGAAGTTGCAAAATTGATCGTAAAATTACTAATAATCACACATTCAATTCGGAAGTTGTAGGCTTATTTATACATTAATGTCTGAACGGTGTGGGTTGGATTGCGTTTTTTATTGCTGAACATGGACTGGCTATTCCAATATTACACAGACTCAGCCAGTAAACTGACGTTATGGCCAAGTTTTATTTCGGTTGTTCACGTCAGTTCGGTTCTTATTTTGACATCTACAAAAATTTATAGAAATATTTTTACGACGAAACTTGGACGATTCCAGGTGTGTTGTAATGGAGCATCAGTAATGCTCACGCGCGGCAAACCGGCACACTTCACACCAAAAAAGGTCATGAATCATGAGAATGTTGGGCGATATTTTTCATTTCGACTCTAAAATAACTTCTAAAATATTAACCATGGCTTGTAGAAGAGATTTTAGAAATGCTTCAAAGTTCTGAAATACGATGTAGAACACAAAATTATTGTGATAATTTTCATTATTCAATAATTTCATCTAACCTGAAGAATTTTCAACAATAATCAATGGAATATTTGCCTGTGTAGCAGATCAGAAGTATGTATGGAACAAGTAGAGCCTACTAGAAAATTTGAATTTAGAACTTTAAAAATTAGGAAACTATTAGTCGAACCATGTTTGAACTTTGCTGTCGAAGAACACCTACTGCATATACTTACTGAAATTGTTTGTTTTACTCTGATTTTTAGTTTCAGATTGATAATTTGGTATAGAAATTGAAATGGACATAACCTACATAATAATTGAACGATTTGAGACAAAATTAGGAAATAGAAGAAATGTTGGGCAATAGCCTGTATTTTTCTTTTCCGACTTTTGTATTGTTTGCTCTATCCAATGAATAACTCGTTGCCTTCATGGCAATATTGATTTTCAACTGATAGTATGGATGTAAACATTCCCAGTTTTGTAGTGTATTTATTCTAACCTAACATGTTTAAATTGTTTGTTGGAACCGGCAATTGCCTAATAACCCTTGAGGGCAAAAAACAGTAGTTGTATTTCAAATAGTCCAAACATCAAAAGATTTCATAAAATTCATGATGTACTTGATTTTATATTTTCTAGTATGGCTGCCAGACTCTGTTTCACAAGCTAGACAGTAGACTGAGGTTGAATCAAGGAAGACACCCAACTATACCTATACACATTCAATCAACTTACAGTTTCACACTATACTTAGTGCACCATCTATACCTGTATACAATGAAATAACTTATAAAATGGTACGCGAGTCATGCTTGAGCTGCCGGGCGTATCTAATGCGTCATAAGGGAGAGAGAGAAAGAGGGAAAGAAGAGGGAAAAATGTATCAGGTGACATAGCTTGAAGGTCGCAACAGGAAAAAACTGTTTCAATTTGATACGGACTCCATGTCTTCTTGGCTTTCCATGAGAATGTAGGAATTTGTGAGGTAGTTGAATTCACTGCAAACTGTCAGCATTGGTTGAATGGGAAGCGTTGGCCTTATTTACAAGGAATGCCGACAGCATAAAGTGAATCTAGCATGAAGGTATTTGCACCGTGGAGCTTGTTGTCTGTTGTCAGCCGTGTGTGGAGTGGAATTCCATCTTTCTGCCAAAATGTGAAGAAGCAGGTGGAAGTTCAACAGCTAGTAACAGTAGTTTTTAAAAGCAACAATCCAGGTTTTCTATGAAATTAATTGTAGAGGACATGATTGTCGGCACAATTTCAAATACGTAATTTCAAGTTCCAGGATATCTGAGCAATGGGACTCTACATGCAACTCTAGATTCAAAATACAGAAGCTGAGATGTTTAGTTTCAGAAAATAGTATGCCTATAGACTAACGATGGTAAGCTGCCTACCAATCGAATGATTGATGCTAAAGAATAGGAAGATCGCCTATAGGACATTTTTACTTCGTGAAGGGAACGAATCTGTTACTTTCTTTACCTCTAACATGAGCCATTTTCTATTCAATCCAAGTACCTATATTATCAACTTGTATAACCCATTGAAACGTTTCGAGTGAAGCGGTGTAGTTTATTTGGTATTTGAAGGATAGATTTGACACATCAATTCATATTGAATTCTATGTTACAAAAATCTGTGACGTCAATAACTTATAATAAAAACTATACCTTATCCAATATTACTATTTTAATATTTCCAATATTATTATCCATAGTATTTTTTTCTAATTTAAAAATAATTTTTGTGTGTTTTGAATTGTAAACCGTGTGTAACTGAAGAATGTTGAAGTGACTGACACATAACCTTGATACTGCATTATTTATACTGTTGTATAGAATTGGAACCGTTTTGGGCGTGAGCCTGTGGTACTTTTCTGTAAGTTTATTTATTTAATCATTCAAAATTACACAACTTACAGAAAAGTACCACAGTACAAGTTACCAAAGTTGTGTAATTCTGAATGATTGAATAAATAAATATATTATTATTGATTCAGGGCAGGTGGTTTCAAATGGAATTGATAATCCTCAATGTGTTACGTGATTAAATTTACTTGAGATTTTCACAACTATTAATTAATTAATTAAAATGAAACGAATACAGTTTGACTTGTTACATCTTCACAAATTCTAATTGAACTCTTGAAAAACGGTATTATCATCGTATGTTGTAAAATAGTTATGTACCAAGTATGCTACCATTCATAACTAAATTATCGCTATAAGTGGATACTTGTGGCAATTTCAAGTATATTTTATCACATAGGCCTACTACATGAATAATTGATTTGTAACTACAGTACCTGAATTAATAATACATTGAATAAGATATAGTTTCAATTACAACGCTCTTGACGTTGCAGATATTTTTGTAGCATTTGGATGTGATATTTGAACGAGAATGGTTCTTTACAAAATCAAGATGAATTCAACCCTCTGTATTTCTAATGTGTTGTGTATAAAGGAACATGTATAGACTTGATGAATAAATATAATAACATAAAACAACCCAACACACAATGTAGTACAAAAAATGAGCGTTGTTAGGAATGATTGACATTGTGAAACCCGTTGTACACCTGCCCAGCCTACTAGACCTGCCCAGTCAGTAGGTGTCCAATCAAAAACCGTTCAACAGTGGATTGAGGCCGTGAAGTGCCCTAATACCCCAGCAAATTCGGTCCAAGTGATTTCGATAATTATGCTATTAGAGTGGCAACTACTACAAATTCCACCTACTCTGCTCATTAGAGCGCTCCCGCTGCTCGAATCGTGACAAATGATTCCGAGACAGATGCAGAATCTGAAGGTCGTTTCGATTGAAATATTTCCCAGCGATAGAAAGGAGAGGAGGCAGGTAAGATAGGAGAAAGGACGAATTATTTCGATAACTAGACCCAACTGCGGTGCAGTCGATTCACGTTTTTTCTCTCTACACAGAGAAAAACTATATACTTTATATAGGTATATACTAATGATATACTGTCAGCATTCCTTGTATATTATTTCAACACTCCCTCTATTCGAACAATTCTGACAGCCTGACGAGAATCTTACTATGGAAATACTGTAATAATATTTTGCCAGCTATTGCCCAAGGGCACCTCAGTGAACGGAATGGAAGCTCAGGGCATTACATTCAAATGATCCCATTGCAACACTCCTGTTGTTAACAAGTTTTTCTCTAATGTTCCCCAGATTTCTAATGGATTGTGGGTGATAGTGAACGGAGAGAAAAATAGCCATATTAAAAGTTTGTCAAGGTGATAAAATGAATTGTTTATGTGTCTGATAGAAATGAATGGTCGTTTGTCACCTTGTCTTGAACCGTTTAGCACTGTGATATAATGACAGTTTCATGAGGTGATCGAGGTATAAGCACTTAGGTATTGTCAATAATTTATGTTCTAGATTCTGAATTTTTATCGGCTATTATTAGAGTAGCCTACAGTTTATGATTGAAGCATGATTAGACTTTAATACAGTTAATTTATGTCATTTGTATGAAATTGGTTATTATTGAAGTAAAATTTATGAATGAGGCATGACTTCATATAATATGTTTTGAATTAACAAGAAATGGGTACAATTCATAGAAATTTGCAGTGTGTAGACAGATAAATTGATTTATTTTTTCTAAAATACTTTGATTGAATTTGTGGCATACAGAATTTATTTCAGATAATAAATAGACAACTTCCAGTCAATGAACAGGATAATGCTACAACAATTAATAGAAGTACATTTTTATGATGATGAATTCAAGTATGTTCAATTTTATGATCCTCTATGTCAAATGGTTACTTATAAATAATATTTTCACTAATTGGATGTGAGAATCAGGTCAACAAAGCTGAAACATAAAACGTTGTTTCAAGTTTTTCAACTAATAGAATATTCAATACAAAAAACTTGGCAAAAGAACTCTGACACGTCTCATTCAAAATACTGATGACAGCTTACTGACTAAAAGATGTCTAAATTGGATTCATGCAAATATTTCAAACAAGTTCTGAATAAATTTCCAATAACGTACATTTTTCCGTAAACAAGAGTGTATCGGTTATGAAGAGCTCTTCTGAACGATGAAAAAGTACCTATGCAAATTTGTACGGGTCATTTGGAGGTTCTCAAAATTTATAAGATCGTAAAAGGATGTCTTGCGGCGAATTTGACTAGCGAATTTAACCAATAATTCCAGATATCATGGAGTGAAATTTTCTACTGACCGTTACATACTAGCCAGTGAAAATAATTTTCCACAAAAAAGGTAGCAATTCCATTTTGAGTGGAACATCAGAACTGATTTCTTTAGTTTTGGAGCAAGATTTATTCCCAGTTTCTACAATCAACTAGACTGCTTGCTGAGCATCAACCATATTCAAGAATAATTTGCATAATAATGTGATCTAAATGATAAACGGAGCTTGTAGATTCAAAAGAAATGATCTAAAAAAGTAATAGCCAGTGAATGACATCGTATACAAATAATAGTGATTAAGAAGAGGATTGGTTGGACAATGACGGTGATATAGATATATTTCTCGACCCATGTGGTCCTGTTCCCTTCAAAAAGCCATGTTCTATGTTCAAATTTGTTTTGAATCCCAGTAAGTCTAAAAATACAATTGTATTATTTCTTTTTGAAAGTAATTAACCAAACTTTTTCACGTTCAAATTAGTTGTGAATCCCACAAAGCTTCAAAATATAATTGTATTATCTATTTGTGAAGGTAATTAGTAAAACTTTTTCGCATTCAAATTTGTTATAAATAACACAAAGCTTGAAAATTCAATAATTGTATTATTTCTTTGTGAAGGTATTTAATCAAACTTTTTCTCATTCAAATTATTTGTTACTCAACGAAGCTTGAAAATATAATAATTAATTGTATTATCAGCTCTTTGTGAAGGTAATTAACCAAACTTTTACAATGTTTATACACTGTTTTCATTTAATTAAGTACCTTACGAAAAGAATCACTGTACATTATATTATATCAGTAATGATCCCTTTGCTTGTAAGTGAAAAAATAGAATTTGATCTTTATAAACTAAATTTGAAATATACTATAGGATCAAATGGAAAGCACCTTAAGCATAATAGAAAGTGGATACCTCCCAATAATATCACTGTGAATAATTGCAAAGATATCGTATGATTAGTATACAAGCAAAATATGGATTGAGGGCATCGTAATTCGGAAACTTGAGATTTTAGTACCACCCAAAATCTTCATAATTTTGCAATCGGTATCATTCAGAGATGAAAAATTGCTACCAGTGGCAAATTAGAGGAAATAAAAGGTAGTTTAATTCAATTGGAACATACACGACCGAAAGGAAATGCTCAGGGCGGTATTAACAATAAGTAATTCACTTTCCCCAGTCTCTGTATATAACCCAACAGACTGATACACATTGAATAGGGTAATAAACAGGTTACAGAGCCATTACTAATGGGTCATTTCTTATCAATTGGAGTCAAATTTGAAAGCACGGCTTTGAGGCTCAAGCATCCCTCACAGACCAAGATTTATTCCAATATCGTTTTACTGGCGAAATTTATTGCGGTCTGAACTGTTAAAGCAATAAAACGATCCGATAACATTAGAACCAACTCAGGTCTGGGGTCTGCGAGAGTCCAATTCATTAATGTCAGGGATGGTGAAAGCTGATATCCATTGCACAAAGATTTCGAGTACTTCAAAATGAATTGAAACGTATAATTCACGATGTATTTTATGACAGTCGTACGAACGATGAATCTACAATAATGGTATTTATTCATTGTATTCCTAACAAACTGAACTCATATATTTTCACAATATTCAAAGGGGCTTGAATTGAATTTTAAATTGTCATATAAATACATCATATTAATTTATTATATGAATGGATTGAGCAAACTTACAAAAAATCTACTCCTACATGAAAATGTGTGGTTGAATGCTGAGAAACACATCATTCATATGCACCACTGATAGATACATGCCATATTTATTTCATAGACCATAATCTATTTCCCGAGTTATAAACCTACATCTGATGTGATATGCATTGTAATAGTATTTCAGCAGCTTAGATCTATGTCTAACTATACAGTACTGGAATATTTATTTGATAACCATGAATTTCATCTAGTTTAATGCGGATGCTAATAGGACATGCATCTTAAATAATATCTTAAACTATTCTGGAAATAGAATGCCTATTCTAATACCTACATTATTATTCGAAAGTAGGTTTGAAGGTGTGAATCAAACCAAACGTCCAATAAATTTTAATCAGATTCTATTGAGTTATTTTTGTGATTTTCAACGACTGGCACTTGAAAAACGACTAAAAATATACTGTAAAAATATGTCGTATTATTAGCAGTTTATATGTGTGTTGGTAAAATCACCTACGTTTGTCTAATATTCGATAAACCTCAAGAAGTGGTAGTATATAAAGATCAGTAGTTGGATATTATATTCTTATTATATTGATAACATAATAACCATATTAGTAACCAGTTCATAAATAGTGAGTGGAGTTTTTGGATCAAATTTTCCCAGTTTTATTCGAAATTTAGATATTTTGAATAATTGTTTCTAATTCTGTGAAATTTAGTTATTCAAGCCTATTATATATCTATTTTTGATTGCAGATTTGTTAGTTTTTTGAAGTGTGAATTGTTATCTTAATAAGTAATAGAAGCTTAACCTACAATTTAATTTGGACTCTAGTATAAATTTGAGAAGGGACAGTTTTGGGCATAAGCATGTTGTGCCTTCTCACATAAGTGTAATAATTGTATATGACTGAATAAATAAATACATAAATAAACATCATTTACTGAAACTTGTGATACATGACATATAATAGGGGAAGAAATAAGAAATTCAAAAAAATTATCGTAAATTTCAATACGATTCACAAGCAACAATGCAGGCTGAAAAATGTCTAAAACTAGAGATCTCTAGAACTAGAAATAAATTTTACAGTATCGTTAGTTGGATAAAATAGTCTTGCCATGATTTAATAGATAATTCAATACTTGAATTGTAATAAATTTACCCGATTTTATGTGTCTACTATATTAGTAACAACAGTACCTATTCAAAAAAATGATCTTTTATGAATTTTAAATCAATCTAATACTGTAGTTGGATGATTGGACGTCATGATACCCTCATTTTTTTCCTTTGCACTTTAAACCTGATAATGTTTGGACAAGTAGTGATTGATGTAGGTATTTTAAATGATGCTCAGAATGTAAGCAATGATAGATGTTTGAAAATGGAGAAATTCTGCAATAATAAGTAAAGTTGATTGCCTAGTTCTTCACAAATTCCATTCCAAACACTATAATTAAAGTATTATCAAGGATGTAAAATTATTTACAAATCAACAATACGGTAGTACAATTTAAGAATTCTGACATACCCAGATCCGAAATCTGTCTCTCACTGTTCACAGTTATTCCCCACATTTCCCTCAAGCGTAAACAAGTTAGAAACAAGTTGAAATCAATTTAGCAACACAACACAACAAATATTTGATAAAACAACCTTGAAAACATCCAGAAATCTTACTTCAAGCCAGGAGCACTCTAGACATCCACCTTAGCAACTGGAATAAAAATCCAGCTGACAATCAAGAAGAATATCGCCTGTCAACGCGGGTAAAGAGCTTGCCAAGTTACGGCCAACAATTATCATCTTAATTCTACAGCATTCTTAATATTTACCGCTATGTGAGAGAGGAATAGGGGACCAAAGAGGAGGAGAAAGAGATGGAGAGCAGGTGAGAGACACACGTATGGACGACAAATTAGGTTAACAATCCCGCTCAAACAATTGTAGGTTGCTAAATAATAATAATAATAATAATCTTGCGGCTACCACAGTTACTGAGAAACATAAATTTAATAAGCTGTCTATGTGAGTAGTTTTTCATCGACGTCATCATCATCATCTCCCTTCTCTTCATTCCTTCTGTATTATCTCTTTTTTCCACTTCCTTATTTTTTCTCAATTTTACTTATTTCTTTTTTGTGATGAAAATTTCATCATATTTGCTTTTCTCTACCAAAATTTTCCTAACCATAATTTTTTTCATCTTTTTCTCCTCCCCTTTTCACTCATTTTGAGTCTTCTCCAACTTTTCTACTCACTTATGTCAATCAGCTCCTTACCTCTTCTGTTGTATAATTCTCTTCTTGTCAAACCTACTTCTTTTCTTTTGATTATTCTCCTCAATCTGTTTAACTGTTTCTTTACGTCTTTCGTTCAACGAAAACTTTCAACGCCTTCGTCTCCTTCAAAATTTCAACTATTTTCGTATTATTTTTCCAAGGTGGCTCTATCGCCCCTCATATTTCTCAATCCTTACAAAGTAAATTCGTATGTCTTTTTTACATTGATTCTCTTCTTCTTTCTTGATCCACAGTTCAGCAATGTCTTCTCTCCATCTTTACCATCTTCTCTTTCTCATTTTTCATTCTCTGTTTCTACATTTTCCATCTATGATACAGGCTCTTTTTCCCCTGCTTCTCCTACTTCTTCCACGTCCTCCGCGGATTCCCAACGTCTTCTTCTACCTCCTCTTTCTTAATACTCTTTTCTTTCCCATTCCTCTTTCTCATTACTCATTCCTTCTTTTCCTCTACCTCTTTTCTTATCTTTTTTATTCCTCTTATTCTTCTCCTTCGAAATATAAACATAATATTATCTTACTTCTTTGACACCCTCTAATTCTTCTCAGTATCTTTCTACTCCTCGTTCTTTATTCTCAAATAATCGACATTTTTGATTTCCTGTGTTCAACAGTGTCCTTCCCCCAACCCTACTTCTCTTCACTACGACACCAATCTTCTTCTTCTTCTTCTTCTACTTCTTCTTCTTCTTCTTCTTCTTCTTCTTCTTCAATCGAACATCTCCTCCTATATCTCTCTACTACAGTATTACTAATCGTCCCTCATACCTCAAATCAAGTTCAACAGTTTGTCCTCTCACACACTTCGCCTCTCTCTTTGCCACTCTATCTTTCTCTCTTCCCCTCTCAAATCGTTCTCTCGATCACTCTGTCACTCATTCCTTCTCTCTTACCCTCTCAAATCGCTCTCTCAATCACTCTGTCTCTCCTTATTCCTCTCTTACCCTCTCAAATCGCTCTCTCAATCACTCTGTCACTCTTTCCTTCTCTCTTACCCTCTCAAATCGCTCTCTCAATCACTCTGTCACTCTTTCTTTCTCTCTTACCCTCTCAAATCGCTCTGTCTCTCTTTCTTTCTCTCTTACCCTCTCAAATCGTTCTCTCAATCGCTCTGTCTCTCTTTCTTTCTCTCAAATCGTTCTCTCAATCACTCTGTCACAATTTCCTTCTCTCTTACCCTCTCAAATCGCTCTCTCAACCACTCTGTCTCTCTTTCTTCCTCTCTTACCCTCTCAAATCGTTCTCTCAATCACTCTATCACTCATTCCTTCTCTCTTACCCTCTCACATCGCTCTCTTAATCAATCGCTCACTCACTCCCTCTCTCTCACTCTTTCTTTCTCTCCTGCACCATCAGCCATCATCAACTTCTCCTCGCATAGCTAACGGATCGCACGTGAACTTTTCTGCGACTGCGCGACTAGAATCCAGTCAGTGGCTCTGTAGCGTGCACGTGCGTGCGAATGCAACACACACGTGCGTCAACTGCTAACAAGCTATAGCAAATACTGCACCGTCAGTATGTAAGTACATACAGTAACTACAGTATATATTATTTATGATTGTTTATTATGACCATTGTAGCAGCAAGGTATGGTACTGTATATGTAGTAAGTTGGTGAAACGTAGATGAAGGGGACATCACAGAGGAATTAAAAGAAATTGACAAGTGTGATAAAGTTGGAAAATAAGTAAGGAATATTATAAGTAGAGGAATGAAAGAGGAAAAGAAAGAAATTTAAATGCGTCGCTGAAAGGGAACATGGCAAAGGAATTGACAGTAACAAGAGGGAAAGAGTTGAAAAATTGTGAGGAATACAATTATTGTGTGGAAGTATAGAGAAGAAGAAGAAAAAGGAGGAGGAGAAGAAGAAAAAAAAAGAAATGGAGGAAGAAGAAGAAGAGTCAACATATTTGCAGAGCAGTAGGATGATGCATCACCGTTGTTGTGATTGGCATTCATTTCTTCATTTCTAGTTTACTGCATTTACGGTACTTGCAGCTTGCAACTTCCAACATTTACTTCACTTTTTCTTCCCCCGTTCACCGATACTGCAATCACAATTCTACAGCCGGCTCTTCATCACAGATTCCACATTCTCTTAGATGATGCATTTTACATTATTCCATGTACTTGACCTGAATTTTCAAGTGATTTATTAATTGAACAGTTCTAGGATAAATATATCTTAACATTTTATCAGACTGATTATCACACATATTTTTACCACTGTAAATCATTTTGACGGAAAAATTTGAGCTGTTCTAGCTAACTACTGTAGTCCAATAAATAAAAGGATGAATTTTTGAAATAGTGCTTGATAAATACCATAGTGCTGTAATTATCAAGTTGAACGGAAAGTTTTAATAAAGTACCGAATCGAATCGAAAATGATCTCCAAACAAATGACGGAATCAATGAAACTATATTTGAATTCTTTCACAAAATATTAGAAGTTATCAGTATAATTTGGAACAATTCAAGCAGATTAAGAATTATTGTGTAGCAGTAAATATGAGATAGGATAGGATATAAAGACTTCTTTATAAATATAAGATACATCAAAACCACAAATTTATTGAAATAAAGAGATAGCACAGTTTGTCAATACCTATCTAGTAAACTAGACTAGTTTACAGTGCAGATGAATTTATTGTCATGAGCAAGTGCTATGATTGGTAGATGTATGGTCCAATCAGAGTGACCGTCTACCACTGGCCTAGAGAAGCTCCTCCCACAATTGGCAGTTTATTCAAACGTCACATCAATAGCGGTTCACCAGACATTGTGAATTATATGTGGGGGTGGCTTGTCTAGGCGTCTAGGCCAATGGCAGACAGCCGTTCACCTTGATTGGTCATTCACCTACTAATCATATGGCTTGCTTATTACTATATACTATATATTCTGCAGCTCTGAAATTTAGTTAAGTTCACCAGAGATTAGTAATGGTATAAACAATTGGGACCGATGTCTCGTTATTTTCTTAATTAATATTGTTTAAATGAAACTTTAAATGACAATCAATGGAACTGATAGGGTAATCACGGCTGAGTTGAATAAACTAATAAATCACAAATTATTAATCATCAAAAAAAAATTAGATCTTGAGGAATAACACAGAATTCCAATAAACAACATAACGGCGAAAAGAAATCGCAACTGAGCATAATAATCCTGAGTGCCTATTCATGTGAATCTACAAGATTACGACCGGATAACATCAGTATCAAAGCTTTAATTATGAGTCAAAGATAAATGGCATCAACACCTCAGAATCCTACATATAATATCAATTACTATTTAACGGACTTCATTTGGAACGGTATATTTGGGCCAGTGCAGAATTACTGATAACCGCAACAATTTATGCATAGGCTATCCATTGCACAAACACAAACATTTTATCACACAAGTTGTAGATACAATCCGTTACAAGCAGACGAAACGAGTTTGGATGGCTTTAAATGAGTTTGTTGGTCGAAATCAAAGCGATAAGCCAAGACTACTAATTAAAAATCTTGTCTCGCTTGCGTGCAATTCAATCAAAGCTGAGCTTTCTGATAGAAAACAAGAAAACAAACAGAAAAACGGGAGCAGGCAATCAGTTGCGGAAATGAACGGCAAAAATAATTTCCAGATAAAATTCGATTTAATTAAAATGACCAGCCAGGAATGGTTGTGTTCTGTCAGTGGGATTGCACTGCTAGCAGAAATTGCATCACATCTGCAAATATGGATGTGGAATTTAGACAAGTTATGTGCAATTTAATTGGGTGAAAAAGTGCTAAAAGTTGAAATGATGTAATGATTGGTTGTAGGAGATTGGAGTGGTTCATTTACCCCTAATAGGCTGTCGAGTAATTCATTACCATAATTGTATTTTTTATTATTTTAGGAATGCATTTATTGCCAAGTTGGTCATTCTTATTATTGTAATTAAAGTATTCTTTATTATCAAACAGATTATAAAACAATGGAATGAATGTATTAGGCCTGTTAATTGGAATAATCAATAAAATAAATAGTTCAAACTAAGTTTCGATTTCCATTCTATTATCAGTACTATTAGAATTCTCTGTGTATTATGATATACTGTATTTTTACTTCAATCTTCAACATAATTTATAATGAAAAATATAAATTAATGAATTAATTCAATCTTCAGTCTTCAATTTTTAAATTGGAAATTGCATTTGTTCAAATACTAATCAATGAATAATTATTATTAACGAAGATCCCAATGTACAATCGGTAGAACTAAATATCAGACAGGCCAACGTTCTTCATCTACGACTTCAAACATCAAAGGAGAGATATAATATATTAGCAGTGTACAGATCACCTTCCTACGCCAGCATAACAGAGTTTTTAGAGGACTTTGAAACAGTGCTTGGTAGACTGAGAGGTCAACTTATTATTTGCGCAGGAGACTTCAACATTAATACGCTACAGCCACATCAGCATTATCAACTTGATGATTATTACGACTTATTGAGTGAACACGGTTTGAAGAACTGCATTAAAAAGGCTACCAGAGTAACAGCGGGAACGTCTTCTTGTTTGGATCATATGTTGACCAACTGTAAAAGTAAAATCCATCCAATCGTGTATCACTCGAGTATCACAGACCACTTCATTACAATTCTTGGACTGGAAGAACATCAGTTAGACAGAACAAATGGGGATGAACAGAGCTCAACTAACTGTCAACTCTCAACTAACTGTAAATCTGTCAACTTGAACGGCTTGAGGAGAGGACTGCGAGTGGAACAATGGACGGAGGTTTTTGAGTCAAATAACACAGACTCAGCTTACGAAAAGTTCCTAGAAATTCTACAAAAACATATGGAGAGCAATACACATCATTACAGACAAAAGAAGAGGATCAAGAGCATAAAACCATGGATAACACGAGGACTTATCTCAGCTATAAGAACAAGGGATTCTCTAAATAGAAGAAGGAAGCTGGACCCAGAGAACGGAGAACTCGCTAACTACTACCGAAGATACAGAAATACACTGACGTCACTCATCCAAACTACAAAAGAAAATTATTTCAAGATGCAACTAAATGAAGCAAACAATGATGTAAGGAAGACATGGAAAATAATCAAGGATGCTACAGATTCAGATCAGAAAAAGGATATACAACTGAATGCTTTGAAAATTAATGGTGACATAGTCACACTGAAAGATAATCCTAGAGAACTATTGAGTCATGTAAATAATTTCTTTGTTAATATTGGAGAGAGTATGGCTAACAAAATATCTGAGAGTCTGAAAAAAATATTAACGAAATTATAGCAGATAATGTACCAGAATTGCATGTACAGAGTAATATGTTTCTTTTCCCCATAGATGAAAAGGAAATAATAAACACAATTGATTCTTTACACATCAATAGTGCACCAGGCCTAGATGGATTAGATAACAGGACCTTGAAAGGAATAAAAGATTTAATTTCTAAGCCTTTAACTCATATTTTTAATCTGAGCTTGTTATATGGTACTTTTCCAAGAGCAATGAAGCAAATCTGTGTCAGACCTATACATAAAGCAGGCGATAAACTAATTATTAGTAATTATAGACCTATTTCACTGATTAGCAATGTATCAAAAATTTTAGAAAAACTAGTTAAATCAAGATTAATAAGCTTTTTAGAAATTAATAATATTCTTTCTCCTAACCAATTTGGCTTCCGCAAAGGTATAAGTACAGAATTAGCTGTACTAGAATTATCAAAATTGTAACTAGCAATTTAGAGGAAAAGAATAAATGTCTAGCAGTATTTTTAGATTTAGCAAAGGCCTTCGACTCTGTTTCCCATGACTTATTAATAAAAAAGCTTGAGGCAATAGGTATAAGAGGAGTGCCACTTGAATGGTTCAGATCCTACCTCAGCAATCGACAGCAAAAAACAAAGGTTGAGAACCATATGAGTGCAGAGGGTTCCATGAAGTTTGGAATACCTCAAGGAACAGTTTTAGGACCAATTTTGTATTCGATCTTTGCAAATGAGTTGTGCTCCATTCAAATTCAAGGTAGAGTTATAGCCTTTGCTGACGATACAGCACTCCTTTTTCAAGGAAAAAACTGGGAAGAAGTGTTCCAAACAGCAGAGATAGAACTCACAAAAATCACTAGTGGTTAAGAAATAACTTATTGTCATTGAATTCAGAAAAAACAAAATTTTTAGCTTTTTCTTTAACAAATAGCACAAAACCACACATGACAACAATGAAGCTCCATAATTGTGATAGAAATTGTAACAATAATTGTAATTGCCCACTAATAGAACGCTCTGACAATATAAAGTATTTAGGAATAATAGTAGATGATTCATTGAAATGGAACAAACACATAACATATACAACTGCCAAAATAAGGAAGCTTATATACAAATTCTATCAATTAAGGCGTATCATAGACAAAGAAATGTTAAAAACTGTATACTTAACATTAGTTGAATCTCTTTTAAGGTACGGTCTGTTAGTTTGGGGTGCAGCTAACTTCAGTTTTATAGATCCATTATTTAAAACTCAAAAACGCATTTTGAAAATAATGGGAAACAGGGAAATCCAGTTTTCAACTGTAGAATTATTTATAGAAAATAGAGTACTCAGCGTTAGGCAATTGTATATATTGTTGTTATTAGGGTATATGAAAAAACATCAAAATAGGAACCATATCATAAATCATAGCCATAATACTAGAATAAGAGAACGTTACAATCAAGAAGTACCAAGAATGAATACAGCGTTTGGGCAAAGATCACTAGGATATTTAGGGCCTACAATATCTAATAGAATACCATTAGAAATCAAAGGAGAGGAAAATTTCAATAGGTTCAAAAGAAAAATTAGACATTGGTTATTCAGTATTGGGATACAAAGTAGTGAGGAACTAATAGTAAGTAGGATTTAGATTTAAGCAGTATTCTTTTTAAATAAGGTAATTTATATGTAGAAAATAGTACCTCGGTTTAGTATCTTTGTACTAGGTGATGCTTAGGGTAATAGATATAGTTTTAGATTTTTGGAATTTTTGTATTATCTGTTGTAGCATAATTAGTATTAATTTGATGATAACCTCGACACATATATTATATAGTGAGGTATCATTTTTGTAAACACTGAATATTGTTATATTATTGAAAATATATGAAAAAAATATGTAATGTATGAATTTATGAATAAACTCCTCTGGATGTGTCGTCCAACATCCAGAGAAATTATTATTATTATTATAATAGGCTGTCGAGTAATTCATTACCATAATTGTATTTTTTATTATTTTAGGAATGCATTTATTGCCAAGTTGGTCATCTTATCATTGTAATTAAAGTATTCATTATTATCAAACAGATTATAAAACAATGAAATGAATGTATTAGGCCTATTAATTGAAATAATCAATTGATAGTTCAAACTTAGTTTCGATTTCTGTTCTATTGTCAGTGCTAAATTTAATTCTCTGAGTTTTGTGATATACTGTATTTTTACTTCAATCTTCAAATTCAAATTCAAATTTTATTTATTCAAACTCACAATATTCACATTCAGAATCATAAGAAAAACAAAACACTCAGCTCAGTAAGATAAAAAAAAATAATGGAAGATTAATAAAATAAATACTGTTATGTTTATTAGAAATACGGTAAATTTGTGAATTGGAATAAAAAATACTACCTGCTGGAAGTATACAATACTCCACGTTTGCAAGCAGGAATGAATATCACTTCAACTAATTTTAAATGCATCAACAAAAGTTATAATGAAAAATATGAATTAATTCAATCTTCAGTCTTCAATTTTTAATTGGAAATTGCATTTGTTCAAATACTAATCAATGAATAATTATTATTAAACGAAGATCCCAATTAATTTGTTATTCCCGGGCTGACAAATAATTTTCATATAGTAGCGTTCATCGAATTTCCATTTAGCTGTCAACCCTATTGTCAATATTTGCAGCAGCAGAAGTCTTTGGGGTGATTTACAGCATTTAAATGGGATCTTCGTTTAATACTAATTAATAATTCAATCTTCATTCAATTAATCAAGAAACACTTGAAACAATAAATAATATTTGCTACAGGTGAATTGTTCCCAAGGAAAATTCTTCATTGAACTACCCTCTGATTTTAAGCGAAATTCCTATAAACGAAAACAAAACCTAAATATACTTAAAAATGACATCAATGTTGAAACATGTTGTAACTGAACATGAGTAAATTTATACATGATTTAATACATTACATGACATAATTTATACATGAGTAAATTAAAAAAAAGGGTATTTCATTTTTCTTTTATTTTCTTGAAATCCTAGATACATGTATGTAAATCGATGACTGTTACGTGTAATACGTAACTAATTTGAAAATATATATTCACTTGATACTAAGTAAACCCACATACATCCATCAGCGAGCCATCCATCAGGAAACAACCGACCACAGATTTACATTTTTCGCACACGATCGCAATAATTGCACTCACATTCTGATCATGAATAAAACAAATCACGTTCCCAAATGCATAACAGCATCCATGAGGTGTGCTTGTGTGTGTGCTTGTGTGTGTGTGTGTGTGTGTGTGTGTGTGTGTGTGTGTGTGTGTGTGTGTGTGTGTGTGTGTGTGTGTGTGTGTGTGTGTGTGTGTGTGTGTGTGTGTGTGTGTGTGTGTGTGTGTGACAGGCGCAACTTGTTCTTACGTAAAAGACGATTCGGATCACTGATCTACATTTGGTCCACTTTTGGAAATAAAAGACACGGTCTGTCAGATCGAGACATGTTCAAAGTCTGTGGAGGAGTCTGCTGGAATGTAGTCAAGGCTGTTATACAATATTTGTCGCCCATCCGAGGCGAACACAGATTAGCGTTGCTTAACCAGAAAAAACTCTAACGAGCGGTTAATGAGGTCTGGATGGATTAATAATTCTTCGCATCAGGGAACAGGACTTTTTCTTTGTGTATCCTGTGAGATCTCCATAACCGTTGTCTTCATTTTTCAACCTTTCATCACTTTAGCTGGAAAAATGTGTTTTCGGGTGAATAATATCCTCTTTTACTCATTATGATACAAGTACAGAGTGGCCCATAAGTTAGTTGTTAACTTTATATTCAACATTGTTTATCGAATAACAATGAACACACTTATCAAGAAGAACCATCAAACATAACCTCCAACTAAACTAAGGTAAACAAACCTAAACAGCTGTGGTTTATTTTGTTACAACAGCTGACCTTAAAAATTGCTAGCGTCAACTGACCTATGGGCCACTCTGTATATCTCTAGCATATTCACTATGTAATTAATACTAAGGTGCGTACAGACTGTCGCTCTGCACCGCACCGAACGTCACTCCAGCAGAGCGATTGATGATCGACCGGCGAGCAACAATGGTTCGACCGGGAACGCGAGAAGATCTACCATCTTCCGTAACGTTCATGATGGGTGCGTGGGCGGTGCGACTGTGGTTCGATGGTGGTACGAGGGCGGTACGAGGGCGGTACGAGGGAGGAGCGTGCTCGGTGCGGGTTGGAAGCACGAATATGTGTACGCAGCTTTAGAAGAGATTTAAAAATGACTATTGCAGAAGCTTGAAATAAATGGAATAAAGTTTCTTCTCAGAGTTCAAGTTAATGTTGTCTCCTGATAAATTACTGATTTCAGTAGTTGAAGAATAACGTTTCAAGAATTTTTGGACTGAGTTAAATGCAGTTGCATCATGTTGAAACGTATGAGAGTTTCTTCTAGTTAATGGCAATGTAATGAATGATAGAAAATGAAAATGAAAAAAATGAACAACAGAAAAACTTCTATTTGTACAGTATATCTACTATCAAACCCCTCGAATGGTGGAAAGATTGCAACTGCTAGGTAATACAACAAGGAATTACTCTAAATAGGTTATCAACGTATTAAAACAAGTCATTTAACGTTGAATTCGTGTTGAAGGGATTAAAGTGAGAGTGGAGTGACTAATATTAGTTTTAAGATCCATTTGTTCTTCCTAGAGGATACGTTTTGTAATAGCTAGAAATTTTACGGGTACTATTCAAATTCAGTTAGAATTAGGTTAGTTTTCATGGAAATTAGGTAACAGAAAATAGAGATGACGAATGAACCAAGATGAGTATAACGTTCTCTATTTCCTAATATAGCTTAATCCTCGAAGCTGTTCCAGACCACGTGAGTATCACGTTTTAGTATAGGTGTTGCTATTGAGCAAGCTAAGCCCTAAACTCAAATATTGTGTTAAGACTTCTTTAAAGACAGCTTCACTTGCAGAATACTCATCTCTATCTCTACATTCGTCTTACAAACATTTAAATCTAACAATTAAGCTACCAGATATGTTTAACAATCCAAGCTACAAGACAATCCAAAAACACTTCACTTATATGGGCTACTTTATTCAAATTGATAAACACAATATAAAAACTTGTAGTACACTTTTGTTAAAAACTTTAAAATATTTTAACGACAAGTTTCGACCATTGGTCATTTTAAAGTTAAAATTTGAAACTTTAAAAAACGTTAAATTTAAACTTTAAACGGTTAAATTTTTAACTTGAAAATGACCAATGGTCGAAACTTGTCGTTGAAATATTTTAATGTTTTTAATGAAAGGGTACTACAAGTTTTATATTGTTTTTATTAAGACAATCCAAATATGTTTAACAATCCACGCTACAAGACAATCCTTATTATGTATCACAAATGTATTCACACAAGATACTCGCACAATCATTCACTGAATAAATTCTGATAAGCTGTATTGCAATCGTATAAATGGTTGACCAATTGTTGCAAACTTGGAAGCAATAACAATTCAACAGTTATTATTGAACATGAAAAACAAGTATTGACAACGAGACTGCTGTACAACAAAACACAATAAAACAATGTACTGGCCAATCAACGAGAGAGGATTAATGGTGAAAGGGAAAATAAATGTAAGAAAGTTGAAGGATGAGATACTACTTATCCTCAAACCCCCCTCCCCGTATCATGGCTAACCACAAAACAATCTGGCACAAAAATCTTGTTTGACATATAATATGCAAATCACCATGGAGGCCTATAGTCTTTAACTCTCAGACACACTCTCACTCGGTGAATCTCCTCTTTATCAATTTTCTCTCTTTTTAAATCAACCTAACCTCTCAGACGTCGATAAAAGTAGAGAAACCGATAAAAATCAAAGTGCAAACATAGTCACGATAAGAAACACTATTCATAGAACATGCCGGTGGAGTCAAAAGATTATGAAGGAAATCATAGAGCAGATGTCAATGGGATGTCCTATTAGAGAAAACATTGTCTATGCAAAGACAGGGAAAGTTGACGATTGAATGCAACATAACTTGTGCATAAGATAAAGATCGTAGACAAGGTGCAGTTATAATAAAATTAATAATTCTGATTGGGAACGACGGTGGAATATTGAAGTATTCATAAAAACAAATAAGCGGTGAGTGGTTATTACAGCAACAACAGTAAAGTTTATTATAGTCTCTACTGGAATATTTCATTTATTGGCTATAAATTTTCAAGGTGAATAGAAAGGTTGAATGCCGGTATATTCCAGTATAAAAATATGTGTAGAAGAGTGATTACATTAACAAGGAGGAGGAGGGTGATTTAGTGAGAAAATAGGAGGAAGTAAGGAAGAATGAAAATATGAGGAAGAATACAGCGGTAATACAGATAAACCGTGGAACAGTGGAAGAAGAGAGAAACGGAGAAGAAAAAGAAAAATAGGTAGGAGAAGACGTTGAGGGATAGGATAGAAAGAAGGAAAAGAAATGAGAATATAATTATTGAAGATAGAAATTATGAAAGGCGAAAAAGTAGAAAAATATGTAATGGAGGAGAAGAAAATGTCTCATAAGTAGTAGGGACGGGTTAGAAGAGGAAGAAGAGAACTCAGAGGGAAAAAACAGAACATGATTATTGAAGATAGAGATAATAAAAATGAAAAGGTAGAAAAATATGTAATGAAGGAGATAAAAAATGTTCAATAAATGGTAGGAACGTGTTGGGAGAAAGAAGAGAACTCAGAAGGAAAAGGTATAATGCCATAATTATTGAGGATAGAAATAATGAAAGTGAAAAAGCAGAAAAATATGTAATGGAAGAGAAGAAAATTTCCAATAAGTGGTACGGACGGGTTAGAAGAGGAAGAAGAGAACTCTCAGGGAAAAGAAAAAAGAACATGATTATTGAAGATACAAAAAATGAAAGTGAAAAAGCAGAAAAATATGTAATGCAGGAGAAAAAGATGTCCAATAGATGGTAGGGACGATCATGAAGTAAAGACTACAAAGTCGAAGAAAAAAGAAACCTTCAAGAAGAACAAAAATTAGTAAAATAAGAAGAAACGTGCCCGGACATGGAAACGGAGATAGCAAGTTTTAAAGCATTTTTATTTATATGGAAAAGAGCCGGCACTGCTGACACTATTTTCAAAAGACTGGTTTCTCAATGAATTCAGCGACTCAACAATGAAAGTAGTAGTGAGCTCTGAGCTCAACACACAGGTGAAGGTATCTAGTGAAACGACTGTAATAAAAATCGAGAATTAATGTGCCTAATAGGGAATTTATCTCTTTCACCCACAATTTCCGAAGGCCTGGACAAGTTTCTTGACTTGTTATCCCACCAAAATTCAATTTCAGATAGTCCATAAGTCACAAAAGTGCTTTGTTAGAGGCGCGACATGTATATTATCAATATGGTTTCAATATTTTCTCACCTGCCAGCTAATAAATATATTTTTGTAATGAGCAAATCTTGCAAGGTTGAATGAAAGTGGTGTGGGTTAAACAAATAACATAAATATCAATGTTGATGAAGAAATTTTTTGGAAGTTATATTCTTGCTCACCCCTTGAGGACGTCATGATTCTTGTATTTCCCTTTCAACAATGTAAAAGTATATTGATTATTTGGATAATAATTCAACAGCTTGTCCATGAACAGGATAATAATTTAGAACTTGATTGTTATTTTGCATGAAATATCAAATGTTGCATAAACATCATAGCTTAGCTTCTCACATTATCATGTAACTTCAACTCTAAAAAATCTGTAATTATTCTTCCAAATTTAGTTTCTTCAAATTTATTTAGAAAATTCAACAATTTTTTTGGAAAATTCAAATAGTTTTCATAACAAATATGTCTACAGTAAATGTTGAAATAGACTGGAAGGGAAAACTAAACCATTAGTATTTTCTAGCACTTTTTAGCCTTTATCTATTAGTTACATAGTAATTCACTGGTAACTTACCTTATGATTTCTGATGAATCTATTCCATTCGTTTATGTAGCCATCTGCAACAGAGAAAAATTACAGTCAAAATTGAAGAAGTTTTGGGCAATAGCCTGTTTTTTTTCTTTTTCGACTACTGTATTGTTTACTCTATCCAATCTATATATATAAAAGCGAAATGGCACTCACTCACTGACTGACTCACTCACTCACTCACTCACTCACTCACTCACTCGCATAACTAAAAATCTACCGGACCAAAAACGTTCAATTTGTGAGGTATGTTCAGTTGGCTCTTTAGAGGCGCACTAAGAAATCTTTTGGCAATATTTTAACTCTAAGGGTTGTTTTTAAGGGTTTAAAGTTCGTCTTTTAGCATGTATATTCTTCTTCTCCCAATCTCTTAATTATAATTGAAATCTCCATATCATAGTTACTATAGAACTATAATCTAGATAGAGTACCTCTTCGAAACAGTTGTTAACTGGCAACTAAATTAATAATTTTGTCAGGTTGGCATTAAGTTGAGTTGACTTTGTTAGGTGGCACCAAGTTGAAGATTTAAATGCATTTATCGCGGAAAAATTGATTGGGCACTGCTACTTCAATCCTGGGAATATTATATTACTAGCCGTCAGGCTCGCTCCGCTCGCCATATCCGTTTAGCCAGACGTTTAGTCTGGACCCCCGACTGGATTGTTCTACATATGATAAAAATGCTCAAATGAAAAATGCAGGCGAGCGAAGCGAGCCTGCTGATCTTATTCTTGGACCAACCAGTCGGGGCCAGGGGCGGAGCCCCCTGGCTAGACGGATATGGCGAGCGAAGCGAGCCTGACGGCTAGTAAATAAATAAAACCAAAACTAAATTTAAAGCAACAAAATCAAAGAAAGACAGTCATGGCTCAAGGGAAAGATGGATCTTATCACTGAATTTAAGATTGAAGTAAATAATACATCAGCTTTAAAGTGTAACATCATAGAAATATAACTCACAAAAATATAACAGACTGAAGAAGTGATGGAGTAGTTCAGATCAGTATTAGTAAAGAAGCTGTATTTGTAAAATGAACAATGAGAAACTTCAAATCTCATGAGATGAAAATGATACCTCACCTTATAAAATAATGTAATTGAACAGAACAGGAAT
This sequence comes from Nilaparvata lugens, assembly GCF_014356525.2. Classification (NCBI taxonomy): domain Eukaryota; kingdom Metazoa; phylum Arthropoda; class Insecta; order Hemiptera; family Delphacidae; genus Nilaparvata; species Nilaparvata lugens. The sequence continues at coordinate 13,783,827 of NC_052510.1, forward strand.
ATTTGAAAGAATCTCAATTGAAACTTGAATACTTGATTCGAAAAGGATCCTAATAACTATATCCATGCAATG